>NC_056623.2:93806418-94466418 GCF_002870075.4 Lactuca sativa | reverse complement strand
TCTAGCCTTTGTCCTGAGGAGGGGAAGGTCTGACATGCATCTTGTCTTTTGAAAAAACAGAGATCGAGACTGGTGAGAGGACGTTGGACATGCCTTGGGAGACGAGGCGATTGAGTCCATGACTTGGGAGGATGTTGTGGCGAGATTTTGGGATGAGTTCACACCTATGATTGAGGTCTAACAATTGGTGAGGGAGTTTCAGGACCTTCGGCAGACCACTGAGACGGTAGCATAGATCAATGATATGTTTTGTGAGAGGGCGTTACTGGTTTTACAGTATGTGGAAGACGATGAGATGAAGAAGTAGAGATGTCATTAGATGTTGAGGAGCGATATCAGGTAGTTTGTGAGTTGATCCAGTTGCAGGACACTGGATGATATAATAGCGAGAGCCAGAGAGAGGGAGATAGACTTAGAGATGGAGAGGAAGAGGAAACCGGATTAGGTTCGGGGTTTAGAGGGTTTGAGCCAGAGACCCAAGGGTTTTGATTCAAGATCGAGAGACCAGCATGGCGAAGGCTGCAATGGAAAGTGCGACAAGACGCATGATGGGGCGTGCATGGTAGGTGGTTCTGGCTGCTTCAAGTGCGGCAGATGGGTCATTTCAGGAGGGATTGCACTGCACCATCACCACCACCACCCATGTACCTGATCTGATTTGCTTCCATTGCAATTAGACGGATCATAAGAAGGCTAACTTCCCAAGTTTAGCAGTAGGGGGAGTTGTTGCAGCTCCCGCTCCGGCGACGTTGAGGATCACGGATGGTCATAAGGGCAAAGCGGATGTACCTGTTGTTAGGATCAGAGCTTTTCAGATGATGTCCAAGGAGGCTTGTGTAGCACCAGATGTGGTGACAAGTACCTATTTATTTATGTTGATTTTCTGCTTATATTTGTGTGTTTTGTTTTAGGATTGTTCCTTGTGAATGGTATCTCTTCCTTGGTATTGTTTGATTTGGGGGCTACCCGATCTTTTGTATCTCTAGCACTCAACAAGAGGTTTGTCGATGCTCCAGAGGAGCTGGATTTTCCATTAGAGGTACAATTATGTATCCACATGCCAAGGCTCAACAATACAATTCACAAGGTGCTCTCCCCATCCCAAACCAAGACTGCCTATCGCGTAGTGTGACAAGTCCATTCTCCAAGGAGCTTCTAGACTATGAAATATCAAACACATCAAAACTACCACACCTAAATACTTACAATGGAAACACATACCCTGATAGCCATATCGACACGTACGAGTGGACGATGACATCGCTTAAGCTGGATGAGCGATTCTAGTGTACATATTTTCCGACAACCTTGGACGACAACGCAGGAATGTGGTTCAAGACGTTGAGACCAGGAAGCATATACAACTTTAGGAAGTTAAAGTACCTATTCTTAACAAAAATCATGTAGTTGAGGAAGTACAAGGGAGCTTCACACTCAATCCTTAGCTTCAAACAGAAGGAAGGAGAAACAGTCAGGGAATATTTCACTAGCTTCACCAACGTCGCGTTAGATGTCCCGGGCCATGACGAAGGCTTAATAGCAGGCGCCTTCACATGGTGTCTCCTGCCAGGCCCCTATCTCAGAAGCTCAAGGGAAAGAAGCCACAAACACGAGCAGAGCTAAAAGAGAAGGCAGAACGATATCTAAGGCAGGATGAATAGGAAGCAACGAAACAGGCATATATAAATGCCATGACCGCCTCGACCACGAAAGGCCACAACTCGCCACCTCACCTGGAAAACCCAAAGTGGAAGCAGACACTTTTGGTGAGGGAAGCATTTGCAAGGGATCTTTAGGCCATTCCCAAGGGACAAGAGGTGCGGCAGGTAGTCGGACGTCTATGCGGTCTCTGACAAGCAACCAACAGAAGGAGTTAAAGGACGATTCTGCGAGTACCACAAGAGCAAAACTCATGAGACAGTCAATTACTCGGTGTTGAAGAGGGAGATGGAGGAAAAACAACTAAAAGGAAACCTCGTCAAAGTGGCATGAAGTTTTCGTGCCAAATTCAACGCTAAGAATGCCAAGGATACAACGAGAGAGCGCAACCAACCCCAAGAAATCTTGATGGTACAGTCCAAGCGGGAAAGGAAAGAAGAATATGATGACATGGAAGGTCTCACCACGTCAATGCACGGGCTCACATTTTCACTAAAGGACCCCCATCCAAAGGGCTGGCGAGGCGACGGCCTACTTATAATATAAGGGTCTATCAAGAATGTGACGATTCACAGGGTATACATTGACACGGACAGCTCGAAAGACATCATTTACGAGCACTGCTTCTGTCTCCTCCCTGACAGATGGAAGGAAAATCTCAAGCCTACAACGGGAAGGCTGACGGGGTTCACGGGGCACATCCTACGGCCCCTGGGCACGATCCATTTGCCTTTCACATTGACCAGTCATGACAAAGCAAGAAGGAAGACAACCCTAATAGACTTCGTTGCGATAAGGCATCCAACGGAGCACAATATTATCCTGGGGAGGACAGCCCTGCTTAAATTTGGGGCGGTCACGTCAACAATGCACGAGATTGTAAAATTCAGCACCACAGAGGGGCCGGGAACAGTCCTGGTGACGCTGCCAAGGGAGCTACGGTGTTATGAGATCATGAAACCGACATAAATATTGCAGGAAAGCAAGAAATCGCGCGCCGAGCCAGCAAGTGACAAAGAAATCATCAACAAAGAACACCCGGACCAACTGGTCAGCGTCGGTAGCAAACCTTCCCTCAGCCACAAGGCAGGCGCTGATCATCCTCCTGAAAAGATACATACATGTTTTTGCTTGGACTCCCATAGATATGG
The DNA here is from genome assembly GCF_002870075.4 of Lactuca sativa. NCBI lineage: Eukaryota > Viridiplantae > Streptophyta > Magnoliopsida > Asterales > Asteraceae > Lactuca > Lactuca sativa. The sequence goes on along the minus strand of NC_056623.2, from coordinate 94,463,608 downwards.
TAGGGGTAGACATAATAGTTATATAACATAAGCTCATGATCAAATCGGGCACGAAGGAAACCAAATAGAAGAAAACGGTTCAAGGAGACGGATGGAATAGGGCAATCAACGCCAAAGTTCCCAAGTTGACAAACACATGAATTTTTAGAGAAGCGATCTTCCCAACATGGATCGTCAACCCCGTCATGGTAAGAAAGCATGATGGCTCATGGCGTATGTGCATAGATTTTTATGACCTGGATAAGGAGTGCCCCAAAGATTGCTACCACTTACCAGAAATTAACCAAAAGGTGGAATCCTTACAAGGTTTCAAATTAAATTGTTTACTGGATACGTACAAAGGGTACCACCAGATTCTAATGAGAAAAGAGGATGAGGAGAAGACATCTTTTTATACAGATCATGGGGCTTTCCGGTACACCAAAACGTTGTTCGGTCTGAAAAAACAGGGGCAACTAATCAACGACTAGTCAACTCCATCTTCACCAAGCAAATCGGAAGAAATATTGAGGTATATGTTGATGACATGGTCATCAAAAGCCACGACGAGAAGAAGCTACTAGACGACATGGAGGAAACTTTCAAGACGCTGGAGAAAGTTAGGATGAAGCTGGACCCAAGAAAATGCACCTTCGGTGTACAGAAGGGACAATTCCTGGGATACTATATTACTAGGAAAGGGATACAACCAACCCGGTCAAAGTCGACGAATTTATGGAAGCGTCATCTCCAAACACCCTACGAGACGCTGAATGATTGAACGGGAAGTTGACAATGCCGAGTCGCTTAATTTCCATGTCAGCAGAGAAATCCTTGCCACTCTTTCGTACCCTTAAAGGGTGTATCGAAAAAACCAACTTCCAGTAGACGGCGGCGGCAGAAGCAGCGCTTCAGCAAATCAAAGAAGCCCTGCACGAGCTACCCATGCCGGCCAGCCTTGTCCCAGGCTAAACACTACAAGTATACCTCTCAGCCTCAGAAGAGGCCATATCTTCGGTCCTGGTTGTGGTAAGGGAAGGTAGGTAGGCACTGGTCTACTACGTCATCCGGGCATTATAGGGTCCCGATATCAACTATCCAATCCTCGAAAAGCTAGTTCTCGTGCTCATTTACGCAGCACGACGTCTGAGGCACTACTTTCAAGCACACCAGATAGAGATGCTAACCAACCACCCAATCAAACAAATACTAATTAAACCAGAGACGTCTGGACGACTGACAAAATGGGTAATCGAACTAGGCGAGCACGACATCAACTACCGATTGGGTTTTAAGCACTATAACACTCAAATGGTGCACATGCAACCCTAGATGCTTTGGATGTATGTTTTCTCTAATTATACATGCATTTTCAATTTTCCAAAGCATACATCCTAACTAGCATAGAATGGAGGATATACAATACAAAACTCATAGTTAGATGAATACATCTTGATGTAGTAGTAGTTCTTGGCCTTGGAAGCTTTAGCACTTCAAGTGTGATGCCTCTAATGTGTCACAAACACCAAATGCAAGAGGAGGCTTGAGAGAATAATCTAGTTAGCACAAAATCAATATCAAACTCATAGAATGATTGTGGTAACTGATTTTGGCTCTAGGGGATTAATTTTATAGAGTAACAAATGCTAGGGTTACATCTTTGCAAACCCTAATGCACCATGACCTTTCATCTTACTTAGGCTCCATGGGTTAAACCTCATGGACTATCCATGGACAATCTCATTGGCTTAGCCAATCCTAATTAACCATGGATCGTTGGCCCATACTATAAGAATCATTGATTTACTTAATCAGTCCCCATATATTTAATTAATCTCTTTTGATCACTAAATTAGTTCTTGATCAATACTAATTAAATAATATGATTTCTCAATTAATATATTATACTTATAATATATTAATAAATCACAAAAAGCCTTATTCTCAAAAGTCCATCCTATCAAATTACATTGGTGAAGGAAACTCAAAAGGACCATGCTATAATCAGGTCAATTACACCCCAATTAAAGTTATGGGCTTAGACACCTAATCCAACAGTATCCCACTTTGATAAGTCTAATAACTATAAATGCCAATGCGACTTCAGGATCTGATTAGCGATCCTAGCTTTCCAAAGCCTCTGTTGAACACTGACCTAGTCAGTAAGACATCCTTTAGATAAGGGATCATATATTCCTCTGTTCTCAAGATATCATGCGGAAAAATACATGGAACATAGTAATACTTATTGTCCTGCAGTTTGTTTCCTGATTTCCGATTGGTCAGACATAGAACATAACTGAACACATCAATTTAGTTCTGACCGGGCCCCACAAATAAGTCAAAACAAAATCATCGAGGGGCCCAAGATATCACTTTTAATCCTCTTAGGATAAAAGGAATAGATAAACTTTGAGATTATATGCTTGTACTAACTCATCAAATCATGCACAACGATACGTTTTATAACATCAAGTTACTGATGCGTTTTCGTATCATCAATGCACAACCAACTCGTAGTCAACAACTCATATATCTTAGTTTAACGACTACATGATATTATCGTCTCACAATCACTCGTGATAAATTCCATGAAGTGATTCAGGTGAGCGTGGGTTTAATCCAATACTCAAATCTTATTTCAGGAGCACTCATGAATGTTGTAGCATACTTTTGCTATGTCTAATCCTTTAGACAATCTACAAGCCAAATTCATGACAGTCTAACCTCATAACCTACTTCCAAAGTGTGATCGACTGTGGATAGTTTGAATAGTCTTATTATTCTGGAAGTCAAAACATGCAAAATTGAAACAATAGTAAATAATTGATACAAGACAATAACTTTACTTATAAATAAAACTCCTTTTATTCAATCATCAAATGTCAATTACAATTTAGATATTACAAGCTTCAAAACATTTATCTAATCACTAAAACTAATATTGTCCGTTAGCCTGATGCCCCTTGCAAGCTGCAAGTGCCTAACCCTACTCAGTCCCTTCATAAGGGGATCTGTTGGGTTGTCCTTTGATTATATCCTCTTCACCACGAGGTGTCCTTCTTCTACTTGATGGCTTATGAAGTGGTACTTTCTCTTGATATGCCTGGATTTACCATGATCTCTCGGTTCCTTGGTTAAGGCAATCGCCCCTTCATTATCGCAGAAAATCTCCACCGGCTCCTTTATGGTTGGCACAACTCCAAGGTCTCTGATGAAGTTCTTCAACCATATCGCCTCTTTTGATGCTTCGCTCACTGTTGTGTACTCTTAATAGCAGGCGCCTTCACATGGTGTCTCCTGCTTGGAACATTTCCATGTTACTGCTCCTCTATTTAGGGTAAACACCCAGCCCGACTGAGAGCACAAATTATCTCTGTCGGTCTGAAAACCAGTGTCACAATACCCTGTCACTCTCAAGTCATCACTCCCACAGAGGGTAAGCACCCAGTCCTTAGTCCTCCGCAGGTACTTAAGAATGTTCTTAACTTCACTCCAATGAGTTTTAGCAGGATTCCCTTGATATCTGCTGAACATGTTCAAAGCAAAGGCCACATCAGGGCGAGTACAAGTCATAGAATACATGATCGAGCCAACCGCGGAAGCATATGGTACTTGACTCATCTATGCTATCTCAGCCCTTGTACTCGGACTTTGAGCTCAGTTTGGTATTGTTTTGGATAGGTAGGTCACCTTTCTTGGAGTTTTCCATGTTGAAATGCTTCAACACCTTGTCCAAGTAGGTAATTTGACTAAGTCTTACTAGTCTTTTACTACTGTCTCTCATTATCCTTATCCCTAGAATATAGGCAGCTTCTCCATGGTCCTTCATAGTGAAACACTTCCCAAGCCAGGACTTAACCTCCTGAAAGGTTGGGATGTCGTTTCCTATGAGAAGTATGTCATCCACATACAACACCAGAAAGCTTACTATACTCCCACTGGCTTTGACATATACACAAGACTCATCCTCGCTTCTCGAAAATCCAAACTCTTTGAACATCTCATCAAAACAAAGATTCCATCTACGAGATGCTTGTTTCAATCCATGGATGGATTTCTTAAGCTTACAAACTCTATTAGGATACTTTGCATTGACAAAAACCTCTGGATGACACATGTAAACATCTTCAGCCAACTTTCCATTAAGGAAAGCTGTTTTGACATCCATTTGCCATATTTCATAGTCATGAAATGTAGCTATGGCCAACATAACCCTTAAAGATTTAATCTTCGCTACTGTTGAGAAGGTCTCATCATAGTCAACTCCTGGAGTTTGAGTAAAGCCCTTCGCAACTAGTCGTGCCTTATATGTGTGTACTTTCCCATCCATCTCGGTCTTCTTCTTGTCGTGAGTCTCTCATCTCACGAAAGCCTCGTAACCACAAACCTTGATGTGATCTAACAAGGGAACCTTCCATGTCCACATCTCGTGAGGTGTTTTGGCAACCTTATTAGTAGGGACTAGATTAAGGATATGGGCAGCAGTCTCTAAGGCATGCCCTCAGAATGAGATAAGTAACGAAGATCGAATCATCATGGAACGAACTATATCTATCAAGGTTCGGTTGTGCCTCTCAGCCACACCATTAAGCTGTGGTGTCCTGGGTGGCGTCAATTGTGAAACAATTCCACATTGCTTAAGATAGTCTATGAACTCGATACTAAGATACTCTCCTCCTCGATCGGATCGCATCATCTTAATCTTCCTGCCCAATTAATTCTCTAATTCTTGTTTAAACTCTTTGAACTTTTCAAAAGTTTATGACTTATGCTTGATTAAGTAAATATACCCATATCTACTATAATCATCAGTAAAAGTCACATAGAAGCAGTTAGCATCCCTTGTGGCGGTTCTGAAGGGTCCATACACATCTGTGTGTATGAGATCCAACAAAACCTCACCCCTTTGACAAGTACCAGTGAAGGGTGACTTTATAATCTTTCCAAGTAAACAAGATTTGCAAGTTTCATCCGATTTCAAGTCGAATGACTCCAAAACTCCAGCCTTTTGGAGTTGGCCTATGCGCTTCTTGTTGACATGTCCAAGACAACAATGCCACAAGCATGCGTTGTCTAAAGCATTGGATGAATAAATATTCAACACATTATTCCCTAAGTTATCTACAACCATCATAGTTTAATATATACCATTACAAGGTAATGCTTCAAAATAAAGGACACCATTATAATAAGCATAATACCACCACTTTCATTATTAAAAGCACAACTAAAACCTTGTTTATAGAAACTATGAAAGGAAATAATATTTCTCGTCATATCTGACGAGTAACAAAAATTAGTTAAATCTAAATTTAACCCATTACTAAGCAATAAAGAATAAACTCCAATCTTGGTCACATTAGACATTTTCCTATTCCCCGTAATTAAGTTTATCTTCCCGTGCTCCACATCCCTACTTCCTTTTAGTCCCTACATATCAGAACAAATGTGAATACCACAACCTGTATCAAGGACCCAAGAATTAGCATGTGATGAGCTATTAGACAGAATAGTGTATATACCTACGAAGGTATAGGGATTAGTAGAACCAGCTTTGGTCCTACTAGAAGAGGATCCATCAAGAGAATTTCCATTGCAGCTCTTGGAAGGAGCCTTCCTATTCTTCCCTTTCCCATGTCCAATTGCCAGAACAGGGGCAACATCAGTAGTAGAAGTAGGAACAACCGACTTGCCTTTCAAGTTGCTTTCTACAGTTCTTAGAAGGCCTTGAAGCTTTCTAAGAGTGGCCTCCTCCTTATTCATATGATAGGTCATACGGAACTAATCATAACAAGAAGACAACGAGTGTAGGATGATGTCAATGGACAACTATTTAATGAAGTTCACATTCAACTTCAGCAAGCGGTCCACATATCTCTACACCTTTTTCAAGTGGGTCGTGATGGACTCTCCATCCTTCATCTTGGTTGTGATCATGGAGGCAATGATCTCATACCTTTCCTACTGAGCACTTTATGGTACCTTCCCATCAAATCTTAGTGAATTTCGTAGGGCCAAAAGTCCTCATAGAACTTTTAAAGCTCAGCAGCCATGGTAGCGATCATTATACACGACAGCTTTGCCGCGTCCCTCTCATGAACCCTGTATTCTTCGATTTATTCGGGAGTAGCAATTTGTTCATCAATCCCCTTCAACTCTCTATCAGTACATATTCTTTCTCCTTATAGCGAAGGGCCATACGAATGTTTCTTATCCAATCGTTAAAGTTTGACACATCTAAGATAGTTCTCCCAACCAAATTCATGATGGAGAATGAGCCTGAAGGATTGGAACCTGAAGCATTGTTTGGGATAGACATCTGGAAAGAAAAAGAAAAAAGTTTAGATTAGAAAAGAATCCTTAATATAACATCCAAATGAAATATTAAGGCTAGGACCTAACACAATATTTTACAATTCGGAAGAGGGATGTCGTAATCCAATTGTAAAATATTTGAAGGTAGGTAAATGACGATTTACCAATTTCCACCATGAAAAACGAAATTGATTTTTAAGTTTTAATTGGAATGAAACTCCTAGATTCTTTTGAGATTCATTGCACTTTTCAATAACATGTTTAAATCTCAATTGTGCCCTTCAAGTTTGTGATTGGGATGCCGAGGATCACAAACAAGGTGTAAATAACCATGCAAATGTTCTTGGTAATCTTAATGTTACAAATCACCTAATCAATGTGTCGGTTAACCATACACACTCCATTGATCTATGATTAACATCAAGCTACCCTTTTCCACTCTTTCCAGTCCCAGATTAGTGTGTCGGTTAGCCACACACGCCCCGCTAACGATTTAGCAAAGTGCAATTTCATGGAATAGCACCATATTCACATTTTTCCTAAAGTAACTAAGATTGGGAATTTAATAAAAGGTTTAGTTACTTTATAATTATCATTATACTTTTAAAAAGAATTAATGTCCTATCCTACCCGTTCGGCTAACGACCCTCCATCAGTCAAGGAAGCGGTGGGTGAGAGTCGACACCCATTAAACTGCCATTTTATAGGCAGTAACCTTATACCCCCCTTATAGACCGGCTTCGTGAATGAGGCCTACTAACGGTAAGACTGACTTGTCTTATATATATATATATATATATATATATATATATATATATATATATATATATATATATATATATATATATATATATATTATTATTATTAAACTTTTAATATTATAATAGTATAAAAGTTGAATTTTAAACTTTTAAAATTCTAAGGTTTGGAATTAAATGTTTCATTAGTGAGACTTTACAAATTCCAAAACTTGAGGGCAAGTTTTTTAATTCTCAAAACTTCTGGTTTCCATAACTTATGAAAACTTATGAGTTATTAATGTTCATGAATGAGACTCTTCACATAACTTGAGGACAAGTTACAAAAACTCAATTCATAAACAACTTAGGTCAATTTTAGCCAACAAGATTATCATATAATTTAACTTTTGATCTAATCTAACTCATATAGCGAGGGAATTTGAAACAATCCGAAAACACAGTCTAAAAATTTTGTTTTAAATCATTAATAAAACCGTAATTATCTTTCAACATATAAAAATCATGAATCGTGTATCTCAAGAATATCATAACATCTGTCAAATATATCAAAGTATAAACATCCCAGACTGGACAAATGGTGTGTGCTCTGCAATCATCCCGAGCTCCTTCTTTTGAAAACCGAAGTACCTGAAACAAAAACTTAAAATCGTAAGAAAGAAGCTTAGTAGTCTCCCCAAACTAACATATACCAGACACATAACATGAAAATAGGAGATACGGGCGCCGCCCATTCTCATGGAGATTCGGGCCCCGCCCACACCCCACTGTCTAGGAGATTCGGGCCCGCCCACACTCCAATGTCTAGGAGATTTGGTCCCTGCCCCATACTCCGCTGTCTAGGAGATTCGGGCCTCGCCCACACTCCGTTGTTTACAAGATTCGGGCCCGCCCACACTCAGCTACTCTGAGATTCGGGACCCGCCCATACTCAGCTACTGACACGCATACATGTGTCACACAGACAACAAGTATCCCCAACTCTATCAAACAGGTACATAACTCTACTTAAATAATACTAAGAGATTCGGGCCATACCCACACTAGACTACTATGAGATTCGGGCCCCACCCACACTCAGCTACTAATATGCATACAAGTATCACAACGACAACAAGTATATCTAACACTATCAAACAATCATATCTATACTCGAATAATAGTATGAGATATAGGCCCCACCCACACTCAGCTACTATGAGATTCAGGCCCCGCTTACACATGAATAATAATGAGATACGATCCCCGCCGACACTCACATACATAAACAACCACATACATGTATCACATAGACAACAAGTATAGCAATCCAACAATCTGATTGATATCTATACTGTGGTAATAATGTGATACGGGCCCCGCCCACGCTCCGTTTCCTTTCAAGAACATATAAACTACACGGGTTGGCATTGGTGCCTTAGACCCATTCCTATTGGAAGAGGACTCACCTCGCACTGCTAAAGTCCCGTAGACAAAACCCTAGCTGCTGGATGACAGATTCCCAAATCTTAGCTTGACTCAAGACCAAGGCCCAATCGAAAGGCCCAAAAGTCTAATAATGAACCAAGGCCCAACTATGGCCCAATTTTCCAAATTGGGCCCAAACGTCTACATGGACTTGACTTAAGGCCCTACCATTTATTCTCTGTCCAATACTTGACATTCTGATAGCCCAATATCTCATATCATCAAGGCCCAGACTATGGCCCAATTTTCCAAATTGGACCCAACATTTCCAATGGGGCTTATCCTAAAGCCCAATTCAAAAATTCTATTCCATTTACTTGTTAATAGTTGGCCCATCAAGAGTCCAGACATCTAGTCCCAACAGAAAGGCCTAACTCTAAACCCAACACAATTAGGGTTTTCACATGAAATGACGAGTGGGTTAAGTGTTCTGACTTAAACCATTAAGTCCATTATTCCATTAAGCCATCATACCATGGAATCAATATATGTCATAACTTTAGTCCACTGGTCCACACACGGGTCCCGATTGGTCCAAACCAATATTCTCTAAAGTTAGGGTTTTCAAGCCTAATAATGAACTAGCCCAGTCCAAAGTTAAGTGCTTAGGTCCATTAGGGTTCTACTATGTCGGGCACCACCCACTACCACCTTGGGTGGTGGTGATCGGTGGCGGATCATGGCGGAAGGCGGTGGAAGCCACCATTTCTAATGGTGGTGGTGGTGGTTCCTACCCAAAAATACACATACTACTTCACATATAATAAATACACACACACAACCACCTCCAATTGTGGCTAGTGGCGGCAAACGTGGCAGAAAATGGTGGTGGCAGTAGGTTTCTAGCCAAACAAACACGCATGTCCATGCATTAGACTCACACAGCACCCAAACACAACCCAACATACTGAGATCACGGTTCAAGACTGATAAAAATGTGCCTACACACGATCATACTCATGGTGGCATACGACAGTCGGAGGATCAGGGCGCCACTATGACTGATGCTCGGAGTAGAGATGACGATGGCAACACAACGACACAATAGGCGGTGGGAGGAGGATAATCACATTTGAGAACCGAGGTTTGATTCGTTACCGCCGAACGACAACAAAAGTCACGCCTCACAATTCTGGTGACCCACACGACGTTCCACGATGCTTACGACTTCCGGAAGTTGTAACGATGTTCCGACGGCAAAATAGCGGCGACAACAGCTCGCCTGGTCGAAAAGGCAAATAGAACAAGGGGGTGGCGGCGGCTGAAGATGATACCCATGGTGGTGGCGGCTGGAGTATAGCAACTAGGGTTTTAGGAGTAATAAGGTGACGGGGAATGAACACTGGAAGCCACTTGTGTTTCTTCAAACATTTGAGTGTTTTTTACAAAATCAGTCCCTCCCACAATATTTGTTTTCAAAGGAAGTATATAATTTACCCTTTAAACCCTAATCCCATAAGTTCCTTTCATAATAGGTCCCTAAATTACAAATCAGCCTCCTAATCCTTCAAATCTTTTTAATTTAAATCCATTAATTACCAAACGCACCCTGACCTCTGAAATCCTTTTCAAATTAAATCCATAACTTACACTTTTAACCCCCAACTTCTAAAATTGTAACAATTAACCCTCGAGGCCAACGCCTTGCCATATTATTACGGATTTCAGGGCTACTATTAATTTATTAATTTGCTCATTTATTTTTTTAATAAACGGTGTGTTACAACTCACCCCCACTTAAATTAGATTTCTTCCTCAAAATCATTCCTTACCATCCCTGCGCGCTAAACCACTCAAGTAACATGGCCACAACCTGGGTACACCCTAGCCTTCCTAGGGTAATTGTGACCAACCTTCGCAAGCCCTTCATATCCGTAGATAAATGAATTCCTTGCAATGAGATCACATATATACCGTCTGAAATCTGTAGTCTCGAGGTGGTTTGACTCCATGGCAGAACGCCCATACTGAATTATTATAGCAGAATCCCGTTGTGGGTTTCTTAGCATTACTCAACAATTTGTTACACATACATACCTGAAATTCCAATACACTAATACTAATATTGTCAAAACACTAAAACTGCCCGAAACAACATGCTGCCACATGGATGCTTTCGAAAAATCTACCGAGACCTTCCTTGTCTCAATTCTTTCGTCAGTCATCTGAAATACCGGTTTCCGTCCTGGTTGCAGAGTCCAAAGGAATCCCATGTAGTCGCTCTACACAAATTCCGAACGAAGTCCTTGTCTATCAATAGTTGCCACTAGTCATCTTGCCACTGTGGCTCTAGAAATCCTGGGATCCCCGATCCCATGTCTTGACCCAACGGTTTCTGCCAGGTCCCACCTGCATAGCTATAATCATACAGGCCTCGATCTTGGGTCCCACCCAAACTAAATCACTATCACATAAGATTCTAAGACACTAGTACTGCCAAGCATATATGGGCGTTGGCCTCCCTTTCGGTCTGATTTAACCGGCTAATGTCGAGCATATATGGGTGCTCGGCCTACCCCTTTCAGTCTAACCCGACCGAGCATTACCGAGCATATATGGGTGCTCGACCTACCCTTTCCTGTTTTCGATCATGTTGTGGGCTTCCCTCGATCCTACGAATCGACCCACCCGAGCCTAACTCATCTGAATGAACTTGTGAATGCTACGACTATGCCCACAGACTTACAATACTTCTAACACTATCTAGCAACCTTGTGAATGCTACGGCTACACCTACAGACTTACAAAAATTCTAACACTATCTGATCACATGAAAAATGCTACAACTGTCCCATAGTCTTACCTCACTTCCCACACTGTTTGGCTGCTAGTGAGTGCTACGGCTATCCCGTAGTCTTACAACACTTTCCATGCTATCTCATTTGCTGATTACTTATTCGAACACATCCAACTTCGAGCATACACACGACCTAACATCCAAAACTGAACCCATGTCCTGACTAGAATCCCCAACCTGATTCCCTAAGGCATGCTATCACGTGACCCCGCTACATCAGTACCGCACCCATATTGTGATCGAAGCGTCACAATAAACCATGAAATCATCTACACCCTCTGGTAGGGTGAGAATCGGTGCCTCGCATAATCGTTGTCTGAGAGTCTCGAAGGCTGCATGCTGCTCAAGTCCCCAGCGAAAGGCCATCAACTTCTAGGTCAGTCGGTTCAAAGAAACTACAATCTTGGAGAAGTCCTGAATAAATCTCCGGTAATAACCCGCTAGACTGAGGAAGCTCTTAATCTCAGTTGGAGACCTCAGAATCTCCCACTGCATCACGGCCTCCATCTTGGCTGGATCGACTAGAATACCCTTCTAGTTGTTAAGGTGCCCACGAAATTTTACCTCGCGCAACCCGAACTCACATTTGGATAACCTTTCTAAAAGTCTCTCCCTCCTCGAAGTCTCTAGCACCTCCATCAGGTGCTTCTCTTTCTGCTCCTCAGTCTTGGAATAAACCAAGATGACGTTGTATTCTCCCAATCCTGCAATTTGGGAAATGATCTATCGTTATCCGCTAATAATTCTCGGTATGCAATTGGCATATGACATCTCTTGAACATAAAATTCAACACAAATAGAGGATAACCCAGAGTTACACTTACTCAAACCCGTGGAATGAAAGGCTCCCTTGTGCAGTTTCCTGCAAGTGTTGCACTGAATTTGGTCTTGTCGGCCTCTCAAAAGCTAATCCTAAATCTTAGGTCTCCTCCCGAGACACTTTAGTATAAGCAACTGATCTGATTCCCTCTTACCAATCTGCTCCAAGTCCAAATCGTGTTCCCAAGCTCTAGAAATCATATCATTCAGGGTCTTGCACCCCGAGATACTCATGATCTCCCTGCTATCATTCTACAATATGTTCCAATACCTTACCTTCTTCATTTCCTCAACTGTTGCATACTATGGTACCAAATAATCCCTTTCCCGAGACTTGGCATTGATCTCCGCCATAGCCTCAGTTGTCTGGTGCAGATCTAACAACTCTTGCGCCAACTGTTGCGTCTCAATCGCCTGAGTACACTCTGCCGAAATTTTGGTCTAAAAGTCATCCCATGACATAGCATCAACTGCATCATCACTAAACCTTCTACCAACCTCTTTCCATCAATCACGTGCCCTGTCCTTCACGAGGCAGGAAGCAAGTCAGTTCTTGTCCCTTTTGGAGACTACAGTTGGTACGGAAATATTGGTGACATCTGCCAATCACTTGCTGCTAGTAACGGGGTCCCTAGCCCTAATATAATTTGGAGCTTCACAAGCTCTGAACTCCCGAATCATCAACGCATGCGCCCCTATCATGGTTGCTATCTAAATGCAGAATGCACTCAAGCTCTCATCACAAATATATAAAATACCCTCCTTGATCATACTGGAAGATCATAGGAGTCTGGTCAATGATACTGTGCGTATTCTCAGATGGAACGAACTCCCTCATCTGACCATCAAGCTGACCGACTCCAGAGTCCGAACCTAATCCCTCGCCGGCACCAGAACTCCCATCTGGTCTACCACGTAGCGACACTATACTCGGTAATATACCATCACTAATATCATAATACTCATCATAATTCGAGGGATCTCACACACTACAAGTTTCCTGGATTCATCTTAGCCTTCCTTGCTTCGAGTACGGATCCTCTGCTTTCAGTAGTATGGGCCATACCATCTTCGACATTTATCCGTACTTTCCTCAAGAACTGCCTTGACTCCACAAAGTCCCTTCTACTACTACTGATGATCTCATACTAAACTCTTCCTAGGCTTGCCCTAGGGTAATCACCAACCCACTCTCCGCCATCAGCTGCATAAGAAGTCCTTGCTATCTCCCCTAACTAGCTCGAAAATATTATTACATATCACTAAGACTAGATCATTCTTCGAATGAGTGGTTCTACCCTACAACGGTTAGACTCAAACGAGAGCTGCGAAATATGGCTAAACCTAACCTTCTGATATTATTTTGTCCTTGCAATATGTAACTTAACAGATTGGTTTAATAGTTAGTAAAAGATAACTAGAATTCCTAAAAGCACAAAGCAAACAACATTCAAGCATCGAGTACACATAATCAAGCATATCACATTCAGGCCATCACTGACTAATCTGCACCATCATGCGGTTCATAAAGCCAAGATACATATAACTGGAACATAAGTCATCCTTCCTAGATCCTTAGCCCTAAACTAGCATGCAGTTCTCATAAAGCTGATACACATATAATAGGCACATATGGCATCCTTCCTAGATCCTTAGTCTTAATCTAGCATGTTGTTCTCATAAAGTTGATAATCATATCTAACATAAACTTATATGGGTAATTTGGGAGTACTTACTTGAGCTCGGCTGATTGCATGCACCACACCCTTTTCTCTTTTTCAAAATTCTTTTTGCTTTTTCTAAAGCTCTTTTCTTTTCTTAAAATCCTTTTATAACCATGGTTATTCTTTTGAAATATTCTATGCGAATTCCTTAGTTTGAGTTCAAACATACCCGAAAGTTTGCCTAAATCCCTCAAACCAAGGCTCTAATACCAACTTGAAACATCCCGTAAACACAGTCTAAAAATTTCATTTTAAATAATCAATAAAACCATAATTATCTTTCAACGTATAAAAATCATGAATCATGTATCTCAATAATATCATAACATCTATCAAATATATCATAGTATAAACATCCCAGGCTGGACAAATGGTGTGTGCTCTACAATCATTCTGAGCTCATTCTTTAAAAAATCGAAGTACCTGAAACCAAAACTAAAAACTGTAAGCACGAAGCTTAGTAAGTCTCCCCAAACTACCACATACGATACACATAACACGCAAATAGGAGATACGGCCCCCGCCCACTCTCATGGAGATTTGGGCCCCACCCACACCCCGTAGTCTAGGAGATTCGGACCCCGCCCACACTCCGCTGCCTAGGAGATTCGGTCCCCGCCCACACTCTGCTGTCTAGAAGATTCGGGCCCCGCCCACACCTGAATGTCTAGGAGATTCGGTCCTCGCCCACACTCCGCTGTCTAGGAGATTCGGGCCATGCCCACACTCTGTTGTCTACGAGATTTGGGCCCCGCCCACACTTGGCTACTCTGAGATTCGGGCCCCGCCCACACTCAGCTACTGACACACATACATGTATCATATAGACAACGAGTATCCCCAACTCTATCAAACAGGCACATAACTCTACTGAAATAATACTACGAGATTCAGGCTCCGCCCACACTCGACTACTATGAGATTTGGTTCCCGCCCACACTCAACTACTGATATGCATACAAGTATAACACCGACAACAAGTATATCTATTTCTATCAAACAGTCACATATCTATACTCGAATAATACTATGAGATACGGGCGCCGCCCACACTCAGCTACTATGAGATTCGGGCTCCGCCCACACTCGAATAATAATGATATACGGGCCCCGCCCACACTCATATACATAAACAACCACATACATGTATCACACAGACAACAAGTATAAAAATCCAACAATCTGACTGATATCTATACTCTGGTAATAATGAGATATGGGCCCCGCCCACACTCCGTGTTCCTATCAAGAACATATAAACTACATGGGCCAACATTGGTGCCTTAGAGCCGTTCCTACTGGAAGATAACTCACCTCGCACTGCTGAAGCCCCGCAGACAAAATCCTAGCTGTTGGATGACAAATTTTCGAATCTGTCAACATCAAAATAACACCCAATTAATAATTGGGTCGCCGACACATATCCATAAATCCATGCTTGTGGTAAAAGACTAATTTACCCCTAACTTAGCTTGACTCAAGAACCAGGCCCAATCGAAAGGCCCAAAAGTCTAATAATAAACCAAGGCCCAACTATGGTCCAATTTTCCAAATTGGGCCCAAATCTCTACATGGTCTTGCCTTAAGGCCCAACCATTTGTTCTCGGTCCAACACTTGACATTCTAATAGCCCAATATCTCATGATCATCAAGGCCTAGACTATGGCCGAATTTTCCAAATTGGGCCCAACCTTTCCAATGGGTCTTATCATAAAGCCCAATTCAAATATTCTAGTCCATATACTGGTTAATAGTTGGCCCATCAAGAGTCCAGACATCTAGGCCCAACTCTAAACCCAACACAACTAGGGTTTTCACATGAAATGACGATTAGGGTTAAGAGTTCTCACTTAACCCATTAAGGACTTAACCCATTAAGTCCATTATTCTATTAAGCCATCATACCATGGAATCAACATAGGTCATAACTTCAGTCCACTGGTCCACAAGCGGGTCCTGATAGGTCCAAACCAATATTCTATAAAATTTGGGTTTTCTAAACCCTAATTTCGGTTTTCAATCCCAATAATAAACTAGCCTAGTCCCAGGTTAAGTGCTTAGGTCCATTAGGGTTCTGCTAGGCTGGGCACCATCCACTGCCACCTCGGGCGGTGGTGATCGGTGGCGGCTCATGGCTGCAGGCGGCAGCAGCCACCATCTCCAATGGTGGTGGTGGTGATTCCTGCCCAAAAGTCACACATACTATTTCACACATAATAAATACACACACAACCACCTCATACGGTGGCTGGTGGCTGAAAACGTGGCAGAAAACGGTGGTAGCGGTGGGTTTCTTGCCAAACACACACGCAGGTCCATGCATTCGACTCATACGACACCCAAACACAACCTAACATACTCAGATCACGGTTCAAGACTGAAAAAACGTACCTAAACACGGCCATACTCATGGCGGCATACGACAGTTAGAGGAGAAGGGTGTCACCGTGACTGCTGCCCGGAGTAGAGATGACGATGGCAGCACAACGACAAAATAGGCGGAGGGAGGAGGATAATCGCATCAGAGAACCGGAGGTTGAGTCCTTACAGCCGAACGATAGGAAAAGTCGCGCCTCACAGCTTCGACCCATACGACGTCCCACTATGCTCACGACGCTCGGTAGTCGTAATGATTTTCCAAAGGCGAAATAGCAGCGGCAATGGCTCGTTTGGTCGGAAAGGCGAACGGAACAAGGGTGTGGTGGCGGCTTAAGATGCTACCCATGGTGGTGGATGCTGGAGTATAACGATTAGGGTTTTAGGAGTAATAAGGTGACGGGGAATGAACACTGGATGCAGCCCGTGTTTCTTCAAACATTTGAGTGTTTTTTACAAAATCAGTCCCTCCCACAATATTTGTTTTCAAAGAAAGTCTATAATTTACCCTTCAAACCCTGATCCTATAAATTTCTTTCATAATAGGTCCCTAAATTACCAATCAGCCCCCTAAGCCTTCATATCTTTTCAATTTAAATCCATTAATTACCAAACGCACCCTGACCTCTGAAATCATTTTCAAATTAAATCCAGAACTTACACTTTTAACCCCCAACTTCTAAAATTGTAACAATTAACCCTCGAGACCAACACCTTTCCATATTATTATGGATTTCAGGGCTACTATTAATTTATTAATTTGCTCATTTATTTGTTTAATAAATAGGGTGTTACACAATTCATATCAAATAATACAAATAATATCTTATTATCTTAAAATTTTGACAATTGTCCTTTTATAGTGTAACAAATGGTAGGGTTACATCTTTGCAAACCCTACTGCACCAAAACCCTAATGTACCATGACCTTTCATCTTACTTAGGTTCCATGGGTTAAACATCCATGGAAAATCTCATTGGTTTAGTGATGTGCACAAAAGTACCCACTAATTTTAATATTTATAACCTAACAAACTTAGACTAACTATGCACTTATAGGCAGTGTACCTAGTCAGATTACAGTATAGCTTAGGTAAGTCGGGTGTCGATCACAGGGAACGGTTGATTAATTTAATATATTTAATTATAGGTTATAGGTCACACGAAAAGAATAAAGAAAT
The DNA here is from genome assembly GCF_002870075.4 of Lactuca sativa. Lineage (NCBI taxonomy): Eukaryota > Viridiplantae > Streptophyta > Magnoliopsida > Asterales > Asteraceae > Lactuca > Lactuca sativa. Next base: position 94,446,189 of record NC_056623.2, on the reverse strand, counting down.
AAATTTCAAACTAACAATTAATTAACTACTCTCGATAAACTAACAGGAAAACAAATCTCTTCAGGTACTTTGGTTTAGACAAATTACACCTTAAAAACATAGACAATTGCATATACAAATTCATTTATTCATGTTCACCGATTCCTAAAATGATTAGATTCGCCTTCACTATAACTAATCCTTTAGCAAACAAGTCAATTTAAACAGTGATCTATTGATTAAACTAACATGCTTCCTAGTGTTCAGTTCGTATCGAGCAAGACTTGTAAATATAGTTAATTTAGACATTTAATTAACCTCTTGTTGATGGTCATCAAACAAGGCTCACACATTAACTTACTTATTCTCAAATTAATTCTAGTTTCACATTCGTTATTTCTAGTCTTATAATCTCGATGGTCATCAAAAATCATAAGAGACAAGCAAATCAAGCAGATGTTCATACAACTTAATTCACTTAACAATTAACAGAAAATGATCATCATTAACACATAAGGATCTTTTAACAAACTTGGCAAGATAAATTAAACATAAATAAACAATTCAATATAGCAATTAGTCTAATAATCAAAGCTTCATTCAATCATAAACGCAAAGTAAAAGGTTTTTACACCCAAATCAGAAACTAAATACAGAAAGTACCACAATGGAATGCTAAACATGGTCACGTTAACAACCCATATGATTACCGACATGTATCCGCTCTCCAATCCTTCCGATCTCCGCTCCCGTTAGCTTAACGGCCTTCCGGCCGCCTTCTAGACCCTTAAAACGGCTTAACAGAAGTTAATTGTCGACTAAATTAGGTTAGAAGTCGAATCCCCCTTCCTGGTTAGCTGAAAATCGACATTTATAATCTTTGTGGCCGACCTAAGTACGCTGGGCGTACTTAGTATTACGCGGTGCGTACTCAAGATAATCACGCGATCAAGTCTATCCGGTGCAAGCAAGTATGCGGCGCGTACCATTACATTACGCGGGGCGTAAGTCGCTTTGGTCATTACGCAGGGCGTAATCACTCTGGATGCGGGGCGTAATCACTCCTTCAGCAATTTTGATTTCTTTTAGCTTCTAAGTCCGGTTTCTGCTTCAGTCTTTTCTTTTGTGCTTTATTGACAACGAATAGCTGCAAAACATAATTCAAAGCATTATGAGTACTTTTTAGTTCTAAAATAGAATAAATAAGGCCAAAATATTAAGATAAAGTGCATAAAAATATATATAACAATACACCTATCATTTAGCCCATCCTAATTAACCATGGATCATTGGACCACACTGTAAAAATCATTGATTTACTTAATCAGTCCCCGTATATTTAATTAGTCGCTTTTGATCATTAAATTAATTCTAAATTAATTCTTGATCAATACTAATTAAATAATATGATTTCTCAATTACTATATTATACTTATAATATATTAATAAATCACAAAAAGCCTTATTCTCAAAAGTCCATCATATCAAATTGCACTAGTGAAGGAACCCAAAAGGACCATGCTACAATTAGGTCAAGTACATCCCAATTAAAGTTATGGGCTTAGACAACTAATCCAACACTACCGTACGCACACCAGCATCAAAGGCCAATCGTTAGCAGAATTTTACTCGAAGTCATAGAAGAAGGAAAGAATACGGCTCAGGAAAAAAAGTCGTCGGAGGTAGATGAATCCAAAGACCATTAGAGATGGGCTTTGTACACCGATGAAGTAGCTAGTAAGGAAGGGCCAGGAGCAAGCCTGATCCTGACCATCCTAGTGGGGGAAGAAATCATTTATGCTCTTCGTTTCGACTTCTACACCTCCAACAACGAAGCGGAATACGAAGCTCTGCTCGCCGGCCTACGATTGGCTAAGCAAATGGGAGCAGAATCAATAGTAGCTCTAACGGATTCAAGATTAGCTGCCAATCAGATCAACGGGGATTTCGAAGCGAAAGATAAACGAATAGAGAAGTATGTAAAAGCAGTACAACGGCTTGTTAAACCTTTCAGAGAATTGACCATGAAACAAATCCCAAGAGGCGAAAATTGGAGAGTGGATGCCCTCAGTAAACTATCGTCAACATGCTTTGAGCACTTATCCAAGATTGTCCTTGTGGAGGTGCTTAAAGAAAGAAACATAAATGATCGATGGGTAAATTCCCTAGCACCGACCAAACATATATGGATGACACCACTAATCGAATACCTACAGCACAGTATTCTACCAAACAGTCATGAGGAAGCCAGGAAAGTGCGAGTCAAGGCACCATCATATGCAATCATAGACGGGGTACTATACCCGAAAGGATTCATGTCTCCGTGGTTAAAATGTGTGGAGGAAACCAAAGGCAAGGAAGCACTCCAGGAGTCACATTTTGGCTTAGCAGGCGCACATGAAGGAGAAAGGGCCCTAACAAGGAAAATATTCCGGACGGGCATCTACTGGCCAACCATACATCAAAATGCATTGAAGTTAACAAGGAAGTGTGTAAAATGCCAGACGTACTCCCCGATTCAAAGGGACCCCTAGCCCCTATAACAAGTATCTCCAGTCTGTGGCCTTTCTATCAATGGGGAATAGACATTGTGGGATCGTTCCCAGATGCTCTAGGCAAGATAAATTACCTAGTAGTCGCTGTGGACTACTTCACAAAATGGATAGAAGCCGAGCCACTGGCGTGCATATCGGGGAGACAGATGACACATTCATGTGGAAAAACATCATGACTAGGTTCAGGATACCTAAAGCGCTTGTCAGTTATAATGGGCTATAGTTTGCTGAGAATCCGTTCTAGGATTGATGCGCCGACAAGGTGATGAAACAACGGTTCACATCAGTGGCGTACCCCCAAGTGAACAACCAAATAGAGGTATCCAACAGAACGCTAGTGAATGGGATAAAAAACGACTCGGAAAAACCAAGGGCAACTGGGTCGAAGAATTTGTCTAAGCCCATAACTATTAATTGTATGTATTCGACCCGAGAGTAGCATGGTCCATTTGGGTTGCACTTCACCGGAATAATTTATATGGATAGTCTTTTGAGAATAGTGTGTTTATGATTTATATTAATATATTATAAGTTCTAATATATTAATATGGAATCATATTATTTAATTAGTATTGATCAAGAATTAATTTAGTGATCAAAAGGAACTAATTAAATATGGACTCTTATATATAGTATGGGCCAAGTTCATTTAGGTTGGGCTAAGTTTGCATGGATAGTCCATGGAGTTTTTAACCCATGGATCTTGTGGAAATGAAAGGTCATGGGTATTAGGGTTTACATGGATGAAACCCTAATGCTCCATACTATATAAAGAGATCTCTAGCACATGAAATGGAACTAGTGTGTGAGGATACAAGAGTTGGCCGATTTCTATTGTGCATTCTATTCTATCAAGTTTTCCAAGGTGTTTTTGGTGATTTGTGATTCCACTTGAGGCTTCCACACTATTAGGGCTAATCTCTTAAAGATCAAGACTTCAAGCTCCTTCAAAAGGTATGTCATCTAACTAGACTTTTGTAGTAGAGTTGCTTCATATTATGCTAGCTATGATGAAACCTTGGAATATTGAATATTTTCATGTATAATAGAGAAAACATAGATCCAAGGTTTTTAGGGTTGCATGTACACCATAGGAGTGTTAGACTGCTCAAAACCCATCAGTGGTATCAGAGCCTAGGGTTGTTTTCAATTATACTTGATACTACTTGATTTTTAAGGCTGAAAATCAAAGTTTTTTGCTGTCTGGACAGCTGACTCGATGAGTCCATGCCTAAAAAGTGCCTAAAATCATCCAACTCGTCGAGTTGGTTCATGCACTCGACAAGTTGGACCCCAGACAACATATTTTTGAGTTTTATGCTGGAATTGGACTAAAATCATTACCCTAAGCTGTTTTTGAACTTATAAACCTGTTTTTGATGTGGTAATGATCATTCTAATCCAATTCAAAAGATAATTGTCAATAGATTCATGTTTTGTATTAATTTAATCGTTAGGCTAATTACATGAAAATTGTTTGATTTGAATTGTCTTGTTCATATGAGTTAAATCTAGATCATACTTTTCCTTGACATATTTGTTTGTTTATTTGATGATCTAAATGGCCTTTAATGGATTCCATAACTTGTCCTCATGTTATGGAAAACCAAAAGTTTTTTCTTTAAAAGAATTATTAAAGAGTCTTAGGTTATGAACTTGACGAGTCTTTTCCCATAAATTGTTTTATGAGCTCCGTAACTTGTCCTCAAGTTATGGATGTCTAAGGGATTTGCCATTAAAAGCCATATTAAACTCATATGTTATAGAAATGAAAAGTTTTTGAATAGTTTTAAAACTTGCCCTCAAATTTTCGAATTTGTAAAGTCTCACACACACTTTAATTCCAAACCCTAGATTTTAAAAGTTAAAATTCAACCCTTATACTTTATAGTATTATAAGTTAATAATATATATATATATATATATATATATATATATATATATATATATATATATATATATATGTATGTATGTATGTATGTATAAGAGCAAGTAAGTCTTACCGTTAGTAGGCCTCATTCACGAAGCCGGTCTATAAGGGGGTATAAGGTTGTTGCCCATAAAATGGCAGATTAATGGGTGTTCACTCTCACCCACCACTTCCTTGACTGGTGGAGGGTCATTAGCCGAACGGGTAGGAAAAGTACTATAATTTTCATTATAAGTATAATGATAAATATAAAGTAACTAAACCTTTTATAAATTCCCAATCTTAGTTACTTTAGGAAAATATGAATTTGGTGCTAATCCATGAAATTACACTTTGCACTTTGCTTAAGTTGTTAGTGGAGTGTGTGTGGTTAACCGGCACACTAACTTGGATTTAACAAGGTAGGAAAAGGGTAACTTAATGTTTATCATAGGATCGGTGGAGCTTGTTTGGTTAACCAACACAACTATTAAGTGATAAATATTAAGGGTACCAAGTATATTTGCATGGATCACACCTTGTTTTGTGATCCTCGGCATCCCAGTCACAAAACTTGAGAGGGCACAATCGACATTGAAACATTCCATTGAAAAGTTCAATGAATCTCAAAAGATCTAGGAGTTTCAAATCCAATTAAAACCTAATAAATTATTTCATTTTTCATGGTGGAAATTGGTGAATCGTCATTCGTCTACCTTCAAATATTTTATAGCTTGGATTACGACATCCCTCTTCCAAGTTATAAAATATTGTGTTGGATCCAAGCCTTAATATTTCATATTGGGTGTTATATTAAGGACATAAATCAACTAACTTGAATTTATCCCATTGTAGATGTATGGTTCAGACAACTATGACCTTCCCAAATATCATGGAAATCATACTTCTCTACCTCCACGTCCTCCAATTATTCTCCCTAACCCACAAGTTCTTGAATAGTTCAAGGTCACTCAAGCCCTATTGGCAATCAAGGTCTATGTGTGCTCACATCTTTGAGATGAAGTCACATATTGACAAGCCAATGGAAAGGGATCGGCCATAGTCAAGTCGGTTGACCAAATAGCAAAGAGAAAGGCTAAGTCTGAGATAGTCCCATGTACCATTACCAAAGAGTCCATATGGTTCTATTGCCAAAGGAAGGGGCATTGGTTGCAAAGCTGCCCTAACTACCTAAAAGATCTGAGAAAAGGTCAAAAAGTTTGACTCTGCTTCGGGTAAGTCCACTATCTAACTCTGTTAAGTTCCTTATTGATGATCCTTAATACAAAATGTGACTCAGTTACATTTTGATGTTTGATAGGATCAAGCAAAAGGAAGGAAACTTAAAGAAAGATTGTGTTGAATCTGATCGCAAAGATGGATTGCAATCGCATGGTTCGAAGATCGGATTCTTGAGCTACTACTTAGGAGTTATGATAGATTTTTAGAGAATATGTAATAGCATAGTTTTCATTTAAAGTTGCATTGTAAGGGAAAAGTTTTTTCCAATTTTAATCAATAAATAAAATTTTATTTTATTTTATATCTCCTTGCATTGTAAGGGCACAAAGCTGTTGCATACCTCTATATCCAAATTTCCCAAGCCTAGAAGAGACGCATGATCCATGGTAACAAATGCCAACATAGATTCATTAACACCCATAGTCTGGCTTGACCGAGAGTCATCGGTGTCAGGATCGTAGGAACCAGACTCCATAACAGCTTTCAAACAGCTATGGCAAGATTCTTCCCCAACAACAAATGTTGCATGCCTAATCTGACTCACATCACCAGTAAACTCAGGATGCTCAATCAACTTGTACATAATGTGAATGACCCCAACACGCAAAAGCCAATCCCAGCCACATCGGGCAGCCCCCGCCTCCGCCCGAGCATCCACAATTAGCTTATCGTGATCACCAACATTACGTTCAAGGCTTTCGTTTTGAATCATGAGCCCCTCGTTGGATTGGGTCAAGGCATCCAACTTCACCTCTAATGCGGATCGAACCTCTTCAACAACAACTTTCTCTGACACAAGTAGCGTATACCGCTGCTCCAGACCATGGACATCATTCTCAAGCTCGGTTATCCGACGCTTCCGGCTAGCCTTACGGACACTACAACTCGAGTGGGCGACCTCCATCTCGTTGAGTAACTGAATTCGATGGGTGCCGACAACCAGATAGAACAAGCCTAGGCAGCAACATAAGCCATATTGTGAGATAAAGTGGGGCTACCAATGGCTTCCATATCCGAAATAGCAGCGGGAGGGAACACGTGATGGGAAAATTCCACAACGTTGGCACGAACGAACAAGCGAGATTCATTTCGTAGACTCTAAGCTAGAACAAACACATGGGTCCTAGGATCACCCCCAGAAGATTCCTCGCGATGGAGGGGTCTGGTACTGCTCAGCACCCCCGGAACCTCTAGTGGGAGAAAAACCAGAAGAAGATTAGGGAATAGGTCAAACAGGAACTACGCACTACTTGATCGCCCATTGATCCCTCTCAGACTGTTGAATGTCATCATCAGGAATTACAACAATTGCCTCCAGCGTCAACGATATCAAGTTCAACAAAAGAGTAAAATTATGTCTTGATTGAACCCGCCTCCTAATTTGGAAAGCATTGGTGGAGGTCTCGCCCAAAGCTAAGACAACTTTTCTTTTGGCAATCACTCGATGAGCATCGGAGATGATACCATCCTTGTTGTCCTCAACCATCTCTGTGCGACCAGAATAGACGACGGAGGAAGGGGCTATGGTCGAGATCAGATGGGAAGCTAAAGGAGACTCTTCAGCAGACATCGATGAACCTTCCGCCACTGGCGGTACGGAAGTAACAGCCGTGAAAGCTAGTCGATCAGCCCGACAAGGTGGAGGAAAGGTCTCAACCAGCTCAGTTTCTTGATGCTCCAAATTCCCTTGATAACGTTTTAACAAAACCTCTTCCATGGAAAATGAGGATTCAACACATGCCAAAACAACAACGAGTCAGGAAAAAATATAGCAAAGCACAGACTCGTTACCTCTTCCCCCTCAAAAAGGGGGAAGGGGGAGGGGGAAGGAAAAGGAGTACAACAGGACTACTTACCGTCAACAACAATAAAGAAGGTATGCCCCCCCCCCCCGGACGAGGTGGGGAAACAACTTAAGGTTGACGTCAGCAAGAGTGTTTGCCCGATATCGACCATTGCCAACCAAACCACGGTTAACCCACAACCATTCATCTTGCCAGTTTTTGGGAGTTTTCTTGTCGGGAACGAAGGTACCCCCCTCCCCCCTCCCCGTCGGACAGAAAAGGTGTACTTGAAGACGAAGTAGTCCGGGAGTAAGTCGTTAGCCCGACAGATCATCTTGAATGCTACTACCTTGTTCACAACATTGTGAGTAAGCATGTGAATGCTACACCCGATTTTCTGCAGAACCTCCTCCTGAAAGTCTGAAAGAGGAAGACGCAAGCTTGCGTCAAGGGTCTTCAAGTAGACACCCACCTTGTCCGGTGGAGGAGACAAGATCATCGAATCAGGTGATGGAAACTCAACCCCATCCGCCAGCGAAAGGCCATAAGCATCTTTGAGAAGCTTAAAGTCGGCCTCAGACAGGGTAGCAACAAATTGAGCAGCCATAAAAACGAAGAGCAGAAAAACCCTAGAAGAAAGAAAGGAAGATAGTAAAATATGGAGTAAATGAGAAGACGTTCTGTAATCTTATAAATAATAGGAAAGGGAGGGATATTCAAAATCCTTAGCATGATGATGTAACTGACTGTCGTAATGGGCAGTGACATCAATGTAAAAATCAAAGCGGCATTTGAATCAGGAACTGATGCGTGTACTAAGCAGTTGAGTCCAGAACATCGTAGCTAGCCTAGGAACGCTACGACTACTGGACTAGGAGACTTGATGATGTGCCCTAGCGAGCACGGAAGAGTCGCGCCTAGTCACAACAGAAAAAAACTCAAGGCATAGCGTGCCCGGCCGGCTAAACCCAACAGAATCCAGCGCTCGCCAGCGCCCCTAAGATCAGGGTACTCCCGAAGAAAGGCTCGGCCCGCCTGGACCACCTTTCGCTTTGGTATAAATACAACATTGTGGGGTGTTGGTTTGATGATGATGATGATGATGGGAGGTATAAGGGTGGTTTAAGGTGGTGGAGGGATGGTGGTGTTGTGTTGGAAATAAGAACCGAGAGATAGAGAGTAAAAGAGACAGAAACTTAGAGAGAGAGAGAGAGAGAGAGAGAGAGAGATCAAGGTTGTGATAGGATGAAGTTGGGATTCTTCAATGAGGAAATGAAGTTCTCTTAGCCTCAATTTATAGTGGAAAGGAGGCACACACATGCTAGTATTGGACCATGCTTCCAACTAGGATTGTACAACTTTGGTGAAGCTTGTACACCAAGAAGGAGAGGGGTATGACAAAGAAAACGTGGGGAAGATGAGGAGGGAAAGAAATCTAACGATTTTTGCCTCTTGGGTCATATGTGGGCCCCACATAGGGTTATACCCCGACTGAATGCCCAAAACACACAAAACCGGGTGCGTTGGGATCTGTGCATCAAGAATTTTTTTCGAAAATACCGTTAAATAGAGTTTATTTCAAGGATTTCGAGACATCAAACAAATTAATTTTTGGAGTTACGGATCTTAGGGAAATCGCATTTAAAGTTTTGCGTCTAAATGGCCCACGGTCTCCATTTTGCGACTTTTATAAATATTTTCGTAAAAATTATTTCAAGTTTGAAATTAAATAATAAACTATAACCTGAACCCAAAAATGCTCCCGGAAATCCCGTTGGCAAAGCGTAAGTACCTCAACATATCGATTCGGTTTTACGTGATTAAAGAAAATCAGTGTTTTACTGTCTGTTTTCTTAAAATTGTCGTATTTTTTGCATACGAACTCCGTTTTGGATGTTCTTTATATTTTCAAAAACAGGGAGACATGTATTATCATATTTTAATGTTTTGTTTTTCTCAAAACTGATTAATGCAAAATTTCAGTTTTTCAGACGCATTAATTAACGTTGCCAGCAAGGGTCCTTAGTTTCTATTTGAATGACATAACTATCCTGGGTAAGAAGGTAATTAGCGAGTATATCTAAAATGCTTTTGCCATATCTATTGTGTAGGTGTCATTAAGTTTGCGAAATTCATGTTTTTTCGTGCTTCGAAACCTATGGTCGGTAAAGATTTTATCGGTAATAGTATTAATAAATACCGAAGCCTAAACATTGTTAATATGAAATGTACCAATAACAATAAGTAGTTCTGGGAGAGCATCTCCTGTTGTGATCATAAGTGCCCTTCCATTGCCACCCTGATTCTTCAGTTGCGGGCAGTCCTTCCTAAAATTCCCTGGTTGATTGCATTTAAAACAGTTACGGCTTCCTTGGGCCGTAGTGTTTGGGGTTCTTCTATAGTACCTCGATATTTGACCTCTCATATTACACTTGTTGTAGATTACCTCCCTGTAATTCCCGAGATGGTGGAAATTACACTCTATATAATGAGGTAAAGTCCAAGTGTATGACTTAGCTGGGGTGGGAGTATTGGTAATTGCAGCGTAGACAGCCAACGGTTCGGGTTCAGTCTTATGATGCCTGGAGTCCTCCTTTGATTTCCCATGAAACTTCCTTTTGGTACTTCCAACTGATTGGCTAACTGCTTAGCACTATTGAAAGTCGATGGTCTGGATGCAATAACTAGACCTTGAACAGCTGAAGCTAGTCCCCAGATGTACCTTTTGATCTACTTGTCTTCCGGGGTCACCATTCATGCGTAAAGGTTTGCAAGTTCATTGAATTGCGAGGTGTAGGTAGCTAGTTCTGATCCTTTCATGACAAGGTTCCAAAGCTCCTGCTCTAGAGCTTGTATCTCTTGTCAGGGACGGTACTCTTTGGTCATTATCTGCTTCAGGGATTCCCAACCCATGGCATAAGCTTCAGCGATTCCTATGGACTTCGCATGGTTATTTCACCAAGTTAAGGCGGAGTCCATCAACGTGTAGGTGGTGTACTTAACCCGACAGTCTTCGGGGCAAGTACTGATGTGAAAGACAGCCTCAGTCTTTTCTATCCAACGGGATAGACCAACAGCTCCTTCAGTGCCGTAGAAGGATCAAGGCTTGCAGCCTATGAAATCCTTATAGGAGTAGTATCTGGGGTTGTTTTGGCGAGTTGTGGGAGTGCCACTTCCATTATTCCCAGTGTTTCCATTTCGGGCTACTTCGTATGTTGCCAAGGCTGTAGCAATTCCTTGTGCGAGCATGTTCTGCATCATAGTAGAATCTATTTGGAACATTGGGTTTGCATTTGTTACTTCTGGGTCTCCTCCCTGGTTTAGAGTTTCCATTGATGTTTGAGTTATTGGTGGGGCTTTCCTCTAGTTGCCTCGGGGAGTTGGCGGTGGACGAACTCATGGTTCCTTTCATAGGGCCATCATCCTAATATGTTCAAAATGGACATGTTAAGTTGTGTTAACACTATGAAGTCCTAAACAAGTATCTATGAGTTGCATTTTATGATAGTATAATTTGTTCATAAAATCCTAAAGATTTCTAAACGATAGGGTGATCGATTCGAGAATCCTCAAGATTTCCCACTGATAGAAGCAAGGTGATTGGTTCAAAAATCCTCTAGATTTCCAAATGATAAGGAGAAGCTTATTGGTTCAGAAATCCTCTAGATTTCCAAATGATAAGAAAATAGTGATTGGTTCAGAAATCCTCTAGATTTCCAAATGATGGAAAGAGGACCTTAATTGCTAATTAAGTGTTTTAAAATGTATATATGGATTCTAAGGTACTAGGTTGCTGTAGCGAATATGGAGAACATTCTTTAATCTCTAAAACTCTCAACCATTGTAGTCTGTCAAGCTCCTTGCTCAAGGTTGGTAGTGCACCGGCCCGACCATAAACAACATAGGTGAGCATTCCAGATTTATTTATGGTACGACTTATATATGGTACTAACCTTTAATTTAGGTGTCTGACCTAAAGGGTTGAGTGGGTAGTTTTAGTTGAAGGGATGTTAAAATTTTATTAAGTGTTCTCATCGCGGGTCAGAGTGTATATAAACAGCGGCCAGACATTGTAACAACGTAAATTTTCAAAACAAAATTTTCATTTCAAAATAAAGTATTTTCATTCAAACAAGGCATAAACATTCCATGTGTCATGTCAGAATACAAATCATACGAATCCCAAGATCACAAAACATCTATGAGTGTGTACAGATCACGCCGGCGCCTTCCCACGGTCCTCGCTAGTACCTGAAACACATACACACAACTGTAAGCATAAATGCTTAGTGAGTTCCCCAAAATACAACTTACGCACATACGCCTTTCCAGGCCCTGACCTTCCGGTCCATGTGTCTCAGGGGACTTCCGTCCCTGCTGGGTAAACCATCCGGTACTACCCACGCCGACCTTCCGGTCCATAACACAACGCCTTCCGGCCCATAACGTACATAGCACATAATATAATTAACTTATCACATATAGCACAAATATCTCATATCATATCCGACCTTCCGGTCACACAGTCAAACCCTTTCGGGTACAGTATAGTGAGAAGACTCACCTCGTAAATATCGAAAGCTAGCAAATCCCAAAGTCACTCGTGCTCGATCCGCCAGGCTACAATCTCCCTATAACATCATACATTTCATATTAACACTTTTATCTTCTAAGTTTGACTAACCCTAAGAAGTCAAACATAGGTCGCTCTGGTCAACGGTCAACGGTCAACTTGACCGGACTCGGCGAGTGCTCAAGGGCAACTCGGCGAGTCTAGACGTATCCGCCAACTCCATAGGATTCCCTTCCTACTCGTCGAGTGCTTCCCCGACTCGACGAGTTCCACCTGGGAGAGTCGCGGGGCCACCCCGACTCAACTCGCCGAGTCTCAAGAACAACTCGGCGAGTCCCAACTCGACTCAGACCACCAGACGACCCTCTCTAACTCATCCTGACTCACTGAGTCAACCCGTGACTCGACTGGAACACTCATTGACCGATCCAAGGAAATCTTCAAGCTACTCGCCGAGTTTGATCATCGGACTCGGCGAGTCCATGCCATGCAATTACTCAAACTCGCTTCTAAGGTCAGGTCCGTTCCATCAATTCATAGATCTAGCCTTTCAAGACTGATTCACCACGTAAAGTCCCTATCTTGGTGTCCATAACACACCCCATGGCTTATAATGAACATTTTGGTCTAAAGCATAAGGGTTCCAACCCAAAACTTCCATTGATTCCCAAAAAGCTTGGGTAAAGGGACTCTCTGGACCTTTAGGGATCCAGATCTATAGTCTAAATCTCTTGGGGGTCCAAGGGAGTACAAGATTTAGCCACAAAAGGGTCCAATAAACCCTAAATCAATGTAAACACCAACATAGAAGAGAATAGCTCGAAATATTACCCCAATAGAGATGCTCTGGGCTCCAAATCCTCAGAAGATGGCTCCTCTTGCTTTCCCCTTGGCTGATTTCCTCTTTCCTTGCAAAAAAAGCACCCCCAAAATCAATAATAGCCTCCTTCTATGCTCCAAACGCTCACACTCGATTAGGGTTTCACTCAAGGGACTGGTGAGCACATATGACGGCCATAAGACCCTTTAAATAGGTCCCAAACCCGAGAAATTAGGGTTTCATTAAACAGTGCAGACTCGCCGAGTCCATATTCTGGACTCGCCGAGTCCAAACGAATCCCGCGTCCAGAATCGCGACCTTACTCGGCGAGTCTGAGCTCCAACTCGCCGAGTCCCCTCTCAAAACACAAAATAATCAAAACAATAAAGATACCTGGAATTCCGGGCTGTTACAATTCTCCCCCACTAGAACTAGACTTCGCCCTCGAAGTCTCGCTCTGAAAATAGCTCCGGATGTTGCTCCCGCATTTCGCGCTCCCGAAATGGCCCAATATACCGGGGCCCCAAGTTGCCCCTCTTCCTGAATCGAATCACTCCTTTCCAAGGAGAGACCTTCAGGAGAACGAAGTCGCCGACCTGAAACTCAAGCTCGGACCGGCGTCTGTCTGCGTAACTCTTCTGTCGGCTCTGGGCGGTCAATAACCTCTGTCTGACCTGCTGAATCTGCTCTGTCGTCTGAAGCACGATCTCTGTACTGCCCATCACTCTCTGCCCCACCTCTCCCCAGCAAATGGGGGTCCGACACCTCCTACCATACAACAGCTCAAAGGGCGGCATACCAATGCTCGAATGATGGTTGTTGTTGTAGGAAAACTCTGCCAAGGGCAAATACGCATCCCAGCTACCCCCGAAATCTAACACACACGCTCGAAGCATGTCCTCAAGCGTCTGAATCGTCCGCTCGCTCTGGCCGTCTGTCTGGGGATGATACGCGGTACTAAAATGCAATCTAGTACCCAACTCCTCATGAAATTTCTTCCAGAATCTGGAAGTGAAGCGCACATCACGGTCTGAAACAATCGAGATCGGCACCCCATGCCGAGATACCACTTCCCTCACATAAATCTCCGCCAACTTCTCCACTGAAGAACTCTCACTGATGGCAAGGAAGTGAGCGCTCTTCGTCAACCTATCCACAATCACCCAAATTGCATCAACTCCTCTGGTAGTCCTCGGCAATTTGGTGATGAAATCCATAGTGATCTGTTCCCACTTCCATTCGGGAATCTCCAAAGGCTGCAACTTGCCATGCGGTCTCTGGTGCTCGGCCTTAATCCTGCGGCAGGTCAAGCACCTCTCGACGAACCATGCGACGTCCCTCTTCATACAGGGCCACCAATACTCTTTCCTCAAATCCAGATACATCTTCGTAGCCCCCGGATGGATCGAAAACTTCGACCGATGAGCCTCTTCCATCAAAGTGATACGCGTACCACCCACGAACGGTACCCAAATCCGACCTTGAAACGTCATAAGCCCTCGTCCATCCGTAACGAACTCTGAAACCAAACCAACGACCCGCTCTCTCTTCTGCATCTCCGGTCGCACAGCCTCGGCTTGTGCCCCACGAATAGCATCCAATACTGGAGCTATCACGGTCAATCTCAAACATACATCTCGCAGTGGAGTGCTCTCCGCCCTGCGGCTCAACGCATCGGCTACCACATTAGCCTTGCCTGGGTGGTACAGGATCTCACAATCATAATCCTTGACCACATCCAACCACCTCCTCTGACGCATATTTAGATTGGGCTGATCCATCAAATACTTCAAGCTCTTATGGTCCGTGTATATCGTACATCGAACCCCATACAAGTAGTGACGCCAAATCTTGAGAGCGAACACCACAGCCCCCAACTCTAAATCATGCGTGGGATATCTCGACTCATGAGGCTTCAGCTGCCTCGACGCATAAGCTATCACATGACCCCTCTGCATCAACACTGCACCCAGCCCCAAAATCGATGCATCGCAATATACTACGAAATCCTCCATCCCTTCCGGGAGAGCTAAAACCAGGGCTTCGCACAATCTTTGGCGAAGTGTCTCAAAGGAGGTCTGCTGCTCAGGACCCCATGAGAATGCAACACCCTTCCGGGTCAATCTGGTGAGCGGCACTGCGATCTTGGAGAAATCCTTGATAAATCTCCGATAATACCCTGCCAACCCAAGAAAACTCCTGATCTCCGATGGTGACTTCGGCACCTCCCAGCTCATCACCGCCTCGACTTTGGCCGGATCGACCAGAATCCCTTCCTGGTTAACGAGATGTCCTAGGAACTGGACCTCCCGCAACCAGAAATCACATTTGGAGAACTTTGCATAAAGCTT
This sequence comes from Lactuca sativa, assembly GCF_002870075.4. Taxonomy (NCBI): domain Eukaryota; kingdom Viridiplantae; phylum Streptophyta; class Magnoliopsida; order Asterales; family Asteraceae; genus Lactuca; species Lactuca sativa. The sequence goes on along the minus strand of NC_056623.2, from coordinate 94,430,976 downwards.
CTCCGATCTCAATACCTCAAGGACCTCCCTCAAATGCTCCTCATGCTGCTCTCTAGATCTCGAATACACCAGAATATCATCGATAAATACAATCACTGACCGATCCAACATCGGCCTGCATACCCTGTTCATGAGATCCATGAACACAGTCGGGGCATTGGTGAGCCCGAAAGGCATCACCACAAACTCATAATGCCCATATTGTGTCCTAAACGTTGTCTTCTGGACGTCCTCATCCCGCACTCTCACCTGATGGTACCCCGACCTCAGATCGATCTTGGAAAACCAAGATGCTCCCTGCAACTGATCGAATAAATCGTCGATCCTCGGTAACGGGTAACGGTTTTTGACCGTCAACTTGTTCAACTCCCGGTAATCAATGCACATCCGGTGTGAACCATCCTTCTTCTTGACGAACAGAATAGGTGCTCCCCACGGCGAGCTGCTCGGCCGAATGAATCCCTTCCCCAGCAACTCTTGAAGCTGCGAGGATAACTCTTGCATCTCTGGAGGTGCAAGACGATAAGGCACCTTAGCAATCGGCGCGGCTCCCGGAACCAAATCAATACCAAACTCCACTTGCCTCACAGGAGGTACTCCCGGCAGTTCCTCGGGAAAAACATCTGGAAACTTACGCACTACTGGGACCTCCTCAACTGATCTCGGTCTCTCAGAAGCCTTCCGCGTATCCATCACATACGCCACAAAACCCATACAGCCCTGCTGTAGACACTGCCTCGCCCTAGCGGCCGAACAAAAAGCTGATTCCGAACGGGTACCCTCGCCGTATACCGAAAGAACTCCCCCACTAGGGTCTCGTATAGTCACCAGCTGACGCTCACAGTCGATGACGGCGCCGAATCGGCTCAACCAGTCCATGCCCACAATGACACAGACATCACCCATAGCAATAGGAATCAGATCAATCGGAAACTCGACCCCGAAAATCTCTAACACACATCCTCGGAGAACCTCCGTGGCACAAATCACCCTCTCGTCAGCTATAGAAACTCTCAGAGGCCGACTCAACGGCTCAGGACCAACGCTAATATGCTGACTAAAGGCCAAAGATATAAAAGACCGACTCGCACCTAAGTCAAATAGCACTAAAGCAGGCACAGAGTTCACAAGGAAAGTACCTACGCATAATCATGTCATAAGCATAACATCTCAACATCAAAATAAATGCATGAAATAAAGCATACCTGCCACAACATCGGGCGCAGCGCGGACCTCCTCCGCAGTCAGCTGAAAGGCTCTCCCACGAGCCCTCGGGGCCTCGACCTTCACCGGTCGGGTCTCAGAAACCCTGGCAGCCGGTGCAGATCCCTGAAGAAGCTGAGGGCACTCGGCCTTCCGATGGCCGGTCTGGTTGCAATGAAAACAAACCGTAAACCCCTTGGGGCAATCCCTAGCGATGTGCCCCTCCTTGCCACACTTGTAGCAAGCACCAGATCGACATGCCCCCTCGTGACCCTTGCCGCACTTTCCGCAAGTGCGGCCCTTCGGACCTCCCGTCCTCGAATCGGCGGACTTAATCCGCTTGGCTGCCGGCTGAGACTGAGCCGGCCGCCGGTCCACCCGCTGAGACTCGGCCTCCTCCCTGGCCTGGGTCTCCAACTCGATCTCGCGCTTCATGGCATTCGCCTGAAGCTCAGCAAAAGTATGGTAGGTGGAGTTTGACACAAACTCCCGGATATCCCTCCTCAAAACACCCAAGTACCGGCTCATCCGAGCCTGCTCTGTGGACACCAGCTCGGGGCAGAACATCGCCCTCTCATGAAACTTCCGCGTGATCACCGTAACCGAATCAGTACCCTGCTTGAGGGTCAAGAACTCCTGAACCAATCGTTCCCTCTCCACCGGGGGAACGTACTCGTCTCTGAACATAGAGGTAAACCTCTCCCACGTCACTGCTGAAATCTCTGCCAAAGTAAAGTTCGCCGTCACGAACTTCCACCAATCCTTCGCCCCCAGACGGAGCTGGTTCAAAGCGAACCGTACCCTCAGATGCTCCGGACGTGAACAAGTGTAGAAGCACCCCTCGATATCAGCGATCCACCTCATCGCAGCAATCGGGTCCTGCGTCCCATCAAACTCAGGTGGCTTCGTGTTGCTGAACTCCCGAAACAGCAACGAGTCACCCCCCTGTGGCCTGGCAGCGGCCACAGCTGCGGTAGCTGCAGCGGCTGCAGCCTCAGTCAATGCGGCGTACCGCTCATCAAAAGTCTCCATCAAGGTGGTCTTAATAGACCCAAACATCTCCGGAATCTCAGCCCGGATCGCTGCCGCCACCTCCTCATGAATCATCTGACGAATCTCCTCGTCACTCACACCGCTCGTACTCGGTCTGTGGCGTGGTCCAACCATGATGTCTCTGAAATACAACATAAAACTATCAGAGACTCCATCGAGTATAACCACACTCGATAACGCAACCCTACTCAGTCTCCGATATCTAGGGATTCTTACTTGGGTTTCCCCCTGACCCGGTGTCTTCGATAGTACGGGCCCAATACTACCGACCACACCGCATCAGTATTCATCCCAAGTCTTCTTCCCCAAACCCCGGATAGTGAGTACTCTACTTTTGTTATGCACTATCTACCAGCACGCGATCAAAGCATCTCATATCGGCAAACCTCCCTAGACTAAGGCATCACAAATCAGGCCACTCTAGTCCTATCATGAATACCTAGTCTCCTAGCATGCATAACATTTCATATCATATCTTATCTCATAACATTGTAAGGTATTTTGGAGATCTTTACCGTTCGGGCGCTGACTGATCGTACACACTGCTTCTTTCTTGTTTACCACAAAATTATTTATAAAAGTTTATGCCTTTATTTTAAAAGTTTTCCTCAAATCCTCGGTTTGAGTTCAGTTACGCCCGAAGGTGCACCCGAATCCCTCAAACCAAGGCTCTGATACCAATTTGTAACAACGTAAATTTTCAAAACAAAATTTTCATTTCAAAATAAAGTATTTTCATTCAAACAAGGCATAAACATTCCATGTGTCATGTCAGAATACAAATCATACGAATCCCAAGATCACAAAACATCTATGAGTGTGTACAGATCACGCCAGCGCCTTCCCACGGTCCTCGCTAGTACCTGAAACACATACACACAACTGTAAGCATAAATGCTTAGTGAGTTCTCCAAAATACAACTTACGCACATACGCCTTTCCAGGCCCTGACCTTCCGGTCCATGTGTCTCAGGGGACTTCCGTCCCTGCTGGGTAAACCATCCGGTCCTACCCACGCCGACCTTCCGGTCCATAACACAACGCCTTCCAGCCCATAACATACATAACACATAATATAATTAACTTATCACATATAGCACAAATATCTCATATCATATCCGACCTTCCGGTCACACAGTCAAACCCTTCCGGGTACAGTATAGTGAGAAGACTCACCTCGTAAATATCGAAAGCTAGCAAATCCCAAAGTCACTCGTGCTCGATCCGCCAGGCTACAATCTCCCTATAACATCATACATTTCTTATTAACACTTTTATCTTCTAAGTTTGACTAACCCTAAGAAGTCAAACATAGGTCGCTCTGGTCAACGGTCAACGGTCAACTTGACCGGACTCGGCGAGTGCTCAAGGGCAACTCGGCGAGTCTAGACGTATCCGCCAACTCCATAGGATTCCATTCCTACTCGTCGAGTGCTTCCCCCGACTCGACGAGTTCCACCTGGGAGAGTCGCGGGGCCACCCCGACTCAACTCGCCGAGTCTCAAGAACAACTCGGCGAGTCCCAACTCGACTCAGACCACCAGACGACCCTCTCTAACTCATCCTGACTCACTGAGTCAACCCGTGACTCGACTGGAACACTCACTGACCGATCCAAGGAAATCTTCAAGCTACTCGCCGAGTCTGCTCATCGGACTCGGCGAGTCCATGCCATGCAATTACTCAAACTCGCTTCTAAGGTCAGGTCCGTTCCATCAATTCATAGATCAAGCCTTTCAAGACTGATTCACTACGTAAAGTCCCTATCTTGGTGTCCATAACACACCCCATGGCTTATAATGAACATTTTGGTCTAAAGCATAAGGGTTCCAACCCAAAACTTCCATTGATTCCCAAAAAGCTTGGGTAAAGGGACTCTCTGGACCTTTAGGGATCCAGATCTATAGTCTAAATCTCTTGGGGGTCCAAGGGAGTACAAGATTTAGCCACAAAAGGGTCCAATAAACCCTAAATCAATGTAAACACCAACATAGAAGAGAATAGCTCGAAATATTACCCCAATAGAGATGCTCTGGGCTCCAAATCCTCAGAAGATGGCTCCTCTTGCTTTCCCCTTGGCTGATTTCCTCTTTCCTTGCAAAAAAAGCACCCCCAAAATCAATAATAGCCTCCTTCTATGCTCCAAACGCTCACACTCGATTAGGGTTTCACTCAAGGGACTGGTGAGCACAAATGACGGCCATAAGACCCTTTAAATAGGTCCCAAACCCGAGAAATTAGGGTTTCATTAAACAGTGCAGACTCGCCGAGTCCATATTCTGGACTCGCCGAGTCCAAACGAATCCCGCGTCCAGAATCGCAACCCTACTCGGCGAGTCTGAGCTCCAACTCGCCGAGTCCCCTCTCAAAACACAAAATAATCAAAACAATAAAGATACCTGGAATTCCGGGCTGTTACAGACATGAAGCACCGGAGGGCAGGACCATTTTTGCATTTAAGCACTTCTGAAATCCAACAACCCTATGCGGCCCTTCAAACTAGATTCTATGTACCGTAGGCAGTCGAGAAGTAGTGTTATTATTAATAATACTTTATTAGATGCTAGTTGCTATAGTTGTATCCCTCTTTCGAGGATGCAAGTTCTCTATAGCCAATTTAGCTCTGATACCATTCTGTCACACACCCGGCCAATGTGGAACATGCCGGGAGTGCGACTAAGTTCATGGATCACAGATAAACTGAATATATACCACAAGTACAATGATAAAAAAAAACATCATACATATTTCATCATAAGGTTTGAATACAAGGTTCTTATAAGTGATAATAGATAGTAGTTGCCTTAAACAAGTAGGCAGATAACTAAAAACTAAATAGCTAAGTCGTCTGTAATCCACGACTAATCTTCTGTCTGAAAGTTTGTCTATTGATCTCCTGAGAATTCATGTAAATTTAAGGGTCAACACAAAGGTTGATGGGTGTCACAGGTATTCTGCTTAACCGTAGTATAATACTTTTAAAAATTCTAAAAAGTATTGTCTGTTTAAGAAAACTGTATTGGAAGAATGTTTGATAAAGATAGAAATATAAACCATGTTTGCTAGGTAATAAAAATCTAGTCCAGTTTATGGTAATGAATTTGTACGAATAGACATATATACTATGGTTTCTAGGTAATAATCTAGTCAAGTTTATAAGTGGTACGCCCCCTCGTACTACTTCAGGGACCAAAATGAAATTATTGAATATTCAAGGGTCATAAGACACATACTAGGGCACAAGTGTTACAAACCACCACCAACTTCTGAATGAACATAATTGCTTCTGAATACCATATTCCAAATAAATGGTCATTTTACAAATTTTATAAATAGTTATTGTTTTCAGTTATTTATTTATATGGGTTACATTACTAAATTTGTAATTTCCCTATAGTTGATATTTGGTATTAATTAAAGTTAATCCTATTTGCGCGTCTAATGCTAAAATTGACAACGCAAACAAGAAATCAAACTTCTTTTATCCGTTTATATTATTATCTCAAGTTCTCTGACTGTGTCGGATATACATGAGCTTGATATAGCATTAGATTTATGGCCTATGGGTACATATTATAAAGCATCAAACTCAAATGGGCCTTAGTATTTAACAGACTTACCTAACCCACAACGTTAGACTTACCTAACCCACCACGCTTTCAGTTATGGTCCATATAGACATTATTCAATTATAATTTCATATTCCGTTATTGATTTTTCCTTTCAAAAAGGGACAATTCTCACAGTTTATTTAATGGAATTGATCAATCGCATTTCAACTTGCAAGAACCAAGTGGAAGTATTTGAGCAACAAATCTAATTGATTTCATGAGATTAACTTAAAGACCAAAAGGCAAAAGGCAAAAACAATTAAATATACGTTTTTATTAAGATCTGAGTAAAGATTTGCTATTTTTTTAAAACAAGCTCTAATTCCACAGGTTTTACGTGCGAAATTTGTACTGTAGCTGCGACATAACCAAAATTTAAGTCGTTTAGAAAAACAAATTCGCCCTTTTAACCTCTGAAAATGCAAACAAATTCTTTAAAAATTTTTTGGTTGAACTCTTCGAAAATCGTTTCCACAAAAGAAAAAACTTTATATAATAGTTTTACCTTGCATAAATAACAATTTATTTGAAACGTAGAAAATTTTATAGGCCTAACATTCAAAATTTTTAATTTTGACTAGTAAAACACATAGTTTTCGTTTTATATATATATATACACGCACGATAAAAATTGCAACAATTAAGACACATAACAACAAACAACACAAAAAAATATTAACATCGGTAGCTACACTAAACAACAAGTAGGGTATGCATATGAAAATGTGAAAAGCAATTCAAGTGAATACATAATTCCCACTCCGGTCCTCTTTCGGCACAACAAACTCTAACAACATTGGTCGTACAACTTTAAAGATTAATTCCTACATATGGGATGAGTCAATATGTAGGGGTGAAGTACAACATAGGGAATCTATTCAGGATAAAATTTGTAGCCCCATCTAACAACTACAATAGCAAGGCTGCTAGGGTCGACATACCCATCTACAATGTTCAGTGGTTGTCATCACACCCTATCAATGACGAACAAAAACAATAACAATACCGCAGGCTCATGAACGCTCACATCAAAGTGTCCACCTCCCCCCCCCCCCCCCCCCCCCCCCCCCCCCCCCCGCGCACCACACACACACGCGCTGTATGAATAACATAGACACGATATTAGTGTGTAGCATGAACAACATAGACATGATAGTACCATAACAACATCCTAGCATAGTAATTATGTGAATATAATGCAACAATAAGTACATCAAGCAGCAAAGTTCATTATCAAAAATATTAGCATAATATTTAGTGTATACTATGCGAAGTGCTAAACATAAAATACAATGGAAAATAGCTCAGTAAAACTAGTTACTTTTATATGATTGTGTGCTTAGAAATGACTACCTAATCATGTAGACAAAGAGTGACCAATCAACACTAAATCCTCATAATATTGATACATATGGATGTAACATCCCGATGATGAGATATTTTCAATTTTAACCATATGTATGAAAGAATATTGCATTTGGACCCTTATGTGTGAAAAAGATTGCAAGAATGAACCATAATGGCATTTTGGTTATTTTAGCCAAAGTGTTAGTACGTTGGGCATATGTTGTGTACGCTAGGCATACTAGGGTGGACCCACCCTAGTACGCTGGTCATGCACCACATACGCATGGCGTACGTGATAAAACCTCAAACCTTAATTTTTAGGGTTTGGTCCATATATAAGCATCATTATCACCTCATTTCTCATTCCCTAATCAACTCCACCAGATAAAAACGTCCCTCTTGCTAACCCTAAGTGAGAAGGGTGAATCTTGAGCTCATCTTTGTGTTTTGGTGTCATTCGTGAAGAAGAAGAAAAAGAAGGTGGTGGGAAGACATTGAAGCTTGGAAGTTACTTAGATCTAAGATTCTCTCCTTTCTAGAAACCTCCAGGAGGTAAACAGATCCTTGCTTGATCATCTTATCTTGTAGATTTAGCCACTTCTTCATTTACGACAATTTTGGTCCCACCTATTATGATTCTTGAGCATGGCATGCTCTTAATCGAATAAGTTGTCCTTTCTGACCTAATAAGGGGTCTTGAGTCATAAAAATGTGGTCTTGATGCTTAGTTTTTCCCCATGTATGCTCTAGATGCTCTTAAAGTGTTAAGAAGTTGGGATTTTTTTTTTGTATTAAGAACTTATTGGGCATGCAAAGACATAAAGTTAGAAACTTTATGACTCTTGGTGGTATTTTGGCCTTGGATCTGCATTTGGACGTAATAAGTCGAAGTATTAAGATCTTAATGTTGAAAGTGGGATTTTGGTCCATAAGCCGTTCGTACCTCTGCGTACGCCAAGCGTGCGAGGTCAACTGCTCGATCTTGGTCAAGGCTCGAGTACGCTCCGACTGAGATGTGAGTTTCCTCACTATTCTTATGGGTTGAAGGCACCAATGTCGGCCCCTTTAGTTATGTATCCTAGTATATAGGATATTGCAATACAGTATTCATTTGTTGATATGTATGCTAGTCGGTGATCTGGTTATATGATTATCTATTTCTAGATATATGTTATTCATTATGTATATGTCGACATGGTACGGTGGGGTTGAGACAGTTGTAACGCCTGTAGATCAGGGCTAGTCAATTTAGAGACGATAAGCATCAAAAATGACTTTTTGATGGAAGATTATTTAGAAGGATTAATCTTAACTAAGTTATAGTATATGTTACAAGGATTTCGTACATATAAAGAACGCCGAAATCCGAGTTATAACGAAGAAGTTATGACCTATCGAAGTTTCGCGAAAGAACCGGCACGACACAACGCGACGTAAATAGTGAATTTACGTTAGAGCGATATTTAGCCAAAACAATCTAAATGAGAATTGAAGATCTCATCAATAATAGTGCAACTACAGATAGACAGACAAAAACGGACGTCAGACGAAAGAGTTATGAGTTTATAACAGAGTTTTCCTATCCCGGCCTACAAAAAAATAATATATTAAAAATAAAGTCAAAATTAGCCAACGGATTCTAAATGAAAGTTGTAGATCTTGTTTTTACCTACGTGTCGATATAAAAAACGTCGAAACCGGAGCTCGCATGCGAAAGTTATGAATTTCTGAAGTTCAGGGCGCGAAACCCCAAAACTGTCAGATACCACGATGTGGCAAGCAGTGCCACGACGTGGCCAGTCTTCTGACACCTCCGGGAGTCCCCTAGATGCAACTTGCGATGACGCATGCAGTGACGACCAAGCCCACGCCGTGGAAAACGGTGTCACGACGTGGCAAGGGCAAATTTTGCCCTATAAATAGATTTGAAGGGCCAGCCGAGTTTGGTTGCTCATTCTCTCATCTCTCACCTGTATTGGATTGATTTACGTGCAAAGAAATACCCCCAAAGCCCCGGTATCAACCCCGAGACCCGAAGCAAGTATTGAAGCCCGAAGATCCCGAGAAGAAAAGAGTTTCCGAGCCAAAGCTCTGTCCGCGAGAAACCTGGTGTGTGAAGTGATCCCGGTTTCACCGAAGAATATCTACTTGAAGAGCTGTAGTGCTGTCCGATCATCTTCTGATCAAGTGAGTGTGTGGTCACTTTCTTCGAACACATAAATATTAAGTATTTGCTATGAAATACGTGCTATGTGTATAATATAAAGTTGTTTATATGTGTGGGTGTATAGTCCCTTTCATAAACATGAGTATAATAAAAGTATTGTTTGAATGTATTAAGTATATGTTTGGGTAAGTGTGTAGTTACTTTCTTCTAACACATAAATACGAAGTATTTGCTATGAAATATGTGCTATGTGTTTATATATTATTTGTCTATTTGAGATGGGCATGGAATTGATGTTTTATATAGGTTTTAAATGAGTTAAACTGTATATGTATTTTATCTCTACAAATATGTTGGGTAGAACATGGGTAGACGAAATAGTTGGTGTGTGATGAAGGATGAGTTTGAGGATGAGACGAAAGATAAACCTTGGTAGCTATGGATTTAGTACTGTAAAAATAAGCCTCGATAGCTATGGATTTAGTACTGTAAAGATAAGCCTCGGTAGCTATGGATTTAGTACTTTATATAGATGAACCTTGGTAGCTATGGATTTAGTACTGTATAGACGAACGTTGGTAGCTATGGATTTAGTACTGTTAGATAGACGATGATAGCTATGGACTTAGTACCTGTTAGATAAATGTTGGTAGCTATGGACTTAGTACTTACACTGGTAGCTATGGATTTAGTACCCGATGAATGAACCATAACAGCTATGGAATCAGTGGTTTACGAAAGAACCTTGGCAACTATTGTCTTAGTGCCTAATAAAGAATCCTGGCAGCTATTGTCTTAGTGCCTATTACGAAGTGAACGAATAGATGACTCTTAGGGTAGACCGTTAAGAGTAAGGAAGATAATGAGGATGGGTAATTGGAATGATCGTTTGATGATTGAATATATATATATATATATATATATATATATATATATATATATATATATATATATATATATATATATATATATATAAGATATAATATTGTGGGTTGAAAACCCTATATGCTCACCAGGCTCCCAAGCCTGACCCAATCAGTTTTCTTTGCATTACAGGTAATAACACAAGAGTATAAGTTGGTGGACTTGACGAGAGATTTTGGAATATAGATCAGTAGTTATAAATAACTGTTGTAAGGTCTATTTTTGTTCTGTTTATGCTTTTGGTCTGTATTGAACATGACATCCCGAGATTTTGTTATATAACGAAAATACATTTCTTTAAACAAATGATTTGATAAATTCTTATCATATTTTGTTTTGGAAACAAATTCCGCAACTGTTTTCTTTAAAAGATTACTCTGATTTTAAAAACAAACCATAAAAAAATCGATCTTTTCTGGCCGTGAAATTGGGGATGTCACAACTGTACTGCTTTGTGCTATCAGTCAACAGATCGGGGCATTCCAACCGAAAGGTTGTAGGCCAAGGAATTCCAATCGGAAGGTTTTGGGCTGGGGTAATCCACCCAGGAGGTTGTGGACCCGTTATGTATGGGGCAAGCCAACCGAAAGGTTGTGGGTCGGGGCATTCCAACCGAAAGGTTGTGGGACGGGGGAAATCCAACTAGGAGGTTGTGGACCCGTTATCTATTTGATTATATGTCTTTGTGGTGATACTTTGGGGGAACTCACTAAGTTTTGGCTTACAGTTTTAGTTTATGGTTTCAGGTACTTCTGAGGATCGCGAGAAGGCAAATGTGTGATCGTACTCAGCTTCTTGTTTTTATGTCTTCGAGTCTTAGGAAAACTCTGATTTGTAATAATTCTTTTGAAATAATGACTCTATCTTTGTAAACAATATTGATTTATGGTTGGTTAGAAATTTTAAGTGTTACAATGGAAATGTCTCGATCATAGACATCCTTGTTTCACTAATTTATCCAATAAGAGAAGTTGTACAAAAATAATACATGGGTAATGGTATTTTACTTTATTCTTTATTTAATTTTGATTAAATACATATATATATATATATATATATATATATATATTCATTATTTTTAATTATTACATATGCTTAGAATAATTGAATTTTTTGTTTCATGTTATTATTATATGTAATAAAAAGCAAATAGCTTATGAAAAGTAAACTTTTGGGTTTGTGAATTTTGGCCATAATATTTTCGTATGTTGGAAAGTTTGATCCATATATAAAAAATATATTACAAAAGTTTTCCAAAGATAATAAAAACATATATTTTTTTTACTAAAGTTTCAAAAAATATCAACATAATAGGAACATGTGGCCTTCATGTTGCATTTTCACATGATATATTTGTTTAGTGATATATTTTTCATAAATATTATTATTATTATTATTATTATTATTATTATTATTATAAAACTATATTAATATGAACACGTCCACCTCCAACCACCACCACCCTCTATCTCTTCCACCACCACCACCACAAATACAAATCATAAATCAAAGAAACATAATCGATAACTTTAGCTCTTTTCACTTGTGTATTTAACATTTGGTTATGTGTTATTTCATCTGAAATCAGTAATAACATATATTATATTAATTACATAAGGGTCCTAGATGAAGTAAAACTTCATCCTAAATACTTTTCCCTTGTGTATGACATTTGGTTAGGTTTTATTTCATTTATAAAAGTGATAACATATGTTAGATTAATTTTAGATGATTCCTATATGAAGTCCAATTCCATCTTAAACACCACCAAAACCAGATGTAACCATGGCAATGAAAAGAAAATCATTTCTATTTCATCTGAACTCAAAATTAAATTTATCAACACCAAAGTAAAAACATCACGCCTATAAAATCACATGGCAAGCCGTATAACAAAAACATCCAATTCTTGCTTTTACACATAGAAGATAACCAATTTCTTTTACATTTTTTTGTATATGGTTTGTAGCTATATCATGGTACACCATTTGTTTAAATTAGGGGTTTATGTATTGTTACAAAGATATTGCCAAGGAAAAAAAATTAGATATACATAATGCTAATTCCATACCCGAGAAGGGTTTCAGTAGTGTAGTTGTAGAGGATGATGAAGATGAGGCTGCATCCTTTATAATTTTCAAATACATTCTAGAGAAAATGGTAGAACTATGGTATTTGGTAGTGTATACAAATTTGGGTTTATTGAAGGAATGGACAGGTTTGTGAGACTTTTCTACAGTAGTTGGCGAAGCTAATATTAACATAAAAATAGTTACAACATAAGGAAAGGAGGGGGCGGGGGAGGTGGTCAGAGTTTTAGAGATTTGATATTAATTGCATCGTATTTTCCTAGAAAGATTCCATTTTCTTTACATAATTTTATTCTGAAACACACAGTGGCATACCATTAACAAGCTCATAACTTTTAGGCTTACAATCAACATTTGAACATTATTCTTTACTATAGATACTAGAGAATGGTGATAGTCAACAGAGAATCTATACAACAAGAAAAAAATAGTAATATATAATTATATAATATTTAACATACCCGCAGTTGGATTAGGAGGCTCATAAATGCTCACATTGTCCCAAAAATACAGAAATAACTATATAGGTAATCATTTATAAGCATATCTACAAACTGATGAGCCGATGGAATGTGTAACATATGAACTTGACCAATAGCATTTTGTTCCTTGAAAATGTAAATAATTTTCCACATGTTTGGTTCTTTAGTGTTGTAATGGTTAAATGTTGTATACATCGCACTCACATCGTCACAAAGAAACAAGGGAAATGGAGAAACATAACTCGAGAAAAAGGTTTTTGAAGCCAGGCATCTCCAATCATAACAATAGTCAGCATCGATACTTAAGTTCGATGTTAGACAAGGAGAGGAAATGTAGGTGTTTAAAGGACCACGATATAAGATTGTCACCAAAAAAGACAAAAAAAAACTAGAACTGGAGCGGTATGTCTGAGGATATCCGGCCTAATCATCATCATAGTAAGAGACCAAATGATAAATATGAGATGAACAAATCCTAAGGCAGAGTGTCATGAAGGTAGCATATGATATGTTTTTGGGAAAAGGAAGCGTGGTTTCTATGAGTCATGCATGTAGAGGCATACTTGTTAAACTGTGTGCACAATATTAAGGCGAGTAAATGTGAGATATTTCAAGTGTCCAACAAGTATGTGTAACATCCCGATATCAAGGTAATTTCAATTTCAACCCTATGTTTGCATAATATTGTATTTTAGCCCTTGGGATTGAAAAGGATTGAAAAATGGCCCATAGTGGCAATATAGTAATATGGTCCAAGTGTAGTACACTGAGCATACTTTGTTTACGCAAAGCATACTAGGGCGCACCCTAGTATGCTGGGCGTACACCTCGTATGCAGGGAGTACGTGAAGAATGTGAGAACCCTAATTTCTAGGGTTTGGTCCATATTTAAACCCTATTATAGCTTCATGTCTCATTTCTTCATCAACCTCCATCTGTGAAAAACGACCTCAAGCAAAATCTAAGTGAGAAGAGTGCATTTTAAGTCCATTAGAGTGTTTTGGAAGTGTTCTTGAAGAAGAAGAAGGTGGTGAGAAGAGCTTGGAGCTTGGAAGCATCTTGGATATGGGATTTCCTTCTTGTTAGCAACCTCCAGGAGGTATAAAGTTTGCAACTTGATCACTCCATTTTGTAAATCTAAGAATTTCTTCCTTTAGAACATTTTTTGTCCCAAATATGGTGATTCTTGAGCATAACATGTTCTTGACCCCATAAGTCGGTCTTTCATACTTTAGGAGGGGTGTTAAGTCATAAAAATGTGGTATTGATGGTTAGTTTTGCTCCATGCATACTATACAAGGTCTTAATGCATTAAGATGTTGAGTTTTTGTGTTTTAAGCACTTAATGGACATGTAAAGTCATAAAGTTGGAAACTTTATGACTCTTAAGGATGTTTTAGCCTTGGATCTACAATTTGAAGCATTAACTCAAAGAAATAAGTAATGAATGGGCTAAGAGGAGGGATGTTGCATATGTTGGGCGTACCACAGGGTACGCTGTGTATATGCAGATATGGCCCCGATGGCTCGGACGCTTGTATGCCCCGCGTACGAAGCCTGTGTCAACTCGACTATTTTGACTCCGTTGACTTACTAAATTTGACCAATGTTGACTAAGTTTGAGTTAAGGGCATTTAGGTATTTTGAGAAATAGTTGAGTCTTGGTCTCTATTTGTTGAATAGGTGTAACATCCCAAAATCGAGACCCAAAATCTTTTGTTTTAAAGTATATTACTTGTAAAAACATTTAACGGAAAACAACATTGACATCCTTTCAAACGTAAAGTCACAAATCACAACTCTCAAAACCATATGAACAAATAGTATAATATTAGAGTATAATCTCAGGTTTCTCATATGCAGAATATCATGTGTGAATATGTGATGAGCTGCTACCCCGCCAGCTCCTTCCCCTTAGATAAAGAGGTACCTGAAACCAAAACTAAAAACCGTAAGCACAAAGCTTAGTAAGTTCCCCCATCATACCCATACCAAATAATGCATAATCTTCGGTATCTTTCAACCGGTAACTGTCGGGCATAGCTAGGAGCTGGGCTCCTCCTCGGTATCTTTCAACTGGTAACCGGGAACTAACCTCCCCTTCTGTATCTTTCAACCAGAAACTGGGAGCTACCCTCCCTTTCGGTATCTTTCAACTTGTAACCGGGGACTATTTCACCCCCTACTACTGCTAACACATATCAAGCACATTAAACATATCAAGCACAATAATCATATCAGGCACAATAAACATATATCATATTAACGCTAGATAATTATCACAAAGACAATCATCTATCCAACACTCTTACTTGTGGGCCGGCATTGTGGTCGTAGACCCACTCCTACTAGCAGAAAACTCACCTCAAAGTCGTGTAGTGTCTGCACTGATCTCGGTATGAAAACCAACTCTCCTCGAATCCTCAATCCCTACACAAAAACTTTTCTAACTAATCAGTTCATCCTCGTAACCCTTACAAGGGTCAATTCAAGTCCATGACAAGGTCAAGCTAAACACCTTGGTCAATGGTCAATCATCTGGTCAAAGTCAACATCTGGTTGACTCGACTTGCCAAGTTGGTCCACTAACTCGTCGATTCCCCATGTTCACCTACTGCCATAATCTCGTCCTTACTCGTCGAGTGTAGCAAGAGCTTGACGAGTTCACCTTCAACAACCCATCTGACTATCTTCAACTGACTCGTCGAGTTCGTCCTTGAACTCATCGAGTTCATCTTCATCCATATGAAGATGTTCAGTCTATGACTCGCCGAGTTCATTCTTGAACTCGCCGAGTCCATCTTCATGTGGTTGGGACATTACCTTGAACTAGCTGAGTCTATTCATCCACTCGCTGAGCCCTATGATTTCCAGATCCAAAACAAACCCCTAGCAGGCTGAGTGCTCCTTCCACTGAACCTAAATCACTTCCAGAAGAGTTTGTGAGCAAAATGCGTCCCGACTTGCTGAGTCACCTAAGCAACACGTTGATTCCCTCCTAGTCCAAAACTATACAATCGATTATAATAAGACTTAATGCATCAAAACCAAAGATCTGACTTCCTAGGGTCCATTTCATATGTAAAGCTACGAACTTGATGTCCATGTATGGGGTTTTTGGCTCCAAAATCCATGAAAAGGGGTTTATAAGATGCATGGACTTCCCATGGCCATAAAGAGTGCACCTTTATGCCATGGGAACCCTCAATGGTTCAAGATCTGAACTGCAACTCCATGATACACACTCAATTCGACTATGGCCTTAGAAATGCCCCAAAATGATAAGATCTAAGCCCTGGAGGAGATCTATCAAATGAGAAGTCAAGGTTGAAGCTTTTTACCTTGAATGGGATGGAAATAAATCATAACCTATGGATCTACTAGTCTTCTCTTTGATCTTCCAAGCTTCCTTCTCTTCTTCAAACTTCAAGCTACCACAAAAACACACAAAAATGGCTCAAGATCACTCAAACGAGGTTAGGGTTTCAATCTAGGGCTTCTATGAGTTAGGAGGGGTGATGGAGGCTGGTTTGAGGCGAGATAAAGTGTTTAAATAGGGTGCAAACCATAAATATTAGGGTTTTGTCCAGACAGCTCCTACTCATCGAGTCGGTCCCCCGACTCGTCGAGTAGATCACTAAAACCCCCCACATAATGTCGAGTCTACTCGACGAGTTGGGCCTCCAACTCGCCGAGACCCAGAGTAGGATACAAAAATACTTGAATTCAAATATGTACCTAGAACCAGGTGTTACAAATCTCCCCCACTTATTTTAGACTCCGTCCTTGAAGTCTGCTGCCGAGTCCTGAAAAAGCTCGGGGTAGTGCTCCCTTATTTCTTCCTCCGGCTCCCGAGTCCATTCCGAGCCCTTGCGGTGCAGCCATTGCACCTTCACCAGCTCCACCCTCTTGTTCCTCAGATCCTTCGACTTCCTATCAAGGATAGCTGCTGGTTGCTCAATGTAATTCAGGCTGTCATCCACCTGAATATCCTCCAAAGGCACCACTGCCGAATCATCCACTAGAAACTTCCGTAACTGGGAGACCTGAAAAGTGCTATGAATCTGACTGAGTTCGGCTAGCAGGTCTAACCTATATGCCACCTTGCCCACCCCGCTTCCTGAACCGAATGACGCCTTTCCAAGGCGACAACTTCAGGAGCACCATATCCTCGACCTGGAACTCCAGGTCCGAACCACGCCTGTCGACATAACTTTTCTGCCGACTCTGAGCAGTCTGAAGCCTGCTCCGCACCTGCTGGATCCTCTCCGTAGTCTTGAGTACCACTTCAGTACTCCCCATGACCCTCTGGCCAACCTCACCTCAACATATCGGGGTCCTACACTTTCTCCCGTACAACATCTCGAAGGGAGGACGGTCAATACTCGCATGATAGCTGTTATTATAGGAAAACTTAGCCAAAGGAAGGTAAGTATCCTAACTACCTCCAAAGTCTAAAACACATGCCCTCAGCATATCCTCTAGATTCTAGATGGTCCGCTCACTCTGACTATCTGTCTGCGACAGAAAAGCGGTGCTAAAGTGCAGACGATTACCCAACTCATCATGAAACTTCTTCTAGAACCTGGAAGTGAACCACACATCCCTGTTGGAAATCACCAAAACTAGCACCCTATGCCGAGCCACTACCTCTCTGATATAGATGTCGGCCAACTTCTCAGCCGAAATGCTCTCCTGAATCAGAATGAAATGTGCACTCTTGGTCAACCGATCCACGATGACCCAAATCGAATCCACTCCCCGCGTGGTCTTGGGAAGCTTTGTGATGAAATACATAGTAATATCTTCTCATTTCCACATGGGGATGTCCAACGGCTGCATCTTTCCATAAGGCCTCCGGTGCTCAGCCTAGACCTTCCTGTAGGTGAGGCATCTCTCAACATACCAAGCTGCATCCCGCTTCATACAGGGCCACCAATAATCTGGATGAAGATTCGTATACATCTTCGTCTCCCCGGGATGGATGGAAAACCTGGATTTGTGCACCTCCTCCAACAATACCTGGCGCACACCCCCATGATATGGGAACCAAATTCTACGGTGTAGTGTCAACAATCCATGACTTCTATAATCGAAGGAGGAAACCTGGCCCACAATACGCCCACTCTTACGGTGTTCCTCCTTCATTGCCTCTTGTTGGGCCTATCGAATCCGCTCCAACAGCGGAGTCACCACAGTCATCCTCAAGCAAATATCTCTGATCGGCGCTGCCTTGCGGCTAAGCGCATCAGCCACGACATTGGCCTTCCCCAGGTGATAGAGGATCTCGCAATCGTAATCCTTCACCACATCTAGCCATCGACGCTCTCTCATATTCAGATATGGCTGATCCATGAGATACCTCAAACTCTTATGGTCCGTGTATATGGTACAACAGACCCCATAGAGGTAATGTCACCAAATCTTGAGGGCGAAAACAACAGCCCCCAACTCCAGATCATGCATCGGATAGTTTGCCTCATGAGGGTTCAGATGCCTCGAAGCGTAGGCGATAACATGCCCCTCTGCATCAATACCGCGCCCAAACCTGATATGGATGCATCGCAATACACAACAAAATCCTCCACGCCCATTGGTAGGGCTAAGATTGGTGCCTTGCACAACCTCTGTATCAATATCTCGAATGCGACCTGCTGCTTAGGCCTCCAGCGAAAGATCACGACATTCCTTGTCAACCAGGTCAAGGGCACGACTATCTTGGAGAAGTCCTGAATAAATCTCCTATAATAACCTACCATTCTAGGAAGCTCCGAATCTTAGATGAAGACCTCGAGATCTCCCACCTCATCACGGCCTCCACTTTGGCCGGGTCGTCCGAAAGCCAATTATGGTTGACAAGGTGCCCAAGAAACTGCACTTCATGCAACCAGAACTCACACTTGGGGAACTTGGCATACCAGCTCTCCCTCCTCGGGGTATCCAACACCTCCCACAAGTGCTCCTCATGCTGCTCCTGAGTCTTGGAATAAAACAAGATGTCATCAATGAAAACTATCACCGATCAATCTAGCATCGGTGTGCACACCCGGTTCATGAGATCCATGAACACGGCTAGAGCATTGGTGATCCCGAAAGGCATCACCACAAACTTATAGTGACCATATCGTGTCCGAAAGGAAGTCTTCTGCACATCCTCCTCTCTAAACCTCATCTGATGATATCCTAAACGCAAATCAATCTTGGAGAACCAAGATGCTCCCTAAAGCTGGTCAAAGAGATCATCAATCCTCGGGAGTGGTTAACGGTTCTTCACCGTACCTTAGTCAGCTCTCGGTAATCTATACACATCCGATGTGACCCGTCCTTCTTCTTCACAAATAGAATTAGGGAGTCCCAAGGTAAACTGCTCGATCTGATGAATTTGTTGTCTAAAAGCTCCTACAGCTGTGTAGACAACTCCTGCATCTCAGGAGCAGCCAACTGGTACAGTGCCTTGGCTATCGGAGCCGCACTAGGGACCAAGTTGATCCTGAACTCCACATGCCTCTCCGGAGGTATCCCAGGCAGCTCCTCTGGAAATACATACGCATACTCTCGTACCACTGGCACATCACTCACTGTCGCCTGATCCGCCTACCGAGTATCCATAACATAGGCGACATGCCCTGCGCAACCCTGCTGGAGGTAGCGCCTAACCCTCGCTGCTGAATTTAAAGTCGGTCTGCGTTGTGGCCTCTCGCCCTGAATCACCAGCTCTCCCCCACGTGGGGTCCTGATACAAACCAACTGTTGTGCACATTCGATCATTTCCCTATTGGGGCTTAACCAATCCATCCCTATAATAACCTTGTTCCCCCACAATGGTATGGGGAACCAAATATACCAAGTAGCGCTCCTTGTACAACCTAAAAACACAATCACTGAAAACCTCTGACGCTCGCATTGACCGGTCGTCCGCAATCTCGACCTCTAGAGGGAAATCTAACATGCCCGAAGACTCAGGAAACCTCTTGCTAAGCGCAAGAGAGATAAATGATCGGGTAGCACCCGAATCAAACAACACATGAACCGGGATACCGTTCACATGGAACGAACCTAAGCAAAACATATAACATAATACATCAATATCACAAGCGACATATAATAAAAGTTTAGAGAGAAGAAACCATACCCGTCACCACATCGGGTGCAGAGCGTGCCTCCTCGGCTGTCAACTGGAAATCTCGACTCCTCACCACTGGAGTCTTTGACTTGACCTTCCGGCCATCCGTAACCCGTGTAGTCACTAGAGATGGCGCCACCACTGGCGATGCTGCTGTTGCTGCTGTCAACCTAGGGCAGTTCGCCTTTTTATGGACCCTTTGATCGCAATGAAAGCAAATGAGGTCTTACATCTGAATAGTGGGGGGCAGGAGCAGTACAATCCCTGCCAAAATTCTCGGTCTTTCCGCACTTATAGCAGCTTGATCCCGACCCAGTGCGGCAAACTCCTTCGTGTGACCTACCGCATTTCCCACAGCGGTCCCGACCCTGGCCCTTCGACCTAGCGTCGAATCCCTTGGGTTTCTTCTCTGAAACCCCAACAACCTGTCCTGCCTCCGCTTTCCTCTTCCTGAGGCGCTCTAAATCAATTTCCCTCTCCCTCGCCCTGGCAATCATGGAATCCAGATTCGAGCAAGCAGAATAGCTGACATGCTCCCGAATGTCAGCCCTCAACATATCATGATAGCGGGTCTTCCACATCTCCTCATCCCCTACATACCGAGGTATCAACAAGGCCCTCTCCTGGAACTTGGCGGTGATCTCATCCACATTCTCAGTAGTCTGCCTCATATCAAGAAACTCCTTGGCCAGCTGTTGAAGCTCCACAGCTGGCGCAAACTCATCCCTAAACCTAGTCATAAAATCTGACCAAGTCATAGCCTCAATGGCTGGGGCCCTCAGTGAATAACCCACTAACTCCCACCAATCTCTCGCTCGATCCCTCAAACAACCCGCAACAAAGTAGACCTTCGACCCCTCCGGGCAAAAGCTCGTCAACTGTGCAGACTCGATGTCTGCAATCCATCTCCTAGCCAGAATGGGGTCCTTCACCCCATGAAATTCTGGCGCACCACTCCTCCTGAAGTCCTTGAAGGACAGTATGTGCGAACCCGACAGGCTGGACACCAAGTCACTCCTAAATGTCTGGAGGCGATCCTCCATCAGCTCAATAATCCCCTCCCTGATCGACCCGAAAAAGACCGGGGTCGCCTCAAGGATACCTCTCGTGATCTCCGACACGATGAACTCGCGTAGCCCGTCATCAAACTACTCGGATCCCGCACCCGAGCCTGATCCTGATCCTGATTCGGATCCTGAACCTCCTGCTCCATGTCGCGTAATCGCCATACTAAAATAAAATACATAAACGTCATGGTCATACATACTCTTAAGAGATCTCATACACTCTCCAAGTTTCCTGGTTCTATCTCAGCCCTCCTTGATTCAAGTACGAATCCTCTGCTTCCAATAGTATGGGCCCATATTCCACAGCTATCCGTACTTTCATCAAAGATTGCTTCGACTTCACCAAGTCCCTTCTACTAATACTGCTTTCCAAACTTATCTCATCCTAGGCTTGTCCTAGGGCACTCTCCGACCAACTCTCCGCTCTTAGCTGCACAAGGAGTCCCTACCGTCTTTCCCTAACTAGCTTGCGGATACTATTACACATCTGCTCACTAGTTAGTTAAAGCTAGTTGGAACCCCTATTACACAAAGTAAGCAGCATTCGTGCATTGAGTAACCATTACCAAGCATAACCTAACCAGGCTATCATACTGTTGACTAACCAGCCTTAGCATATAGCTCAATAACTCACACAACATGTGACAACCGTCAATTTCCGGTCAAGTCAAAGTCAACTAAAGTCAACAAATCAAATCGGTCGACTCAATTAACCCTTGTGTACTAGGGCTTACATTAAGTAATTACTATACAACTCGCTACACTAATGAGAAATCATCAATTGAAAAGTTCGTATATCTAGATTTCCTTAACCTAAAACTATAGTAAGTAACGAACCAAACCGATAAAACAATGTTGCATTCTCATCGGGAGTATGTAAGACCCTTAAACATGGCTTAACGGGGTTTACGGACCTTGCGTTGCGAATCCGGACACTCAAAAGGGTCACAAACGAAACCTCTCCCAATCTCTTTTTCTCTATCTCTCTCTATTTAAAATCTCTCCTAAATATCTCTCTGAATGAGAAATCTCTCCTAGTATGTGAAATCTCTCCCAAATCTCTCTTTGTATGAGAAATCTCTCCAAGTATGCGGAATCTCTAGCAAATCTCTCTTTGTATGAGAAATCTCTCCAAGTATGCAGAATCTCTCCCAAATCTCTCTTTATATGAGAAATCTCTCCAAGAATGTCAAATCTCTCCCAAATCTCTCCAAGTATGTGGAATCTCTCCCAAATCTCTCTTTGTATGAGAAATCTCTCCAAGTATGTCGAATCTCTCTCAAATCTCTCTAAACTTCTTAAAACCACTCGGGGCATCCTGCTCTTAATTCAGCCGAAAACCGCTCAAAAAAACAGAAGTCTACGCGAAAAACAGCCTTAAGGAGTCGAAACCCCTCTTAGGAGCCAAAACTCCTCTTAGGAACCGAACCTCTTAGGAGCCGAACCTCTTAGAGCTGAACCTCCTGAGAACCGAGACCCTCTCAACCGAAATGGACCGAGGGCTCTGTCTATTTCGGTCCCCTAATCATGCTGAACCAAGACTGACTTTCGGCTCCCCTTCCCACCTTCGGTCCGAGGACCTGACTCTCGGTCCCTTCTGATGAGCATGTCTGCGAGACCACTTGGTTCCCATGCATCCGAGCCCCACCTTCGGTCTGAGAGGCGACCCGCGTAGCCGAACCCTTCTCTCTCGGTTTCTTCTCCTGCTCTCGGTTCCAAGCTCCTAAGGAGCCGAACCTTCGCATCCTCGGCCCAAATTTTGGAATTTGGCAGTTTTTGCCCGGTTTTCAATATTTTTAGCGTTTTGAGCCCGTTTTTCGAGATTTTAACACGGGATTTTCACCCAAACTCGTATTTTAACATAATAAACCCCAAATATTCATATTTTAATTATATTTTGGGGGAAAATCATTGCCTAAGAATAAAATCTAGTAGGTAAGATTTATGGGTGGAGTGTTGACTTTGCCTTAGTATATGACACAAGCAACCTCCCCATACCTTCATAGTACAACCCCTAGTCACTATCCACCCATACCTATTCAATAATTGTCCTTTTCCCACTCTTTTTCTGCCATAATGTTGAACAAAAGTTAGAGATATCCTTCTCTCTCCATTACTCCATTTTTCCACCAAGTGACAACTTCATTTTCTCTCACTCCCTCTCTCTAAGATTTCGTGATTCAAGGCTTGTTTCCAAGCTTTTCTTCTACATTTGGTAAGTATCATTCTCCTACACTTAGATATTCTACTATCCTACATCCAAATCATAGATTGCTTACACAAATATCGTCATATTTGTGTTAGATCTTCAAATCTTCAAGCATCTCCCAAGTGTTCTTGAGTTGGGCACTTCTTTCCTCCATCATCCATCTACTGAAATCACTCAAGGGAAGTTCATACCCCTACATTTTCATGTTTTCTTAAGTTTTTAGGGGGGGAATACAAGTTGTATGCTGCGTTCGAGAAGGATGAATCGCTCCCGAAAAGGAATCTATTGATTCTCTCCCAATTGGTTGGACCGTAGGTGCGATGATTTACTTCACGGGCGAGGTCTCTGGTTCAAGTCCAGGATGGCCCAGCTGCGCTAGGGAAAAAAATAGAAGAAGCGTCTGACTCCTTCATGCATGCTCCACTTGGCTCGGGGGGATATAGCTCAGTTGGTAGAGCTCCGTTCTTGCAATTGGGTCGTTGCGATTACGGGTTGGATATCTAATTGTCCAGGCGGTAATGATAGTATCTTGTACCTGAACCGGTGGCTCACTTTTTCTATGTAATGGGGAAGAGGACCGAAACATGGCACTGAAAGACTCTACTGAGACAAAGATGGGCTGTCAAGAACGTCAAGAACGTAGAGAAGGTAGGATGGGCAGTTGGTCAGATCTAGTATGGATCGTACATGGATGGTAGTTGGAGTCGGCGACTCTCCTAGGGTTCCCTTATCGGGCATCCCTAGGGAAGAGTATCAAATTGGCCCTTGCGAACAGCTTGATGCACTATCTCCCTTCAACCCTTTGAGCGAAATGTGGCAAAAGGAAGGAAAATCCATGGACCGACCCCATCATCTCCACCCCGTAGGAACTACGAGATTACCCCAAGGACGCATTCGACATCCAGGGGTCACAGACCGACCATAGAACCCTGTTCAATAAGTGGAACGCATTAGCTGTCCGCTCTTAGGTTGGGCAGTAAGGGTCGGAGTAAAACACCAAGAACACAACTAAACTTTTTCAACAGCTTTCATCAAGAAAGTTTAACTCCATTCACGGATTGCTTTGGCCAACTTAAACATTTTAGTTTTCAAAACTGTATTAGATAAAAATAGTTCAGGTTTATACCTTTAAAATGAGTACTTTCACATATCCATACGATTTTTCTATGATTTATGGTGATTTTTACAAAACAACCTATCATTTCAAGAACAAATCCGGACCAGTCTGTGAATATGGGTATTTTCACACAAGTTGGAGAGCACTAAAAATCATAATAAAATTTATGAACAAACTAGATTCATTTTCCAAACTCTCAAAATTTACGGATTCTGAATTGGACCTTTAATGATTTTTCTATGAATTTTCTAAAAACAGAATAGAAATGGTAATACTAGAAAAATGTTTTCCGTTTCATTTACACCTTGTAACTTGTTGAGCAAAGTGTGTACCTTCATGTGATGATATGTTATTACCATATATGTTATTTTGTCTTTTTATATAGACATGCGTCAGAAAACAAATGGATTCTAACCCTCATAAGTATGGTAAATATATAAATGGTATTACAAGGTTATATCCATCGAATACAAACATTGGTAAACTATGACAAGTATAGTTTATGCTCACTACCCCAACAATTATTTGATAAACTATAATAAGTATAGTTTTTGATTCATTTACATAACAAACACATTACTAAAGGTATTACATATACAAAAGGGTTACTACCACTACGAATAATTATGATAAACTATAATAAGTATAGTTAAAGTTTATTATACCCCCACAAACGAATACGCTAATTATAATCGGTATAGTTAGGGGGTATATACATTGAAAACAATGTGATATACTATAATAGATATACTTTATGTTTCATCTACACTACGAACTCATTACAAGAAAGCATTCACTACCACCACCACTTTTGATAAGCTATAATATGCATAGTTCATGTTCACTACCACTATTGTAATTTGATGAACTACAATATGTATAGTTTATGTTCACCATCACCATCACATTTGATAAACTATAATATGCATAGTTCATTTTCACTACCACTATCACTATTCAATGAACTATGATATGTATAGTTTATGTTCACAGCCACTACTACTATTTCATACACTACACTAGGATTTGGTTCCAGTCTTTGGTTTTAAGACTACAATCTATCTAGAATTGTTAGTCTTCAGCTATAATTTCTAAGTGTATATGCTAGAGTTATATAGAATCTAGTCGTGATTGACTTAGAATTGGTGGGTACGCTTTATTTCCTGTTCCTTGTTTGGTTGTGGGCCTAGGGCAGAACCATTACATTCGACGTTTTATCTAACTTTAATTTTATATAACTTATATATACTTGGAGATTATAGAAGGAAACTATAGGGAATTCTAGGATGCAGTATTTCATAACATAGAAACTTTGAATTCACTCTTTAAGGAAAATATCGGATTTTCTGGAACAACTTAATTGCTTTTACAAGGAAAATAGTATATTTCTCAATTAAATCTCTTATGAACTCACCAACCTTTATGTTGACACTTTTTAAACAACTTGTATTCTCAGGAAATCGTTAAATAGGTAATCAACTGCTTTCGAGGACGGGACGCTAAGGCGTTAAATTCAAAACTTATTTTGTCATCATGATGTAATTAATTTTGAAACATGTAAACTTACCCTATGATGTAACTCTTTCAATTATATTTATGATGGTTGTATTTACTTTGAGCACTATTATACATATTGCTGTGATACTATACATGAAGTCCTCCACCCCCGAACGTTTCCGCCATCCTTGGTTTGGGGGTGTGACAGATTGGTATCAGAGCATTGTTTATAGTGAACTAAGTATATCGAACCATATAAGATATACAAACTATAAATACATTGGGACTGAAAGTCTCTGATTTAACATTTTCCAAATAACTACACTTTTAGAAACAAATAATTTCTCGGTAAAAGTATGAGCACGTGCACACACACTAGGGTCAGTATCATGGTGGGATGGGACAAAGGTGGTGATTGTTGAACAGTACGAGTAGGCTTGGGGATGTATAGTCAGGTCTGGGAATGACATAGCCTGATCAACTATGTCTCACCCAGAAGTGATTAGCATATGCCCAGGAATGGTCGTAGGTGTTAAAACAATTCTAAAAACTAACCAACTCTATCTACAAGGAAACATTGGGAACATAAGACATATATTAAGGTACTATAGGAGTACTTTGAGGTACCATAACTAACTTATGTGAAAACTAAAGACCCCTATTAGTAGGTCTATAACGACAAAGTGCTTACGCTAAGGTTATACATAATCAAAGATATTATAGACTCAGAATCTATGACTTTCTCTACTTCCTGTTCCTCGTTTGGTTGTGGACTTAGAGTAGAGACATTTATTCGAAGGTCTATTTTATCTCAGATTATGTATAACTGGTATGCACTATGTGATTTTAGAACTGATTAATAAGGATCACCCCCTATAAGTAGTTATAGGAGTAGACGTCTATTCTCTTCTACCCCTGTTCTCGCACGAACAACGTGGAGGGAACCCAACTACCAAGAGACCTCTATTCTCCTAACTTGGACAATGGTGGCTAGAACAAAGAAAATCCTAAAGAGGATCCTAAAGAAGTAATAGGCGAAGGGCCCGAAGATGATCCAGAAGAAAATCCAGAGAAAGCGAAACCAAATGAAGATGAAGACAAAAGGGAAATAAAAGAAGACTCTGACGAAGAGCCCGAAGTCTACAACACACCCTCTAGTGTCCCCCACCCCAACAAAACTTCGATAGTCAGACACTTCGATGAACCATAGATTTAAAGAGATAGAACCTGGAATAAGATCAGACACCCCTCCGGAGTAAAGAAAGAGGCTTCTACAACCTCAATAGGGGAGGATCAGTAGATAGGGCCCTCTTTCCATAGTATACCGCATCACTTACCAGAGGATACAAACACGAGCACCGGTCAACCGAATCAGGAAGGTTAGCGCTATCGCCAAGACCACCGCAATGCGCCTTTGTCACCTGGATAGAGGACATGACAGGCCAGGAACCGCATCAAGGGCTGTAGATAGAAGTGACCACAACTGAATCCAAGAATCACAGAGTAATGGGAACTTCAAACAAGTATTAGAGAAAACACGTGATGAAAGCAGAAAATTGGAGAACAAAAGTCAGAGTGGAGGTTAGGGAAATGCGGACTTTCATGTCTTTACTCTATGACCCACAAAGCATAACCCACCACAAGTAGGGTGTACACCATTGACATATCGGTATAGACTTGTTCTACTAGCATGCGTCTAACGACTACCCCATATATGTATAGAGACATTCGAATCCCTCAAAATCCGAAGACTACACTATTCAAGGGAACCGTAGCATTGTCCAAAAATTTTCCTTACGTTAATGAGATGTAGACCTATTTTCCTCGAACCCTATATGCTAAATTATATTAAATAAATTGGTTCGCATTAAAATTCATTGGGAACTTTCCACGTATTTTATAACCTTGTATTACAAACAATTTACATATGGTAACTCCAAGAAATTCTTAATGTATACCTCCAGGTCGGGTGTAATTAAGGGATAATCGACTTAGAAATGGTGAGTCTGTCTTAGGTCCTGTTCCTTGTTTGGTTGTGGGCCTAGGGCAGACTCATTAAGTTCGACGGCCTATTGGACCTTAATTATACACGACTAGTATATACCAAGTGATCTTAGGAGGGGATCAGGCACGAAACAAATCACAAGTTACATTTGAGTCACTACCACTAAATTCATTCATAAGGGCTATGTTATGAATTACATAAAAAATACATTTAAGTCGGAACAGAATACAGAAAAGTATGGCTTGATAACATCTGACTTGTCACTACTATTAGAAACTTATCGTCTGTTCGTCTCGCTACACTAATGAGAAATCATCAATTGAAAACTTCGTATATCTAGATTTCCTTAACCTAAAACTATAGTAAGTAATGAACCAAACTGATAAAACAATTTGTGCATACTCTTCGGGAGTATGTAAGACCCTTAAACATGGCTTAACGGGGTTTACGGACCTTGCGTTGCAAAGTCGGACACTCAAAAGGGTCACAAACGAAACCTCTCCCAATCTCTTTTACTCTATCTCTCTCTATTTAAAATCTCTCCAAAATATCTCTCTGAATGAGAAATCTCTCCAAGTATGTGGAATCTCTCCCAAATCTCTCTTTGTATGAGAAATCTCTCCAAGTATGCGGAATCTCTACCAAATCTCTCTTTATATGAGAAATCTCTCCAAGTATGCGGAATCTCTCCCAAATCTCTCTTTATATGAGAAATCTCTCCAAGAATGTCAAATCTCTCCCAAATCTCTCCAAGTATGTGGAATCTCTCCCAAATCTCTCTTTGTATGAGAAATCTCTCCAAGTATGTCGAATCTCTCTCAACTTCTTAAAACCACTCGGGGCATCCCACTCTTAATTCAACAGAAAACCGCTCGAAAACAAAAGTCTACGCGACAAACAGCCTTAAGGAGCCGAAACCCCTATTAGGAGCCGAAACTCCTCTTAGGAACCGAACCTCTTAACAGTCGAACCTCTTAGAGCTGAACCTCCTGAGAACCGAGACCCTCTCAACCGAAATGGACCAAGGGCTCTGTCTATTTCGGTCCCCTAATCATGCTGAACCGAGACTGACTTTCGGCTCCCCTTCCCACCTTCGGTCCGATGACCTGACTCTCGGTCCCTTCTGATGAGCATGTCTGCGAGACCTCTCGGTTCCCATGAATCCGAGCCCCACCTTCGGTCCGAGATGCGACCCGCGCAGCCAAACCCTCCTCTCTCGGTTTCTTCTCCTGCTCTCGGTTCCAAGCTCCTAAGGAGCCGAACCTTCGCATCCTCGGCCCAAATTTCAGAATTTGGCAGTTTTTGCCCGGTTTTAAATAATTTTAGCGTTTTGAGTCCGTTTTTCGAGATTTTAACGCGGGATTTGCACCCAAACTCATATTTTAACATAATAAACCCCAAATATTCATATTTTAATTATATTTTGGGGGAAAATCATTGCCTAAGAATAAAATCTAGTAGGTAAGATTTATGGGTGGAGTGTTGACTTTGCCTCTGTGTATGACACAAGCAACCTCCCCATACCTTCATAGTACAACCCCTAGTCACTATCCACCCATACCTATTCAATAATTGTCCTTTTCCCACTCTTTTTCAGCCATAATGTTGAACAAATGTAAGAGATATCCTTCTCTCTCCTCACATTACTCCATTTTTCCACCAAGTGACAACTTCATTTTCTCTCACTCCCTCTCTCTAAGATTTCGTGATTCAAGGCTTGTTTCCAAGCTTTTCTTCTACATTTGGTAAGTATCATTCTCCTACACTTAGATATTCTACTATCCTACATCCAAATCATAGATTGCTTACACAAATATCGTCATATTTGTGTTAGATCTTCAAATCTTCAAGCATCTCCCAAGTGTTCTTGAGTTGGGCACTTCTTTCCTCCATCATCCATCTACTGAAATCACTCAAGGTGAGTTCATACACCTACATTTTCATGTTTTCTAAAGTTTTTAAGGGGGGAATATAAGTTAAAACACCAAGAACACAACTAAACTTTTTCAACAGCTTTCATCAACAAATTTTAACTCCATTCACGGACTGCTTTTGTCAACTTAATCATTTTAGTTTTCAAAAATGTATTAGATAAAAATAGTTCAGGTTTATACCTCTAAAATGACTACTTGCACATCTCCATACGATTTTTCTATGATTTATGGTGATCTTTACAAAACAACCTATCATTTCAAGAACAAATCCGGACCAGTCTGTGAATATGGATATTTTCACACAAGTTGGAGAGCACTAAAAATCATAATAAAATTTATGAACAAACTAGACTCATTTTCCAAACTCTCAAAATTTACGGATTCTGAATTGGACCTTTAATGATTTTTCGATAAATTTTCTAAAAACAGAATAGAAATGGTAATACTAGAAAAATGTTTTCCGTTTCATTTACACCTTGTAACTTGTTGAGCAAGGTGTGTACCTTCATGTGATGATATGTTATTACCATATCTGTCATTTTGTCTTGTTATATAGACATGCGTCAGAAAACAAATGGATTCTTACCCTCATAAGTATGGTAAATATATAAATGGTATTACAAGGTTATATCCATCGAAATACAAACATTGGGAAACTATGACAAGTATAGTTTATGCTCACTACCCCAACAATTATTTGATAAACTATAATAAGTATAGTTTTTGATTCATTTACATAACAAACACATTACTAAAGGTATTACATATACAAAAGGGTTACTACCACTACGAATAATTATGATAAACTATAATAAGTATAGTTAAAGTTTATTATACCCCCACAAAGGTATACGCTAATTATAATCGGTATAGTTAGGGCGTATATACATTGAAAACAATGTGATATACTATAATAGATATAGTTTATGTTTCATCTACACTACGAACTCATTACAAGAAAGGATTCACTATCACCACCACTTTTGATAAGCTATAATATGCATAGTTCATGTTCACTACCACATCGTTATTTGATGAACTGCGATATGTATAGTTTATGTTCACCATCACCATCACATTTGATAAACTATAATATGCATAGTTCATTTTCACTACCACTATCACTATTCAATGAACTATGATATGTATAGTTTATGTTCACAGCCACTACTACTATTTCATACACTACACTAGGATTTGGTTCCGGTCTTTGGTTTTAAGACTACAATCTATCTAGAATTGTTAGTCTTCAGCTATAATTTCTAAGTGTATATGCTAGAGTTATATAGAATCTAGTCGTGATTGACTTAGAATTGGTGGGTCCGCTTTATTTCCTGTTCCTTGTTTGGTTGTGGGCCTAGGGCAGACCCATTACATACGACGTTTTATCTAACTTTAATTTTATATAACTTATATATACTTGGAGATTATAGAAGGAAACTATATGGAATTCTAGGATGCAGTATTTCATAACATAGAAACTTTGAATTCACTCTTTAAGGAAAATATCGGATTTTCTGGAACAACTTAATTGCTTTTACAAGGAAAATAGTATATTTCTAAATTAAATCTTTTATGAACTCACCAACCTTTGTGTTGACACTTTTTCAAACAACTTGTATTCTCAGGAAATCGTTAAACAGGTAATCAACTGCTTTCGAGGACGGGAAGTTAAGGCGTTAAATTCAAAACTTATTTTGTCATCATGATGTAATTGATTTTGAAACATGTAAACTTACCCTATGATGTAACTCTTTCAATTATATTTATGATGGTTGTATTTACTTTGAGCACTATTATACATGTTGTTGTGATACTATACATGAAGTCCTCCACCCCCGGACGTTTCCGCCATCCTTGGTTTGGGGGTGTGACAGATTGGTATCAGAGCATTGTTTATAGTGAACTAAGTATATCGAACCATATAAGAGATACAAACTATAAATACATTGGGACTGAAAGTCTCTGATTTAACATTTTCCAAATAACTACACTTTTAGAAACAAATAATTTCTCGGTAAAAGTATGAGCACGTGCACACACACTTGGGTCAGTATCATGGTGGGATGGGACAAAGGTGGTGATTGTTGAACAGTACGAGTAGGCTTGGGGATGTATAGTCAGGTCTGGGAATGACATAGCCTGATCAACTATGTCTCACCCAGAAGTGATTAGCATATGCCCAGGAATGGTCGTAGGTGTTGCAACAATTCTAAAAACTTACCAACTCTATCCACAAGGAAACATTGGGAACATAAGACAAATATTAAGGTACTATAGGAGTACTTTGAGGTACCATAACTAACTTATGTGAAAACTAAAGACCCCTATTAGTAGGTCTGTAACGACAAAGTGCATACGCTAAGGTTATACATAATCAAAGATATTATAGACTCAGAATCTATGACTATTTCTCTACTTCCTGTTCCTCGTTTGGTTGTGGACTTAGAGTAGAGACATTTATTCGAAGGTCTATTTTATCTCAGATTATGTATAACTGGTACGCACTATGTGATTTTAGAACTGATTAATAAGGATCACCCCCTATAAGTAGTTATAGGAGTAGACGTCTATTCTCTTCTACCCCTGTTCTCGCACGAACAACATGGAGGGAACCCAACTACCAAGAGACCTCTATTCTCCTAACTTGGACAATGGTGGCTAGAACAAAGAAAATCCTAAAGAGGATCCTAAAGAAGTAATAGGCGAAGGGCCCGAAGATGATCCAGAAGAAAATCCAGAGAAAGCGAAACCAAATGAAGATGAAGACAAAAGGGAAATAAAAGAAGACTCTGACGAAGAGCCCGAAGTCTACAACACACCCTCCAGTGTCCCCCACCCCGACAAAACTTCGATAGTCAGACACTTCGATGAACCATAGATTTAAAGAGATAGAACCTGGAATAAGATCAGACACCCCTCCGGAGTAAAGAAAGAGGCTTCTACAACCTCAATAGGGGAGGATCAGTAGATAGGGCCCTCTTTCCATAGTATACCGCATCACTTACCAGAGGATACAAACACGAGCACCGGTCAACCGAATCAGGAAGGTTAGCGCTATCGCCAAGACCACCGCAATGCGCCTTTGTCACCTGGATAGAGGACATGACAGGCCAGGAACCGCATCAAGGGCTGTAGATAGAAGTGACCACAACTGAATCCAAGAATCACAGAGTAATGGGAACTTCAAACAAGTATTAGAGAAAACACGTGATGAAAGCAGAAAATTGGAGAACAAAAGTCAGAGTGGAGGTTAGGGAAATGCGGACTTTCATGTCTTTACTCTATGACCCACAAAGCATAACCCACCACAAGTAGGGTGTACACCATTGACATATCGGTATAGACTTGTTCTACTAGCATGCGTCTAACGACTACCCCATATATGTATAGAGACATTCGAATCCTTCAAAATCCGAAGACTACACTATTCAAGGGAACCGTAGCATTGTCCAAAAATTTTCCTTACGTTAATGAGATGTAGACCTATTTTCCTCGAACCCTATACGCTAAATTATATTAAATAAATTGGTTCGCATTAAAATTCATTGGGAACTTTCCACGTATTTTATAACCTTGTATTACAAACAATTTACATATGGTAACTCCAAGAAATTCTTAATGTATACCTCCAGGTCGGGTGTAATTAAGGGATAATCGACTTAGAAATGGTGAGTCCGCCTTAGGTCCTGTTCCTTGTTTGGTTGTGGGCCTAGGGCAGACTCATTAAGTTCGACGGCCTGTTGGACCTTAATTATACACGACTAGTATATACCAAGTGATCTTAGGAAGGGATCAGGCACGAAACAAATCACAAGTTACATTTGAGTCACTACCACTAAATTCATTCATAAGGGCTATTTTATGAATTACATAAAAAATACATTTAAGTCGGAACATAATACAGAAAAGTATGGCTTGATAACATCTGACTTTTCACTACTATTAGAAACTTATCGTCTGTTCGTCTCGCTACACTAATGAGAAATCATCAATTGAAAAGTTCGTATATCTAGATTTCCTTCACCTAAAACTATAGTAAGTAACGAACCAAACCGATAAAACAATGGTGCATACTCTTCGGGAGTATGTAAGACCCTTAAACATGGCTTTTCGAGTAGATCAGAATGTCGTCTATGAACACTATCACGAATTTATCAAGGAAAGGATTACAAACCCTATTCATCAAATCCATGAACGCTGCTGGAGCATTGGTTAGTCCAAACGACATAACCAAGAACTCGTAGTGTCCATATCTAGTTCTGAATGCAGTCTTCTCGATATCTTGCTCTCTTACTTTCAGCTGATGATATCCTGACCTAAGATCGATCTTCGAGAAATAGCTCGAACCTTGCAATTGATCAAACAGGTCATCAATCCTCGGCAACGGATATCTATTCTTTATTGTTGCCTTGTTCAGCTCTCTGTAATCGATGCGCATTCTCATACTTCCATCTTTCTTCTTTACAAATAACACCGGAGCTCCCCAGGGCGATGAACTAGGTCTAATGAAACCTTTGTCCAACAACTCCTGAAGTTTCATCATTAACTCCTTCATCTCCGTTGGTGCTAATCGATAAGGTGCTTTTGCAATTGGCGTGGTTCCTGGTAGCAAGTCTATTCTGAACTCCACTTGTCTATCAGGTGGTAATCCAGGAAGATCCTCGGGGAACACTTCCGGAAAATCACACACCACTGGAATGCTCTGCATCACCTTCTTTTCCTTCTTAGCATCAATCACAAATGCTAAATATGATGTACATCCCTTGGTCAAACACTTTCTGGCTTTCATTAGAGAAATGATTCCAGAATTCACTCTGCGTTTGTCCCCATACACCATAAACGAATCTTTTCCAGGCGGGTTTACTTTAACTATCTTCTTCTTGCACAAAATTTCGGCATCATTGGCGCTAAGCCAATCCATTCCCAAGACGATGTCGAAACCATTAAGTTCGATAGGCAATAACGCCTCGTGAAACTTATTCCCATTCAGATCAATTAAGATGCTTTTCATACGATGACTAACAGGTACAAACTTGCCACTAGCTACTTCGACTAATAAAGCATCATCTAGTCTATCAATAGGCAAAGCTAGCTTTCTACCAAACTCATGCGAAATAAAGGAGTAGTTGGCTCCAGAATCAAACAATATATGAGTAGGTAATTCGTTTACGAGAAAGGTACCTGAAGCGACATCAGCTTCATCTTTCGCAGCCTCAAGTGTCATCTGGAAGGCTCTCGCCTTCGGCTTTGGTGGAATGTTGGGCCTAGCTGCCTCCTTCTTCTTCGGACAGTCTTTCAAAATATGCCCCTCTTCATTACAACCAAAACACATCCTTTTGTTGTTCGGACATTCATTGGCAAAATGTCCAACCTTTCCACACTTGTAGCAGGTCACATCCTCGCTACATTTCCCAAAGTGCTTTTTCTTACACTTATCACACCACTTTGCTTCGCCTCCTTTTCCTCCAAACTTTTTCGAATCAGATTTCGAAAATTTGCTTCTTTTACCGGAACCAGATGTTCCCTCAAACTTTCTTTTCTCACCAACCTCAACCTTGTCGGTGGTTCTTCCCTTTATCATGTTCTCCACAGACTTGGCAGCCCAGATAGCTGCCTCTAGAGTAAGTGCCTGACGTACCGGCACCTCGTACTCCCATGGAAGTCCCTTCGCATACCGATCCACCTTTGTCAGCTCGTCTGGAACGATACGCAAGGCAAACTCCATCTTATCGGTGAAGTTATCGGTGTACTCATCCACTGACATGCTACCCTTCGTCAATGTCAAAAACTTATTCTCCAACTCCAACAGATTTTGAGCCGAGCAGAACTTGCGCTTGAACTGCACCAAGAACTCTGCCCATGACAATTGCAGTGGCTCATTAGGGCTTAAGGTCTTCCCTAGAGTGTTCCACCAACGAACAGCTCCACCTCGGAATTGACGCACGGCATAGATAGTTTGCAACTTACCTCTACAACCACACGTCATGAAGGCTAGCTCCATTTCGAAGATCCAATCCATAACCCCAATCGGATCCTCCTTTCCATTGAAGGTCGATGGTTTACAAGTCAAAAAGTCCTTGTACTTGCATCCCATTCCATCATTCCTTCCATCATGGTTATCTTGCCTAACTATCGGTGGGTTAGTTGGACAAACAGACCCACTGAAGTTTCCACCTTCCGAGTGCCCTTCATTTAATTCAGGCTCTTCCACACGAATCGACAGTTCTTCACGATTTTGTTGAAGCAACCGTCTAGTTTCATCCATCTGACGATCCAACATCGTCTGAATCATCAATTGCACACCAGCCATGGTTATTGGCTCAGGTGCTGCTGCTACGACAGGTATTGGCTCAATCACTGGTGGTTGATTCCTGTTTTCGTCAGCATTTCCAACTCCACTTCTTGTTCTCACCATTTTGATCTACACCGAATAAGGTGAAATTAGATCCTCAATCATGATAGATATTCAAATCATCATTATCGCTCCGAAACGTTTACATGCAGGTTCTAATATCGTAGATGTACGCTTAGAATCCTACACACATAAGGTTTCTAGATCCGGTCGGCAACAGACCATAGATCCGAACAAATAATATCATATATGGCAACATATAACATTTAGCACATAAAGCATTTTAGGCAACTTTCCTAAAATAAACTAGTGCTCGTGTCTAAAACATAACAGACACGCATCTCAAAACTTCACTTAGCATTCTAAGTTTAAGTCTAGAAATCCAACAAATTCCTAGTCCGCTTAAACTAATGCTCTGATACCAACTGTGACATCCCCAAAATCTCGGCTAGAAAAGACCGATTTTCATTTATGCTTTTAAATATTTTCAGAGTAAATCCTTTTGATTTGAAAGAGTTGCGGAATTTGTTCCCAAAAACAAAACATGATAAAACATTGTTTACCGAAGCATTTCATAAAAGAAATGTATTTTCATTATAATCAAAACTCGGGGTGTCATGTTCCGATACAGACCAATAAGCATAAACGAATACATTACAAGTCATATAACAAATATAAACATATGCAGACTTGTAAACAAAACAACTTGATGGTTCATCCATCTCATGCCCTTCCGCCACTACCTGTAATACAATTTAAAACTGAGTGGGTCAGGCTTGGGAGCCTGGTGAGCATATAGGGTTTTCAACCCACAATAAATATCATATTTAATTTTCACCAACCAACAATAACCCAATTACCCATTCCCGTTATTCTCACTTTAATGTCCCTAAAACAACTAACATAAGGGACCTAGTCTAAGAATATTTCATCGGGGCGACAACACATGCTTCGGGGGTACCTCAGCAATATAAGTCAAATAAGGCAACCATGAGGGGGATGGAGTACAGCGAATGAACACCCAAGTTCATTAACACCTACAGGTGGCGAACCTGCTAATGTTTCCACAAGACTGTCTAGAATAGCCAGTGGTCGTCATCTAAACTCCGCTAGATGACTCAATCAAACAACAACGAGGCCTCTCATCTGTTTATTACACACCAACTGTCTACCCATGTTCTACCCAACATATTAGTAGATAAAAATATACATTTGTATACATAGTTTAAAGAAAACCTGTATAGCATGCTTTAATCAACACATATATCACATAACAGATGAGGCACACACACACATAACACATATCTCATAAA
Source organism: Lactuca sativa (assembly GCF_002870075.4). Taxonomy (NCBI): domain Eukaryota; kingdom Viridiplantae; phylum Streptophyta; class Magnoliopsida; order Asterales; family Asteraceae; genus Lactuca; species Lactuca sativa. The sequence continues at coordinate 94,393,479 of NC_056623.2, read as the reverse complement.
GAAATAAGCAGATCTATAAGATAGAAGAGAGTGAATACACATTCACACATAACACAACCAAATATATACACATAGCACGTATTTTTATATAAAATACTTCGTATTATTGTATTAGAAGAAAATAACTACACACTCACTTGATCAGAAGATGATCGGACAGCACTACGGCTTATAAAAGTAGTATTCCTCAGCAGATCTGGAAGATCTCCTCGAAAATCGAACTTCTCGCGGGCAGAGCTTCGACTCGGGAACCGCACTTTTCGGGATCTTCGGGATCTCGGGACTTGCCTCGGGGATAAAGTATGATATCGGGACTTCGGGATAGCTTCGGGGGTTTTTGCGCAGAGCTTCGACACGAAAACGAGAGGGAATTGGCAAAAATACCCGGAACCCTCGCATCCTATTTATAGGAGGCTGGAGCCTCGGAGTACGCGGGGCGTACTGCGTTACGCGGGGCGTACTGCCCAAAACGTCATTGCTTACGTATCCGAAGTGCTCGAGTGCTAGTGTCGACATCCCTCGGAGTACGCGGGGCGTACCTCGGATCAGATCGGTGACTCCTTCGGATAATGCTTCGGAATTTTGAATTAAAAATAAATGCAAAATGATTAATAAACTTCGGAAATTCATAACTTCTTCATACGAACTCCGTTTTCGACGTACTTTATATCCACGCGAAGGTGAGACCACGCACTACGACTTTCGTTTAGACTCCGTCGGCAAATTTTGACTTTATTTTTTATTATTTATTTTTAATAGGCCGGGACAGAAACTTTCGTTATAAATTCATAACTTCTTCGTTTGACGTCCGTTCTCGCCTAACTTTTTATCGCTTCGATACCAACAATGAGATCTTCGATTCTCATTTAGATTGCTTCGGCTAAAAAACCCCTCGATCTCAAATCGAGTAAAACAGGCTGTATATCGCTAAGCCGAAACTTCAATAAATCATAACTTCCTCATACGAAGTTAGATTTGGGCGTTCTATATATATTCGGAAACCTCGTTTCAACTACTACGACATTAACCAAATATATTAAGTTTATTTTACACTTAAATTTTGACGCTTATTTTTATTCTTAATTAATCAAACCACATAATTAAGCAATTAAGCACAAAACACATAATACTCAAATAATACATTATTATTATTTCAAAACGGGTTACAAAGGTTAACCTAGACTATTACATTGCTAAAAGTGGCAAGCCCGAAACACAGGCGTTACACCCTAGTCCCTATCCACCCATACCTATTGAATAATTGTCCTTTTCCCACTCTTTTTCAGCCATAATGTTGAACAAAAGTTAGAGATATCCTTCTCTCTCCTCACATTACTCCATTTTTCCACCAAGTGACAACTTCATTTTCTCTCACTCCCTCTCTCTAAGATTTCGTGATTCAAGGCTTGTTTCCAAGCTTTTCTTCTACATTTGGTAAGTATCATTCTCCTACACTTAGATATTCTACTATCCTACATCCAAATCATAGATTGCTTACACAAATATCATCATATTTGTGTTAGATCTTCAATCTTCAAGCATCTCCCAAGTGTTCTTGAGTTGGGCACTTCTTTCCTCGATCATCCATCTACTGAAATCACTCAAGGTGAGTTCATACACCTACATTTTCATGTTTTATAAAGTTTTTAGGGGGGGAATATAAGTTAAAACACCAAGAACACAACTAAACTTTTTCAACAGCTTTCATCAAGAAATTTTAACTCCATTCACGGACTGCTTTGGTAACCTTAAACATTTTAGTTTTCAAAAATGTATTAGATAAAAATAGTTCAGGTTTATACCTCTAAAATGACTACTTGAACATCTCCATACGATTTTTCTATGATTTATGGTGATTTTTACAAAACAACCTATCATTTCAAGAACAAATCCGGACCAGTTTGTGAATATGGATATTTTCACACAAGTTAGAGAGCACTAAAAATCATAATAAAATTTATGAACAAACTAGACTAATTTTCCAAACTCTCAAAATTTACGGATTCTGAATTTGACCATTAATGATTTTTCTATGAATTTTCTAAAAACAGAATAGAAATGGTAATACTAGAAAAATGTTTTCCGTTTCATTTACACCTTGTAACTTGTTGAGCAAGCTGTGTACCTTCATGTGATGATATGTTATTACCATATATGTCATTTTGTCTTGTTATATAGACATGCGTCAGAAAACAAATGAATTCTTACCCTCATAAGTATGGTAAATATATAAATGGTATTACAAGGTTATATCCATCGAAATACAAACATTGGTAAACTATGACAAGTATAGTTTATGCTCACTACCCCAACAATTATTTGATAAACTATAATTGGTATAGTTTTTGATTCATTTACATAACAAACACATTACTAAAGGTATTACATATACAAAAGGGTTACTACCACTATGAATAGTTATGATAAACTATAATAAGTATAGTTAAAGTTTATTATACCCCCACAAACGATTACGCTAATTATAATCGGTATAGTTAGGGCGTATATACATTGAAAACAATGTGACATACTATAATAGATATAGTTTATGTTTCATCTACACTACGAATTCATTACAAGAAAGGATTCACTATCACCACCACTTTTGATAAGCTATAATATGCATAGTTCATGTTCACTACCACATCGTTATTTGATGAACTGCGATATGTATAGTTTATGTTCACCATCACCATCACATTTGATAAACTATAATATGCATAGTTCATTTTCACTACCACTATCACTATTCAATGAACTATGATATGTATAGTTTATGTTCACAGCCACTACTACTATTTCATACACTACACTAGGATTTGGTTCCGGTCTTTGGTTTTAAGACTACAATCTATCTAGAATTGTTATTCTTCAGCTATAATTTCTAAGTGTATATGCTAGAGTTATATAGAATCTAGTCGTGATTGACTTAGAATTGGTGGGTCCGCTTTATTTCCTGTTCCTTGTTTGGTTGTGGGCCTAGGGCAGACCCATTACATTCGACGTTTTATCTAACTTTAATTTTATATAACTTATATATACTTGGAGATTATAGAAGGAAACTATAGGGAATTCTAGGATGCCCTATTACATAACATAGAAACTTTGAATTCACTCTTTAAGGAAAATATCGGATTTTCTAGAACAACTTAATTGCTTTTACAAGGAAAATAGTATATTTCTCAATTAAATCTCTTATGAACTCACCAACCTTTGTGTTGACACTTTTTCAAACAACTTGTATTCTCAGGAAATTGTTAAACAAGTAATCAACTGCTTTCGAGGACGGGACGCTAAGGCGTTAAATTCAAAACTTATTTTGTCATCATGATGTAATTGATTTTGAAACATGTAAACTTACCCTATGATGTAACTCTTTCAATTATATTTATGATGGTTGTATTTACTTTGAGCACTATTATACATGTTGTTGTGATACTATACATGAAGTCCTCCACCCCCGGACGTTTCCGCCATCCTTGGTTTGGGGGTGTGACAGATTGGTATCAGAGCATTGTTTATAGTGAACTAAGTATATCGAACCATATAGTGATTTTTACAAAACAACCTATCATTTCAAGAACAAATCCGGACCAGTCTGTGAATAAGGATATTTTCACACAAGTTGGAGAGCACTAAAAATCATAATAAAATTTATGAACAAACTAGACTCATTTTCCAAACTCTCAAAATTTACGGATTCTGAATTGGACCTTTAATGATTTTTCTATGAATTTTCTAAAAACAGAATAGAAATGGTAATACTAGAAAAATGTTTTCCGTTTCATTTACACCTTGTAACTTGTTGAGCAAGGTGTGTACCTTCATGTGATGATATGTTATTACCATATATGTCATTTTGTCTTGTTATATAGACATGTGTCAGAAAACAAATGGATTCTTACCCTCATAAGTATGGTAAATATATAAATGGTATTACAAGGTTATATCCATCGAAATACAAACATTGGTAAACTATGACAAGTATAGTTTATGCTCACTACCCCAACAATTATTTGACAAACTATAAAAGGTATAATTTTTTATTCATTTACATAACAAACACATTACTAAAGGTATTACATATACAAAAGGGTTACTACCACTACGAATAATTATGATAAACTATAATAAGTATAGTTAAAGTTTATTATACCCCACAAACGAATACGCTAATTATAATCGGTATAGTTATGGCGTATATACATTGCAAACAATGTGATATACTATAATAGATATAGTTTATGTTTCATCTACACTACGAACTCATTACAAGAAGGGATTCACTATCACCACCACTTTTGATAAGCTATAATATGCATAGTTCATGTTCACTACCACATCGTTATTTGATGAACTGCGATATGTATAGTTTATGTTCACCATCACCATCACATTTGATAAACTATAATATGCATAGTTCATTTTCACTACCACTATCACTATTCAATGAACTATGATATGTATAGTTTATGTTCACAGCCACTACTACTATTTCATACACTACACTAGGATTTGGTTCCGTCTTTGGTTTTAAGACTACAATCTATCTAGAATTGTTAGTCTTCAGCTATAATTTCTAAGTGTATATGCTAGAGTTATATAGAATCTAGTCGTGATTGACTTAGAATTGGTGGGTCCGCTTTATTTCCTGTTCCTTGTTTGGTTGTGGGCCTAGGGCAGACCCATTACGTTCGACGTTTTATCTAACTTTAATTTTATATAACTTATATATACTTGGAGATTATAGAAGGATACAAACACGAGCATCGGTCATTTACCAGAGGATACAAACACGAGCACCGGTCAACCGAATCAGGAAGGTTAGCGCTATCGCCAAGACCACCGCAGTGCGCCTTTGTCACCTGGATAGAGGACATGATAGGCCAGGAACCGCATCAAGGGCTGCAGATAGAAGTGACCACAACTGAAGCCAAGAATCGCAGAGTAATGGGAACGTCAAACAAGTATTAGAGAAAACACATGATGAAAGCAGAAAATTGGAGAACAAAAGTCAGAGTGGAGGTTAGGGAAATGCGGACTTTCATTTCTTTACTCTATGACCCACAAAGCATCACCCGCCACAAGTAGGGTGTACACCATTCACATATCGGTATAGACTTGGTCTACTAGCATGCGTCTAACGACTACCCCATATATGTATAGAGACATTCGAATCCATCAAAATCCGAAGACTACACTATTGAAGGGAACTGTAGCATTGTCCAAAAATTTTCCTTACGTTAATGAGATGTAGACCTATTTTCCTCGAACCCTATACGCTAAATTATATTAAATAAATTGGCTCGCATTAAAATTCATTGGGAACTTTCCAAGTATTTTATAACCTTGTATTACAAAAAATTTACATATGGTAACTCCAAGAAATTCTTAATGTATACCTCCAGGTCGGGTGTAATTAAGGGATAATCAACTTAGAAATGGTGAGTCCGCCTTAGGTCCTGTTCCTTGTTTGGTTGTGGGCCTAGGGCAGACTCATTAAGTTTGACGGCCTATTGGACCTTAATTATACACGACTAGTATATACCAAGTGATCTTAGGAGGGGATCAGGCACGAAACAAATCACAAGTTACATTTGAGTCACTACCACTAAATTCATTCATAAAGGCTTTGTTATGAATTACATACAAAATACTTTTAAGTCAGAACATAATACAGAAAAGTATGGCTTGATAACATCTGACTTGTCACTACTGTTAGAAACTTATCGTCTGTTCGTCTCTACCAACTTATGACAGGACTATGCCACCAAAGAAAAAGTCCAGACCCTCCGGCAGCACAGCACCGCCCCCTCTGCCACCACCTCCGGAGTTTGATCATGTGATGTTGCAGGCTGCAGTAACAGCAGCCGTGGCGGCAGTAATGTCGCAAATAGGTACAAATGGTTCCGGCGGTTCCGGATTCGGGAATACTAACTCGAATCAGGGGACAGCACAGGGCGTACTAAGGAGTGTTCTTACAAAGACTTCACGAATGGCAAACCCCATCCTTTCGACGGAAGCGGGGGAGTCATCGCGCTGATGAAATGGTTTGAAAGGACCGAAGTAGTCTTCGAAATCTGTGCTTGTCCCGAAGTGAGCAAGGTCAAGTATGTGGCATTCACCTTCACAAGAAAAGCTCTTACTTGGTGGAACGGCAGAGTTAAGTCGCTTACTCCTGCAGTGGCTAACTCTATAAGCTGGGAGGATTTAAAAGCTTTGATGCTGAAAGAATATTGCCCAAGAGGCGAAGTGCAAAAACTGGAAGAGGAACTCTGGATCCTCAAAATGTCAGGGATGGATCTCGAAGCTTATACCGCCCGATTCAATGACCTAGCACTCCTCTGTCCCGCAATGGTCACCCCAGAGGAGAAAAAGGTAGAATGATACCTTTGGGGGCTATCATCCCAGATTCATGATAGTGTATTGGCCTCAAGACCAACTACCTTCGACAGCACCAAGGAGTTGGCACAACAACTCATCGACCATCGTGCCAGCCATGACACTACGACAACCACGCCAATTTTTGTTGTTCATGCTGCCACAACCCTCACCATGCCAACTCCCATGAAACAATACGCCGAAACCCTTCCGAAATGTAACAAGTGTAGCTTCCATCACACTGAGGCTTGTAGAGAATTGCATTGCATGAACTGCAATAGGAAGGGGCACACTACCCATTTCTGTAGGGCACCGGTACGACCCATCAACCAGTTCCCCGACCTTGGAGTAAGCCCAGCCTGTTACAAGTGTGGAGAAACGGGACACATTAAAAGGAACTGCCCAAGTGCAAGAGATGCCAGTGGTGGTGGAAGGGTGCTTGCGATCACCGAAGGGGAGACCACCCCGGAACCCGCAAATATCAGTACATGTTTCTAACATCGACATTTATATTCTAAACTTCTTTATATGTTAAATCTAGCATCGATTAAAGCATGCATAGTAGTAATGCCAAGGATTAAACTGAGAGCATAAACAATAAGAAATTCCAAGGCCGACATGTGACATCAGGCGGGTTATTCCTCACTATAATCAATTTCTTGTATTGCGAAAATTTTCCCCCATCTTTCCTCCAAATTCTTGGATCCCCATTCAAAGTGCAAATTTCGGGACGAAATTCCATCTAACAGGGGGATGATGTGACAACCGTCAATTTCCGGTCAAGTCAAAGTCAACTAAAGTCAACAAATCAAACCGGTCGACTCAATTAACCCTTGTGTACTGGGGCTTACGTTAAGTAATTACTATACAACTCGCTACACTAATGAGAAATCATCAATTGAAAAGTTCGTATATCTAGATTTCCTTAACCTAAAACTATAGTAAGTAACGAACCAAACCGATAAAACAATGGTGCATACTCATCGGGAGTATGTAAGACACTTAAACATGGCTTAACGGGGTTTACGGACCTTGCGTTGTGAAGCCGGACACTCAAAAGGGTCACAAACGAAACCTCTCCCAATCTCTTTTAATCTATCTCTCTCTATTTAAAATCTCTCCCAAATATCTCTCTGAATGAGAAATCTCTCCAAGTATATGGAATCTCTCCCAAATCTCTCTTTGTATGAGAAATCTCTCCAAGTATGCGGAATCTCTACCAAATCTCTCTTTGTATGAGAAATCTCTCCAAGTATGCGGAATCTCTCCCAAATCTCTCTTTATATGAGAAATCTCTCCAAGAATGTCAAATCTGTCCCAAATCTCTCCAAGTATGTGGAATCTCTCCCAAATCTCTCTTTGTATGAGAAATCTCTCCAAGTATGTCGAATCTCTCTCAAATCTCTCTCAAAATCTCTCTCAACTTCTTAAAACCATTCGGGGCATCCCGCTCTAAATTCAGCCGAAAACCGCTCAAAAACGGAAGTGTACGCGAAAAACAACCTTAAGGAGCCGAAACCCTTCTTAGGAGCCGAAACTCCTCTTAGGAACCGAACCTCTTAGAGCCGAACCTCCTGAGAACCGAGACCCTCTCAACCGAAATGGACCGAGGGCTCTATCTATTTCGGTCCCCTAATCATGCTGAACCGAGACTGACTTTCGGCTCCCCTTCCCACCTTCGGTCCGATGACCTGACTCTCGGTCCCTTCTGATGAGCATGTCTGCAAGACCTCTCGGTTCCCATGCATCCGAGCCCCACCTTTGGTCCGAGAGGCGACCCGCACAACCGAACCCTCCTCTCTCGGTTTCTTCTCCTGCTCTCGTTTCCAAGCTCCTAAGGAGCCGAAACTTCGCATCCTCGGCCCAAATTTCGGAATTTGGCAGTTTTTGCCCGGTTTTCAATATTTTTAGCGTTTTGAGCCTGTTTTTCGAGATTTTAACGCGGGATTTTCACCCAAACTCATATTTTAACATAATAAACCCCAAATATTCATATTTTAATTATATTTTAGGGGAAAATCCTTGCCTAAGAATAAAATCTAGTAGGTAAGATTTATGGGTGGAGTGTTGACTTTGCCTAAGTGTATTATACAAGCAACCTCCCCATACCTTCATAGTACAACCCTAGTCACTATCCACGCATACCTATTCAATAATTGTCCTTTTCCCATTCTTTTTCAGCCATAATGTTGAACAAAAGTTAGAGATATCCTTCTCTCTCCTCACATTACTTCATTTTTCCACCAAGTGACAACTGCATTTTCTCTCACTCCCTCTCTCTAAGATTTCGTGATTCAAGGCTTGTTTCCAAGCTTTTCTTCTTCATTTGGTAAGTATGATTCTCCTACACTTAGATATTCTACTATCCTACATCCAAATCATAGATTGCTTACACAAATATCGTCATATTTGTGTTAGATCTTCAAATCTTCAAGCATCTCCCAAGTGTTCTTGAGTTGGGCACTTCTTTCCTCCATCATCCATCTACTGAAATCACTCAAGGTGAGTTCATAACCCTACATTTGCATGTTTTCTAAAGTTTTTAGGTGGGGGGGGGGGAATACAAGTTAAAACACCAAGAACACAACTAAACTTTTTCAACAGCTTTCATCAAGAAAGTTTAACTCCATTCACGGACTGCTTTGGTCAACTTAAACATTTTAGTTTTCAAAACTGTATTAGATAAAAATAGCTCAAGTTTATACCTCTAAAGTGACCACTTGCACATCTCCATACGATTTTTCTATGATTTATGGTGATTTTTAAAAAACAACCTATCATTAAAAGAACAAATCCGGACCAGTCTGTGAATATGGATATTTTCACACAAGTTGGAGAGCACTAAAAATCATAATAAAATTTATAAACAAACTAGACTCATTTCCCAAACTCTCAAAATTTACGGATTCTGAATTGGACCTTTAATGATTTTTCTATGAATTTTCTAAAAACAGAATAGAAATGGTAATACTAGAAAAATGTTTTCCGTTTCATTTACACCTTGTAACTTGTTGAGCAAGCTGTGTACCTTCATGTGATGATATGCTATTACCATATATGTCATTTTGTCTTGTTATATAGACATACGTCAGAAAACAAATGGATTCTTACCCTCATAAGTATGGTAAATATATAAATGGTATTACAAGGTTATATCCATCGAAATACAAACATTGGTAAACTATGACAAGTATAGTTTATGCTCACTACCCCAACAATTATTTGATAAACTATAATAAGTATAGTTTTTAATTCAATTACATAACAAACACATTACTAAAGGTATTACATATACAAAAGGGTTACTACCACTACGAATAATTATGATAAACTATAAAAAGTATAGTTAAAGTTTATTATACCCCCACAAACGAATACGCTAATTATAATCGGTATAGTTAGGGCGTATATACATTGCAAACAATGTGATATACTATAGTAGATATAGTTTATGTTTCATCTACACTACGAACTCATTACAAGAAGGGATTCACTATCACCACCACTTTTCATAAGCTATAATATGCATAGTTCATGTTCACTACCACTATCGCTATTTGATGAACTGCGATATGTATAGTTTATGTTCACCATCACCACCACATTTGATAAACTATAATATGCATAGTTCATTTTCACTACCACTATCACTATTCGATGAATTATGATATCTATAGTTTATGTTCACAGCCACTACTACTATTTCATACACTACACTAGGATTTGGTTCCGGTCTTTGGTTTTAAGACTACAATCTATCTAGAATTGTTAGTCTTCAGCTATAATTTCTAAGTGTATATGCTAGAGTTATATAGAATCTAGTCGTGATTGACTTAGAATTGGTGGGTCCGCTTTATTTCCTGTTCCTTGTTTGGTTGTGGGCCTAGGGCAGACCCATTACATTCGACGTTTTATCTAACTTTAATTTTATATAACTTATATATATTTGGAGATTATAGAAGGAAACTATAGGAAATTCTAGGATGCACTATTTCATAACATAGAAACTTTGAATTCACTCTTTAAGGAAAATATCGGATTTTCTGGAACAACTTAATTGCTTTTACAAGGAAAATAGTATATTTCTCAATTAAATTTCTTATGAACTCACCAACCTTTGTGTTGACACTTTTTCAAACAACTTGTAATCTCAAGAAATCGTTAAATAGGTAATCAACTGCTTTCGAGGACGGGACGCTAAGGCGTTAAATTCAAAACTTATTTTGTCATCATGATGTAATTGATTTTGAAACATGTAAACTTACTCTATGATGTAACTCTTTCAATTATATTTATGATGGTTGTATTTACTTTGAGCACTATTATACACGTTGTTGTGATACTATACATGAAGTCCTCCACCCCCGGACGTTTTCGCCATCCTTGGTTTGGGGGTATGACACAACAGGCATATAAGTCATCCTTCCTATATCCTTAACCCTAATATAGCATGCAGTTCTCATAATCACATACCAGGCATACAAGGCATCCTCCCTAGATCCTTAGCCCTAATCTAGCATGCAGTTCTCATAATCATATCATGTAACATAACATAACATGTATGGGTATCTTGGGGAAATCTTACTTGAGCTTGGCCGGTCGCACACATCACACACCTTGTTCTTTCCCACACTCCTTATTTTTAAATTTTAGAAAACTATTTTTCTTGTAAAAATCCATCAAGCCCTCGTTTTGAGTCTAGACACCCTTGATGGAGTGCCCGAATCTCTCAAACCAAGGCTCTAATACCAACTTGTAACATCCCAAAATTGAGACCCAAATTATTTTGTTTTAAAGTATATTACTTGTAAAAACATTTAACGGAGAACAACAATTACATCCCTTCAAACATAAAGTCACAAATCACAAGTCTCAAAACCATACGAACAAATAGTATAATATCATAGTACAATCCCAGGTTTCTCAAATGCGGAATATCATGTGTGAATGTGTGATGCACTGCTACCCCGCCGGCTCCTTCCCTTAGATGAATAGGTATCTAAAACCAAAACTAAAAATCGTAAGCACAAAGCTTAGTGAGTTCCGTCATCATACCCATGACAAATAATGCATAATCTTCGGTATCTTTCAACAGGTAACCGGGAACTAACCTCCCCTTCGGTATCTTTCAAATGGTAACTGGGAGCTACCCACCCCTTCGGTATCTTTCAGCCAGTAACCGGGGACTATTTCACCCCTACTACCGCAAACATGTATCAAGCAGAGTAAACATATGAAGCACAATAATCATATCAGGCACAATAAACATATCTCATATCAACGCAGTATAATTATCACAAAGACAATCATCTATCCAACACTCTTACTGGTGGGCCGGCATTGTGGCCGTAGACTTACTCTTACTAGGAGAAAACTCACCTCAAAGTCATGTAGTGTCTACACTAATCACGATATAAAAACCAACTCTCCTCGAATCCTCAATCCCTACACAAAAACTTTTCTAACTTATCAATTCATCCTCATAATCCTTACAAGGGTCAACTCAAATCCAAGACAAGGTGAAGGTCAAGGTCAACACCTTGGTCAATGGTCAATCATCTGGTCAAAGTAATGTCAGATCTTTAGAAAAAGAATTTTAGATGTGCATTCTTGCGAGCCCTAGAATTAGTGTCTCACAAAAAAAACACGGAGGGTGCTTATGTTAAAGGTGTGTCGTCTAGAAATGTCGCTTTATAATTTTACAAACGCGCTCTTCAGCAGCTAGCGGTGGGAAAAAGGAAATAAAAAAAATTAGAAAACCCGCCTTCCTTCCTTGTTTCCCCTCTTTAACTCTGGGTGTGTTCTTTGACCACAAAAATCTTCTCTGGTCTTCCTCCGCCTCCCTACATCGAGTGTTGCTTGATTCTTTCCCTTGCACTCCGACCGACGCCTCCGATTCTTCCCCGTTCGTTGACATCGATCAAGTCTCATTTACTTCTACCCACTGGAACCACCATATCTCCCACTCGATGTTGAAATTGTCAGAAAAAACCCTAATTCAATATTATACTCTCAAGTCTCAATATTAAGAATGCAAATCTTGATTATCGTTTGTTTCTTATTCCCTACAGATAAATCGAAAAAGGGGAATTAGAATGACGAAGGCAGTGGGAGTTTTGGTCCGGTGGTCGTGGTTCATCTATCGGGCAAGGAAGATGGGAACGCAACCAACCATGGTGGCTCGATGATGGCAATCAATCTAGAAAGGGGAAGCACCTCTGGTGCGGGACCGATTTGAAGAAAGGAGAAGGGAGAAGCGTGTCTATGAGTCCCAAAGCACAAAATCAAGACTAGGGATTTTTTCAAAGATCTATCTCCATCTCTCTCTCTCTCTCTCTTAGGTTCCAGATGGTGGCTTAAGGGAAGGAAGAAGACAGCGAGGGTGGCTTAGAAGAAGGAAGACACCAGGATGGTTATAGGTAAAACTAGGGATTTTTTGATCGGATACCTTACAACCCAGTTGCTTCACTCTCGATTGCAGCGTCGTTCGACAACTAAGACTCCTCCATCGTATTGGTGCTGCGACTCTTCAGGCTACGACATCGGGCACTACACACCTGTCTATTAATCACTCTCATACTCATCACATAAGAACGAAAAGTTATCTATCACCATCGTTACATCAGTATCGACTCCTCAGGCTCACTGGTCCACCTGCCCTCCACCCTACTCCATCTACTAAAACTCCTCAGGTTTGCAAGCCCTAGGTCTAATTGCACTAAGGTACGAAAATGATGCTTCTACCTTGCCCTATTTCTTCATCCGTTCAACAAATAAGAGGAAACGTAATTTCTCATTCATCTATCGACTTCATCTTCTCAATCAAGCAAAACGGCTTATGAGTTTTTCTTGCATCTACGATTTCACTTGGTATTTTCGATTTCTCCTTTATGCCTCCATTTTTTTCCTACATCTACTTCTCATCTCTGAAAAAAACTTGATTTCACCATTTCAGCTTACCGTTGCTTTTAGTTTCATTCTCTGAACAAGTTGTTGTTTGGGAAGCTACATGTCAAGTGCATGCAACAGATATCCAATTATTAGTATATACAACTAGGCTAGAAGAATAACTTCTTATAATCAAGAACCAACTAGTCAAACTAATGTTATATTCTCTAATATGTGATGTTTTTAAGTATAACTAGTTTTTTTCTAATATTTTTTATGATTTAATAGAGTGATGGTCATCTTTTTTTTTTTATTGTTTTTCTTGTTCCTAGGTTTTTTTAAGACCTGGTAGACAAGGATATGAGTTATATACTCTCTTATATGCCATGTTTTCTTGAAATTGTAGTGATTATTATAACTTCTTTTCATGATACAATATGAGGTAGTCAAAAACAAAATGAAGGCCTGCAATACAAAAGTGGAAGGTGAGTCGCTTAAGTTTTAGTGAGAAGCATATCATAACCTTTTCTCCTTTAACATGACTGAACTTCAACTCAAACAGGTAAAAAGTTAATGAATTTTATTTGGTCAATTTCTTGCAGATAAATTTTATAAGTTTTAAATATTTCTTATCTGATCTCAAGGTAAATCTCCCTTTTTCATTGTGCTTTTTTCATGTTTAATAACAGTAAGTTTGATTTCATGTGTAGGATGGAGAAGCTTATGCTTACCTACTAAATGTTCTTGCACCAAAACATTGCGGCCCAACCACATTGAATACCAAGGGTCTGGTATCCTCTTTCTTTGAGCTGTTCATCATAGAAGTAGGTGGATGTTGTTGAGTTGCAATATTTGGATTAAAAATATCTGGAACAGCTGTTGAGTCATACCCCCACCCCTACCCCCCACTTGACTTCCAGAAGCATTTCCTACACAAAAATTCTGAGCATGCATCTGTTGCAGGTAAAATTGCTGTTAAGCTAAAATGCTACTTATAGCAGCATAACTTACAGGTTGAGATCCAAATGTTGCAGGATTCAACATAAATCTTGAAGAGTTTATTCTTTATCAGGTATATCTTTATTTTTTGTAGAGTGTATTCTTTTGTGATTTGAATATAAAATATGATTCTGGGCCTTTGGGCTTTTTTTATTTTTTTTATAAAATGCAGTCTACTTTTGAGATGTGAGTGTTGTTTGTTTAGCAATGGTGAGTATGTGAAAGTGGGATTGGCTGAACTAGACCACTGGTGTTTTAACGCAACTTATGAGGTAACTCTTGAGTGATATTTTCTTTCATTGGAATGGAATTAACGATTCCATTCCTTCCTCAATTCCGTCATGCCAAACAATATTTTCTATTCTTATTTGCTAAACAAAAGGACTGCAGTATTCAGGTTCTGCTTGGGATGAACTGAAGCATATACGGCAGGCTATAGCATTTCTGGTAAAGTTTCTTTTATTATATAAAAATTTAGTCTTTATGGTTTTAAAGATTTTATTTTAATCAGTTTTAATCCCATTCAGGTTATACATCAAAAGCCAAAGAAAACACTGGAAGAAATAAGTCATGACCTCTGCCTAGTGATGACAAGTATGGGACACAAAGCATCTCCCCAGATGTAAGTTTCATAATAAGATCAGGTGCTTTTCTAACAAGTAAAAAATCTACCTTTTAGTGAGAATTCCACTTTTAGTTTAGATTTAATGAACTTTTTTTTGATTACTAAAGTCCATCGAGAAAAAGAAAGGCTACTACTAGAAAAAAATTGTTATCTGTTATTGAAATTCATCCAATGTCCATGTCCTTATCATGCTTCCATCACACCTAAAAATGATAAAATTGTATATGCAAGTATTCTGAATTATTGACCTGCTTTCTTATGCAGGTTGTGATCCTCATAATTCTTGTGGTGAATACTCTCTTTCCTATTTTATATGAAGGGACTGGTTCAGCTCTACTGGAAAAGCCATGTTTTAGGGTACTTATCTTTATCTTGAACATCAGCTATGTCATGAATACATTCAAAAATCAAAACCCTCTAATATGATAAAATGCTGATGTATTTCCATTGTTGGTGAGGCTAATTTCCTTTTTGTTATCTTGATTTAGGGACTTACAATACATGCTTGTTGTCTTGTCTGTAATGCTTGTCACATATCTCAATGTGTTGGTATGTATTTTATTACGTTATCATGAATTCATGACTAGTTCTCTAATTTCTAGTGTTCGCCCAAGATATGAAAAAGATGGCCATTATGTTATGAGTTTTAAAGCTAACTTCTAAATTTTCTAAAGTTAACATCAGGTAGAAAACTTTTTGTTGGAGGCGTTGCTTGGGAGACTTCAGAAGGTATGTTAATGCAACTTAATTTCTTGATTATACTCTTCTTTAGTATATGGCTGTTGGAGTAAATGGTGTTGTAGGGAAGCCAATGATACGTGACTTTCATATCTTTATCAGGCGCAGTTTAAGAGACATTTTTCGCAAAGTTTCAAATTTTGCCTTGGAAGTGAAGGTTTGGGCTTCAAATTAAACCCACTTTCACAGTTTTCTGTTTTTATATCTTTTCATAATATGATGGAACTCATAAATCCACTATTGTAAACAGATAGGCTCATTGCATACCGTGGTGTCTGACAAAGAATATGGTATTATTACCAACTGTCTTGTCATGACTTTGGGTGAACAACCTAACCTCCCTCCTCCTTTCCGTGACATAAACTCTGACAACTCAGATACAATTCGCCTCCTAGCTGACAAAGTCAAAATGACCAGTCAAGTATTCTTGTAATGTTCAGTCAACATAATGGCAGTTCAGATGGAACAAATAAAACCTGATAAATCTAGTGCATCATCTGTCCCCATAAATAAATAAGTTCTTGTGTCTTCTTAGCTTTCCTCCTTCTCCTTTCCATTGTAGACTTTGTTCCTAGCTTTAGAAATTATGCATAATCATTTGCTTTGCTAAAAGAGAAGGATCAAATTGTCCCTTGTGTATCCTAATTTATGACTTAAATATAAAGAAGTATCAATCTCTTTTCATGACGTATATAGTTTTTTTTACAGGTATAACAAAATGTCTAGAAGGAATCGAATGCCACGGGGCCCACATGAGGGCCCAATACACCAGGCCCACGGGCCCCTCCCTCCTCACCCTGCTGCACTCGAAGAAGAACTTGAACTCCAACATAGAGACATCCAATGAATCATTTCTAATCATTTCTAATCTTTTCTCCTTTAAGCCCATGAACATAAACTTAATAAATGGATAAATCACATTTTTCATCCCTATATTTGTTGATTTTTGTGGATATGGTCTAGCAGTTTTACTTTTAACCTTTTTTTCCTTTAAAAAGTATTATTGTCACACTTTCAGTCCCTAATGGACCATGTTTATTTGAACCTGTTAAGCCAATGTAAATGACTATTTTGCCCTTTCCTTTATATATTATTATCATCATAGTTGTGATTATTATTGGTTTTTATTATGATTAACATATGGAACTTAATAAACAGGTAAATTACATTTCCCCCAAGGTTTATCGATTTTTATTGATATTGTAGGACAGTGGTGACACAAATCTAGAAACAGTGTTAAAGGAAGCTTCCATGGAAAACAAAACGGTTATTCTAACAACTCTAAATAAAGCATGGGCAGATCCACAAAACTCAATTTTGGATCTAATTTTGGAAAGTTTTAGAATTTGTTACAAAACCAGTAAACTTTTAAATCATTTGGTGATTATTGCCCTTGATCAGAAAGCATTTATGAGATGTAAACATGTACACTCTCATTGCTTTGCACTTGTTACTGAAGGATATGATCTCTCACAGGAAGCCTATATTATGACCCTTGATTATTTGAAGATGATGTAGCTTAGGATTGACTTTCTTCGTTTTGTTCTTGAGTTGGGATACAGCTTTCTCTTCATGGTATTCTCTCTCTCTCTCTCTCTCTCTCTCTCTCTCTCTATCTTACACACACACACATTCTCTCTCTCTCTCTCTACATAGGAAAAAGTGGATTTTTGTGTTTAGAAGTTAGAAGTTGGAACAACTCAAAACGAATTAGTTTTAAGTTAAAAATAGAACCCCTTGTGAACGGTGTTCTTATTTCTTAATTCTATTTTTTTTCTTTTTAGTTATTTAATAATGATATTGCTGACTCTGCCTTTGGTTATTTTAACCAGGTTGCCCTCATGCTTGAAGGGATGGGTTCATCAGCACAAATCTTGAAACGTTACTTATCATTCACAACTATAAAATTTGTCCCTGATTTTTCAGTGCATGCATCTTTGCAAGTTTATTCCTGTTTTTCTTGTCATTTGTATTGCATTTAATGATAAGGATCAGGAGGGACTTTATGTCTTTTTTTATCCTTCAAAGTTTTGGAGCAGGGAGCTGATTCGGCAAGCAAGCGTATGATATTATTCTCATTTTTTTATAACAAAGATTATGTCTTAATAAGTAAAATCTTGGAAAGACTAAAAAGAAAGTCAAAGTATGTGAATATGTCCAAGTAGTGATATCGTATGATGTTGGCGCAGGAACTTGATCATATTGTGGAAGAACTTGAAAATATTGCTAAAGTGAATATCCTATAACATAGATCCATTATTTCACTAATTGAATAGGTTTATTTATTGTCACATCGTAGAAAATTTGCTATTCTGGAGTTCCATAGATAGCACATTTGACTAGTGTCAAATTGTTCTTGCATATGCTACAACTTAAATGGGATCTTACTTAACTTACCAACGTTTTTACTTAACTTACCAATGTTTTTATATTTATGATAGATTGGTCCTTTAGAATGTTGGTGAGGTGGGTTATGCCTTTCAAGATCTATTGGAGATAGAGATGTTGGGGAGTTCATTATTCCAGTTCCTCATGTCAAACAAGTGAAGGTTAGTTTAGTAATTAAACTCAATTTATTCCTCTTTTTATTAAAAACTTTTATTTATTCATGATCTTCATCTATCTTCTACTGGTGGGCGGCTTGTAATTTCAAGTGATGGAGTCGCGGATTGGCTCTGGAATCAGCAGCAGCACAAATTATCAAAGTACGGAAACAAAAAAATGTTAAATTTGTAATAAAATATTATGCAATGGATTCTATTTTTTGTATATGATATTTTGTATGACATTAAATTTTATGAATTGGATTATATTTTTTGTATATGATATTTTATTTTCTATTATGAGACATTAAATGCAAATTTAATTTAAAAATTAGTAAATCTATAAAAAATATTTTTTTTAAACATTTAAAATTATGATACGCAAAAATGTGTGTCATCTTCATTTATGACATGGGGATTTCTTGATACGCATTGCGTGTCATTAACACGCGCGTCGTAAGGTTACGACATGCGAATGCGTGTTGTCTTCCTCTATGACAGAGCCTTCCTTCATACGCATTGCGTGTCGTAAACGCGCGTCGTAACTCCACATCGTAGATGAGCGTCGTCTATAGACGACGCGCAAAAGCGTGTCGTCTCTCTTTATGACAGGGCCTTCCTTGACACGCATTTGCGCGTCGTCTGAGCCTTTTACGACGCGCAATGAGCGTCGTAAAAGGCTGTTTTTCTAGTAGTGGTGGTTGGGACATTACCTTGAACTCGTTGAGTCTGTTCATCAACTTGCCGAGTCCTATGATTTCCAGATATAAAATAAACCCCTAGCAGGCTGAGTGTTCCTTCCACTCAACCAAAACCACTTCCAGAAGACATTTGGGGGAAGATGTGTCCCGACTCACCGAGTCACCCAAGCGACTCGCCGAGTCCCTCCTAGTCCAAAACTATACAGTCGATTATAATGGGACTTAATGCATCAAAACCATAGATCTAACTTCCTAGGGTCCATTTCATATGTAAAGCTACGAACTTGATGTCCATTCATGGGGTTTTTGGCTCCAAAATCCATGAAAAGGGGTTTATAAGATGCATGGGCTTCCCATGGCCATAAAGTCGGCACCTTTATGCCATGGGAACCCTCAATGGTACAAGATCTGAAGTGCAACTCCATGATACACACTAAATCCGACCATGGCCTTAGAAATGCCTCAAAATGATAAGATCTAAGCCCTAGAGGAGATCTATCAAATGAGAAGTCAAGGTTGAAGCTTTTTACCTTAAATGGGATGGAAATAAATCAAAACTTCTGGATCTACTAGTCGTCTCTTTGATATTCCAAGCTTCCTTCTATTCTTCAAACTTCAAGCTACCACAAAACACACAAAAATGGCTCAAGATCACTCAAACAAGGTTAGGGTTTCAATCTAGGAATTCTCTAAGTTGGGAGAGGTGATAGAGGCTGGTTTGGGGCGAGATAAAGTGTTTAAATAGGGTGCAAAACCTAAATATTAGCGTTTTGTCCAGACAACTCCTACTCGTCAATTCAGTCCCCTGACTCATTGAGTGGATCACTAAAACCCCCCGCATAATGTTGAGTCTACTCGACGAGTTGGGCCTCCAGCTCGCCGAGTCCCAGAGTAGGATAACAAAATAGTTGAATTTAAATACATACCAGGAACCAGGTGCTACAATAGGTGACCTGTAGAGCCGATATTAGAGTTGCTTATCGTTCAACTTTTTGTCAGATTGTGAGGTGAGTCTTCATAATTGTACTTATGGGTCGAAGGCACCAAGGACGGCCCATTGGATTGAATCTCCTGTTATATGATAGTATGTTATTATGTTGTAGAGATATGTTAGATCAGTATCCTGGTATATAGGACGTTAGCATGCGGTAGTTATCTATAGATCTGCCTCCTGTCTATGGACTAATTATATGTTTACCTATTATGTATATGTCGACATGTTATGGTTGGTGAGGTTGAGGCGGTCCTTCTCTGTGCTGAATGCCAGGATACCCTAGGCGATCTAGTTAAAATGTAGGCCCTACGAGGCGATCCAGTCAGGTTGATGGCCCGACGAGCGGTCCGGATAGGCTGTAGACCCTGCAAGGCGATCCAGTCATGTTGAAGCCTCGGAGAGCGGTCCAGATAGGTTGTAGGCCCTACGAGGTGGTCTAGTCATGGTGAAGGCTCATTTATGCATGTTGTGGTTTTTTATGTTTATGTGGTGGTACTGTAGGGTAACTCACTAAGCGTTGGCTTATAGTTTTGGTTATGGTTTCAGGTATATCCCAGGACTGTGGGAAGGTGAAGGCGTGTGTCACACCCCAAAACCAAGAACGGCAGAAACGTTCTGGGGCGGAGGACGTCATGTACAGTATCACAACACAGTAAATGTAAATAAGCAAACAACATCATCCATTTCATTAAATATATAATTTTAATACAAGCGTGTTCCGTACAGTTTTGGACACCAAAAATATAATGTAAATCAAAATAATATGATGAGTCTTGAATGCGCTCCATCTTCTCAAAAGCTGGCATCGGTACCTTTCTACTGATGACCTGAGAATGCAAGTTATTTTGAAAGAGTTTATCAGCATTAAGCTGGTGAGTTCATAAGTATTTTAGTGTCGATGTTTGTTATCAAAACGTTTGAACGTGTCTCAAGTGTAAGTTTGTAAAATGTATGTAAGTGTTTGTAAAAGTTTGAATCTCTCAGAAAAACCTATATTTTCTATTAAAGTAGCCTTCTACCAAGGCTTAACCGGTTTGTATGCTCGTTTGTTGTGAAAGTGTGTAATTTCCCAAGTGTAACTATCACTTAACAAAATATAGTTTGTACATTAAAGTTTGAGTGAAATAATCACCAAATAATTGTGATGGGTAAATTATCGTAGTACTGTAGTGTTGTATTATAAGAACTACTGCTGTACTAACTACCTTAAGCCGGATTTATATTAAGGTATTATGTGGCTAATTGCACCATACTTTCGACTGGTAACAACGACATACGAATGGTCGTAATAACGGAATGACGTTTGGCACCCGCAAACCTGCAGGTCCGGCTGTAGCTAGCAGCAAGGTGTAGGATAGTCAATCCAGTATAGATCTATACGCAAACTCACGCTCTCCCTTCAAGAGACTCTGGCTACAACTCGGGCCATGGCATTTAAGTCATGCTCCGATTCATATCACAATAATGAACGTATTCTAGTATATGTAATGTAATGAACTGTTCTATTATAATTGTATATGTTCTTCCTCTAGTATAGTTGTATATGTTCTTCCTCTAGTATAGTTGTATATGATCTCTTTCTAGTATAGTTGTTTATGATCTCTTTCTAGTATAGATGTATAAGTTCCCTTTCTAGCATAGTTGTATAAGTTCTCTTTCTAGTATAGTTGTATATGTACTCGTAGTAATAAGTATTGACTCATGAATGAACTGACTCATCGATCTAGAAATTTTAGTAGTATGATCCTGTGTTACCCCGATGGTAACTTACTGATGATGTACTGATAAGTATGAATAAAGGAGTACTTTTATGTCTATATATTTACATTTGATATATAATTAATATTGAAACGACCTTCGGATGGTTACCCGAAATCCCACCAGACCACATCCAAATCGAGAAAAAGGAAATAGGGCGGATGGCCTTCCTAAGCCCTTTAAACATTACTTATATATCTATACATATATGTGATGGGTTTTAGCCATAAGAACTTTTCTATGTGCGTATGCAAAACCCTAATGCTTGGATCTAGGCTTTCTAATTAAACATGCTTTGAATCCAAGACTTCTAATGAATAATTAGGTTAAATAACAACATTGAAACAGATCTAGAATCATACCTTTGAGTTCCTTCTTGATCTTGTGGTCTTGGAGCTTCTAGAGTCACAAATGTCACTCCTCTAATGGCTTACAAACACCAATAGCAAGAAAGATGATTTAGGAGAGAGGAGAGGGGAGGAGATCGGCCAGGGTTCTCTTACTTTAGGTGAGGTGCCGATTTGCCTTGCCCATGGGATCTATTTATACTTGTAGACTCCTTAAGGGTTACAACCTAAACCCTAATTGGATAATCTTCTCTTAAGGCTATCCAAATCCTTTCCTTAGATAAGTCATGGACGATTTTGAAGCTATCCTAGCTTCTAGAATCCGTCCCTTGTATATCCATAAGGATTTACAGTCTAAAGCTTAACTATCACCAAATTAATTCCAATTAATTCTATGACTTATATTAATCAAATAACAATATATTATTCTTTATATTATTCTCATAATATACTAATAATATTTACTCTCTCTTATTAAATCATCCCATCAAGTTGCTATGGTGAAGGCAACCCAAAAGGACCATGCACAACCGGGTCAAATACTTGCCCAATATGGTTGCAGCCTTAGACACTATTCCAACAATCTCCCACTTGGATAAGTCTAGTAACTATATGCACAAGTACAATTCGGTTTGCAATCGTAGCTCTCAAAGACGCTGTCAAACTCTGATCTAATCAATCTTGTCCTTTAGATAAGGGATCGTACAGTCCTCTGTTAGATATCATGCTGACAATCCTATGGAATAGTTAGTCAAGCATTTAGGTTTCTCGATCTCTGATTTATTCGACATAGAACTTAATCGAACACATCAATTCAGTTCTGACCGGGCCCAGCACATAAGTCAAATCAAATCATCGAGCGGCCGAGATATCGCTTTTACCTTCTTAGATAAAAGTTACAGATAAACTTCGACTTATATGCATTTACTTATTCATTAATCAACTATACACAACAATGCGTTTTATAACACCGAGTTACTGATGCGTTTTCGCATTATCAATGTACAATCAATTAACAAATAACAAACCATATATCTAGGTTTTAAGACTATATGATATTATCGTCTTGCGATCACCTTTTATATCGTATTCCATAAGGTGATTCCAGCAAGCGCAGGTTTGTTCCAATGCTCAAAACTAGTTCATAAGCACTCATGAACGTTGCATCAACCCTTTGCTATGTCTAAAACCATTTAGACAATCTACACACCAATTCATGACAATCTTCATTCATATCTACTTCCAACATATGAACGATTGTGGACAATTTGAACAATTCCATTATTCCTAATAATTTCAATTATTCTGGAAGTCAAAACATGCAAAGTGAAACAATAGCTAAACAATTAACATAAGATAGTAACATTACTCACAAATAAAACTTCTTTATTTAATCATCAAATGTTAATTACATTTAGCTATTACACGTTTCTAATACTATCTAATCTATGCTAATATCATCCTTCAGCCCAATACTCCTAGCATGCTGCAAGTGCTTAACCCTACTCAGTCCCTTCGTAAGCGGATCTGCTGGGTTATCTTCTGATGATATCCTCTTCACTACGAGTTGTCCTTCTTCTACACGATGTCTAATGAAGTGATATTTTCTGTCGACATGTCTTGATCTACCATGATCCCTCGGTTCCTTGGTCAAGGCAACCGCTCCTTCGTTATCACAGAAAATCTCCATGGGCTCCTTTATGGCAGGTACGACTCCAAGATCACCGATGAAGTTCTTTAGCCATATTGCCTCCTTTGACGCTTCGCTCGCTGGAATGTACTCTGATTCGCACGTTGAATCAGCTACGGTCTCCTGCTTGGAACTCTTCCATGTCACTGCTCCTCCATTTAGGGTAAAGACCCAGCCCGACTACGAACGGTAGTTGTCCCTGTCGGTCTGAAAACTGGCGTCACTATACCCTCGGACCTTCAAGTCATCACTCCCTCCGAGGACTAAAAACCATTCCTTCGTCCTCCGAAGGTACTTAAGGATATTCTTCACCGCAATCCAATGTGCTCTGCCAGGATTCCCTTGATATCTGCTAACCATGCTCAAAGCGAAGGCTACATCAGGGCGAGTACAAGTCATAGCGTACATGATTGAGCCAACTGCGGAAGCGTATGCTACTCGGCTCATTTCTGCTATTTCAGCTTCGGTACTCGGACTTTGAGTCTTACTCAACTTGGCATTACTTTGTATCGGTAATTCTCCCTTCTTTGAGTTTTCCATACTAAAACGTTTTAGTACCTTCTCTAAGTAAGTGTTCTGACTAAGTCCAATTAGTCTCTTACTTCTTTCTCTTACTATCCTTATTCCCAAAATGTAAGAAGCCTCTCCGAGGTCCTTCATAGCGAAGCACTTCCCCAGCCAGGACTTAACCTCCTGCGGAGTCGGGATGTCGTTTCCTATGAGTAATATGTCATCGACATATAGAACGAGGAAGCTTACTATACTCCCACTGGCTTTGACATATACACAAGATTCGTCTTCGCTTCGTACAAATCCAAACTCTTTGACTTTCTCATCGAAGCAAAGATTCCATCTGCGAGACGCTTGCTTAAGTCCATAAATGGACTTCTCAAGCTTACACACTCTATTTGGATGCTTCGGATCCACAAACCCCTCGGGCTGAGCCATGTAAACATCCTCAGCCAACTTTCCGTTAAGGAAAGCGGTCTTGCCATCCATTTGCCAAATCTCATAATCATGAAATGCGACAATCGCTAGCATCACTCTAATAGATTTAATCTTCGCAACTGGTGAGAAGGTCTCATCATAGTCAACTCCGGGAGTTTGAGTAAAGCCCTTCGCAACCAATCGTGCTTTATATGTGTGTACCTTTCCATCCACGTCGGTCTTCTT
Source organism: Lactuca sativa (assembly GCF_002870075.4). Lineage (NCBI taxonomy): Eukaryota > Viridiplantae > Streptophyta > Magnoliopsida > Asterales > Asteraceae > Lactuca > Lactuca sativa. The sequence continues at coordinate 94,368,642 of NC_056623.2, read as the reverse complement.
CTTGAAGATCCATTTGCACCCAATGGTCTTACGTCCGGGCACATAATCAACCAAATTCCAAACTTGGTTGTCATACATGGATTGGATCTCGCTATCCATTGCCTCTTTCCACTTTGTAGACTCCGGGCCTGCCGTGGCTTCCTTATAGCTATTAGGTTCATCAAGATTTATTAGTGTACCGTCACTAATATACGTGTCCCCTTCGGTAGTAATATGAAAACCATAAAACTGGGGTAGAACTCTAACTCTATCGTAACGTCTAAGAGGTAAGGATTCGTCAATTGGTTCAACCGGAGTTTCCTCCTCGGGTTGAGTGCCAGCGGTAGAGGTTCCTTCATCTATCGACTCTTGAATTTCTTCAAGTTCGATTTTCCTCCCACTGTCTCCTTGGCTTATGAGTTCTCGCTCTTGGAAAACTCCTCTCCTCGCAACGAAGACAACATTGTCCTTCGGTCTATAGAAGAGATATCCAAAGGATGTCTGTAGGTAGCCGATGAAAATACATCGTTCACTTCGAGGTTCGAGCTTGTCGTGAGTATCTCGTCTTACGAAAGCCTCGTAACCCCAAACCTTGATATGTGCCAACGAGGGAGCTTTCCCTGTCCACATCTCGTGAGGTGTTTTGGCAATCTTCTTAGTAGGGACTCGGTTAAGGATATGGGCGGCAGTCTCTAAGGCATACCCCCAAAAAGAGATAGGTAGTGAAGCACGACTCATCATAGAGCGAACCATATCCAATAAGGTTCGATTACGCCTTTCTGCCACACCATTCAACTGCGGTGTCCTAGGAGGCGTCAATTGCGAAACTATTCCACACTCCTTGAGATAATCGTGGAATTCAAGACTTAGGTACTCTCCTCCTCGATCAGATCGAAGCATCTTGATTTTCCTGCCCAATTGATTCTCCACTTCATTCTTGAATTCTTTGAACTTTTCAAAGGTTTATGACTTTTGCTTGATTAAATAGATATACCCATATCTACTATAATCATCGGTAAAAGTCACGTAGAAGCGGTTCCCATCCTTCATGGTTGATCTAAACGGTCCACATACATCGGTATGTATTAGGTCCAATAGACCCTCACCCCTTTCACATGTACTCGTGAAGGGTGATTTACTCATCTTTCCAAGTAAACAAGACTCGCATGTGTCATCTTCCCTAAGGTCGAATGACTCTTACACTCCATCCTTTTGGAGTTGGGCTATGTGTTTCTTGTTGACATGTCCAAGACCACAATGCCACAAGGATGCTTTATCCATACTAGTGGAAGAATCTATATTCAAAACATCATTTCCTAAGTTATCAACAATCATAACAGTCTCATATATTCCATTACATGGTATAGCTTCAAAGTAAAAGACACCATTTAGATAAGCCAAAATAGAACCATTATCATTATTAAAAGAAAATCTAAAACCTTGTCTAAACAAACCATGAAATGAAATGATGTTTCTAGCCATTTCTGGCGAATAGCAACAATTGTTCAAATCTAAACACAAATTATTCCTAAGCACTAAAGAATACACTCCAATCTTGGTCACAGGCGACGATCTTCTGTTTCCCATGATTAGATTGATCCTTCCCTGCTCCACATCCCTACTTCTTCTTAGTCCCTGCACATTAGAACAAATGTGATAACCACAACCGATATCAAGAACCCAAGAAATAGCATGATTAGAATCGTTAGATTCAATTGTGTATATACCTGCGAAAGATGGCTTGATCTTTCCCTCTTTGATTGCTTGCAGGTACTCTGGGCAGCTTCTCTTCCAATGTCCTATCTTGTGGCAGTGGTGGCACTCTACCTCCTTCGGGTTAGGACAGGGCTTAGCGGGATCAACTTTGGTCCCACTAGAAGAGGCACCATCTCGGGCTTTGACCTTGCGATAGTTCTTCGATGAAGCCTTCCTCTTCTTTCCCTTTCCTTGACCAATAGCCAAGACAGGAGCAGCAGGTGGATTGGGAGTCGGTGCAGCAGACTTGTCTTTGAAGTTGCTCTCAGCAACCCTCAAGAGACCTTGGAGCTTGCTTAGGGTGACCTCTTCTTTGTTCATGTGGTAGGTCATCCTAAACTGGTTGTACATCGGAGGCAAAGAGTGAAGCACCATGTCGATCGCCAAATCTTCCCCGAAGTCAACATTTAACTTGCGAAGGCGGTCGACATACCTTTGCATCTTTTGCAGGTGCACGGTAAGAGATTCTCCATGACCCATCTTAGCGGAAATCATGTTGGTGAAAATCTCATAACGCTCTTGTCTCGCGTTTTGGTGGTATCTCTCCAATAAGTCTTGGTGCATCTCGTACGGGTACATGTCCTCGTAGGACTTTTGGAATTCGGAGTTCATGGTGGCAATCATGATGCAATGTACCTTCGTTGCATCTCACTCATGAGTCTTAAAAGCGGTGATTTCGGCCGGAGTAGCGATTTCGAGGTTGATTTTCTCGAGCTTCTCATCAAGGACATACTCCTTGTCCTCATAGCGAGCAATGGTGCGAATGTACCTTATCCATTCGCTAAAGTTCGTTCCATCGAAGGTGACCTTTTGGCAAAGGCTCATCAACGTGAAAGAACTAGCAGCAGCGTTGTTTGCGTTCGACATCTACAAAAGAAAAAGGACAAAGATAGATTAGAATAAGAATCCCTAATTATCACCCAATAAGAAAAATTAGGGCTAGGATCCAACAATAACATTTACATACTAGAAAAGGGATGCCGTAATCTAACATGCAAATAAATTGAAGGTAAGTGAATGACGATTCACTAATTCTCCATCACAAAAACCTAAACTATTAGTCCTAAGTGTATTGAGAATTCCTAGGTTCGGATGAGATTCATTGAAACTATTCAATGGCATGTTTAAATCTCGATATGCCCCTCTTGTTTGTGACTGGGATACCGAGGATCACAAAGCGGGTGTGAATTACCATGCAAATTCACATGGTGCCTTCATTGTAACGATCACCAATTCGATGTGCCGGTAAACCACACACGCTCCATCGAACTATGATAAACAATGAATCACCCTTTGCCACCTTTGCTTAGAACCAATTAGTGTGCTGGTAAACCACACACGCTCCACTAACTTCTTAGCAAGGGTGCAAAGTGTAATTTCATGGGATTGCATCAATTCACTTTTCCTACAGTAACTAAGATTGGGAAATTTTAAAAAGTGTGTAGTTACTTTGTATTACTTATTATACTTTTAATGAGAGGATGAGGTTGCCCTATCCTACCCGTTCGGCTAATGACCCTCCACCAATCAAGCAAGCGGTGGGTGTGAGTGTACACCCATTAAGCGCCATTTTATAGGCCGCAACCTTATACCCACCTTATAGATCGGCTTCGTGAATGAGGTCTACTAACGGTAAGACTAGCATTTAGTTATACATATATATATTATTCTAGTAATATCATATTAGTATAGGGTTGTATTTTAAACCTTTTAAAATCGAGGGTTTTTGAAATTTAAGTTGTCTAAATTAAACTTTTAATCACAAATTATAAATTTCAAAACTTGAGGGCAAGTTTTAAACATTTAAAACATAGATGATCAACTAACAAATAATTCCAATTAACAATTAATATCCTAATTATCTATATTTGATTTTATTCAAGATTTCTTTGAAAGATAATTACCAAAATAATTAAAATAATTAATTAATTATCATATAAGGAAATTAAATATTTTATTAGTTGATAAATACCTTTAACTAGATCAAGATAATAGTCATATATATCAAAAAATCGGATTTAGGTTGATCTATTATGATTAAGGTAAGTTTCCATAAGATAATTATGAAAAAATCCCGAATCTGGCCATTCCTGATGCCTGGACTCGCCGAGTTCACAAAGGGACTCGCCGAGTCTACTTTGGAACTCGCCGAGTCCATGACTCAGAAACCAAAAAATCGAATTTTGCAGGTTTGTTTCAGTTAATCAAGCAACAATTTAAAAAAAAACCAAGCTAGTCTCTGATACCACTGATGGGTTTTAGCCATAAGAACTTCCCTATGTGTGCATGCAAAACCCTAATGCTTGGATCTAGGCTTTCTAATTAAACATGCTTTGAATCCAAGACTTCTAATGACTAATTGGGTTAAATAACAACATTGAAACAGATCTAGAATCATACCTTTGAGTTCCTTGTTGATCTTGTGGTCTTGGAGCTTCTAGAGTCACAAATGTCACTCCTCTAATGGCTTACAAACACCAATAGCAAGAAAGATGATTTAGGAGAGAGGAGAGGGGAGTAAATCGGCCAGGGTTCTCTTACTTTAGGTGAGGTGCCGATTTGCCTTGCCCATGGGATCTATTTATACTTGTAGACTCCTTAAGGGTTACAACCTAAACCCTAATTGGATAATCTTCTCTTAAGGCTATCAAAATCCTTTCCTTAGATAAGTCATGGACGATTTTGAAGCTATCCTAGCTTCTAGAATCCGTCCCTTGTATATCCATAAGGATTTACAGTCTAAAGCTTAACTATCAAACAATCGACAGTTCATACCCCTTTATGTAATTAATCTCTTTAAGTCACCAAATTAATTCCAATTAATTCTATGACTTATATTAATCAAATAAAAATATATTATTCTTTATATTATTCTCATAATATACTAATAATATTTACTCTCTCTTATTAAATCATCCCATCAAGTTGCTATGGTGAAGGCAACCCAAAAGGACCATGCACAACCGGGTCAAATACTTGCCTAATATAGTTGCAGCCTTAGACACTATTCCAACAATATGGTCATGCAATTTATAAGAAGTATAACAAAGTTTAAATAAAATTATTTGACAAGTAAAAGAGTTTGTAATACAGTTTGAAGTAAAACGGTTCGATAAACAGTTTGAACAGTGATAAAATCATTGGTTTTCTAGTTATTAATCACATGTGATTTAATGTAATCACATGTGATTGATGCAATAACTATAAGCATTTAAATTGTATTCCCCCCCCCCCCCCATAAAATTATTTAAAACATTGAAAAGTACTTCAAAGGTTAATTAAAGGGGTATGAACTCACTTGTGGTGAGTGGTTTGGATTGTAGTGTCGGATACCGTGTTAGGTGGCAAACGGAGACTTGTTCACACGCACGAGCCTAGTTATCATATAATGAGCATATATATAACTAATTAGCCAAATAATAACTTAATGAAATAAGTTGGGACACTTAGGAACATATAAACACTTTGTATAAGTGTTATAGGTCCTAATGGTTGCATCTAAGTTGTTATGGCACAAGGCTAAAGGGGTTTAATGTACCAAAGGACCTTGTATAAGAGTTTACTACCCAATAAATCCCACACAAGGAGTTTACGGTCGTAAACCCTTGAGTTTACGGCCGTGAACTCCAATCTTGGTGGTTTTGGGTGTTTTAAGGTGCTAAATGATTTCTAGAATAAGCCTAGCTTGGTGGTTTAATCCGTTGGGTAGTTTAGGGCATAGATTATACTCCTTTGAGGAGTTTACGGCCAAAAGACCATATCCCTTAGAGTTTACGGCCGTAAACTCTCATGGGATGGATGTTTTAATTCTTTCAAGTCTCTTGCACAAGTAGGATAATTTCTAGGCTTTTGTTTAAGGCTAAGGGGAACCCTAGGCACACTTTGGTGCCCTTACTTGGTGTTTACGGCCCAAGAGCATTTCTTGGCCGTAAACTCCCTTTTAGGGGTGATTTTGATGTGTAAATGTCCCCATTTTAGCTACAAGTAATTGAGGGTTAAAGTCTAAAGCCTTTGGGAGTGATTAGGGCACATTTAAGCCCTTGAAATTGGTGTTTACGGTCCAAGAAACTCTTGGGCCGTAAACTCCCTAAGCTATGTGTTCTTGATTGATTTCTAGCCTCAAATGATCATACATATTATCCTAAGCTAGTTACCTAACAAGGAAATGGGACTAGATAGCCTTAAAGCTTCATTTTGGAGTTTACTCCCCAAGAACGTTCTTGGGCGGTAAACTCTCGGATCTCACATATTTGACATGTAATCTATGTTATTAAGCATATAACAAGCATTATAACACAACTAGGGAGGTGTACTCACGATTTGGGATGAAAACCCGAAGATCCGTGAGAGAGAATATGGCTTTTCTCTAGTTGGAAATGTGAATAATGAATGAATTTAGTTCAGAAATCTATTTATAGTCCTGAAATATTTTGGCAGAAAATATTTTTATTCTGGAATTGGACTCTAACATTATGAAGTTTTGAAATGCTCAAGTTTCACAAACCCATGAGCATCCACTCTCCTGATATCTCCTTAAACGTAAACCCTAATGTACACAAACTTATTCGGAAAAGTGTGAAATTCATTGAAACTGGACTAGCTTCTATTGAATAGTTAATGTCCGTACAAAATGGAAATTTCGGGTTGTCACATCATCCCCCCGTTAGAAGGAATTTCGTCCCGAAATTAGAATTGAAGCAAATAAGAAGTTAGAAACAATTAATCGAAAAGATGAGGGTATTTCAGTTTCATCTGATCCTTGCGTTCCCAAGTGAAATCCGGTCCTCGCTTGGCGTTCCAGGGAACCTTCACGATAGGGATACGGCTTTGCTTCGTCTGCTTGACCTCACGGTCCATGATCTCTACTGGTTCTTCCACGAAGTTGAGGCTCTCGTTGATCTCGATCTCGTCGAGTGGGATTACAAGAGTCTCGTCGGACAGACACTTTTTCAAGTTAGATACGTGGAATGTAGAATGTACATTATAAAGTGCGTCGGGTAGGTCGAGTTTGTAAGCTACGGGGAAGACTCTTGCAAGAATCTCGAAAGGCCCTATGTACCTCGGATTAAGCTTCCCACGCTTGCCGAAGCATATCAAGCCTTTCCAGGGTGAGACTTTGAGAAGGACTCTGTCTCCCACCTGAAATTCCAAAGGTTTTCTTCTTTTATCAGCGCAGCTCTTCTGTCGGTCTCTAGAGGCTTTTAATCGTTCACGAATCTGAACGATTTTCTCTGTCGTTTCCCAAATGATCTCCGGACCGGTGAGAGTACTGTCAGAAGCTTGCCCCCTGGCTAATTGGGTATCACCCACCTCAGCCCAGCGCAGAGGAGATCTGCACTTTCGGCCGTAGAGAGCTTCAAATGGAGCAGCCTTGATGCTCGCGTGATAACTGTTATTATAGGAAAACTCGACAAGGGGTAAATGAGTATCCCATGCCTTTCCAAAGTCAATCACATAGGCTCGCAACATATCTTCCAGTGTTTGGATGGTCCTCTCACTCTGTCCGTCGGTTTGTGGATGATAAGCTGTGCTCATGTCCAACCTTGTTCGTAAGGAATGTTGTAGTGATTGCCAGAATATTGAGGTGAACCTACTATCTCTATCGGAGATAATGGACATAGGTACACCATGTAGCCGTACGATTTCCTTAATGTATTTTCTCGTAAGTTTCTCCATTTTGTCGGTTTCTTTGATAGGCAGGAAGTGTGCAGACTTGGTCAATCTATCGACAATGACCCATATGGTATCAAGTCCACCCATTGTCTTGGGCAACTTGGTTATGAAATCCATAGTGATCCGCTCCCACTTCCATTCTAGAATCTCTGGTTGTTGCAGTAAGCCAGAGGGCTTCTGGTACTCGACCTTAACCTTTGCGCAAGTAAGGCATTTACTTACGAAGGTAGCAATCTCTGCTTTCATATTAGGCCACCGGTATAGCTTTTTAAGATCCAGATACATCTTATCTGAACCTGGGTGGACGGAATACTGAGTGTTGTGCGCCTCGGTCATGACGAAGTCTCGGAAACCACCGTGTTTCGGTGTCCAGATCTGGTTCATGAAATATAAGGCTCCGTCACCCTTGGCTTCTAAATTCTTGTCCATTCCTCTAAGGGATTCACTCGTCACATTTTCAGGTTTCATGGCTTCAAGTTGGGCCGCCTGAATTTGCTTAGACAAGTGTGAATGGATGGTTATTGACAATGACTTGACTTTACGACCAGAATATTCGTTCCGACTTAGGGTGTCTGCTACTACGTTGGCTTTACCCGGATGATAACGAATAGCGCATTCGTAGTCACTGAGTAGCTCGACCCACCGTCGTTGTCTCATGTTGAGCTCCTTCTGATCGAAAATGTGTTGTAAACTCTTGTGGTCGGTAAAGATAGTGCTTTTCGTTTCGTACAAGTAATGTCTCCAGATCTTCAGAGCAAACACCACTCCTCCTAGTTTGAGATCGTGGGTCGTGTAGTTAACCTCGTGTGTCTTCAACTATCTCGAGGCATAGGCGATGACCTTGCCTCGCTGCATCAGAACACACCCGAGCCCTTGATTTGATGCATCGCAATAGACTACGAAGTCTTCTATCCCTTCGGGGAGGGATAGTATTGGCACGGTGCACAAGGCTCGTTTGAGTGTTTGGAACGCTCTCTCTTGTTTCTCTTCCCAGTCAAAGGCCACGCCTTTCTGGGTCAGGGTTGTAAGAGATTTTGCTATTCGGGAGAAGTTCTGTATGAATCTGCTGTAGTAACCAGCGAGGCCTAGAAATTGACGAATTTCAGTAGGCGTCTTCGGTGCTGACCAGTTCTCAATGGCTTTAATTTTGGATGGGTCCACGTGGATTCCCTCTTCGCTTACCACGTATCCTAAGAATTCGACTCTTCGGATCCAAAATTCACATTTCGAGAACTTCGCATAAAGTTTCTCTTTTCATAATGTCCCTAGAACTTGTCGCAGGTGATCGCCATGTTCTTCCTTGCTTCGGGAGTAGATCAGGATGTCGTCAATGAAAACGATGACGAACTGATCCAAGTAAGGTCGGCATACTCTATTCATCAGATCCATGAAGACTGCAGGCGCATTGGTCAATCCGAATGGCATCACCACGAACTCGTAATGTCCGTAACGAGTTCGGAAGGCTATCTTCGGCACATCCTCCTCTAGTACTCATAACTGGTGATATCCGGATCTCAGATCAATTTTGGAAAAATAGTTCGCCCCTTAGAGTTGGTCAAATAGATCGTCTATGCGAGGCAGAGGGTAACGATTTTTGACCGTCAGTTTGTTGAGTTCTCTATAGTCGATACACATACGGAATGATCCGTCTTTCTTCTTAACAAACAAAACCGGTGCTCCCCAAGGTGAGAAACTCGACCTTATAAAGCCCTTACTGAGCAGTTCGTTAAGTTGACCAGAGAGTTCCTGCATCTCAGCTGGTGCTAAGCGGTAGGGCGACTTGGCTACTGGGGTAGCTCCTGGGACTAAGTCGATTCTGAACTCGACCTGTCGTTGCGGAGGTAATCCAGGTAGCTCTTTCGGGAAAATGTCGGGGAAGTCGCTCACTACTGGGATGTTCTTTAGTTCTTTCGTTTTGAGGCTCGTGTCGACGACGTGAGCAAGGAATGCATGGTATTCTTTACGCAAATACTTATGCGCTTGAATACTTGATATTATACGAAGACTCGCACCGGGTTTGTCGCCGTAGACTATAAGAGTTTCGTTAGATGGGAGGTTTAGACGGACTGCTTTCTCGTAGCACATGATGTCGGCGCGATGAAGACTTAACCAATCCATGCCGATGATAATGTCGAAGCTTTTAATGGAGACCGGCATGAGGTCGATTGGGAATGAATGCTTATCTAGAGTTAGGGTACAACCTAAGTATATGTTGTTCGTACTTTCAGTTTTTCCATTAGCCATTTCTACTGTGAATTGTTCCTTAAGTGTGTGTGGTTGTTGCTTAAGCATGCGGGAAAATTTATGGTTTACGAAGCATCGCTCCGCTCCTCTATCGAACAAAATACATGCATAGGAGTTATCGAGGAGGAACGTACCAGTCACCACTGTCGGGTCAGCAACTGCTTCCCCATGGTCTATAGCTAGTACCCTCCCTGCTCCTCCAACATTCTTCGCTTTGGGGTAGTCCCTCTTAAAGTGGCCTGCTTCGCCACATCCATAGCAGGTCGGGCTCGCGCCAGAGCCAGAGACTTAGGTGATCGGTTTCGCCGGGAACTTACAGAAACGGACGGTGTGTCCTTTCCTGTGGCAGTTAGAGCACTGCATTTCATGGCAGGGGCCATTGTGGTGGTAGTTGCATTTGTTGCACTTGGGCAAACTTCCAGCATACTGACCCACCGGAGCAGTAGTAGCAGCAGCAGCAGGGGTTATTGCGGCATGCACTGCCATAATTTGTTGCTTTTTGGCAGCCCGTTTCGTCTTCTTCTTATCCTCCCAAAGTTTCCGCTTTGTGTCACGGGTTTGGAGGGTTCTGAGAAGGCTAGGTTTGTTGTGATTGCAGGGGTTTTGACTCCATGGTCAATGAGTCGTTGTGCCAATCTTTTGGCACTGTCGAAGGTAGCAGGGTTGGATGATAGAACATTCCCTTGATACGGAGGCACTAGCCCCCATATGTACCTTTCGATATTTCACCCTTAAGTGGGAACCACACTGGCGCAGAGGGCCACCAGTTCACTGAACCTGGCGGTATAGATACTACGTCGGAGCCCTTCATAGTCAGGTTCCAAAGTTCCTGCTCCAATTTCTGGATTTCGCCCCTCGGGCAGTATTCCTCAATCATGAGGTCTTTCATCATTTCCCAGCCCATGTCGTTGGCTATGATGAGGGTTAGTTCCTTAAGATGGCCGTTCCACCATGTCAGGTCCTTTCCTTCAAAGGTGCATGCGACATACTTGACTTTGCTCGCAGCAGGGCATGAACAGATTTCGAAGACTGATTTAGTCTTCTCGAACCATTGCGAGAGGGCAATGACTCCGCCGGTGCCATGGAAAGACTTCGGCTTGCAATTGGTGAAATCCTTGTAGGAGCACTCTCTCGAGCGTACAGGGGTTTCAACCGGAATTGATTCCATAGGGGTTCCACCTCTGCTGGCATCAGATGAGTGATACTGAGCCATGGCAGTTGCCACTGCTGCAGCTACGGCAGCATTCAGGGCTGCGGTATCGATGACCGGAGGCGGAGGAGGTGGTGGAGGTGCAGGGTTATTCCTGGCACATTTGCGAGGAGGCATCTTTCAGCTATAAGTTTATAAAGATAAGAAAAATGGTAAGAATCAATTTGTAAGCAACGTGAGAGTGACACATGGACTAACTAACCATAGCCCAACAGTTGAATGAGTGTTTGAGGTCACAACAAAGAATATTAGTAGGAAACACAAATGTACATATTTTTCCCACAGATTAGATAGATGTCAATAATACTGGTATTACTGATGTAATAAGTTCAAGGAAAATCGACCTATCAGTAGGTCTTACATCATACCATACAGAAAAGTTTGACAGCTCTTAGATTCCTAAATAGAGTACTGAAAGTTAGGAATATTTTACAGAAAAGTGCTACTTAGAGCACAGATGTTAAAGGCTATTCCTTAACCAAAAGATAGAGATGTAGTAGACATCATCTAACGGCGATGGGAATTCCTCGGGCGAGCCCTGAGGTCTGACACTTGACGAAACACCTCTTGAAGGTGTCGCTCCTGAGCCCGCTGGCGGGCTCGAAGTTCCAAGACTTCAGCTCGGGAGGTAGCCAGCTATTGCTGCAGGGTTGATGGGTTTTGAGCATTCTAACACTTCCTAAGTGTACATGCAACCCTAATAACCTTGGATCTATGTTTGTCTAATTATCATGCAAAGTTGAATTCCAAGGTTATATTCCTATCTAGCATACATGGGGAACAATTTTAACTTGAATCATAGATAGAATAACTTACCTTGTTGTTGCTTGTGTTCCTTGAAACCTTGTGAGCCTAGCACCCCAAGTGTGATGCCTCAAATGCTTCACACAACACCAAATGCTCTTGGAAAGACTCTTGAGATAACACACACTTCTCAAAATCGGCCAAGCCCTCTTGTTTCCTTAGTAGTGCCGATTTTGGTGGAGAATATGCTTCTTATATAGTGTTGACACATCTAGGGTTACACCATGTAAACCCTAATGTGTCATGACTCTTCATTTTCATGACCCATGGGTTTGTAACTCCCATGGAGCATCCATGGAGCATCCTATGGGTAGAACCCAACTTGATAATCCATGGAGCCTCTTAGCCCACTATACAAGATATGGATGATTTACACAATCAACCCATATATTTAATTAGTTATCCTTTGATCACTTAATTAATTCCAAATTAATTCTTTGATCAACTAATCAAATAATATTATTAATATATTAGAACTTATAATATATTAATAATCTCCAAGTGTTATTTCTCTCATTTAGTCTATCCAATTGCATGGTGCCATGCAACCCAAATGGACCATGCCGGGTCGGGTCAAGTACAAGCCCGAAATAGTTATGGACTTAGACACCTTATCCAACAGTCTCCCACTTGGATAAGTCTAATAACTATATCTCTAGTACTTCAGGAACCGACCGGCAATCGTAGCTCTTTCAAGGTCTCTCGGAACTGAGAAGATGATGGTACGCCATTTAAGATAAGTGATCATATAATCCTCCGTTCTAGATATCAGCCGGACAAATACATGGAACATAGTCTTGCTTATTGTCCAGCATTTGTTTCCCGATTTCCGATTTGTTTGACATAGAACTCAATTGAACACATCAACTTAGTTCTGACCGGGCCCGGTACATGGGTCAAAACAAAATCATCGAGGGGCCCAGATATCAACTTCTAATCCAAGAAGGAACAGATAAACTTCGACTCATATGTTTGTTCTACCACTCATTGAATTACACACAAAAGTACGTTTTATAACATCGAGTTACCAATGCGGTTTCGTACAGTCAATGCATAACCAACTTGTAAGTAACAAATCATATCTCTAGGTTTGAAGACTTATATGATATTACCGTCTCACGATCACTCGAGATAGAATTCCATGAAGTGATTCCAGTGAGCGTGGGTTGAGTCCAATGCTCAGAACTTATGAGCACTCATGATTGTTGTAGCCTTGTCCAACACCTTGGACCTCTACAATCCATCATGACAGTCTTGATTCATACCTACTTCCGACATATGACCGACTGTGGAGGTTTGAATAATATGTTACACCAAACAAAATTATTCTGGAAGTCAAAACATGCAAAAGAAATATAGTAAACGATTGACAAGAGATAGCAACACTTTACTCATAAATAAAACACCTTTTATTCATCATCAAATGTCAATTACACTTTACAAATTTCTGAGTTATCTAACTACTAAAACTTATATCATCCTTCAGCCCTATGCTCCGAGCATGCTGGAGATGCTTAACCCTACTCAGTCCCTTCGTGAGGGGATCTGCTGGGTTCTCATCCGATGATACCCTCTTTGCCACGAGGAGTCCTTCTTCGATCCGATGTCTAATGAAATGGTATTTTCTGTCGATGTGTCTGGATCTCCCATGATCCCTTGGTTCCTTGGCTAAGGCAACAGCACTTTCACTATCACAAAAAATTTCCATTGGCTCTTTAATAGCTGGTACAACTCCAAGGTCTCCAATGAAGTTCTTCAGCCATATCGCTTCCTTTGCTGCTTCACTAGCTGCAATATACTCTGATTCACAAGTAGAATCAGCCACTGTCTCTTGCTTGGAACTCTTCCAAGAAATTGCTCCTCCGTTTAGGGTAAAGACCCAGCCCGACTGAGAGCGGAAATTATCCCTATCAGTCTGGAAGCTAGCATCACTATACCCTACAACTCTCAAGTTATCACTCCCACCGAGGGTAAGGACCCAGTCCTTAGTCCTCCGTAGGTACTTGAGGATATTCTTTACCGCAGTCCAGTGTGCCTTGCCAGGGTTCGCCTGATACCTGCTAACCATGCTCAAGGCAAAAGCTACATCGGGTCGAGTACACGTCATAGCATACATGATCGATCCTACAGCCGAAGCGTAAGGTGTTCGACTCATTTCTGCTATCTCAGCCTCAGTGCTAGGGCTTTGTGTCTTACTCAATCTGGTGTTACTCTGGATGGGTAACTCTCCTTTCTTGGAATCCTGCATGCTGAATCGCTTCAGCACTTTATCCAAGTAGGTACTCTGACTAAGTCCAATTAGTCTTTTACTCCGATCTCTCAAGATTCTTATCCCTAGAATATAGGCAGCTTCACCAAGGTCCTTCATAGCGAAACACTTCCCAAGCCAGGACTTTACTTCCTGCAGGGTTGGAATGTCGTTTCCTATGAGCAGTATGTCATCCACATACAATACCAAGAAGCTAACTATACTCCCACTAGCCTTGACATACACACAAGATTCATCTTCACTCCTAGAAAAGCCAAATTCCTTGACCTTTTCATCAAAGCAAAGATTCCATCTGCGAGGTGCTTGCTTCAATCCATAAATGGATTTCTCAAGCTTACACACTCTATTAGGGTACTCGTTGCTGACAAAACCCTCTGGCTGACTCATGTAAACATCTTCAGCCAACTTCCCATTAAGGAAAGCGGTTTTGACATCCATCTGCCATATTTCATAATCATGAAACGCAGCTATGGCTAACAGAACCCGAATAGACTTAATCTTGGCTACCGGAGAAAAGGTCTCATCATAGTCCACTCCAGGAATTTGAGAGAAGCCCTTTGCAACCAGTCTAGCCTTATAAGTGTGTACTTTACCATCCATGTCGGTCTTCTTCTTGAAGACCCATTTGCACCCTACTGTCTTACGACCTGGTACATTTTCATCCAAGTTCCAAACTTGATTGTCATACATGGATTGTATCTCGCTATCCATAGCCTCTTTCCATTTAGCAGACTCGGGGCCTGCCATGGCTTCCTCGTAGCTGTTAGGGTCATCTTGACTTACTAGTGTCTCATCACTAATAAGTGTCTCACCTTCTGCAGTAATATGGAAACCATAGTAATGCTCAGGTGCACTCCTAACTCTCGTGGAACGTCTCAGAGGTACAGATTTGTCAATTTGCTCAACAGGAGTTTCCTCCTCAAGTTGAGGGCTAGAGTTTGAAGTTCCTTCACCGCTTGACTCTTGAATTTCTTCAAGATCAATTTGCCTCCCACTGTCTCCTTGGCTTATAAACTCTCTTTCTCGAAAGACTCCTCTTCTTGCTATAAAGACCACATTGTCACTAGGTCTGTAGAAGAGGTAACCAAAGGAATGCTGTGGGTAGCCGATGAAAATACACCTCTCGCTTCGAGGTTCGAGCTTATCATGAGTCTCGCGTCTCACGAAAGCCTCGCAACCCCAAATCTTGATGTGGTCTAGTTTAGGTACTTTACCAGTCCACATCTCGTGAGGAGTTTTGGCAACTTTCTTTGTAGGGACTAGATTGAGGATATGGGCGGCAGTCTCTAAGGCATACCCCCAGAATGAGATTGGTAGCGTAGCTCGACTCATCATGGAACGAACCATATCTAACAAGGTTCGATTACGCCTCTCAGCCACACCATTCAACTGTGGTGTCCTGGGAGGTGTCAATTGTGAGACTATCCCACATTCCCTTAGATAGTCGAGGAACTCTGAACTAAGATACTCACCACCACGATCGGATCGAAGCATCTTAATGTTCATGCCCAATTGATTCTCGACTTCCTGTTTAAATTCCTTAAACCTCTCGAAAGTCTCTGACTTATGCTTGATCAAGTAGACATATCCATATCTACTATAATCATCAGTAAAAGTCAAATAATAACGATTAGCATCCCTTGTGGCATGTTTGAATGGTCCACACACATCCGTGTGTATAAGGTCCAACAAACCTTCACCCCTCTCACATGAACCTGTGAAGGGTGACTTTGTCATTTTTCCAAGTAAGCATGATTCGCAACTATCATCTGACTTTAGGTCAAACGACTCCAAGACTCCATCTTTTTGGAGTTGGCCTATGCGTTTCTTGCTTATATGTCCAAGACGACAATGCCATACTGATGCTTTATCCAAGTTATTATTAGTAGAATCAATACACAAAACATTATTTCCCAAGTTATCTACAACAGATACAACTTCATACACACCATCACAAGGTAATGCTTTAAAATAAAAGACATTATTATAGAACACATCTATAGAACCAACTTCATTATTAAATGAAAAGGTAAACCCTTGTTTGTACAAAGCATGAAAGGAAATAATATTTCTTGCCATTCCTGGCGAATAACAACACTTATTCAAATCTAAACTAAACCCACTACTTAGCGATAAAGTATAAACTCCAATCTTGGTAACAGGTATAACTTTCCTATTCCCCATGATCAGGTTTATCCTTCCTTGCTCCACATCCTCACTTCTTCTTAGTCCCTGCAAGTCACAACAAATGTGAATACCACACCCGGTATCAAGGACCCAAGAATTAGAATGGGGTGAGTTATTAGAAATGATAGTGTAAATACCTGCATGGTTGGGTTTAACTTTCCCATCCTTCACATCTTGCTGGTATTTTGGGCAGTTCCGCTTCCAATGAGCTTTTTCATAGCAATAGAAGCATTCAGCCTCTTTTGGGTCAGAAGAAGGAGTAACGAAACCTTTCTTGGTTCCACTTGAAGAAGAGCCATCAAGGGTCCGAACCTTGGTACCCTTAGAAGAGCTCTTTCTCTTCCTCCCTCGATTCTTCCCGATTGCCAAAACCGGAGTAGAGTTTTGAGTAGGAGTGATAGCAACCGACTTCCCCTTAAGACCTGTTTCTGCGGTCTTGAGAAGTCCCTGAAGTTTGCTGAGAGTGACTTCTTCCTTGTTCATGTGATATGTCATGCGGAATTGATCATAGCACAATGGTAAGGAATGCAAAATAATATCTATTGCAAGATCCTCCGGGAAGTTCACATTAAGCTTCAGCAAACGATCCACATATCTTTGCATTTTCTGCATGTGGCTCGTGACGGATTCCCCGTCCTTCAACATGGTTGTTATCATGGAGCAGATGATTTCATACCTCTCTTGTCTTGCACTTTGATGGTATCTTTCCATCAAATCTTGGTGCATGTCATAAGGGTAGAAATCCTCATAAGACTTTTGGAGTTCCGCTGTCATCGTGGCCGTCATGATGCAAGCCACTTTCGTAGCATCCCTTTCATGCGCCCGAAATTCAGCGATCTCCTGAGGAGTTGCAGTGGACTCATTAATCTCCTTAAGCTCCTTGTCAAGGACATATTCTTTGTCCTCGTAGCGGGTAATCATCCTGATGTTTCTGATCCACTCATTAAAGTTGGATCCATCAAAGGTGACTTTCCCACACAAGTTCATAAGGGAAAAGGAGCCATTAGGATTAGAGCCAGAAGCATTGTTGAAAGACATCTGAAGGAGAGAGGACAAGATTAGTTTAGATATAAGAGAGTCCTTAATAAAACACCCAAATGTAATATTAAGGCTAGGATCCAATCACAATATAATATAACTTAGAAGAGGTATGCCGTAATCTAAGCTATATCATATTTGAAAGGTAGGTGAATGACGATTCACCAATTTCCACCACGAAAACCGCAATATTTTACTATTAGGTTTTTTGAATGGTTCTTAGAAATTCCTAGATTCTTTGAGATTCAATGAACTTTTCAAAGGCATGTTTCAATCTCGAGTGTGCCCTCCAAGTTTTGTGACTGGGATACCGAGGATCACAAAACGAGGTGTGAAGTAACCATGCAAATCACTTGGTACCCTTAAAGTTTATCACTCAATCGATGTGCCGGTTAACCACACACGCTCCATCGATACTATAATAAACCCTAAGTCACCCTTTACCTACCTTGTTAAGTCCAAGTTAGTGTGCCGGTTAACCACACACGCTCCACCAACGACTTAATCAAAGTGTAAAGTGTAATTTCATGGAATAGCACCTTATTCACATTTTTCCTAAAGTAACTAAGATTGGGAATTTAATAAAACATTTAGTTACTTTATAATATTCATCATACTTTGAATGAGAATTAATAAGTCCTTGTCTTACCCGTTCGGCTAACGACCCTCCACCGATCAAGCAAGCGGTGGGTGAGAGTGGACACCCATTAAGTCACCATTTTATAGGCAACAACCTTATACCCACCTTATAGACCGGCTTCGTGAATGAGGCGTACTAGCGGTAAGACGACTTTGTTCTTATACATATATATATAATTATTAAATCATAATAATATAAGTATAAGGGTTGAATTTTAACTTTTAAAATTCTAGGGGTTGGAACTAAAGTTTTAACTTAACTTTACTTGTTCCAAAACTTGAGGGCAAGTTTTGTAATCTTTCAAAACTTTTCATTTCTTGTAACTTATGAGTTTAATAGAGTAATAAAATGAGAACTTTTCATTTTTCTAACTCTTGTGTTCTTTTAATGGTTTTTTTTTAATCCAAGAGACTTTTGGTTTTCCATAACTTGAGGACAAGTTATGGACTCCATTAAAACACATTATGATCATGAATTAATCTACCACATAGGTTACAAATAATTCCTATGATCATCTAAACATCATAAGAACAAGAACATGAATATGAACACTTTCAAGAATCAAAATCACATTTAATCTTTGTAATTTTGATACTTTGTTGTTGTAAATGAGTTAGAAAAGACATTACACCTTCTAAAATAAGTTTTCAAGTACCAAAACATTTTAGGGTAATGATTCTAATCCATTTCCAGCAACACAAGTCGAAATTCTGCACTCTGTCGACCCTACTCGCCGAGTGCATAAGCCTACTCGCCGAGTAGGTTGAAGATACACGTGAACTCGTCGAGTCCTCCCCATGGACTCGCCGAGTCCATCAGTCAGACAGCAAGATTTTCGACTTTCTTCAACTTTTAAGCACAAATAACAAACAAACAAGCCTAGGCTCTGATACCACTGATGGGTTTTGAGCATTCTAACACTTCCTAAGTGTACATGCAACCCTAATAACCTTGGATCTATGTTTGTCTAATTATCATGCAAAGTTGAATTCCAAGGTTATATTCCTATCTAGCATACATGGGGAACAATTTTAACTTGAATCATAGATAGAATAACTTACCTTGTTGTTGCTTGTGTTCCTTGAAACCTTGTGAGCCTAGCACCCCAAGTGTGATGCCTCAAATGCTTCACACAACACCAAATGCTCTTGGAAAGACTCTTGAGATAACACACACTTCTCAAAATCGGCCAAGCCCTCTTGTTTCCTTAGTAGTGCCGATTTTGGTGGAGAATATGCTTCTTATATAGTGTTGACACATCTAGGGTTACACCATGTAAACCCTAATGTGTCATGACTCTTCATTTTCATGACCCATGGGTTTGTAACTCCCATGGAGCATCCATGGAGCATCCTATGGGTAGAACCCAACTTGATAATCCATGGAGCCTCTTAGCCCACTATACAAGATATGGATGATTTACACAATCAACCCATATATTTAATTAGTTATCCTTTGATCACTTAATTAATTCCAAATTAATTCTTTGATCAACTAATCAAATAATATTATTAATATATTAGAACTTATAATATATTAATAATCTCCAAGTGTTATTTCTCTCATTTAGTCTATCTAATTGCATGGTGCCATGCAACCCAAATGGACCATGCCGGGTCGGGTCAAGTACAAGCCCGAAATAGTTATGGACTTAGACACCTTATCCAACAAGGGTTTCATTGGTTCTCCGGGTCCGTTCCATGTCTTCTTCAAGACGGCGGATGCGGACTATGTTGACACCAGAGTTGGCATCAATCTCCATGACTCAGTCGATGGCTGCTCGACCTTGCTCAACATTACGAGCTATTCTGCGGATAATGACGGGCAGAGCTCGGTCAGCAGAACCACCTTCACTTACGTTGTAAAAGCTTCGGTCCCCAAAGTATGGTAAGGGTTGACCCTGTTCATCACTCTAGCGATTCAAGTTGGTTGCCCACAAGGGAGTAGGACCTGGAAAAGCTGGTCGGGGGTTGTTGTTTAGGACTTGGCCTACTAGCGGTAGGTTGTTGACTTCAGGCTCGGAGTCGGATCCATCAGAAAAGCCTTCTGCGAGGTGATCATCCAAAGGGATTGGATTCTCATCTTCGGGCTCTTCTTCGATCCACCCGGCATTGCCTTCATTTGGAAAGTACGGGTCGTCGTGATGGAATCCAGCCATTTAAATCTACGCGAGAAGAGAGGTATAAGAATATAGTATACATGTAACTAGTAGTACAAAATACACCTATAGTATTTTAAGTTAAGTTCTACTGATCTTCTTGTGGTATTTTTGGTAAGTTATTAGACTTGTTAACACATCACAGCCATTCTAGGGCATATGCTAATCACTCCTCAGACCAGCATAGTTGATCAGGCTATGCCATTCCCAGGACTGACCATACATCCCCGAGCTCACTTGTGATATTTAACAATCGTAATACTTTTGTTCTTGTCATTGTGACACTGATTTTAGTATGAATGCAGACTAGTATACTTAATTAAATATTTTAATATTTAAAGTATAGACTCTGGGTCAGAGTGCTTTAATTCCTAATGGGTATATAGTTTAGTATATCTTTTATGGGTTGATATACTTGATTCACTATAAACAATGATCTGATACCAATCTGTCACACCCCAAAACCAAGAACGACGGAAACGTTCTGGGGCGGAGGACGTCATGTACAGTATCACAACACAGTAAATGTAAATAAGCAAACAACATCATCCATTGCATTAAATATATAATTTTAATACAAGCATGTTCCGTACAGTTTTGGACACCAAAAATATAATGTAAATCAAAATAATATGATGACTCTTGAATGCGCTTCATCTTCTCAAAAGCTGGCTTCGGTACCTGTCTACTGATGACCTGAGAATACAAGTTATTTTGAAAGAGTTTATCAGCATTAAGCTGGTGAGTTCATAAGTATTTTAATGTCGATGTTTGTTATCAAAACGTTTGAACGTGTCTCAAGTGTAAAGTAGCCTTCTACCAAGGCTTAACTGGTTTGTAAGTGTTTGTAAAAGTTTGAATCTCTCAGAAAAACCTATATTTTCTATTAAAGTAGCCTTCTACCAAGGCTTAACTGGTTTATATGCTCGTTTGTTGTGAAAGTGTGTAATTTCCCAAGTGTAACTATCATTTAAAAAAATATAGTTTGTACATTAAAGTTTGAGTGAAATAATCACCAAATAAATGTAATGGGTAAATTATCGTAGTACTGTAGTGTTGTATTATAGGAACTACTACTGTACTAACTACCTTAAACCGGATTTATATTAAGGTATTATGTGACTAATTGCACCATACTATCGACTGGTAACAACGACATACGAATGGTCGTAATAACGGAATGACGTTTGGCACCCGCAGACCTGTAGGTCCGGCTGTAGCTAGCAGCAAGGTGTAGGATAGTCAATCCAGTATAGATCTATACGCAAACTCACGCTCTCCCTTCAAGAGACTCTGGCTACAACTCGGGCCATGGCATTTAAGTCATGCTCCGATTCATATCACAATAATGAACGTATTCTAGTATATGTAATGTAATGAACTGTTCTAATATAGTTGTATATGTTCTTCCTCTAGTATATTTGTATATGATCTCTTTCTAGTATAGTTGTATATGATCTCTTTCTAGTATAGTTGTATAAGTTCCCTTTCTAGTATAGTTGTATAAGTTCTCTTTCTAGTATAGTTGTATATGTACTCGTAGTAATAAGTATTGACTCATGAATGAACTGACTCATTGATCTAGAAATTTTAGTAGTATGATCCTATGTTACCCCGATGGTAACTTACTGATGATGTACTGATAAGTATGAATAAAGGAGTACTTTTATGTCTATATATGTACATTTGATATATAATTAATATTGAAACGACCTTCGGATGATTACCCGAAATCCCACCAGACCACATCCAAATCAAGAAAAAGGAAATAAGGCGGATGGCCTTCCTAAGCCCTTTAAACATTACTTATATATCTATACATATATGGGCATGCAATTTATAAGAAGTATAACAAAGTTTAAATAAAAGTATTTGACAAGTAAAAGAGTTTGTAGAACAGTTTGAAGTAAAACGGTTCGATAAACAGTTTGAACAGTGATAAAATCATTGGTTTTCTAGTTATTAATCACATGTGATTTAATGTAATCACATGTGATTGATGCAATAACTATAAGCATTTAACTTGTATTCCCCCCCCCCCCATAAAAGTTTTTAAAACATTTAAAAGTACTTCAAAGGTTAATTAAAGGGGTATGAACTCACTTGTGGTGAGTGGTTTGGATTGTAGTGTCGGATACCGTGCTAGGTGGCAAACGGAGACTTGTTCACACGCACGAGCCTAGTTATCATATAATGAGCATATATATAACTAATTAGCCAAATAACAACTTAATGAAATAAGTTGGGACACTTAGGAACATATAAACACTTTGTATAAGTGTTATAGGTCTTAATGGTTGCATCTAAGTTGTTATGGCACAAGGCTAAAGGGGTTTAATGTACCAAAGGACCTTGTATAAGAGTTTACTACCCAATAAATCCCACACAAGGAGTTTACGGTCGTAAACCCTTGAGTTTACGGCCGTGAACTCCAATCTTGGTGGTTTTGGGTGTTTTAAGGTGCTAAATGATTTCTAGAATAAGCCTAGCTTGGTGGTTTAATCCTTTGGGTAGTTTAGGGCATAGATTATACTCCTTTGAGGAGTTTACGGCCAAAAGACCATATCCCTTAGAGTTTACGGCTGTAAACTCTCATGGGATGGATGTTTTAATTATTTCAAGTCTCTTGCACAAGTAGGATAATTTCTAGGCTTTTGTTTAAGGCTAAGGGGAACCCTAGGCACACTTTGGTGCCCTTACTTGGTGTTTACGGCCCAAGAGCATTTCTTGGCCGTAAACTCCCTTTTAGGGGTGATTTTGATGTGTAAATGTCCCCATTTTAGCTACAAGTAATTGAGGGTTAAAGTCTAAAGCCTTTGGGAGTGATTAGGGCACATTTAAGCCCTTGAAATTGGTGTTTACGGTCCAAGAAACTCTTGGGCCGTAAACTCCCTAAGCTATGTGTTCTTGATTGATTTCTAGCCTCAAATGATCATACATATTATCCTAAGCTAGTTACCTAACAAGGAAATGGGACTAGATAGCCTTAAAGCTTCATTTTGGAGTTTACTCCCCAAGAACGTTCTTGGGCGGTAAACTCTCGGATCTCACATATTTGACATGTAATCTATGTTATTAAGCATATAACAAGCATTATAACACAACTAGGGAGGTGTACTCACGATTTGGGATGAAAACCCGAAGATCCGTGAGAGAGAATATGGCTTTTCTCTAGTTGGAAATGTGAATAATGAATGAATTTAGTTCAGAAATCTATTTATAGTCCTGAAATATTTTGGCAGAAAAATTTTTTATTCTGGAATTGGACTTTAACATTATGAAGTTTTGAAATGCTCAAGTTTCACAAACCCATGAGCATCCACTCTCCTGATATCTCCTTAAACGTAAACCCTAATGTACACAAACTTATTCGGAAAAGTCTGAAATTCATTGAAACTGGACTAGCTTCTATTGAATAGTTAATTTCCGTACAAAATGGAAATTTCGGGTTGTCACAGCGTGACCATACACATCCTGAATTTTTTAAAGTTGTTGTTGGGAAACTCTGATTTTAAATAATATTTTGGGAACAATGGGTTTGTAAACACTGTTATTATTAAATGGGCTATTTTGAAAAGTTTAAATTGGTTGGGATTTTTAAGACGTTACAAGTTGGTATCAGAGCCTTGGTTTGAGCAAATTGGAGGAAGACCCATGTGAATCCAGTCTCAAAGTAAGGAACTGTAAAGGGAAAAAAATGATTTTTCAAAATTGTTTTCAAAATAATCAAGAAAGGATGTGATGTGTACGATCGGCCGGAGCCAGTTAGTAGACCCTAAATTAGCACACTGTTATCTGTTATTATGTTATGGCAGAACATCATGCTAGTTGTAGGATATGGATTTTAAGGAATTTCATGATAGAATTTCCTGATGTATGATGCCCTATTTTCCTGTAGAGTTTCTTGCTTGTTGTTAGATGACTCTTTCGGGTGTGTATTAACTAATAATTGAATACACTAAGTCTAATGTTGCATGGGTTAAATAAATTTAGGGTGAAGGGTTTGGCCCTATTGAGCAGCTCTTGTCCGAGTTCAACTGTTGTAGGGTTGAATCTTTTAATCTAGGATTATTTAAGTTATGTTGCATGTGATTGTATTCATGTACTAGTTTACCAGCACTAATGGGGGTAATTTGACAGTTGGCGGCAGAATGAGATGTGAGTACTAGGATAGCCTAAGGAGTATGTAGTGCTCATGTTGTGCTTTTGCAAGTGTTGGGGAGCATCATTATGAGTGAGTGTGAATGTAGCATTCCATTTTGGAAGAATTAGTCACTCTCGAGAGAGTGAGGATAGGATGTATGCATATCCTAGTTGTTGTATTGGTTTTGGGTGGTTGTGATGATCCTTGAGACAAATACGGAAAAGTGTGGAAGGTAGTATGGGCCCGTACTACTGGAAGCACAGGACCCATACGTGTCGCAAGGAAGTCACAAACCCTGAGAGGTAGTCCCATCATGTGGTTGTAGCAATATCTATTGTGGAAGTTCTGATGCTCTTGATTCCTTTTCAGTATGGAGTTCGTGAGGGGATCTGGTTCGGGATCTGAAGCTGATAGCCATGATAGGCCGGGGTTGACTGTTGATCAGATTCGGGAAATGATTACCAT
Source organism: Lactuca sativa (assembly GCF_002870075.4). Classification (NCBI taxonomy): domain Eukaryota; kingdom Viridiplantae; phylum Streptophyta; class Magnoliopsida; order Asterales; family Asteraceae; genus Lactuca; species Lactuca sativa. The sequence continues at coordinate 94,344,076 of NC_056623.2, read as the reverse complement.
TGAGGTTTCATAGATATTATAGGAAGAATTGTATGGTATCGTGGATCGGATCATTGGCAAGTTAATTGCCAAATTTGTGGAATGAACTGCAACCTTGTAGACTACGAGGAGTACTGATGAGATGGCTACTGGGGGAGATCTTGTTGAGGGGACTCGACTAAGAAAGAAGAGGAGGGCTCTTTCAGCGAAGGATAAGGGGATCGAGGCTGCTAACTTGGGTGTTGGAAGCCAAGGGAGCTTTTATATATGCGGGAACTATGGGGGAACCCACAAGTTTTCTTGTCACAAGTTCAAATGCTATAAGTGTAGAGAAAGAGGGCATGTCTTTCGTGATAGCAAGAAGGAGCGAATGTGTTTCCACTACCACCAGCCGGGTCATCTCAAACATGACTGTCTTATGTAGGTAGTGGAGGGAGTGCAAGCCCAGATGTTCGTCGTCCTACGTGAGGTCAAGGTTGAAACGCAAGAAATCGCAGGTATGAAATTATGATCCTCGATTTAATTTTTGAATGGATAGCTATTCATGTAGTAGCTTGTTAGAATCATTATGCTAGCATCTAATGTCCGTAATGGGTCAGGATTGTATTCTAGAGATGTTTGGAGTACCTTATTTGATAGTTTTGGTTCCGATATCCAACTATGGGATGTGTGAGTGATAGTGGGGATGGATTGGATGAGTAGATTTGGTGCTATGATAGACTGTGAGGGACAACAGGTGGTGGTTCGAACCCCAAGTGGAGGAAAACTGGTTATCTAAGGAGAGGGTACCAGGGTTGGTTCAGGGTTTTGTTCGACAGCCATGGCTCGACAGTATATCCAACATGGATGTATGAGTTATCCTACGTATGTGATTGATACTCGGGTGGGGGAGTAGACTTCGGTTTCAGATGTACCAATTTTCTGGGAGTTGAACAAGTTGACGGTGAAGAACCTTTATCCCATCCCCGTATTGTCACACCCCAAAACCGAGAACGGCGGAAACGTTTTGGGGCGGAGGACATCATGTATGTATCACAACAATATGAAGTAGTAAACAAGCAACAACATCGTCCAGTGCATTGATAGAAATAGTTTAATACATGTGTGTTCTTTCATAGTAATAAGACATTACAACAAGTAATCAAAATAAAAGACGAGTCTTAACTGCCCCGTCTTCGCAAAACCTGGTCATCGTACCTGTCTACTGGTGACCTGAGAATACAAGTTATTTTGAAAGCGAGTAGGTCAGCATTTAAGCTGGTGAGTTCATAAGTATGTAATGTCATTGTTCGTATAAGTTTGATGATAACAATTGAAATTGTTCAATGTAATTGTTTGTATATGTTTTGAAAACTCCTAGAAAATCCCATATTTTCTACTAGTGTAAAAAGTAGTCTTCTACCAAGACCTGAATGTTTTGAAAGTAGTCTTCTACCGAGACTTATATGTTTTGCTGTAACAAAGATGGTTTTCCCCTTTATGACTACTATCAACAATATAAATAGTCTACTTCATCATTTACGTGAATGTATCACAAAATGAAAGTAATAGGGAAAATATAGCCATATAAGTATTATCCTTTAGTATTAGGATAAACACGACATCGCGACTGCCGAAACGTACTCACCGTGAATATCCATAGATGTTCATTTTCCTCTGTAGCTAACAACAGGTTGAAGGAATGGTTAGTCCCGTAAATGTCTTCCTAGTATAAGTATTAACCGTAGACATCAATAGATGTTCATTACCTCTGTTGCTAACAGGTGGGTTCCAGAATGGTTAGTCCCGTAAGTATACCTATAATGGTATCAACCGTAGACATCCGTAGATGTCCATTTACCTTTGTTGCTAACAGTCGGGTTTAGGAATGGTTAGTCCCTTATTGTTTCTTACCACATAGTATCTATGTAAAAGTATCCCTATAAGTGTATCCATGTAAGAAAAATCTCTGTAAGAGTGTCCATATAAGTGTATCCATGTAAGAGGAATTTCTGTAAGAGTATCCCTTCATATAGCATGTAGTTTAGACTCATGAATGAACTGACTCTTGTGTAATTTCTTGTAATAGGGATAATGTTTCGTATCCCCTAAACTATTCCTATAATAGTTTACTAGAATATAATTGATGAGTGTCCAAGTAGGTTTATACACCCTTGCTACCCAAGAGTGTCGGAACTGAATTAACTGATGGAACATTTATGACTAGATATGTACACATGATATATAACTAATATTTAAACGACCTTCGGACGAGTACCCAATATCCCACCAGACCACATCCAAATCGAGGAAAAGGAAACAAGGTGGATAGCCTTCCTAAGTCTTTTAAACATTTCTTATATAACTATACATATAGAGGCATGCAATTTATTATATAAAAGCATAAAAGAAGTTTTGTAAAACCTTTGAAAACTTTAATAGATAAGAATTTATGACTTGATGTCAGTTTATAAATCAAATCGAAAAACATTGGACAAAACAATTTAAGTGTGAGAAAACCTTTGTTTGAAACACAACTATAATAGATTCAAAAAGGAAACCTACAGTTTGTATGACACTTTCTAAAAGTGTTTTAACTTGTAAAAGCGTTTGTGAAAACTACTTGAAGTACATATGAAAATGTTCGTTTGTTCTTGTATATGAATGTATAGCCTTGAAATAGTATTTCTAGTATGAAAAAGTTCGTGATGTTCTCGTAAAACTATACCTATTATAGTTTTCTTTAAGTGTGTCTCGTTTGTATAGTAATCCCCAATAAAATGCTCACATGTTATGAAAAGCATAATTTTTATAATGTCTGAGATGGACACATATACATACAGTATAAGCCGAGTGTTTGATTTATACATATATAATAACATTTTTCATTTCAAAAGATATGATGTTATCGTGATATATTTTGCATATGAAAGTTTCCTTATAATAGTTATAAATCACATATGATTCCGTTCATAAAAAGTGTATAATGAAGCTTTATATAACACACGATAATAATCATGTGTTTTACTTGTATCCCCCCCTTAAAAGCATATAAAAACATTTATAAAACATTTAAAAGTGTGGATTATACGGGTATGAACTTACTTGATAGATTGAAGAAAGCGAGACGAAAACTGAGCAGAACTTCTACTCAAGCAAGCGGATTTCTCAGGATTCTCGGGAATCTCGGGAGCGTAAAACTTCCTTCCCAACTTGGATATGAAAACCGGGCCTTTGGGATGACTCCGAGGGTTGAAACGCAGAGCTTCGGAGCGAGAAAGGGAAGAATTGAGCAAAAATGGTCGGCATCCTCGCACCCTTTATATAGTGTCTGAATCCCTCGCGTACGCTGGGCGTACGCAACGTCAGACATGACTGCATCCTCGGTTGAAGCATCGGAGCGACGTGGACGAGCTGGAGCCTAGCATCCGAGTACGCTGGGCGTAACCTGGATTGGTCCGATGACTCCTCCTTTGGATAATACCGGATTTTGAATTTAATTTATATTTTAATTATTTAGAAAACTTCAAAAATTCATATCTTTCTCATACGAACTCCGTTTTCGACATTCTTTATATTCACGCGAAGTTGAGACTACAATCTACAACTTTCATTTAGACTCCGTCGGCAAATCTTGACTTTATTTTTAATATTATATTTAATAGGTCGGGACAGGAAAAGTCCGTTAAAGTTCCATAACTTCTTCATCCGACGTCCGTTTCCGTCAGACTTTTACCGTTGCGCTTCTATTGTTGAGACCTTCAATTCTCATTTAGTTTGTGTCAGCTAAAAGTCTCTCGATCTCTATTTCGAGTTTTTAGTTGTCTACTGTTATATCCGTAACTTAGAAAAATCATAACTTCCTCATACGAAGTCAGATTTGGACGTTCTTTTCATGTACGTTTACTGTTTAATGATATCTAAAACTATAATTTAGATACCTAAGGCTAAAAATTATTGTATTGAAACTTTGCATTTTACGTCTATCAGTGTTGTCGGTTTTGCCGAGAATCTTCGGCTGGTCATAACTTCTTCGTTATAACTTGAATTCTAGGGTTCTTTATATGTACGAAAACCTTGATACGATTCCTACTACTTTATTTAACCCAAATAAGATTTTAGGAAAGTTAAATTTTGACATAAATTTGACTTGTGATCCATCATATTGTCTCGAAATATCGGGTTGTCACACATATTGCCGACCTCCTTGATCAGATGCAGGGTGCATCTTGGTTCTCTGATATCGAATTAAGGCCGGGGTATCATTAGATGATGGTGAGAGAGGAGGATGTGGAGAAGAACGCATTTCAGACTCGTTATGGGAATTACGAGTTCGTGGTGATGCCATTTGTGCTCACCAATGCGCCTTCAGTGTTAACAGATTTGATGAATAGGTTATGAAGGCCGATGCTCGATCGATGAGTCATTTTGTTCATTGATGATATCTTGGTGTATTCCATGACTAGAGAGCAACACGAGGAGCACCTTAGAGAGCTTTGGGAATGTTGAGTTGAGGATGGTTGTATGCCAAGTTCCCAAAGTGTGAGTTTTGGTTACGAGAGTTCTAGTTCCTAGGATATCTCATTAACCAAAATGTGATTTTGGTCGATTCGGCCAAGATCGAGGCCGTGACACAGTGTGAAGAAACGAAATATCCCTCAGAGATCAGGAGTTTCTTCGGATTAGTGGTATGTTATCGAAGATTTATCCAGGATTTATCAAAGATTGTTGTACCCCTCCCTCGTCTGACGAGAAAGGGAGTGGATTTCCAGTGGGGGCCTGAGTAGTGGTCGACAGTTGAGACACTACAACAGAAGTTATGCGATGACCCGATATTGACCCTTCCAGAGGGTGTCGAGGATTCCGTTGTATTTTGTGATACATCCATCATTGGTTTGGGGGCGTTCCTTATGCAGAGGGGACGAGTGATTGCTTATGCTTCTCAGTAGTTGAAGCCGCATGAGGCAGCGCAGGTGGCTGGACGTGGTCAAGGATTATGACTATGAGATCCTTTACCATCCAGGTAAAGCAAATGTGGTAGCGGATGCCTTGAGCCAAAAGTCGGCTGGATCTTTGGTGAGAGAGATGTGTATGAGGATAACCGTTGATTCTCTACTTTTGGGTTTGATCAGAGTGGCACATGTAGAGGGAGTTAGGAAGGAAAACTAGAAATAAGAAAGGATTATGGGTGACATCAACAAATTTGTCACTGATAGTCGGGGTTGTTGACCCGGTGCGGTCGGGTTTGGGTTCTAGTTTTTGGTAGGATCAGACAGATAGTGTTGGATGAGGCTTATAAGTCTCGCTTTTCGATACACCTAGGAGCCACCAAGATGTATCAAGATTTGAGACTAAGTTATTGGTGATCGTGTATGAAGAGGGAGATAGACTGGTATTTTGTGAGGTGCTTGACCTGTACGGTTGTCAAGGCCGAGCATCAGAGGCTGCATGGCAAGTTAAAGCCTCTGGAGGTTTCCATGTGGAAGTGGGACCAAGAGTGCCCCACTTTTTGGACATCTGGGAGAGATCCTCAGCCAAAAAGTTGGTTGATGTGTATGTTCGGGAGATCGTAGCTCTTCATGGTGTTCCGGTCTCCATTGTATCCTACATAGATGTTTGGTTCACTTCCCAATTCTGGCGGAAGTTCGACAAGGAACTAGGCACGAGACTACATTTCAACACTGCTTATCATCCGCAGACTGACAATCAGAGTGGGCGGACCAGCCAAACACTCAAGTATATTTTGTGGGCTTGTGTTATAGATTTTGGTGGGAGTTGGGACTCCTACCTACCTCTTGCAAAGTTTTCTTACAACAACAACTATCATTCTAGCACTAGTGCCCTACCTTTTAGCTCCTTTATGGTCGAAGATGTCGTACCCCAATTTGTTGTGTGTGGTGGGGGGTGGCGGTCACAGAGTCATGGGAAGGACCAAGGTAGTCCTTCAAACCATGGAGCTTATTCAGCAGATCAGAAAGAGACTGCAGACAACTCAAAGTTGGCAGAAGAGCTATGTCGATCGATGCTGATCGAAGTTGAAATTTCAGGTCAGTGATATGTTATTACTAAAGGTCTAACCCTGGAAGGATGTGATATACTTCAGGAAGAAGGGAAATTAGGTCCCCGGTACATTGGACCATTTTGTGTGATAGCCAGGTTAGGTAGGGTGGCCTATCGGTTGGATTTGTCGACTGAGCTCAGTCAGATCCACAACAATTTCCATGTCTCATAGTTGCGGGAGTGTGAGTTAGACGGTGAGGAAGTGGTCCCTTTGGATGACATTCAGGTCGATGAGCGCTTGAACTATATTGAGAGGTCGGTGGCTGTATTGGAGAGAAAGATGAAGGTCCTGTGCAAGGCGATACCTTTGCTGAAGGTTCAGTGGCAACATCAGAGGGGCTTCGAGTGGACTTGGGATCCAGAGGCTGAGATACGAAGGCATTATCCTGAGTTATTCTCCGCGGCCGACTTCAAGGACGAAGTCTAGTTCAATTAGGGTAGAATTGTGACATCCTAATATTGAGGTAATTTCAATTTCAACCCTATGTTTGAATAATATGTTATTTTAGCCCATGGGATTGAAAAGGATTGCAAAATGGTCCATAGTGGCAATGTGGTAATTTTGTCCAAGTGTACTATGCTGAGCGTATGTTGTGTACGCTAAGCATACCAGGGTGCGCCTTAGTACGCTAGATAGACACCTCATACGCGGGGCGTACGTGAGGAATATGCAAACCCTCATTTTTAGGGTTTGGTCAATATTTAAACCCCATTATAGCTTCATGTCTGATTTCTTTATTAGCCTCCCTCTGTGAAAAATGACCCTCAGCAAACCCTATGTGAGAAGAGTGCATTTTGAGTCCATTGGAGTGTTTTTGAAGTGTTCTTGAAGAAGAAGAAGAAGGCGGTGAGAACAACTTGGAGCTTGGAAGCATCTTATATCTGGGATTTCCTTCTTGTTAGCAACCTCCAGGAGGTATAAAATTGCAACTTGATCACTCCATCTTATAGATCTACGCATTTCTTCCTTTAGGACACTTTTTGTCCTAAATATGGTGATTCTTGAACTTGGTATGTTCTTGACACAATAAGTTGTCCTTTCAGACCTGAGGATGGGTCTTAAGTAATAAAAATGTGGTCTTGATGGTTAGTTTTCTCCATGCATGATATAAAAGGTCTTAATGCATTAAGACGCTGAGTTTTTATTTTTTAAGAACTTAATTGACATGAAAAGTCATAAAGTTGGAAACTTTATGACTCTTTAGGATATTTTAGACTTGGATCTGTAATTGGAAGCATTAAGTCGAAGAAATAAGTGATGAATGGGTTAAGAGGAGGGCTGCTGTGTACGCTGGGCGTACCGCAGGGTACGCCGCACATATGCAGATGTGGCCCCGATGCCTTGGATGCTTGTACGCCCTGCATATGAAGCCTGAGTCAACTCAGATGAGCTGACTGGGTTGTGTTGACTCCATTGACTTGCTAACTTTGACCAAGGTTGACCAAGATTGACTCAAGGGCATTTTGAGTATTTGAGCAATAGTTGAGTCTTGGTCTCTATCTTTTGAGTAACTGACCTGTAGATCCAATATTAGAGCAGTTTATCGTTCAACTTTTTGTTAGACTGTGAGGTGAGTCTTCCTCACTGTACTTGTGGGTCTAAGGCACCAAGGTTGGCCCTTTAGGTTGAATATATTGTTCTATGATAGTATGTTATGATGTTGTAGAGATCTGTTGGATCGATATCCTGGTATATCGGATGTTAGCATGCGGTAGTGATCTATATATCTAACTATTTTCTATGGATTGGTTATATGTTTATTTGTTATGTATATGTCTACATGTTATGGTTGGTTGGGTTGAGGCAGTCCTACTTTGTGCTGAAGGACAAGATACTCGGGGCGGTTCGGATATACTGTAGGCCCTACGAGACAGTCCAATCAGGCCGAAGGCCCGACGAGCGGTCCGGATAGGTAGTAGGCCCTGCGAGGCGGTCTATTCATCCCGAAGGCTCGGAGAGCGGTCCGGATAGGCTGTAGACCCTGCAAGATTGTCTAGTCTGGCTGAAGGCTTATTTAGGCATGTTGTTGTTTGGTATGTTTATGTGGTGGTACTTTGAGGGAAGTCACTAAGCGTTGGGTTACAGTTTTTTGTTATGGTTTCAGGTCTTCCGAGGATCGTGGGAAGACGAAGGCGTGACCGTACACATCCTAATTTTTTATGTTGTTGATATTGGGAAACTCTGGTTTTAAATAATATTATGGAAACAATGGTTTTGTTAACACTTTTTTTATTAGTAAATGGGCTGTATTGAAAAGTTTAAATTGGTTGTGATTTTTGAGACGTTACAGAATGCGATAAAGTTTTTATTCAAAAATATGTTTTCCTTTTAAGGAAACCTTAGGCATAAAGTCCATAGGGTGCTGTAAGGGTTGAATGTAACCATTTTGGCATGCAATGGATATCGTAATCAAATTAAGATAGAGAAAAATAACTAGAGGAGTTCCTTGTGACAACAACCCCAATAAAGAATGAGAGATATCCCAAGTCAGACGTGAGAAACGCATATTTTAGTCAACCAATGACACGAGTTAGTAAGTCAGTAGAGGAAACAATGAAAATGATATCATCGCAATAAAGAAGTAAGTAGATGGTACTAAACTCATGATCATATGTGGCAGGCTTGTTAAGGTCGTATAAGGACTTACGTAGCAAACATACATTGTTAGGTTTTTGGAGACTTCATATAAACTAACTTATAGAGATCACATTGGAGGAAGGACTTTATTATATCATTCTATAAATTTAGTTAAGGATGTTATAATAGGTTTATATAATGAATCATGTTTACCTTTGTTAGAAAGTGAGACAAATTTTGAAAACAGTACCAGACATGCATTATGATATATATTATAGTATAATTTTAATTGAGATGCGTTATAATATCTATGAGAAATGAAATTATGCATAAATAATAATAATAATAATAATAATAATAATAATTGGACGTCGAAAAACACAAATCAATTTTTTTACCATTTTGTTTTGAAGCAATAAGATTTTTTACCTTGGTTGAAGGTCACGTGAGAACTTGCTCTGGTGGAGTGAGGTATTTGCTGAATTATCTATAGTAGGCGAGAGGATTCACATTGTTGTGTTGAGTCGTGTCATGATTACATACAACAAGGTTAGTAGGAGTAGAAACACTATAATTAACCCTTTCCTCTTTGGGAGCATTTCTACAATTATTTCGCATTTTATTTGACCTATTTTTCGACCTCCCGAGTTGGGCAGGGTTGGAGTACAACACAATAAATGTGGTTAGGGGAGTATTGAGAGATGTATGTCCATGGCACATCCAGGATCAAAATAAAGGGGTATCCCGACAAAAAACAAAACCACGTAATACATAATAAGAAAAAAAAAATCTAGAAAAAATTACACTATTAAATTTTTTTGAGGTGTATCCCTGGCTACCCCAGATATATATTAAATCCGCAGCTACATGAGATTCATGTAGAAGTAACATGTTCTTAGCCTCGAAGAAAGGATGAGAATGGCTAGTGTTTTGTGTGACTTCTACGATGATGTTGTGGGAATACAATGGATGTTGTAGAATTTGCATTACAAGCTCAATTCTTGTTGAAAACCGGTTGGGGTTGGTATTGCATTAATACCGATTATATAGATGTAGAAGTTATAGAAATGACCCTACACTATACAAGAAGAACAAATATAAAATACTATATAAATATACAATATTTAACAGCGAGAACTCTCTTGGAAGAGCATTTTAGGGCTGCGTTGCGCCAACTGTTCACGAAGGAAAAGCAGACCAGGCATATATCTATTTTACTCAACTTGCCCCTCCTTTTTTTTCAACTTGTCCCCTCCTTATGTCATACTCTTTATGTCATATGTATGTATATCTTATTCCTCCCATATCATATTCTTAGATACAAGTACTAAAACTTTGTGTACTTACATCACAAAAAGTTGTGTTAAACCTATCCTGCCTTCAATCGAGTTCTTCAACAGAAGTAAATTGTTCCATGTTTTTTTTTTTTCCTTTTTTTTCTTTATTTCTTTAGTTTTTTTTTGTGGTTTATATTGGGCTTTGCCGTAATTAAATATGGGCAAAAACAAATCTAGTTTTGTCTAACAATAATACAAATATTACCACTAAGCATTGAAGTTTTTGTTTTAATGATTAAACATGAAAGTAGTCAAAACAAAACCAACGCCAAAAGTTGTCTATTTAATAAATTTTAACAAATCCGATCCAATTTTTAATATCAAAAGAATCGGGAAACCTTTGTGACCGATGGTTAACCGGCAGTAGCAGGTAAAACACTAAAACAAACTAGTATATAAACAGCTCATTTGCTTGCGATATATGCATACCAGCTTAAACCTCCCTCTAGAGTCTAGTCTCCCTTACTCCTCCTATCTCCGTCGTCTTATCAATCAAAATTTAACTATGCCAATCCGTTCAATCGCTTTTGGCCGATATGATGAGTTTAAGCACCCGGATACCATCAAGGCCGGGGTGGCGGAGTTCATCTCCACCTTCATCTTCGTCTTTGCAGGCACAGGTTCCGGCTTAGCTTTCAGCAAGCTAACCAACGATGGTCCTGCCACCCCTACTGGTCTTATGGTAGCAGCTATTGCCCATGCTTTTGCCCTGTTCGTTGCTGTGTCCATCAGTGCCAATATCTCCGGTGGACATGTGAACCCCGCCGTCACCCTCGGTGCCTTTGTTGGTGGTAATATCACTTTCCTCCGTGGTCTTGTTTACATACTTGGTCAGGTGCTGGGATCCATTGTCGCTTGCCTGCTACTCGAGTTTGTCACCAATGGCATGGTGAGAATCTAATTGATTTTTTTTTTTTTTTTTTTGTTTTCAATATATTCTAATCTAACTAATATGTTTGCATGATAATGAATATATCATGGTTATACAATCTCTTTAAATGTTTTTTTTATTTTTTTATTTTATTTTATTATTTTTTTTTATCGTAACCTTTTACTTACATAATTAGATCACTAGTCCACTATAGCAATAATACTTCCTTATAATATATATTTAATATAACAACTATTTTGAAAACTAACTAGTAGATGAAAACAATGACAATAAGCCATCTAGCTAGCATACCACCTTCGCTAATGTTTGAAATTTATATTTTTCAACTTTAAGGTAACCTCCTACTCAAAATATTTAAATAAATACTTTAAAATGTCATTTAAAGGTATATTTCAAGTTGCAAGTTTTTTTTAATTGGACTTGAAATGGTAAATATCATTCTTTTGCAGTCTGTAGAAGAGTTTACGTTTGATGAAGGAGTCGGGTTCTGGAACGCTTTCGTATTTGAGATCGTGATGACATTCGGGCTGGTTTACACAGTTTACGCAACCGCAATAGATCCCAAGAGGGGTAATTTGGGAACAATCGCACCAATTGCCATTGGGTTTATTGTTGGAGCAAATATCTTGGCGGGCGGGGCGTTCACCGGAGCATCCATGAACCCGGCTTTGTCAATTGGCCGGGTTTTGGTGAGCTGGAACATTACCTTGCCCAACCACTTGGTGTTTTGGACTGCACCTTTGATCGGTGGTGCTATTGCTGGGTTTGTTTATGACTTCCTTTTCATGAACCAAACCCATGACCATTTGCCCGGAAGTGCCTAAACTTTTTACAAACCAATTTGTGTGAAATTTAAGGATTGTTTTTTTTTTTTTAATAGTTTTCTTTCTTTCCTGTGAATTTCGGTCGTTTGTGACTCTTCATCTTTTTCGATTTGTAATTTGTGGATATTGGATGGTGAATTATCCAATTTGTCCTTGTTGTTTTGTAAAGATCCACAGATTTTGTTTAATGTTATATGTTACTTTCAAATTCTTTTATGTTTACTGTGGGTATTTTATCCATAATTTGAATGAATGAATGTTTCAATGTTATTCAAGTATTTGAAACTTGTTTACTATAGTTCAAAATTTACCAGTTTAGATTTTACACATATCAATTATGTAAAGATTAACCGTTGTATTGGAATTTATGAATTCAAAATTGAACAAACAAAGGTGTCTCTAATTGAATATTTATTATAAATATTTCTAAGGGTGTATTTCGAAAAAAAAATTAGCCGGTAGTTGGTAGCTTTTAGCCGAAAAACGTTGCTTTAATCTGTATAGAAATGTCTAGCAAATGTCACCGATAACTTTTAAAAGTGTAGAATTAGATAAAAAATATCAAAAGTTAAAAGCTCGAAAAAAAAATTAATTGAAACTATTTGAAATAACTTTTGAATTATGAATTTTTTTGGTTATATTAAAAGCCACCAACTCCAACTTTTTTTTTTTTAAAAAAGAACTTAAAAAACTAAAATCTTTCAGAAGTTCAATAGCGAACATGTACTAGATATTGAAATTCATTCTCAGTGCATGTTTATCACATGTTGTCATTATTTTAACAAAAATTGGCTAAAAAGACATCTCATTTACTATATAAACATGTAGAGACGATAGAAGCGAGTAAGGAAATAAAATCAGAGTAAGAACATATTTAGAACAAAAGAGTAAAATAATATATGGTTGGCTCGTTATATTGCTTGATGAAACAATACAAGAGGAAAAAAGAAATGAGTGCAAATGATTATCCAAATCTTAACCTCTAAGTGCATCAATCCATAATTTATAGGGATACTGAATGCACAAAAAATATAAGGACATTCGGCATTACAAGCTTCGAAACTAAAGCATCCTTATAATAAAATTACAAGCAAACTTTCGACGTTACAGAAAACAAAGGCATATTTGACATCTCACAATATTCTTTGAACCCCAACAATCTTTTGAATTCCAGCTTTCTCCTTGTCATTATTCTTCGGACAGCTATTCTTTCGAATTAAGAGATTTGTGTAGTGAGATGAAGTATACTTCTCAATATCACACTGTAACATCCCAAATTCCGAGTCCAAAAATTTTGTTTTTAATTAAGTAATTTATAAAATCGTTTACCGAAAACATTGTCGATATTATCATATCAATCCATAAGCCATCATGAACATGTCTCAAAATCAAAACATCGAACAGTGATAAAAATCAGAGTACAATCCCAGAAAGCTCATTGCGAAAATCATGTGTGTGTGATGCGTTGCTACGCCGCCGGCTCCTTCCCCTTGGATGAAGAGGTACTTGAAACCAAAACTGAAACTGTAAGCACAAAGCTTAGTGAGTTCCCCCATCATACCACATACTATACAATCATACATGATGTCGGGCAATTCTGGGGTGCCCAACCTACCCATGTCAAGCCATTATGGGGTGCTGACTACCCATGTCAAGCCATTCTAGGGTGATGACTATCCATTTCAGGCCATTCCGGGGTGCCTGCCTACCCTCTGGTCTATCTCACCCGATCACGGGGACTATTTCACCCCCTACTACTATCACATAATAACATATCATAAACATGATGTTAGACATATATGGGGTGTCCGACCTACCCTTTGGTCCTAACAACCGATCAGGGGACTTTTCCCCTCCTAATACCACTATCACATAGAACATAACATACTGGCACATAGAACACATCAAGTAATAGCAACCAGACAATTATCACAAAGATAATCATCTCAACTACAATCAACTACTAGTGGGTCGACCTTGGTGCCTTAAACCCACTTATACCGGAAGGTAACTCATCTCAATGTCGCGTAGTGTTTGCACTGTCTCTGGTGTGAAAATTGACTTTCCTCGACTCCTCAATCCCTACACGACAACTCTTACTAAGTTATCAATTCGTACTCACAACCTTCACAAGGGGTCAACCCAAGTCATGGTCAAAGTCAACTTAGGTCAAAGTCAACCTCCAGTTGACTTGACTGGCCGAGCTGGTCTACCAAATCGTCGAGTCCCTACTCCTGTGAAATGATCAAACCCCCGACTCCACTCGTCAAGTCTAGCAACAACTCGACGGGTCCTCCTTCAACCATAAAATCGGGATCATCTTCAACCGACTCGCCGAGTTCCCCTTGAACTCGTCGAGTTCATCTCCATCATAAGAATGTGTTCAGTCTATGACTCACTGTGACAACCCAAAACTTTTTTCCGTTTCTGTTACGCATTTTCCGTTAATGAAATTTCAGATTCGTTAACTTTTCCGTCAAATTTTGGTTTAATAAAATAATCTAGTTATATTTAATTAAATTATTTACGAGTTGGAACCAAAAATCGTGCGGAAACCCGAAAATCTCGAGAAATCAACATTTTTGGTCTAAATCGGATTACGACCGTAAACGTGTTTATGGCCGTAAACTCGTTTACGACCGTAAACTCTGTTTACGGTCAAAGATGAATGGACCCACTTTCACCCTATAAATACGATGCCTCCGACTTCATTAGGACGTTTCTGGCCGCATTCTCTCCTCCTCTCTCTAAGAATCATCAACCGTAAACTCGGCAATCTTCAGAAACCGTAAACTCGTCAATCTTCAGATACCGTAAACTCACCAATCTTAGAAAACCGTAAACTTGCCAACCTTGAGAGACCGTAAACACCTTTATGGTGGTACTTTTGGCTAAAAACCCATTTCTTCTATTCAAGCAAGTCTCGGTAACATTCCTTAACCGAATTCAAGTGTTCTTATGACACTTTATTTATCGAAATCACTAATTTAGATACATATACGTATTTATTTGATAATATGATTTCGTTAAGGGTCTCGTACAACAACTCGGGAATCTTCATTTCAGTCAACAACTCCACGCAACAACTATGAGTTCATACCCCTACATTTTTCCGCATTTTTAATGTTTTCATGGGGGGAATACAAGCTAAAATAAACATTTTCTTGAATATACATAAAACTTATGCAAATCTCATACTTTAAATCCCTTTTGTACTATGTTGTGTATAAGGGACGTTTTCACTAAAATTGCATAGTTTTTCCGGACACGCTATTCGCTACGTTATACATGCAAACTATAATCGGTATAGTTGGAGATTCCTCTAAAACTTATCAAGCATAGAAACTTTCACAATTAAACATATGCATTGGAACAGAAAACGTTTATAGTTTACATCTGTGACATCCCCATTTTCACGGCCAGGACCGATTTTGTTTATGCTTTGTTTGAAAATCAGAGTAACATTTTAAATAAAAGTGTTGCAGAATTTGTCCCAAAACAAAATATGATAAAGATTTATCAAAAGCATTTCCGAGAAAATGTATTTCATTAAAAGACTTGGGATGTCATGTTTGATACAGATCAAAAGCATAAACAGTACAATATAAGCCTTACTACATTATTTCGTATCTACAGACCTATATTCGTAATCCCTCATCCCAAAACATTACATCTATGCTCATGCGCCACTACCCGTAATACAAGAAACTGAGTGGGTCAGGTTGGGGAGCCTAGTGAGCACATAGGGTTTTCAACCCACAATAAATAAGTTTATTAATTTCATCAATCAATAATAACCCAATTACCCATTCCCGTTATCCTCATTTTACGTCCCTAAACACCTATCATAAGGGACCTAGCCTAAGGATCATCATCGGGATGGACACTACTGCTAAGGGGATTCCTTAGCAATAAATGTCCTAAAGGCAACCATGTGGGGGATGGACTACACCGGTGAACACATCGTTCACAACCACCTACAGGTTGCGAGCCTGCTACTGTTCCACTGGACTATCTAGAAGAGTCTGTGGTCGTCATCCATACTCTGCTAGATGACAGAATCAACAACATCAACATCGAGGCCTCTCATCATTTTATCACACATCACCTATTACATCTACCCATGTTTTACCCCAACATTTTCGTAGATATAAAATACATATACAACTTAAATCATTGAAAACATGTATAACAATGTTCATCCAGCATAGATAGAAAGTATTTAGATAATATGCACACATAGCACGTAATTTATATAAAATACTTCATATCTATGTGTAAGCTGAAAGCAACTATGCACTCACCTGAAAGGTGGTGACTCAGCACTCGGACAGCGCTTCGATACTCTCAAAACAATTTTCTTTCGATAAAACCTAGTACCAATACCACTAGGGTTTAGTCTAACGATAACCGCGACAAATTAATAGTTTGACTATTATTATTATTATTATTATTATTATTATTATTATTATTATTATTATTATTATTATATAAGCGTTAATAACACTCAATATAACTCATAATAATAGCCCAAATAATTATTTTAAGGATCTAATAACATTCCTATAATTATTTGAAAACTATATTAAAAATTGTGTAAGCGTAGCTCACTTACAACGGATTTTAATGAAAATCGAAACTTATTTGGAGCAGCGTTTCGAAACTGAAAGACTCTTTTTCTCGGGACTCCGGGAGCCTCGGGGCTTCCTTAGGGAGCTAGGGGTTTTATCTAGGGCTTAGGAGGTTTAGAGGAGCTAGAGAGAGAAACTAGTGAGAGAAAGAAGGTGGAAAGGTGCAAGAAAAATGGCTACTCTCGCTGACTTTTTATAGCCAGCGACGCCGCGGTACGCTGGGCGTACCTCGGACCTATGCGGGGCGTAGTCATCGGATAAGGTTGCCAGCGAGCCTTCAGCTGTCTTACACTTGGAGCATATCAGAGCGAGGGTACGCGGGGCGTACAGATTTCGGACGCTGGGCGTAATGCGAGGCAACGTGTCCTTCATCAGAAGCGAGCCGTGATCAGCAAGCGACGGTCAGGATTGAGCCACGTCATCGATCAAGCAACAGATTTCGCAAATTGCATTCTCGACTTCTAAAAATCATAACTTTCGCATACGAGCTCCGTTTTGACGTTCTTTATATCCACGCGAAGGTGGGAACGAACTCTACAACTTTTGTTTAGACTCCGTCGCCTAATTTTGAATCGATTTTAAATTTTATATTATTAACAGGCTGGGATAGGATTGGTCCGTTAAATCCTCATAACTTCTTCATCCGACGTCCGTTTTCGCCCATCTTTTTCTCGTTATGCTACTTTTAACGAGATCTTCGATTCTCGTTTAGGTCATGACGGCTAAAAATCGCTCGATCTAATATTCGAATTTCGGGCTGTACACTGCTAATCCGAAACTTCGAAAAATCATAACTTCTTCATACGAAGTCAGATTTGGGCGTTCTTTTTATCGATGTTCTTAGTTTAACATGTTCTACGACTTTTGTTTAGAGCGCTAAGGCTAAATCTCGCTCTATTGTAAATTCACCATTTACGCTTCCCGGTATCGTGGCGGTTCTGTCGCGAAACTTCGACGGGTCATAACTTCTTCGTTATAACTCGGATTTCGACGTTCTTTATATCCCCAGAATCCTTGTTTCGACCACTACAACTTTATATAAAGATATCGGGCTTAATATTTCATGTTTATTACTTCAAAAAGAGTTACAATAGTTGACCTAGACTATTACATTGTCAAAAATGCTTAGCCCTGAAACCCGAGCGTTAAAATTCACTCCCCCTTAGGACGGAATCATGCATCAGCAAACAGATGTGGATAGCAGCTCATCATGTCATCCTCTGTTTCCCAAGTGAGATTCGGCCCATTCGATTGTTTCCATCGGACTAGCACTAATTCGACCATCTTGCGTCATAAATTCTTAGTCTTACAGTCAACAATTGCCTCGGGCTCTTCGATCAGCCTCTTATTCTCATCCATCCTTAACTCTGAGACTGGAATTATGTCAGGAACATCTCCCGTGAATTTTCTCAAATAACACACATGGAAGGTGTTATGAATACCATTGAGTTCTTCGGGCAATTCCAGCTTGTAAGCTTGGTTCCCAATCTTCTGAAGAACTTTGAACGGTCCAATAAACCTTGGACTCAACTTCCCTCGTTTCCTGAATCTTATAAGTCCCTTCCACGGTGAGACTTTTAGCAAAACTGAATCCCCAACTTCGAAGGTTATCGGTCGTCTTCTCTTGTCAGCATAGCTCTTCTGACGATCCTGGGCTGCTAACATTCTTTCCCTAATCACCTTCAACTTTTCATCAGTCTCATGGACTATCTCGGGGCCCATAAACTGCTTCTCTCCGGCTTCAAGCCAACAAGACGGCGTACGACACTTCTGTCCATACAAGGCTTGATAAGGTGCCATCTTGATGCTCGAGTGCAAACTGTTGTTGTAGGAGAATTCTACCAGAGGTAAGCGCTCGTCCCAGTTCCCTTGGAACTCGACGGTACATGCTCTCAACATATCTTCTAGTGTCTGAATCGTTCTTTTGCTCTGGCCATCAGTCTGCGGATGTTAAGCAGTACTCAAACACAACTTTGTACCCAACTCCTCTTGTAGACTCCTCCAAAACCTCGACATGAAACGACTATCACGATCTGATACAATCATAAGAGGAACACCGTGAAGTCTTACAATTTCCTTCACGTAAGCATTTGCGAGCTTATCCATAGACCACTTCTCGTTGGCTGCTATGAAGTATGCACTCTTGGTGAAACGATCCACGGCTACCCAAATCATGTCGTGTCCGTTCTTCGTCCTGGGCAGTTAGTCACAAAATCCATGGTGATGTCTTCCCACTTACCCATGGGTACAGGTAAGGGTTCTAAACTCCCATACGGTTTCTGATGATGTGCCTTAACTCTCGCACATGTCACACACTCGGCCACATACTTCGCAACATCGAGCTTCATCGTTGTCCACCAGTAGTAGGGTTTTAGGTCCCTATACATTTTAGTGCTACCGGGATGAATCAAGTACGTGGTCTTGTGTGCTTCTTCCATCAGAAGATCTCTTATTCCCCCTGTCTTAGGTACCCAAATCCGATCTTGGAATACCTTCATTCCTCGACTGTTTGTACCAAACATTAACGTTTTGCCCAAACGTTCTTCCTTTCGGTCATTCTTCTCTAAAGCTTCTTCCTGAGCTTTCCTGATACTTTCCACAATCGTCGAGACGACTTCAATTCTCAACGCTCTTGGCCTTTTCCTTTCAAGATTGACTTTCCGACTGAGAGCATCAGCAACAGCATTTGCTTTACCTGGGTGGTAAAGTATCTCATAGTCATAGTCCTTGAGTAACTCTAACCAGCGTCGTTTCCTCATGTTCAATTCTTTCTGATTAAAGAGATACTGGAGACTCTTATGATCAGTGAAAAGCTTGCACTTCGTGTCGTAGAGGTAATGCCTCCATATCTTTAGAGCGAAAACTACCGATGCCAACTCCAAATCGTGAGTGTGGTAGTTCTTTTCGTGCTCTTTCAATTGTTGAGATGCGTATGCTATCACCTTTTCTCTTTGGGTCAGAACACAACCCAACCCGACTCCAGATGCATCACTGTACACCGCGAAATCTTCAACTTCATCGGGTAGAGAAAGTATAAGTGCTTTACATAACTTCTTCTTTAGCTACTCGAATGCCTCATCGTGTTTCTCACTCCATGTATATGTAGCTCCTTTATGGGTCAAAGCTGTTAATGGATAAGCTATCGAAGAAAAGCCTTGGATAAATCGTCGATAATACCCGGCTAATCCTAGAAAGCTTCGAATCTCTGTGGGACTCTTTGGACGTTCCCACTTCATCACAACCTCAATCTTTGCGGGGCCAACCATTATCCCTTCCTGGTTAACCACGTGACCCAAGAACTGGACTTCTCGTATCCAAAAGTCGCATTTGGAGAACTTAGCGTAAAGCTTCTCCTTCTTCAATACTTCCAACACTTCTTGTAGATGCATGCCATGCTCCTCCTGGCTTTTCGAGTAGATGAGAATGTCGTCGATGAACACTATCACGAATTTATCGAGGAATGGTTTACAAACCCTGTTCATCAAATCCATGAATGCTGCAGGAGCATTGGTTAGTCCAAATGACATAACCAAGAACTCGTAGTGTCCATATCGAGTTCTGAGTGCAGTCTTCTCAATATCTTGCTCTCTCACCTTCAGCTGATGATATCCTGACCTAAGATCGATCTTTGAGAAGTAGCTCGAAGCTTGCAGCTAACCGAATAGGTCATCAATCCTCGGTAATGGATACTTGTTCTTCACCGTTGCCTTATTCAGCTCTCGGTAGTCTATACACATTCTCATACTTCCATCCTTCCTCTTCACGAATAATACCGGAGCTCCCTAGGGTGATGAACTAGGTCGAATGAAATCATTGTCCAACAGCTCTTGAAGTTGCGTCATAAGCTCCTTCATCTCCGTCGGTGCTAATCGGTAAGGTTCCTTTGCTATTGGTGTTGTGCCTGGTAACAAGTCTATATGAAACTCCACTTGCCTATCAGGTGGTAATCCGGGAAGATCTTCGGGAAAGACTTCCGGATAATCACACACAACTGGTATATTCTACACCTCTTGCTTTTCCTTCTTAGCATCGATTACGAATGTCAAGTATGATGCACATCCTTTGGACAAACATTTCCCGTCTTTCATCAGGGAGATGATTCCAGAATTCACTCTGCGTTTGTCCCCGTACACCATAAATGACTCCTTTTCGGGCGGGTTTACCCTTACTATCTTCTTTCGGCATAATATCTTGGCATCGTTGACGCTAAGCCAATCCATACCGAAAACAATATCGAAACCGTATAACTCTATGGGTAATAGCTCTTCGTGGAATTCGTTTCCGTTTAGGTCGATGACGATGTTCCTAATACGATTACTAACAGGTACGAATTTGCCACTGGCAACTTCTACAATCAGGGTATTATCAAGTTTTTCTACAGGCAATGCTAATTTCCCACCAAATTTATGCGACACAAAGGAGTAGTTGGCTCCGGAATCAAATAGTATATTTGCAGGCAAACCATTTACAAGAAAGCTACCTGAAGCGACGTCTGCTGCCTCCTTCGCATCCTCGAGCGTCATCTGGAAGGCTGTCGCCTTCGGTTTCGGTGGTATGTTGGGTCTTCCTGCCTCCTTCTTCTTTGGGCAGTCCTTCAAAATGTGCCCTTCTTCATTACATCCATAATAGGCCTTCTGGATGAGGGTGCATTCATTGGCATAGTGCCCAGGCTTTCCCCATTTGAAACAAGTGACCCCTCCGTCACACTTCCCAGAGTGCTTCTTCTTGCAGTTGTCATACCACTTCGCTTCTGATCCTCCTCCTCTTGAACCAGACTTCGAGAATCTACTCTTCTTGTTGGACTTCGAGGATCCATCGAACTTCCGTTTTTCACCAACCTCAGCCCTTTCCAGACCTCTTTCCTTTTGTTGGGTCTCTACGTTCTTAACTGCTCGAACAGCTGATTTCAGAGTGGTTGCCATCTTGACTGTTGGGCCAAAGTCAGCCGGTAGTCCGTTTGCGAACTTCTCAATTTTGGAAAGTTCGGTTGGCACTAAGTATGGGAACAACTTCATCTTTTCCGTGAATGCAACAACATAGTCATCGATGCTCATTCTCCCATTCTTCAAATTTTGGAACTCATTGTTCAGATCAATCAGATCTATCTCTGAACAGTATTGTGCCTTCAGTTGCTCCAAGAACTCATCCCATGACATTTTCAAAGCTTCTCCTCGCGGCATTGCATCTGCCAATAGCTTCCACCAGCTCAAGACTCCAGTTTTCAATTGTCTCACAGCGAATACGGTCTTCTGCTTTTTTTTCTGCAGTCGCAACTCTCAAACACCATCTCCATCTCGGAGATCCAGTCCATAATCTCAACAGGCTTTGGGCTTCCTGAGAGACTTGGTGGTATCGCACCCAAGAAATTTTTGTACATCCGCCCATCCTTGTTGTTTCTCCCTTCTGGGCCATCCCTTTTCTCACCTAGAGTGGCTACTTGGCTCACTTTGTGTCTGTAGTTCCCTTCCTCAGATCGCTTGGGAACTGGCTCCATCGGTTCAACATGTATGGTAGGTTCGTCCCTATTTTCGTGGAGCATCTATCTCATTTCTTCCCTTTGTTCAGCTAGCGTACCCGAATCATAGCTTGAACTCCAGCCATGGTGACTGGCTCAGGTGCAACTTCTTCTACAACAGGTATTTGCTGAACCACTGGGGGTTGGTTCCTATCTCCATTTGCGTTTACGTTTCCACTACGGGTCCTTGCCATCTTGATCTATACACCGAATAAGGTGAATTTAGATCTTTATTTAGGATAGATGTTTAAATCGTCCTTATCACTCCGAAACGTTTACATGCTAGTTCTAATATCGTAGTCGTACGTTTAGAATCCTAAACACATAAGGTTTCCAGATCCGGTCGGCAACAGACCATAGATCCGAAAAAATAACAACATACATGCACAAAGCATTTAGCACATAAAAGCATTTTAGACACAATTTCTAAAATAAGCTAGTGCTCACACCTCACAATCATCGCTTAGCATTCTAGGTTTAAGTCTAGAAATCCTAAAAATTCCTAGTTCACTTAAACTAATGCTCTGATACCAACTGTGATATCCCCATTTTGACGGCCAGAAAAGACCGATTTTCTTTATGCTTTGTTTGAAAATCAGAGTAAAATTTTAAATAAAAGTGTTGCGTAATTTGTCCCAAAACAAAATATGATAAAGATTTATCAAAAGCATTTCCGAGGAAATGTATTTCATTAAAAGACTTGGGATGTCATGTTTGATACAAATCAAAACCATAAACAGTACAATATAAGTCTTACTACATTATTTCGTATCTACAGGCCTATATCCGTAATCCCTCATCCCAAAACATCACATCTATGCTCATGCGCCACTACCTGTAATACAAGAAACTGAGTGGGTCAAGCTGGGGAGCCTGGTGAGCATATAGGGTTTTCAACCCACAATAAATAAGTTTATTAATTTCATCAATCAATAATAACCCGATTATCCGTTCCCATTATCCTCACTTTACGTCCCTAAACACCTATCATAAGGGACCTAGCCTAAGGATCATCATCGGGATGGACACTACTGCTAAGGGGATTCCTTAGCAATAAATGTCCTAAAGGCAACCATGTGGGGGATGGAGTACACCGGTGAACACATCGTTCACAAACACCTACAGGTTGCGAGCCTGCTACTGTTCCACTAGACTGTCTAGAAGAGTCCGTGGTCGTCATCCATACTCCACTAGATGACAGAATCAACAACATCAACATCGAGGCCTCTCATCATTTTATCACACATCACCTATTACATCTACCCATGTTTTACCCCAACATTTTCGTAGATATAAAATATATATACAACTTAAATCATTGAAAACATGTATAACAATGTTCATCCAGCATAGATAGCAAGTATTCAGATAGTATGCACACATAGCACGTAATTTATATAAAATACTTCATATCTATGTGTAAGCTGAAAGTAACTATGCACTCACCTGAAAGGTGGTGACTCAGCACTCGGACAGCGCTTCGATACTCTCAAAACAATTTTCTTTCGATAAAACCTAGTACCAATACCACTAGGGTTTAGTCTAACGATAACCGCGACAAATTAATAGTCTAACTATTATTATATTATTATTGTTATTATTATTATTATTATTATTATTATTATTATTATTATTATATAAGCGTTAATAACACTCAATATAACTCATAATAATAGCCCAAATAATTATTTTAAGGACCTAATAACATTCCTACAATTATTTGAAAGCTATATTAAAAATTGTGTAAGCATAGCTCACTTACAGCGGATTTTAACAAAAACCGAAACTTTATTTGGAGCAGCGTTTCGAAAACGAAAGACTCTTTTTCTCGGGACTCCGGGAGCCTCGGGGCTTCCTTAGGGAGCTAGGGGTTTTATCTAGGGCTTAGGGTGGTTTAGAGGAGCTAGAGAGAGAAACTAGTGAGAGAAAGAAGGTGGAAAGGTGCAAGAAAAATGGCTGCCCTCGCTGCCTTTTTATAGCCTGCGAGGCCTCGGTACGCTGGGCGTACCTCGGACCTACGCGGGGCGTAGTCATCGGATAAGGTTGCCAGTGAGCCTCCAGCTGTCTTACACTTGGAGCAGATCAGAGCGAGGGTACACGGGGCATACAGACCTCGGACGCTAGGCGTAATGCGAGGCGACGTGTCCTTCATCCGAAGTGAGCCGTGATCAGCAAGCGATGGTCAGGATTGAGCCACGTCATCGATCAAGCAACAGATTTTGCAAATTGCATTCTCAACTTCTAAAAAATCATAAAATTCGCATACGAGCTCTGTTTTCGACGTTCTTTATATCCACGCGAAGGTGGGAACGTACTCTACAACTTTTATTTAGACTCCATTGGCTAATTTTGACTTGATTTTAAATTTTATATTATTAAAAGGCCGGGACAGGATTGGTCCGTTAAATCCTCATAACTTCTTCATCCGACGTCCTTTTGTGCCCATCTTTTTCTCGTTACGCTACTTTTAACGAGATCTTCGATTCTCATTTAGGTCATGTCGGCTAAAAATCGCTTAATCTAATATTCGAATTTCGGGGTGTACACTGCTAATCCGAAACTTCGAAAAATCATAACTTCTTCATACGAAGTCAGATTTGGGCGTCCTTTTTATCGATGTTCTTAGTTTAACATATTCTACGACTTTTGTTTAGAGCGCTAAGGCTAAATCTCGCTCTATTGTAAATTCACCATTTACGCTTCCCGGTATCGTGCCAGTTCTGTCGCGAAACTTCGACGGGTCATAACTTCTTCGTTATAACTCGGATTTCGGCGTTCCTTATATCCCCGGAATCCTTGTTTCGACCACTACAACTTTATATAAAGATATCGGGCTTATCTCACACTTTAATTTTGACGCTTATTTTTATTCTTTATTAATTATACATTTATAAGTAAATAATAAGCACATAAACACACATAATTCACATAATACTCAAATATTTCATCTCTATTACTTCAAACAGAGTTACAATAGTTGATCTAGACTATTACATTGTCAAAAATGCTTAGCCCTGAGACCCGGGCGTTACAACATCACTGCTTCATCGTGATTTTCATAACTGTAATTATCACTATATACGTTGTACATACGGATTTTCACTACGGTAGAACGCTACTGCATTACATGTAAACTAGATTGTACGATACTATGAGGCGCTACTTCACTACTGTACCCTTAGGTGTACAGGGATAAATCCTACCACTGTATAACCAGAGTCTCCTGGAGGGAGAGCGTGAGGTTTGTGAATAGATCTATTCGGGACTAACAATCTCACATCTGGACTGCTAGCTACAGTTAGGCGGGCACGCCTGAGATGTACAAATGTCATTTAACATCAACGCCTGAAGAACGTTGGAAAGGTCACTAGTCATATTAAGCATGGTTATACAACTCACATTATGTATAAATCACCGATAGTTTACCAACCTGGTTTTCTTCAGTAGTTTTATTTATACCAAATAGAACTAAACACACTATGCATATTGGCCGAGCCAGGGGTATTCAAAACCGAATCATTTATGCTATGGTTTTACATTTAAATACGTATACTTCACTATTAGCTTTAGCTAGTCACATGAAGTAGTATTTTACATATCTCTATGATTTTCAGAAACGAACATTCATGGTTGTATACGAAATCGATCACACAACGTTTTTCACTAAAGAAAATATCGGATTTTCTTGAAACTACATAATCATTTCGGCTCGCTCATCAATAAGTTTTCATTACAAATTGCTGCTTATGAACTCACCAGCTTTATGCTGATATTTTTCAAACTACTTGTATTCTCAGGAAATCAGTAGATAGGTATTTGTTGGATTTTTGAGGAACCGAAGCATTTAGAGTTTTTAAGTTTTTATTTTGCAAAACTATTGGATGTTTTTCAAACTGAGTTACAAACAGATGTAACTGTTTTTATTAAAATATTCACTGTAATAGTTGTGTATCTATGATTGCTGTTATTCATTGGTTGTGATGCTATACATGACGTCCTCCGCCCCGGAACGTTTCCGCCATCGGTTTCGGGGTGTGGCAGATTGGTATCAGAGCCCATGTTTATAGCAAACTAGTATACCGAACCTTACGTGGTATACAACTATAAACACTAAGGGGTCTAAGTGCTCTACACTAAAAGTATACTTTCAAAATATAAAGTATTTTTATAAAAGTATACGAGCAAGCATACATAACAGGATTCGTGTCGCTAGTAGAACTGAATAAAAGTATTTTGGATGCTGGAACGCTACGGTTGAACCTGTGCAGTTATGTAATCATGTCTAGGGTGAATATAGCCTGATCAACTATATTCAGTCGAGACATGACCAACATGTGTTTAGGGGTGACTGTGGTGCTACAGCATTCTGAAACTTACCAAAACTCATCTCTCATAAAATACTATAGGAGTATTTTCGCTAGAGCCAAACTTAGTACGCAGATTCACTCTAAGTATTGCTACCTTTCCTTCCTTAAAGCGATAAATTACTTGTGTTAGTAACCTTTCTATGATTATCGCTCGGCAGAATACTTTCATTATTAGGATGAGACATATTTTGTTCTTTTATATATCTCGAGGACTTACCATCCTATTCTTCCTGATAGTCACATGAAGTAGTATTTTACATATCTCTATGATTTTCAGAAACGAACATTCATGGCTATATACGAAATCGATCACACAACGTTTTTCACTAAAGAAAATATTGGATTTTCTTGAAACTACATAATCATTTCGGCTCGCTCATCAATAAGTTTTCATTACAAATTGCTGCTTATGAACTCACCAGCTTTATGCTGATATTTTTCAAACTGCTTGTATTCTCAGGACATCAGTAGATAGGTATTTGTTGGATTTTTCAGGAACCGAAGCATTTAGAGTTTTTAAGTTTTTATTTTGCAAAACTATTGGATGTTTTTCAAACTGAGTTACAAACAGATGTAACTGTTTTTATTAAAATATTCACTGTAATAGTTATGTTGCTATGATTGCTGTTATTCATTGGTTGTGATGCTATACATGACGTCCTCCGCCCCGGAACGTTTCCGCCATCGGTTTCGGGGTGTGGCAGATTGGTATCAGAGCCCATGTTTATAGCAAACTAGTATACCGAACCTTACGTGGTATACAACTATAAACACTAAGGGGTCTAAGTGCTCTACACTAAAAGTATACTTTCAAAATATAAAGTATTTTTATAAAAGTATGCGAGCAAGCATACATAACAGGATTCGTGTCGCTAGTAGAACTGAATAAAAGTATTTTGGATGCTGGAACGCTATGGTTGAACCTGTGCAGTTATGTAATCATGTCTAGGGTGAATATAGCCTGATCAACTATATTCAGTCGAGACATGACCAACATGTGTTTAGGGGTGACTGTGGTGCTATAGCATGCCTGAAACTTACCAAAAATCATCTCTCATAAAATACTATAGGAGTATTTTCGCTAGAGCCAAACTTAGTACGCAGATTCACTCTAAGTATTGCTACCTTTCCTTCCTTAAAGCGATAAATTACTTGTGTTAGTAACCTTTCTATGATTATCGCTCGGCAGAGTACTTTCATTATTAGGATGAGATATATTTTGTTCTTTTATATATCTCGAGGACTTACCATCCTATTCTTCCTGATTGTTTCTAGAACAAGATGCCTCCCCGACCAAGACCCATCAGAAGGAACACCGAAAATCCGCCACCATCACCACCTCCTCAGTTCGACCCTGTCATGTTCCAGGCAGCAGTTACCACCGCCATGACTGCAACAATGGCACAAGTGAATGCTGGTGGAGCTGGAGCTGGAACCGACCCCCAGAGACAAGATGGAAGTCAGGGACAGTAGAAAGAGTGTTCCTACAAAGACTTCATGACTGCAAAACCCAAGTCCTTGGATGGAAATGGAGGTGTCATCGCTCTGACTCGATGGTTCGAGAAGATCGAATCCATCTTCGAAATTTGCGTTTGTGCTAAAGCAAACAAGGTGAAATTTGCCGCCTGCACCTTCACCGACAGAGCCTTGACCTGGTGGAATGGTCGAGTCAAAACCCTAACCCTGCCAGTGGCTAATGCCATGGGTTGGGAAAGGCTTAAGGAGCTCATGCTAGCGAAGTACTGCCCGAGGGGCGAAGTGCAAAAATTGGAGCACGAACTCTTGAACTTGAAAATGAAGGGTTCCGACATCGTTGCCTACACTGCTAGATTCTATGATCTGGCGCTTCTCTGTCCGAGAATGGTCACCCCGGAAAGCAAGAAAATCGAGAGGTACATCTGGGGACTGGCGCAACCCATAAAAGGAAATGTCTTGGCTTCGAGGCCGACCACATTTGAAAGCACCAAGGATCTGACATAGACTTTGATCGATCATGGAATCGATCTGGATGAGGTGGCAGCTGTCTCCGAGCCATGAGAACCTTCCAAAGTCCAAGATCTGATGCCATAACTCCACATTACACCCCACAACCCGAAAATGGCTTAGAAATGCCCTAAAGATACCAAAATCCAAGCCTTAAAGTTGATTTAGCACATGGAAAGTCAAGATTGAGGCTTTTTACCTTAAATGAGCTGGAAATGGAACACAATCTTTGGATCTTCTAGCTTCAACTTGAACTCCCAATCTCCTTTCTTCTTCTCAAGCTTCACAACCACCAAAAATGCACAAAGATGGAAGTCAGGGACAGTAGAAAGAGTGTTCCTACCAAGACTTCATGACTGCAAAACCCAAGTCCTTCGATGGAAATGGAGGTGTCATTGCTCTGACTCGATGGTTCGAGAAGATCGAATCCATCTTCGAAATTTGTGTTTGTGCTAAAGCAAACAAAGTGAAATTTGCCGCCTGCACCTTCACCGACAGAGCCTTGACCTGGTGGAATGGTCGAGTCAAAACCCTAACCCTGCCAGTGGCTAATGCCATGGGTTGGGAAAGGCTTAAGGAGCTCATGCTAGCGAAGTACTGCCCGAGGGGCGAAGTGCAAAAATTGGAGCACGAACTCTTGAACTTGAAAATGAAGGGTTCCGACATCGTTGCCTACACTGCTAGATTCTATGATCTGGCGCTTCTCTGTCCGAGAATGGTCACCCCGGAAAGCAAGAAAATCGAGAGGTACATCTGGGGACTGGCGCAACCCATAAAAGGAAATGTCTTGGCTTCGAGGCCGACCACATTTGAAAGCACCAAGGATCTGACATAGACTTTGATCGATCATGGAATCGATCTGGATGAGGTGGCAGCTGTCTCCGAGCCATGAGAACCTTCCAAAGTCCAAGATCTGATGCCATAACTCCACATTACACCCCACAACCCGAAAATGGCTTAGAAATGCCCTAAAGATACCAAAATCCAAGCCTTAAAGTTGATTTAGCACATGGAAAGTCAAGATTGAGGCTTTTTACCTTAAATGAGCTGGAAATGGAACACAATCTTTGGATCTTCTAGCTTCAACTTGAACTCCCAATCTCCTTTCTTCTTCTCAAGCTTCACAACCACCAAAAATGCACAAAAATGGCTTAAGAGCACTCAAACAAGGCTAAGGTTTTAGTTTAAGGTCTTCTGGAAGTGTGAGGGACGATGTAGGTTAATATGGGAGGAGATAAGTTGTTTAAATAGGGTACAGTCCCTCAAATTTAGGGTTTCACCCAGACAAGACTTACTTGCCGAGTCGGTCTCCCGAATCGTCGAATAGGTCACTTAAAGTCCATGCGTAAAGCGGAGTCTACTCGACAAGTTGGGTCTTCAACTCACCGAGTCCCAGAGTAAAATACAATAATACTTGGAATTAAATACATACCAGGAACCGGGTGTTACACACACACCTAAAATAGAAATTTTGTAGTCTTGCCCTTCTTGTTCTTGCTTTCAAATACAATCCCCAGAGGTTTCAAACAAATCTCCCCATCTTCATAATCTTTCAGAAAGGCTTGATTCTTCAATATTGACTTAGGAACATAAACTTGCTTTCCCAATGTTGTATCAAACTCGATATCGGTTAAAGCTAAATCCCCATAATAGCCATCAATGAAAACCCTCAAATGTGTGAACCCAATCATAAAATCTTCTTTGTTTGTTATCTGCAGTTTCGAAACATCAACTGACTTCAAAATCTTCGTAACAATCAGAAGATCATAAAGGTTCATCAATTGAAAGTCAACAGCCGAGAAGTCAAAAGAGACATTGTTTGCTCGGAATGCATAGAATCGTTAATTCTACAACATACCCTCGAACAAAATGACTTTGGATATATTGAGAACTCAAACTATTTTGTCTAACGACCAGACTTCCTACTCACTCTTCCCCAGAACAACATGGAAAAGAAACTTCATGCGTTGGAACTCAATTTTATCCTTGTACTATTGGCGTGTTCAAATTGTTCATCAAGAAACATCATTGGATTTATCGGAAAACCCAACTGATTAAAATTGGTGTTTTCGATATCATAACTCTTCTTGGGTGTCT
Source organism: Lactuca sativa (assembly GCF_002870075.4). Classification (NCBI taxonomy): domain Eukaryota; kingdom Viridiplantae; phylum Streptophyta; class Magnoliopsida; order Asterales; family Asteraceae; genus Lactuca; species Lactuca sativa. Next base: position 94,313,834 of record NC_056623.2, on the reverse strand, counting down.
TACTGAAATAATGCATCTCACCAGAAATGACAGTTGTTTCGATATACTCATAATTCCAATATTTTGAAGGGTTACCTTTGTTAATACCTGGTGGATCATTGGCTCTTTATCGAAGGAGGCTTTGAATCTGCCTTTTTTTCCATTTCTTGTTCAATTGGAACCTTCTTTTCTTCTGCAGTATGCCCATGAAGAATTCATTTTCCTTTGTTTTGAATCTGTTTTGTGTTAGGAGGAGGTCTCGAAGAACTGGACCCTCCAACAGCAGAACCAATTACAACTCCTTTTGTTATCGGCTTCGTTGTTGTTGTAGAAGTTGAAATTGTAAACACATTGATAAGAGAAGTTGGAAGTTGAGTAGAAGATATCTTTGCAACAACCATCGCATACTCTTCATTTTTATTCGAGGCACTTCCACCAGTACCAAATTTTGATCCACCGCCAACACTTCCCTTCCCCCCCCCCCCTTGCACCCCTGTAGAAACAGGTGGGGCATCCGTTGGCATCATCTTGATCAATTTCGCGAGTGGTGATAACTCCTTCTGAATTGTCGACTCAAGCAGTGAAAACTTCTCAGAAAGAAGTTTAGGACTGATCAATGAAGACGAAACAAAACATGAATTCAACACCAATCGCTTTAACTCTATCACCAATTTATCAATGTTTGCAAAACTTAGACATCAGCATCAACCATCTTCTCAACTTTCGGAGCAAGATCTTCATACAAAGTAACGAATTTTGTTACAACATCAGCAATGAAATAAATCTTCTAGTGAAGAGATGAATAATTATGTTCTAATGCCACAACTTCCTATGCCAAATCCTCACGAAGTTCTTGAATTTTATGATTCACAACTTCTCGAACTTTCTTCACATCTTGAATAAAAAGAACATGCCTTTCCCTTGCAGCATCCTTTATTGCTTTCAAGTTAGAAGATTGTTCTATCACCCTCTTCTCATTATTTTCAAGTCAGAAGACTGTTCTTCGAAGATTTTTCACTTTTACTAGATTGCTCCTGAGACTTAGATACCTTTTCAACTACTCAAGACTAGCTTTCGAAGGACTAGCTTGACCTTTCTTCTTCGATGCTCTATGCTTCTTCGTAGGACTTTCATTTGATTTTGCCAATAACACTCCAGTTTCGATAGAGGGATTGATTTTCTATAAATAAGCAAACAATACGGGATTTGTTGGAGTAACCTTTTGAAGCATTGCGCCTAGAATACAAGCTACTGTTGGAAATTCTTCAGGACTGTCTTCAATAGTTTTGGGATATTGATACATTGAAAACTCAGCTTTTTCTTCGTTTTCAGAAACAACAATATTTTCCTTCTCATAAGCATATTGTAAAATCAAGCTCCAATATCTAGTCATTGAAATCCCATCAACAATGTTTGTATTTCCTAAACTTTTCACAAAATCATTCCATAATTGAGTTGCATAATCAACATGTAAATCGTAGTAAAGACCTGTAACCGTAGCATAAACTTCCAAACGACCTTTATCTAATCCCACAGTTTGACCAGTTAAGCACCGAAGAAAAATGCCAAACAAGAAGTTTCATATACAAAGAAAATATGATTTCTTGAATTCACTGACTTTTGTAATCATAGGTTGATAACCCATCTCATTGAACATATGAATGATTTGTTCATTGGTTACCTTGTAGAAGGGTTCAGTGTAACGCCCGCAGATCCAGGCTAGTCAATTGAGACACAATAAACATCGAAAAAGAATTTTTGATAGAAGGTTATTTATAATAAATAACCATAAAAAAGTGGTAGTATATGTCTCAAGGTTTCTGTACATATAAAGAACGCCGAAATCTGAGTTATAACGAAGAAGTTATGACCTGTCGAATTTTTACGACAAAACTGGCACGACGTTGTGTGACGTAAAAAGTGAGTTTGTCATAAAATGCTCTTTAGCCTTAGCAATCTAAACGAAAGCTGCAGTATACGTTAAAATGAGATCGTGCATAAAAAGAACATCCAAATCTGATTTCGTATGAGGAATTTATGAATTTTCTAAGATTTGACATAGTAGTATATAACCCGAAGTTGGAATTTTAGATCGAGCGATTTTTAGCCGAGACAACCTAAATAAGAATTGACGACCTCATTAATACGAGTTCAACGATAAAAATACAGTCGAAAACAGAGTTCGTATGTAGAAGTTATGAATTCTACACGGTCGTTTAGCAGTGTAATTTTCTTATACTGTTAAATTTAAAATCGGTCGAGAATTATCCAATGGTGTCTAAACGAAACTTGTAGATCATGAACCCACCTACATGTGGATATAAAGAACGTCAAAAACAGAGTTTGTATGCAAAAGTTATAGGTTTTAGAAGATATAAGGGTGCTTCAGCGAAGTGGGTCACATGGCGCAATCTGATGACGAAACGTGGCACCAACTCGACGAGTTGGGCCAGAAACTCGACGAGTTCAACACTTTTTCAGCCTATAAATACTCCTCGAGAGTTCCTTCATTTTTCATACTGAAATCCACTTCTTCTTCTCTTTACTTACTCTTTAAACCTCCCAAAACACTCCCAAAAAGTCTAGGAAACTTCCCTAGCACTTGAAGAAAGCCCCAGAGTGCTAGAAGGCTACGAGAAAAAGAGATTTTCGTTTCGAAAACTCTGCCCCCACAGAACTCAATTTTCAATCGAACCTCCCGGTTTCGCCGAAGCGAAGCGTTGTCCAATTTGGAATCACCACCTTATCAAGTGAGTGTATAGTTACTTTCATCTTACACATAGATATGAAATATTTTATATAATTTACGTGCTATGTGTGCATATTATCTGTTTACTTGAGATTTGTGCTAGATGAAAGATTTAAACATTGTTTTTCAGATCTAAGTTGTATATGTATTTTTATACTTTGATATCTATGTTGGATGAAAGATCTAAACATCTTTCTTCTCAGATATGAACTATTCTACAGATCTAGACTGTATATGTATTTCTACTTTGAGATTTATGTTGGATGAAAGATCTAAACTTCTTTCTTTTCAGATCTGAACTTTTTCTTCAGATCTAGACTGTATATGTATTTTATACTGTGAGATCTATGTTGTTTGAAAGATCTAAACTTCTTTCTTTTCAGATCTGAACTATTCTTCAGATGTTGACTATATATGTAATTTATACTTTGATATCTATGTTGGATGAAAGATCTAAACTGCTTTCTTTTCATTTCTGAATTTTTTCTTCGGATCTAGACTATATATGATACCTTGATATCTATGTTGGATGAAAGATTTAAACTTTGTTTTTCAGATCTAAGTTGTATATGTATTTTATATCTTCAGATCTATACTGGATGAAAGATTTAGACTTTATTTTAGATCTGTACTGTATTTTTTTTATCTACGAATATGTTGGGTAGAACATGGATAGATAAGTGATGAGGGATGAAAGATGATATAGATGAATAATGGCAGCTGCGCCACAACCTGTAGATGATTTTAAAATGCGATGTACTCTAAACATCTTAGCAATTGCGCCTATAGGATAATATTGGCAGCCGCGCCCAGTTGAGAACAACACAATCCTGGCAGTTGCGCCTAAAGGATAATATTGGCAGTTGTGCTTAATAGATGACATTAGCAGTAATGGACTTCGCGCATATTCCCTAGGATAAACCTTAGGAATGAATGAATGAAGGATAGTTGATTCTTAGAGTAGATTCTTAAGAATCAAGAATATAATGGGGATGAGTAATTGGGTTGATTGTTTGATGATTAAACATAATACTTATATTATTGTGGCTTGAAAACCCTGTGTACTCACTGGGTTTCCCAACCTGACCCACTCAGTTATTTGTATCACTGGTTTCGATACGAAGTCAAATTATACTGAGAGATTAAAGAAGATGCAAATACCTAGTGGAAATGAATGTAAGGTCTGTTTATGCTGATGTTTCTGTATCGACGATGACATCCCAATGTTTTAAAATGAATAAAAATACATTTCTATAGAAATGCTTTGATAACATATTTATCATGTTTTCTGGGAACAATTTCCGAAACATATTTCTTTAAAAGATACTCTGATATTCAAAATAAAGCATAAACAAATCGGTCTTTTCAGGCCGTGAAAAATGAGGATGTCACATTCAGCATTAGAAATACTGAGATTCTGAGCAAAGACCTTCTTCGACAGCCTAAACTTCTTATCATTCATCCGTTGAAATGTCACAGTGTTCATCGTCTTGCTATAAGTTGTTGTAGTACCAGCAAGAGATAACCAGGAAACTCGTACAAAAAAGGAATGAAACATTGCCTTAGATAAGATGGAATGTTGAAGAGAAACAACCAACATCTTCAATTCCTTTGGATAGACATTGACATCGCCTTGAACTTGGAAATTTGTGCTTTGAATTTTCATAATAGGTTGAGAAGAAACGTCTTCAGTAGTATGAAAATCAACATGTGTAGCCGCCATTGTTAGGGTTTGAAATCTTGAAGAATTTCAGAGAGAAAAGGACACGGGATCTTTGAGAATTTTAATTGAGCGTAAAATTGGAATTTAACATCCAAATCCCCTTTTATACGTACACCCAGTTTGAGTTTGAAGCGGTTTTCAACATTAAATGATAAGCCACGTGTCACCTTGAAAAACGGAGTTAGTGCCGTAAAGATAGTCACGCCTGTAAAAGTAACGATGACTTTTCCTTGAAACCCGCGTAGGAACCAGAACGTCACATCCATCAGTCTGTTCGATAGTACCAAGAGGATAAAAATCGTCAAAAACCTTTGGAATGGAGGTTGGGCTCTTTTACTTTTGGGTTTAAAAGTAAAGTCATGTGCCAGACTTTCGAAATCATCAGCCTGAGTTGGTTTTACTCAGAATCTCAAGGATTTCGTGAGTGCAATGTGTGCCAAAGAAAAAGATAAGAAGCAAAATAAGAAAATTTTGGTTATGTGATGTCAAAAATATTTCGACAAAAATGCAGTTAGATCCCAGGCCAAGATCACTTCACTAATCGTCAAGAGAGATGACCAACAAATTGTGTGGTTTCCCGTAAAATACGATAGAATACTTATAGAGAAGTATCGAAGGGCATATTTTTATTAGGCTTCTTGGGTTGGCTAAAAATTTTTCGTTACATATCACATCTAAACATAAGAGTGATATATTGTTAACGAAATTACCTATTTGACTAGTGTAGTCAAGGACAAGTATGTATTGGAAAAATATATGAAGTAAAAATGAATTAGATAGATACTCACACTGAAATCATATTCCACAAAACAAAAATATGTATGGATCATATTGAGTAAAACTGTTGTGGGTTTCGAACATTTTATCAAGACCACTCAAAAAGAAAGAATATGATTTGGATTATCAAAAAGTGGTACTAAAACAATAATTTCGTTAAAATCTGGAACGAAGTTCCCCATCAATTCCTTTAATGGTTCGAAAATTTGGGTTTCACATTCATCATGGTTTCATGAATCCAGATCATTAACACAAATTGTTTACATACCTATAACCTGGTTGGTTTTGACCAGATATGTCTTGGGTATGTATCTTTGTGTGTAATTGTGTAATAACTTTAGGATGTAAAAGATTGGTTAATGATTCGAAAGTACCTATACTATGATTGGACCAAGTAGTTAACTCTTAACTCATATGAGAAGAGTAAGGTAGCTCAGAGACTAATGTGAATACAACCTGATTGAGAAGGAATTTTCGTGATGAAAAGTCCCATAAGGCTTTCGAAAAATACATCGAATCATGGAGGCTTGGGTCGGCATGCTGCAACATGCTTGTAGGGACATCCTAACTAGGATAAAGTTTCAAAAATATACCTTTCCCTCAAGCAGCAAGCATTAACCAACAAAATTTTCGCTAAAATCTGCATCATTAAAGATTAACAAAACAGAAATATTTTTGTATTTTTGATTTTTGAAAGTAAAAAAAATGAAAATCTTTTTGTTGTTTTTGATTTTTGAGAAAGAAAGACAAAAATGATTTTTTTTTTGATGTTTTTAATTTTTGAATAAGAAAGACAAAAAAGAAATTTTTTTTGTTGTTTTTGATTTTTGAAAAAAATATGTATCTGACTAGCGAAAATTTGAAAAATAGCAAAAGTAAGAAAGATTTTAACAAACCATTTGTGTATGATGTCGAAAGTGAAGCATGTCGAAGCGTTGACTATGAACAGTAACCGCTAAATCATGAACAGTAACCGCTAATTCGACATCTTTCCTCCGTTCGACTTTTCATTCTATCGAAATTTGTTCAGGAAATGAATTCGCATCCATCATTCCTAAGCCATTCAGAATTCTCACGAAAGATTTTTCATCTAATGGTTTTGTAAAGATATCATCAAGCTGATCAATTCTCTTTACAAAATGAACTTCTATGTTTCCATCTTCAACGTGATCTTTGATAAAATGGTAACGAAGAACAATGTGTTTTGTTTTCGAATGTTGCATAGGGTTATGGCAGATTCGAATGGCACTTTATGAGTCACAATACAACAAAATTTTCTTTATGTTGATTGCATAATCATGCAGTTGACTTTGTATCCATATGATTTGTGAAGTGCAAGCTGCAGCAACAACATATTTTGCTTCTGCTGTGGAAATTGAAACACATGTTTGCTTTTTCGAATGCCAGCTTACGAGCTTCCCATCCAACAGTTAACATCCGCCACTTGTCCTTTTGCGATCAAGATTACAACCACCCAAATCAGCATCTGAGAATGCTTGAATGAAAAATCCTGACTTTAAAGGATACCACAATCCTAAGAAGTTGTTCCTTTGAGATACCGAAATAAATTCTTAATTGCAGATAGATGAGGTTCCCTGAGATTCGATTGGTACCTAGCACAATTGCACACTGACAACATAATATCATATCGAATTGCCGTGGGGTAAAGTAACGACCCTATCATGCTTTGATACAATGTGAGATCAACAGTTGGTTTATCCAACGAAGGATTAAGCCTTGTACCAACTGCCATTGGTACTCTTAACTTTGTGTTATTCGTCATTCCGAACTTTTCAAGCAGATTTCTTGTATACTTTTCTTGATTGATAAATATTCCCTCTCTACTTTGACGAATATTTAATCTTAGAAAATTGTTTATCTTCCCCATCATGCTCATTTCAAATTTGCTTTTCATTAAAATTTTGAATTATCTTGACAAAGAAGGGTCAGTTGAACCAAAAATAATATCATTGACCTAAATTTTAACAAACATGTGATGATTTCCAACTTTCTTTCGAAAGATAGTTGGATCAACAGATCCTTGTTTAAATTTCTATTGCTTTAAGAAATTGGTAAGAGTTGCATACCATGCTCTCGGTGCTTGTTTTAATCTATAAACAGCTTTATCTAAAATATAACAATGATCAGGGAATTCTTCGTTAATAAAACCTGAGGGTTGTTTAACATATACCGTCTCTTCAAGTTCATAGTTGAGAAAAACACACTTAACATCCATCTGGTAGACATCAAAATCCTTGTGCGCTGTATAAGCTAAAAATATTCGAACTGTCTCGAGTCTTTCGACAGGGGAAAAGGTTTCCTCATAGTCTATACCTTCTTGTTGCGAATAACATTCAACTACAAGCCTAACTTTGTTTCAAACAATATTACCATCTATATCTGTTTTATTTTTAAAGATCCATTTTAAGCCTACTATTGAAACATCCTTTGGTTTGGGAATTAATCTCCAGACCTTGTATCTTTCAAATTCAACAAGCTTAGATTGCATAGAAACAACCCAATCAGGATGTTCCATAGCAACCTTGACAGATTTAGGTTCAATTTTTGAAATAAAAACATTGAACATGCAAAATTCCTGGTGTACATTAAGTACCTCATTCTTTGCACGAAGTTGAGCTCGTGTTAACACTCCATCATGAGGATCACCAAGAATTTGTTCCTTTGGATGACTTCTAGTCCATCTATTCACTGGAGGATATGCAGGATCAAAGTCTAAAAATGCATCCTCGAACATTTCTTCAGTTTCATATCCTTCACCGACCTGCATTTGACAAATTATCATTCATTTCATGAAATTCATTATCATGAACATTGGAAACATTTGTATTATTTTCACAAAATGACAAGTGTGAAAACTAATTAGTGATTGACATTGACAAAATTATTTATATTTATTAGGAATGATTTAAAAAAAATGAAAAAAAAACACAAATGGAAAAATTTTATTGAAAAAAATCCTTAAAATAACAAGTAACTAAATGAATAAGAACGTGACAAAAAAAAAAAAAAAAATTGAAAGTAAAGATTTAAGAGGGAGAACTCTCTTGGAAGGGCAGCCGCGTTGCGCAACTGTTCTCGAAGGAAAAGCATACCAGGAATCTATCTATTTTTAGTATTTTACTCAACTTGCCCCTCTTTTTTTTTTTTTTTTTTTTTCAACTTGTTCCCTCTCTATGTCATACTCCTTATGTCATATATGCATATCTTATTCCTCCCATAGCATATTCGAAGACACATGCACTGTTAAAATTTTGTGTACTTACATCACAAAAAGTTAGAGTTATAACCTCTCCTGCCTTCAATCGAGTTCTTCAACAGAAGTAAGTTGTTCCATGAGTTATTTTTATTTATTTATTTATTTATTTTATTTTTATTGGCCATTGTGGTGATTAAATATTGGAAAACACAAATGTAATTAGGTCTAACACTAATAACATTATTACGACTAAGCATTTAATTTGACTTTTAATCATTAAATATAAAAGTAGTCAAAACAAAACCAACGCCAAAAGTTGTCTGTTTAATTAACTTTAGCAAATCTCACAGAATTTTTAATAACAAAAGAACTAGGAAACATTTGAGACCGGTGGTTAACCTTTGTGACCTGTGATTAACCTTTATGACCGGTGGTTAACCGGTAGTAGCAGGTAAAACACTAAAACAAACCAGTATATAAGCAGCTCATTTGCTTGCGATATATGCATACCAACTTACACCTCCCTCTCCCCTATCTCCGCCTACCTCCGCCATCTTATCAATCAAAACTCAACCATGCCAATCCGTTCAATCGCTTTTGGCCGATATGATGAGTTTAAGCACCCGGATACCATAAAGGCCGGGGTGGCGGAGTTCATCTCCACCTTCATCTTCGTCTTTGCAGGCACAGGTTCCGGCTTAGCTTTCAGCAAGCTAACCAACGATGGTCCTGCCACCCCTACTGGTCTTATGGTAGCAGCTATTGCCCATGCTTTTGCCCTGTTCGTGGCTGTCTCCATCAGTGCGAATATCTCCGGTGGACATGTGAACCCCGCCGTCACCCTCGGTGCCTTTGTTGGTGGTAATATCACTTTCCTCCGTGGTCTTGTTTACATACTTGGTCAGGTGCTGGGGTCCATTGTCGCTTGCTTACTACTCGAGTTTGTCACCAATGGCATGGTGAGAATCTAATTGATTTTTTTTTTCTTTCAATATATTATAATATAGCTAGCTATACGTTTGCATGATAATGAATTCATCATGGTTATACAATGTCTTTAACTTTTTTTTTTTTTATCATACTTAGTTTATTTACTCAATTAGACCACTATATCAATAATATTTCCTTATAATATTTAATATAACAACTATTTTTAAAATTAACAAGTAGATAAAAACAATGACAATAGGCCATCTAGCTAGCAAACCACCATCGCTAATGTTTGAAATGTATATTTTTCAACTTTAAGATTACCTCCTACTCAAAATATTAAAATTAATATTTACTTTAAAATGCCACTTTAAAAGTATATTTCAAATTACAAGTTTTTTTAATTGGACTTGAAACGGTAAATATCATTCTTTTGCAGTCTGTAGAAGAGTTTACATTTGATGAAGGAGTCGGGTTCTGGAACGCTTTTGTATTTGAGATCGTGATGACATTCGGACTCGTTTACACAGTTTACGCAACCGCAATAGATCCCAAGAGGGGTAATTTGGGAACAACGGCACCAATTGCCATTGGGTTTATTGTTGGAGCAAATATCTTGGCGGGCGGGGCGTTCACCGGAGCATCCATGAACCCGGCTTTGTCAATTGGCCGGGTTTTGGTGAGCTGGAACATTACCTTGCCCAACCACTTGGTGTTTTGGACTGCACCTTTGATCGGTGGTGCTATTGCTGGGTTTGTTTATGACTTCCTTTTCATGAACCAAACCCATGACCATTTGCCCACAAGTACCTAAATGTTTTAGAACAATACTTGTTAAAATTAAGTTTTATGTTTTTTCAAAAATTGTTTTCTTATCTGTTCATCTCCTTCCGGTTTGTAATTTGTGGATATTGGATTGTGAACGACCCAATGTGTCCTTGTTGTTTTGTAAAGATCCATGGATTGTGTTTAAACTTTATGTTACTTTTCATATTCTTATATTTATCCTTTGGGTAATTTTATCCATTATTTGAATGAAATGATGTTAATTTTAATGTTATTCAAGTATGTGAAACTTGTTTTAGACTAGTTCAAACACAGCTATTTTGAAGTACCGGAACGAATCTATTCTCACTGAACTTTTATCAAATGTATGTCATTATTTTCGCAACTTGCTATTTTTGTGGGATTTAGGGTTTTAGTTTAACCTTCATATTTGACAAATATTTATTAACCAATTTTTCTATTATAATCCTTATACTAATAAAAGAATAGTTTTTTTGCCATATGTCATCATATTAAACATTTTAATTAATGTGTTACCACTTGTCAATCTATTAGTTTTCCATTTTAAATTTATTACCTCCTCATTAATCATTAATATGATTCTATTTTAAATTTTAAATTTTAAATTATTCTTTTCATTAATTCACAAATAAAAAATTCTAATATATATTAAAAATTAATTTTATATATTTATTTGAATCAATGATTATAATTTCACATAACTAATAAAAATATCTTTTAAATTAATAATTTATTTAAAATAATTTTGAGTTTTTACTATAAAAGTTTGATTAATTTTATAATCGTGGTTCCCATGGGTTATAAATTAGTAAAAGAATAGTTTTAATCTTTCTTTCATGTCTTCCTATTAGGCTTCATAATTCATACATATTTTATTTTACTTTTGTCATCTGTGACCGTATTAGGTTTCTTAATTAATGTATGTCACTTATCAACCTATTAATTCTTAATTTTAAATTTTAAATTTTAAATTTGTCACTCTAATTACATTAAAATTAAAATTAAAACAAAATTAATACAAATTATAAGGTGATATAATTTCACATGTTTATTTAAATTAAGAATTATAATTTTATATAACTAAAAAGATATCTCATAATTAATGATTTATTTAAAATAATTGATTAATAATTTTGAATTCTCACTATATAAAAATTTAATTAATTTTGTAACCGTGTTTCCCATAGATTATAAACTACTCACTATATGATATACATAAGAAATAAAGAAATAAGTAGTTACAAATCAACTGGATGTCTCTTTGATAATTTGGTGGCAATGATCTACATTTTTTTGTGCGTGCTGCAGTATATGATTCACTACAGATTTTGTGTATGCATGTTGCACTATGATTCACCGCTATGTAAATTACTTTACTTGTTAACATACATATATAAAAAGCACCAATATAGCATACATACTCTTTTTACAGCAAGATTAAAATGTTTTTTTACCTTGGAAATAAAAGGGCTTGATAATGATTTTACAATTTTGTAGACTGCAATATGGTGTTCGGCAGTTGGGTCTGTGGTCTTATGAACCTTACGTAGTTAAATACATGAAAGTCAAATTTTCATTGAATTGTTCAATAATCACAAAAGTCAACGACATTGATTTTGACCACTAAGAAATTTTATTAAACTAAAACATCAACAAAAAGAGAGAATATGAATTTTGACCTTTACCGCTGATAGTGTGCTAAGAAGGTGAGTGCCGGTGGTCTTGAAAGAGTGTCTAAACTGTGCCATTATTTCAATCCAACTTGCATTGCCATCCCAAATGAACGTACTTTCAAATAAATCAAATGAAGCTTATTAAAAAAAAAGTGTTCAATTATATGATGTTTTTTTTTTTTATTTTTATTTCCGTTCACAATGAAGCAATATCTCCCCAAAGCATTCACTTCAACAACGTGTTAGGGTTATTTTAGCACAATAGAACTCAATTAATTTCACCAACATCAACATACATTGCATTTGCGATGTCCCCTATGTGTCAGCCGTCATCAATCGTTCCAACCAGATTTTGCAAGCATCACACTGGGAAACGATGACGAACTAGAAGATTGGCAAGGGAGAATAGGAAGGAATCAATTGTATCGTTGGAATGTAACACCTGTTCCTCATGTATATTTCTTTATGATGTTAAAGCTTATAATTTTTGAGAAATAAAAGTCTACGCAGGGCGTAATTCATTAAACTCATGCGGGGATCTTGTGCCCTAAGCAGGGCGAAACCTCGGTTACGCAAAGCGTAGTGGCGCAAAGTGCAAACCCTAATTTATTGGGTTTTGAGTCATATTTAAGGACCTTAACCCCTTGAGACATTTCTTATGACCAACGTCCATCCCCTTTATCCCCCATCTCAAAACCCTAGTCCCTTAGAGAGAATTTTGGAGATTGAGGGTCATTTTTGTTGCATGTTGATTTTGAAGGAAGGCCATTGTATAGTTATGGTGCACCCAAGCTTGTGGATCCTGATTTTTCATCCATTTTTCCATCTTCAGAAACCTTGATGAGTGTTTTGTTAGATGTTGCTAGTTTATGACTTTATGTCCTTTTTGTCCCATATTCTTGGTCTTCTTGGGTATTAGCTATTCCAGACCTTGTGAGTAGAATTTCTAGACGTTTTGGAGTGTATTAAGTCATCAAAATGCAATCGTTGCCCCTTCCTTCCATCAATGCATGAGATGTGGATCATGAGAATGAGTATATGGTTAGGGTTTGGGATTTGAGCTCTCTTTAGCCCTGTAAAGACATAAATTTGGAGAATTTATGATTTAAAATGTTCATTAGGGTCAGATCTGAGCTTTGAGTGAAAGGTCTTAATGTATTAAGAGCTTAAAATGAGGATTGGGTAAAAGTGTTGTGCGTAGGGCGTAATCTGGGCTACGCCCAACGTAACCTGATTTCCACCCGATTCTCGTTAAGGCTCTATGCCCTACGTAGAGACTTGGATTACGTCATGCGTAAGTCAACAGAAGGTTAACTGTTGACTTTTTTATTAGTTTGACTTTTGGTCAACTGTGAGGGGTTGAGGACTTAGAGTGGCAAACTGATCTTTCGCCCAAATGAGGATTAGTCTTGGTATTTCGACTTGTTGAGTTGGAATAATTACCTTAATTGTAAATTAGGGCTATTTTGGATATGATTACTAGGAGGAGTCTAGTATCGACAATTCGGGTGTGAGGTTTATCAATCTTCTGTGAGAGGTGCGTCTACTTATTATATTGCCTATGCCATAGTATGTGTGCATGCTGACCAGATGGGTCTTACTTGATATTTGTTGTTATGTGTTCACTGGAGTTGCTGATAACACTCGGGTCTGTTGTTAGCCTACTGAGATTGCAGATTGTCTCCAGGGTTACTGATAATCCACCGGTCGTGCTGTTAGCCCACTGAGACCGCTGATAGTCTTCAGGGTTGGTAATAGCCCACCGGGCGTGCTGTTAATCCATTGAGATTGTTGATAATCCTAGGGTTGTTGATGACCCATATCTGTTTATTATATGGTGTGATGTATGTAATATTTTGGGGAACTCACTAAGCTTCGTCCATACGGTTGTTGATTAAATGCTTTAGGTACTTTAGATGATCGTGGGAAGACGAATGTTTGATTGTATACATTCGCCTGCATTTTTTTTGTTTCCGTATATTATGACACTCTAGTATTTTGGGATGAATGTATTTGGTACTTATGTTTTCTTGACATGGGTTTTATGAACATTATTTTATCTAAATTAAAAATGATTTTTTTTGAAAAATGGGTTGTTACAATTTGGTATCAGAGCCTTGGTTTGAGAGATTTAGATGAACACTCGTGGGACTCCAGACTCTAACTAAGGATCTGAGTGTTTTCATAAAAATGTTTCAAAGGATATAAAGAATTTCAAAGGAGAATAACAGGGTGAAGCAATGTGTACACTCGGCCGGAGCTCGAGTGGTGATTTTCCAAAACATCTCAACTTGTTTTATATGTTGCTTTGAGTTGCTATATTATGAGTTGACGGAACTGCATGCTAGATGATAGGCTAAGGATCCCTCAAGAAGTACGTGGTAGGGTTTCCTCATTTGTGACGCCTTTATCCTAAGAGGTTGCTTTTAGGTATTGAACCTATCCTTGTGAATTGTTTTGTTTATGTTGCATAATTATACATAGTTAGGATTTTATAGCCTTAGAATGCGTAATTTAGCCTTAATTCCTGTTCCTTGTTTGGTTGTGGACTTGAGGTAAAATCATTTATACATCTGTCTATCGGGTTCTGAATTATGTAGAATTGGTGTACGTGAAGCAATTGGTGAAAGTAGCGGAGATCCCAAAGAGGTAGAGTTGTGGTCGAGAGGTAGCCTAAGATGAGTTCTTAGGTGCTTAGTTGTGGTTATGGGGAACCTATAGGTGTGTAGATACACCAGAGGATAAGTGTTTGTGTAACTTAGTGTAACAACTCGAAAATCCTACGGTAAACAACGTTAGTTTTTTTTGTTACTCGAAGAACTATTTATGCAAAATATTTTAGCTTTATGAGGTTAAAATGGAATAAATTAACTAAAAATAGTATTATTTAATATCTAAAAGAATTAATCAAAATTAAAAGGTGTGTAATTTAATGAAATTGATTTATGAAATTATTAGGGTAAATATAAGTTTAAGAGACTCAAATTTCATATAAGGAAACTTTAATTGTTAACTAATTTGGGTTAGGTGTGTTGAAACTCTTCTTAAGATTCTTGAGGGACTAACTTGGAAATATGAAATAACCCGAAGGAGAAGGATCGATTTTTCTCCTTGTATACGTTCCATCATCACGTTAGTAAAAAACAATTGACAACATCTTCTCCTTTTACATGTGTGTCGATTTGAAAACCAAAAAAAAAAAAAAATTAATTCCTTTTTTGTTGTCGTGTGCATCGTTGATCAAGCCAAGAGAAGAAAAAAAGTCGTATTCGGCTTGGAGAGGAAGAAAGAAAACTGAGTTGGGCAAGGTGGATAAGAGAGGAGAATTACCCTTGTTGATCCTTGAAGGTATAGGAGACTATGATTTTTGGCCAAGTATTGGTACATTTCTTTTCTAATCTCTTTTGTTATGTTAATATATCTAGTTCCTTGTCAATTGAAGATTGTTTTTGTTAATTCTCTTCCTAATTGATGATCATAATCTCATCTTCTTCTTCCTAGAAACCTTTGAAAGTTCATATGGTTTACTTTCACTTTTATTTTGGTATTTATGATGGCTCAAATATTGTTAAAATCTCTTTAAGAGCACCTTCAATAATTTTGTTGTTCAAGTTCATGTTTTGATCAAAGTTTTGGGGTCACAATCTCTCTAAAACTTATGTTAACTCCCACCATGAATCAAGTGGGTATTTTTCTGTGATAAAATCATATTTTGACTCACCTAATAATCCTCAAACCAATCTCTCAAAGTCCTTCCATGAGACTCGGTGGTGGAAGAAATCCAAATTATTATTTGTGCAATCTACTTCATCAATGTAGTTTGTTTTTCCACCAAATGTTATGCACTTTGTGGCATGGGGTGTGGTTGGAGTTGTTATTTTTATTTCTTGACATGTTAATTCTGTTAAAAATATCTTTTTTTATCTTTATGGGTGTTTTTGGTTATGACTTAATGGGTTGAGTGGTCAAAAAGCCTTAAAGACTCAAAGTTGGAAATTGCAAGAAATTGACAAATCTGCCCTGGATTGGAAATATTATAAAACAATTACCAGGAGTTGGATTAATAATACGTAAATTCTCAAAGTTTGCACATTGAGTGTAGTTTGTCTGTGAATTTTTCTAGGTCCTATTGTTGGCTCCAACTTAGGTGAAAATCGCCTTTTTCACCAGCTTGTCAGAATATATCACCATTGATAGGCAGTTTTGTAAAAATCATAAAAATTGTAGAAAACTCATTTGGGCCTTTTAAGTACTTTACGAAAAGCTACAATTCTGAATTTATGGAATATGAAATAAAAATTAAAAATTTACACATCCTAAGCATGCTAAAATAGCTCTAAACAGGTGGCTATTTTGGGTCCAAAACTGGGAACTTTATTTGATAACTGATTTATGTGTTTAGGTTATGGATTTGCCATCTTTGACATTGTAGAATTCCATTAACTTTTTATTTTTATTCTAAAAGGGTAAAGGGTGCTACTTCAACTTTTACAAGACTTGAAGTGTGAGGTGGGCACATATTTGGCAAAGGTGAGTTGATTGAGTATTGTGGTCACATCTTTGGCAAAGGTGAGTTGATTGAGTATTAGGAGTATCCTATATTTTAGATGGAATGGGATGAACCTAGTTATCTACGATGTATGTGACCTTTTGATGATTGAGTATTTTGAAATACATGTTGAAATACTTTACGTGTAACTGTATCTAGGATGTTACATGCTACAATCCTCTTTGTTTGATGTAAGATGTAAGCTAAGGTCATGCTAGATTAAGTATTCTGCCAGATTATTATGTGTTGTGAGCATGTGAATACTTGTTTGAAAATATTTTTTTAAACTTTTTTAGGAAAAGCATGTTAGTGTTGTAAATCATTATAGAACTGTTATGAATGAAAGTGGTGTGTGATGTAAAATGTAATAACTACATGAAATTACAGGGTTGCATGAAATGAACCCTTAAAGATGTAATATGTTAATGAAAGAAAATTCATCATATTTACATGATTACTTGAGAGGGTAAAAGTGTAACTCCTTAGTTAACTAATTATTATTAAATTAAAAAGGGAATACACTAGTAAGGCGAAGGGTAGTAAACTAGTCATAGGTATATACATTATCTGGATTATTGTAGGGACTCGATGGGCTGAATCACACCTACAGGGAAAGAGCTTAAGCCAAAGCAGCATCAGATGTTTTTTTAGGAGATCATTCAAGACATGGTCCGAACGGTGCGAGGACTGGAGGATGTTGGTCTAGCGGTGGAACCAACACAAACATCATGTGGGATTGGAATGTGTAACGTGGTGGAATTGGCACCTTTTGTACCAATCCTTAATGACAATGCATGTATATGAATGTGCAACATCAGAGTAGCAAACATAGTGGACCGGTGGCATTGATTACGGGTGAGAGTCACGCGTCACCTAGTGCATTGGGTCATACTAGTCATTATAATAGCAAATGAGGTACTTGCCTTGGGGGTTTGCGGTGAATAAATAGACCCTAACTAGGAGGTACTACTTTAATAATTAAACCAATGGTGAGCAGTGAGTAATTATTATTATAAAGTGGAGAAACAAAATATTATATATTAATATTTAAGCGTCAAATAGATAAAATAAAATTAGTTACAGCGGGGTTGAGGAGAGTAACTAATAAAAGAAGCTCTAAAAGAAGAACTAAAATAAATTGAGTTAAACTTGTGTTTGTTATGCGGTTTGATGTTATTATGTCTTGCTTGTGAGTCTTTGATTGTGTGTGGATGTTTTATGTGAATCCATTTATGATATGTGTGTTATTCCAACACTACACTATAATTGACTCATTTAGCTTATGCTAACACTTTTTCTTTTGTTGTTGGTTTTTGTGTATGGGAACAGATAGCTTGACATGATGCCTTGGTGAGGATGGGAACCATTGGGTGAAAAGTCATAGTGTTACACTTAGGGTCTTAAGAGGACAACCAGAGTCAAATACGGATCGATGTGGATGGTAGTAATGGAGCCGTACTACTGAAATCATAGGATCCGTACACGGTTTAGGAAAAATCTTGGGGCACTAAGGTACTTGAAGGAGTGTGTATAGCATTTTTGTGTGCTTTAGCCTAGTTTTGATCATTTTCTTGTGTATTTTAGTATGGAGATTATCCGAGGTTCAGGCTCCAGTGACCCGGAGAGGTCATGTATTAGTGATGAGGAAATTTGTAGGATCGTTGTCATCGAGAGTACATAAAACCCAACAACAAACACTAGGGTTATCCTGTATATGTGGTTGATACACGAGATGATGGGAAGAAATCGGGTGCAATATCTGATGTTGTAACACCGAAAATCAGGAAGGCCAAGAAAGGAAAGGAAACCGTAAGTTAAAGGGCCGACTCGTCGAGTCCAAGGAGGAAATCGGAGAGTCCGAGCGGGATCCGGGTCAAGGAGTAAGTGACCGACTCGGCGAGTCGGCTAAGGGGACTCGGCGAGTCTAGTCTGAACAAGGAAAACCCTAAACCTGAGAGTTGTATCCTATATAAAGGGTGTTATGTCCCTTCCTCTGCTTCCATATCATCCTAGAGAGCCTGTAAACCCTAGATTCCGTGTGAGCTTCCATCATTTGAGAGAAATAGCTTTGGAGGAAGGAAACTTTGAAAGGAACTTGAAGATCAAGAAGGTTGCTTCAAAGGAGAGGTCAGTTAGTGTTCATCTTGGAGGTAATAAGCTTCTATCTTCCTTCCTTTGCATCTAGATCTATTTTTGTTATGAGATTTGGGGGTTTTATGGTTGTTTCAGACCCAATTCGGGTTTAGGGCTTAGATATGTGGTTGCCACTTCAGATCTAGTGTTGGGATGGTCCAATATGTCGTAAAGCATCAGATATTGAGTAGTTGGTGAAGCCCTTTTGTCCTAAAACCTAGCCCTAGTGTTTTTTAGCCTAGATCTCTTTAGTTATATGTAAAGTTTGCAACTTTACGTAAGGATTGAGCTTTGGAATTATGGATCTACAGTTTGGAGCCCCCGCATGGCTCGAAAAGCCACTGAATGGATTCAGAATAGGAACGACTCGGCGAGTCACATGGGTGGACTCGACGAGTTGGAAGAACAACTCAGCGAGTCTGTTGAAGATTTCCTTGGAATCGGCGAGTCTGTTCTTGGACTTGAAGAGTCAAGTCGCGAAACCCCGAACCCTTAGAGTTGAGACTCGAATTAGTGAGTCGAGTGGAGACTCAGTGAGTTGGACAGGACAAGACTCGGAAATCGGTGGACTCGGCAAGTCGATTCGTGAATGGAAGGACTCTGAGCATATGAACTCGGCGAGTAGGGTTGACCTGGAAGGTTGACCTTGACCAGGACTTTGACTTTGACCAGAGTTGACTTAGTTGACTTTTGGGCGGCAGTTAGACTAAGTTTTGCATTAATGTTGGTAGCTCGGGGAGCTAGTGGAGCAGGAGTTCAGAGAGTTGCCGGGCAGCAACTAGAGGGGTTATAAGCAAGTTCAACAAGTTTAGGTGAGTTTCCCTTTGTGTGAATGGGTCTAAGGCCACAATGGTGGCCCATGTAGTTATGAGTAGAAGACCCGAGGGTTAGCCCTAGGCACCGTATGCTAGTATGATATTTAGGACGAGGTCCAATGATAGCGGGCGGGTGCCCAAGGAGTGGTTTATATGATAGTTTATACTTGTTGTCTGTGTGATACATGTATGTGCCTGGTAGGGAGGCGAGTGTGGGCGAGGCCCCGTATCTCACCAATAACAGAGTGTGGATGGTGTTCCACATCTCATTAGCAGTAGAACAGGGGATAGGCCCAAGTTAGGGAAAGAGTGAGTGTGGGCTGGGCCCGTATCTCACTATCAGTCGGAGCGTGGACGGGGTTCCTTGACTCAGCAGTAGCAAGATAGGTGAGGCCTTAGGACAAGATCCATTAGTACATGTTTAGCTTATGCGTTGTGATATGTTTATGTGCTATTATATGTTAGAGGGCGAGACGCAGTGACGGGCGAGGCCTAAGTGAAACAGATTTGTATCCGAGCGGGGCTCGAAGCCAGGCGAGGCCTGGAGCGGCGGGGCCGTTGTAGCGGGCGTGGCCCAGTATGTGAAGTATGTGGTTATGCTTGGTATGTGTTAGGTTGGGGAATTCACTAAGCTTCGTGCTTACGGTTTTCAGTTTTGGTTTCAGGTACTTCCGGTAGTGGAGGGAAGAGCTCGGGGTGATCGCATGACACACACCATTATGATTGACATGTTTGACGAGCGATATGATGTCATCACTAAGGCTACTACTGCCGTAGCCACTGTCGCAGTTGATGCTGCTAGACCGCACGGGGGTGAATAGATGTTGTACTGGGAGTTCAACAACATGAAGCCTCCTGAATTCGACGGGTTCAAGGACCCGATTGTTGCTATGATATGAGTCTATGATGTAGAGGTATGCTTCTACACTTGTTAATGTATGGAGAACTTGAAGGTTCGTTTCACACTAAACCTCATTCGCCTGGGAGCGAAGGATTGGTAGAAGTTTGTGACAACAGATTATTCACCTGCAGAGCGATCCACTATGACTTGGAATCGGTTTACTAAGATGTTATGTGCTGAGATTTTCCTGCGGTGGAAAGGGAGCGATTGGCCCAGGAGTTCATGTCTCTCAGACAAACAACCGAGATGGTGACTGAGATCACCAAGATGTTCCATGAGAGGGCATTGTTTTTCCCTGAGTATATGTCCTTGAAGCAGGCATGTGTGAGCGGGTATCTGAGCATCCTGAAGAAGGATATTTCTGAGTCCATGATTGATTTGTGATGGGCTAAGCTTATAAGTTAGTCCATGAAGTATTAGTCCAAATCAATTGTTGGATCATAAGCTTAAGTGTAAGAATTAGGGTTACAAATGACTTTTGGAATTCTACACTATAAATGTGTACCCTAAGCTCTAAAATCGGTTACCACTTGCATTCCAAGAAGGGCTAGCCTATTTTGTGTCTCATAAACCTCTTTCATTGTCCTCTAATTGTTTATTGGTGTTTGTGACTTGTTTGAGGCATCGCCCTTGGGGTGCTAAGCTCTTTTAAGGCCAAGTTCTACAAGCTACACCAAAAGGTAATATTCTAACTAGTTTTTATGATTCAAATATCACCTCTGCATGCTAGTTAGGCTTCATGCTTTGAAAAATGAATATTGCATGTATAATTAGAGAAAACTTAGATTCAAAGCATTAGGGTTTTATGTGCACCATAGGGATGTTAGAGTACATAAAACCTAATAGTGGTATCAGATCCATGGGTGTTTTCTATTATATTGATGCAATTGTGTAATTTTAAAAGCTGAAAAAATTGCAATTTTGGATTCTGTCAGGCCCAACTCGACGATTCCATAATGGAACTTGACGAGTTAGATCATATGATGGTGAACTTAACGAGTCCATTGCCTGGCTCGACGAGTTGGATCATCTGATGGTAGAATTCTCAAGTTTTTGGCCTATTTTGGATTAGGATCATTACCACAAATTGTTTTGGTTCATAAAATTTGATTTTACTAATATGGTAATGATTATCCTCATCCAATAACATGATGATTGCCAAATTTTAAGATAATTAATTGATATTGTGAAAATTTAATTATTTGTAGAACTTGAAATTAGCATGCTATATGTATAGTATTAGGTCAAACTGGTAAATGATAAATTTTATGATAATTGTATTAGTTAAGTTTGATCTAAATGTTTCTTGAAGGTTTTCATAACTTTTCCTCAAGTTATGGAATACGAAAAGTCGCATTCATGGGACATTAACTTTTTAAGTTATAAAATTCCAGAGGTCTTGATGAGTTTCATAACTTATCCTCAAGTTATGGAACTTAGAAGTCTCATTTATGTAACATAAATTCTAAAACTCAAGAGGTTTTGAAGAGTTTCAAAACTTGCCCTCAAGTTTTGGAATTTGAAAAGTCTCATTTATGAAACTTTAATTCCAAACCCTAGAATTTTAAAAGTTTAAAATTCAATCCTATACTACTATAATATTAAAGTTTAATACTTATATATATGTATAAGACAAATCAGTCTTACCATTAGTATGCCTCATTCACGGAGCTAGTCTATAAGGGGTGTTTAAGGAAGCGGCATATAATATGAATGTCATTGGGTATCCACTCTTACCCACCGCACTCTTGACTAGTGGAGGGTCGTTAGCCGAACTGGTAGGATAGGACATTAATCTTCATTAATAAGTATAATGATATTATAAAGTAACTAAACTTTTATAAATTCCCAATCTTAGTTACTTTAGGAAAAATGTGAAAATGGTGCTATTCCATGAAATTGCACTTTGCACCTTGCTAAGTCGTTAGTGGAGCGTGTGTGGTTAACCGACATACTAATTTGGGACTAACAAGGGTAGCAAGGGGTAGCTTGATGTTAATCATGGGTCAATGGTGCGTACGTGGTTAACCGGAACATTGATTAGGTGATACGTAACATTAAGAGTACCAAGCACATTTGCATGGTTATTCGTACCTTGTTTGTAATCCTTGGTATCACAGTCACAAACTTAAAGGGCATAATCAAGATTTAAACATGCCATTGAAAAGTTCAATGAATCTCAAAGAATCTTGGAATTTCAATTCATTTAAAACTTAATCTTCATCTTTGTTTTTCATGGTGGAAATTGGTAAATCGTCATTTACCTACCTTCAAATATTTTGCAACTGGATTACGGCATCCCTCTTCCAAATTGTGAAATATTGTGTTGGGTCATAACCTTAATATTTCATTTGGGTCTTATATTAAGGATTCTTATCTAATCTAAACTTTATCTTTCTTTTCAGAAGTCTACTTCAAACACTGCTTCAAACCCAAACTCTTTCGGCTCTTTCTCCCTCATGAACTTATGTGGGAGGGTCATCTTTGATGAATCGAACTTCAATGACTGGATTCGAAATATTCACATGGCCATTCGATATTAGGAAAAGGAATATGTCCTCGATAAAGAGCTAAAGGAGATTGATGAAAACACTGCCACTCCTGAACAGATTGCTAAATATAAGGCTCATGAGAGGGACGCGACAAAGGTGTCGTGTATCATGATTGCTACCACGACTGTTGAGCTTCAAAAGTCCTATGAGGACTTTTGGCCCTATGAGATGCACCAAGATTTGACGGAAAGGTACCATCAAAGTGCTTGATAGGAACGGTATGAAATCATTGCCTCCATGATTACAACAAAAATGAAGGATGGAGAGTCCATCATGGCCCACTTGCAAAAGATGCAAAGGTTTGTGGACCGCTTCCTAAAGTTGAATGTCAATTTCGATGAAGAGTCGCCCATTGACATTATCCTACACTCTTTGCCTCCTTGTTATGATTAGTTGCGTATGACTTATCATATGAACAAGGAGGAGGTCACCATAAGCAAGCTTGAAGGCCTTATGAGATCTGTTGAAAGTAGTTTAAAAGGAAAATTTGTTGTGTCTACTCCTACTGCTACTGCTCCTATCTTAGCAATTGGACATGGGAAGGCAAAGAAGAGAAAGAATTCTTCTAAGAGCCACAAGGGAAAGTCCCATGATGGATCCTCTTCTAGTGGGACCAAAGGTGGTTCTGCTAAACCCTTTTCCAATCCAAAGGAAGCAGAGTGCTTCTATTTTCATGAAAAACAACACTGGAAGCGAAGCTGCCCCAAATACTTGCATGACATAAAGGATGGGAAGATAAAGCCCACCTTCATAGGTATTTACAATCTTCTGTCTAATAAATCATCACATGTTAATTCTTGGTTCCTTGATGCAGAAGTTGTTTTGCACATTTTTTTCTGATTTGAAGGGTCAAAAAAGAAGTAAAGATGTGGAGCACGGGAAGATGAACTTGATCATGGGGAATAGGAAAGTGTCGCCTATCACCAATATTGGAGTTTATTCTTTATTTCTTATTAGTGGGTTAAATTTAGAATTGAATAATTGTTGCTACTCGTCTGATATGGCGAGAAATATTATTTCTTTTCATGGTTTGTATGAACAAGGTTTTACTTTTTCATTTAATAATGAGATTAGTGGTATTAATGCTTATTATAATGGTAAATTTTATTTTGAAGCATTACCTTGTAATGGTATATAATAACTTAGGAAATAATGTGTTGCATATCGATTCATCCAATGGTTTGGATAAAGCATGTTTATGGCATTATCATCTTGGACATGTTAACAAGAAGCGCATAGCCCAACTCCAAAAGGATGGAGTGTTGGAGTCATTTGACTTAAAGTCGGATGACACATGTGAATATTGTTTTCTTGGAAAGATAACCAAGTCACCATTTACTAGTTTGTGTGCAAGGGGTGAGGTTTTGTTGGATTTCATACGCTCCAATGTGTGTAGACCCTTCAGATCCGCCACGCGGGATGATAACCGCTTCTATCTGACTTTTACTGATGATTATAGCTGATATGGGTATATCTACTTAATCAAGCATAAGTCAGAAACTTTTGAAAAGTTCAAAGAGTTTAAACAAGAAGTGGAAAATCAATTGGGAAGGAAGATAAAGATGCTCCAATCCGATCGAGGTGGTAAGTATCTTAGTATCGAGTTCCACGACTATCTTAAGGAAAGTGGAATTGTTTCACATTTGACGCCACCTAGGACACCATAGCTTAATGGTGTGGATGAGAGGCACAATAAAACCTCGTTGGACATGGTTCCTTCCATGATGAGTCAAGCTTCGTTACCTATCTCATTATGGGGGTATGCCTTAGAGACTGCCAACCATATCCTTAATCTAGTCCCAACTAAAAAGGTTGCCAAAACACCTCACGAAATGTGGACAGGGAAGGTTCCCTCATTAGCACAAATCAAGGTTTGGGGTTGCCAGGCTTTCGTAAGATGAGAGATTCAAGAAAAACTTGAACCTCGTAGTGAGCGCTATATTTTCATCTGCTACTCATAGAAATCCTTTGATATCTCTCCTATAGACTAGGTGACAATATTGTCTTCATTGTGAGGAGAGGGGTTTTCCACGACAGAGAACTCATATGCCAAGAGGACAGTGGGAGGAAAATTGACCTTGGAGAGCTTCAAGAGTTAAGTGATGAAGGAACCTAAAACACTAGCGCTCAACCCGAGGAGGAAACTCCAGTTGAACCAGTTGACGAGTCCTTACCTCTGAGACGTTCCAGTAGAGTTAGAATGACACCTCAGTTTTATGGTTTCCATATTACTACTGAAGGTGATACATTTATCAGTGATAGTACACTGGTAAATTTGGATGAACCTAACAACTACAAGGAAGCCATGGCAGGCCCCGAGTGTGCAAAATAGAAAGAGGCGATCGACAACGAGAATTAGTTCATGTATGACAATCGAGTTTGGAACTTGGTTGACAATGTACCAGGTTGTAAGATGGTCGGGTGCAAATGGATCCTCAAGAAGAAGAACGACATGGATGGGAAAGTACACACTTATAAGGCGCAATTGGTTGCAAAGGGCCTTACTCAAACTCCTGGAGTTGACTATGATGAGACCTTCTCACAAGTAGCGAAAATTAAATCTATAATGGTTATGCTAGCCATAGCTGCATTTCATGATTATGAAATATGGAAAATGGATGTTAAAAGCACTTTCCTTAATGGGAAGTTGGCTAATGATGTTTACATGAATCAACCAGTGGGTTTTGTAGATGCAAAATACCCTAATAGAGTGTGTAAGATTGAGAAATCCATTTATGGATTAAAGCAAGCATCTCACAGATGGAATCTTTGTTTCGATGAGAAAGTTAAAGAGTTTGGTTTTACGAGAAATGAGGATGATTCTTGTGTATATATCAAACCTAGTGGGGGTATAGTTAGCTTTCTGGTATTATATGTGGATGACATACTGCCCATAGGAAACGAAATCCCAACCTTGCAGGAGGTTAAGTCCTGGCTTGGGAAGTGTTTTGCTATGAATGACCTTGGGGAAGCTGCTTACATTCTAGGGATAAGGATATTGAGAAATAGGAGTAAAAGACTAATAGGACATAGTCAAAGTACCTACTTAGACAATATGTTGAAACGTCTCAACATGGAGGATTCCAGGAAAGGAGAATTTCCTATCCATAGCAATACCAAACTGAGTAAGAATCAAAGTCCGAGTATAGATGCCGAAATAGCAGAAGTTAGTCGAATACCATATGGTTCTACCATTGGCTCGATCATGTATGCTATGACATGTACTCGTCTTGATGTAGCCTTTGCTTTGAGCTTGGTTAGTAGATATCAAGGGAATCCTAGTAAAGCTCACTGGATTGCGGTAAAGAACATTCTTAAGTACTTACGGAGGACTAACGACCGAGTCCTTACCCTTGCTGGGAATGATGACTTAAGAGTGACAGGGTATAGTGACGCTAGCTTTCAGACCAACAAAGATAATTTATGCTCTCAGTCGAGCTAGGTACTTACCTTAAATGGTGGAGCACTAACTTGGAAAACTTCCAAACAGGAGACTGTAGCTGATTCAATCTGCAAATCAGAGTACATAGCAGTAGGTGAAGCGTCGTAGGTGGAAATATGGCTAAAGAACTTCATCGGAGACCTTGGAATTGTACCAGTTGTAAAGGAGCCTATGGAGATTTTCTGTGACAACCAGGGTGTGTTTGCGTTAGCCAAGGAACCAAGGGAACATGGCAGATCCATGCACATTGGCAGAAGGGGGTATCGTCAGAGGAGAACCCATCAGATCCCCTTACGAAGGGACTGAGCAGGGTTAAGCACTTGCAACACACTAGGAGTATCGGGCTGAAGGACGATATTAGTTTTAGTGATTAGATAGATATTTAGAAACTTGTAATAGCTAAAATGTAATTGACATTGCTGGTTGAATAAAAGGAGTTTTATTTATAATTAAAGTTACTATCTTGTGTCAATTGTTTACTATTGTTTCATTTTTGCATGTTTTGACTTCCAGAATAATAAGATTATTCAAACCATCCACAGTCGATCATACTTTGGAAGTAGGTTATGAAAGTAGACTGTCATGAATGGGTTTTTGTAAGATTGTCTAAGGTGTTAGACATAGCAAAAGCTTGCTACAAACATTCATGAGTGCTCTTGAAATAAGATTTGAGTATTGGACTAAACCCATGCTCACATGAATCACTTCATGGAATTTATCACGAGTGATTGTGAGATGATAATATCGTATAATCTTCAAACCAAGATATATGAGTTGTTGATTATGAGTTGGTTGTGCATTGATAGTACGAAACCACATCAGTAACTTGATGTTATCAAATGTATTATTGTGTACGATTTAACAAGTAGTTAGTACAAGCATATAAGTCGAATTTTATCTGTTCCTTTTATCCTAAGAGGATTAAAAGCGATACCTTGGGCCCCTGGATGGTTTTGTTTTGACTTATGTGTTAGGACCGATGAGAACTCAATTGATGTGTTCAATTAAGTTCTATGTTAAACAAATCAGAAATTGGGAAACAAACTACAGGACAATGAGCATGACTATGTTCCATCTATTTGTCTACGCGATATCTTGAAGAGCAGAGGATTATATGATCCCTTATTTAATGGACGCATCAGGGTTCGACAACTGGTTTTTGAGAGCAACGATTGCTAATCCGATTTTCAAGTTACATTAGCAGTTATAGTTATTAGACTTATCCAAGTGGGAGAGTGTTGGATTAGGTGTCTAAGCCCATAACTATAATTGGTATGTACTTGACCTTGTCCCAATAGTAGCGTGGTCCATTTCGGGTTGCCTTCACCAGAACAATTTGATAGTTTGATATTTGAGAAAGATTTTTTTTTATTAATATATTATAAGAATAATACATTAATTAAGAAATCATATTATTTAATTAGTATTGATCAAGAATTAATTTGAAATTAATTTAGTGATCAAAAGAGACTAATTAAATTAACGGCGACTGATTATGTAAATCAGTGATACATATGGTTTGGGCTAATGATCCATGATTGATTTGTGATGGGCTAAGCTTATGAGTTAGTCCATGAAGTGTTAGTCCAAATCAAATGTTGGATTATAGCTTAATTGTAAGAATTAGGGTTACAAATGACTCTTGGAATTCTACACTATAAATGTGTACCCTAAGCTCTAAAATCGGTCACCACATTCATTCCAAGAACGGCTAGCCGATATCGTGTCTGTTAAACCTCTTTCATTGTCCTCTAAATGTTTATTAGTGCTTGTGACTTGTTTGAGGCATCACACTTAGGGTGCTAAGCTTTTTTAAGGCCATGTTCTACAAGCTACATCAAAATGTAATATTCTAACTAGTTTTTATGATTCAAATATCACTTTTGCATGCTAGTTAGGCTTCATGCTTTGGAAAATGAATATTGCATGTATAATTAGAGAAAAATTAGATCCAAATCATTAGGGTTGTATGTGCACCATAGGGATGTTAGAGTACATAAAACCTAACAACAAATACTAGGGTTATCCTGTATATATGGTTGGTACACGAGATGATGGGAAGAAATCAGTTGCAATATCTGATGTTGTAACACCCAAAATCAGGAAGGCTAAGAAAGGAAAGGAAACCCTAAGTTAAAGGGCCGACTCGTCGAGTCCAAGGAGGAAATCGGCGAGTCCGAGCGGGATCCGGGTCAAGAAGTAAGTGACCGACTCGGCAAGTCGGCTAAGGGGACTCGGCGAGTCTAGTCTGAACAAGGAAAACCCTAAACCCGAGAGTTGTATCCTATATAAAGGGCGTTATGTCCCTTCCTCAGCTTCCATATCATCCTAGAGAGCCTATAAACCCTAGATTGAGCTTCCATCATTTGAGAGAAATAGCTTTGGAGGAAGGAAACTTTGAAAGGAACTTGAAGATCAAGAAGGTTGCTTCAAAGGAGAGGTCAGTTAGTGTTCATCTTGGAGGTAATAAGCTGCTATCTTCCCTCCTTTGCATCTAGATCTATTTTTGTTATGAGATTTGGGGGTTTATGGTTTTTTGATACCCAATTCGGGTTTGGGGCTTCGATATGTGGTTTCCACTTCAGATCTAGTGTTGGGATGGTCCAATATGTCATAAAGCATCAGATATTGAGTAGTTGGTGAAGCCCTTTTGTCCTAAAACCTAGCCCTAGTGTGTTTTGAGCCTAGATCTCTTTAGTTATACGTAAAGTTTGCAACTTTACATAAGGATTGAGCTTTGGAATTATGGATCTACAGTTTGGAGCCCCTGCATGGCTCGAAAAGCCACTGAATGGATTCAGAACGGGAACGACTCGGCGAGTCACATGGGTAGACTCGGCGAGTTGGTTGGAGTTGGGCAGGAACTCGACGAGTTGGAAGAACAACTCGGTGAGTCTGTTGAAGATTGCCTTGGACTCGGTGAGTCTGTTCTTGGACTCGAAGAGTCAAGTCGCAAAACCCTGAACCCTTAGAGTTGAGACTCGAATCAGTGAGTCGAGTGGAGACTCAGTGAGTTGGACAGGACAGGGCTCGGAAATCGGTGGACTCGGCAAGTCATGGACTGGCTCGGCGAGTCGAGGCGCGAATGGCAGGACTCTGAGCATATGAACTCGGCGAGTAGGGTTGACCTGGAAGGTTGACCTTGACCAAGACTTTGACTTTGACCAGAGTTGACTTAGTTGACTTTCGGGGGACAGTTAGACTAAGTGTTGCATTGATGTTGGTAGCTCAGGGAGCTAGTGGAGCAGGAGTTCAGAGAGTTGTCGGGCAGCAGCTAGAGGGGTTATCAGCAAGTTCAGCAAGTGCAGGTGAGTTTCCCTTTGTGTGAATGGGTCTAAGGCCACAATGACGGCCCATGTAGTTATGAGTAGAAGACCTAGGGGTTAGCCCTAGGCACCGTATGCTAGTATGATATTTAGGACGAGGTCCAATGATAGCGGGCGGGTGCCCAAGGAGTGGTTTATATGATAGTTTATACTTGTTGTCTGTGTGATACATGTATGTGCCTGGTAGGGAGGCGAGTGTGGGCGAGGCCCCGTATCTCACCAATAGTAGAGTGTGGATGGTGTTCCACATCTCATTAGCAGCAGAACAGGGGATAGGCCCAAGTTAGGGAAAGAGTGAGTGTGGGCTGGGCCCATATCTCACTATCAGTCGGAGCGTGGACGAGGTTCCATGACTCAGCAGTCGCAGGATAGGCGAGGCCTTAGGACAGGATCCATTAGTACATGTTTAGCTTATGCGTTGTGATATGTTTATGTGCTATTATATGTTAGAGGGCGAGGCCCAGTGACGGGCGAGGCCTAAGTGAAACAAATTTGTATCCGAGCGGGGCTCGAAGCCAGGCGAGGCCTGGAGCAGCGGGGCCGTTGTAGTGGGTGAGGCCCGAGGTAGGGGCGAGGCCCAGAATAGCGGGCGTGGCCCGGTATGTGTAGTATGTGGTTATGCATGGTATGTGTTAGGTTGGGGAACTCACTAAGCTTCGTGCTAACGGTTTTCAGTTTTGGTTTCAGGTACTTCCGGTAGCGGAGGGAAGAGCTCGGGGTGATCGCATGGCACACACCATAGATTAGAAAGCCTGGGAATGTTTTACTCTGATAATGAACATATGTTTGGAAATTAATACTCTGACTATGTTTTGGATTGATGATTTTGTTTTAAGTAATGTTTTATTAAAAGAAATTTTTAGTCTTAAATTTTGGGACATTACAAGTTGGTATCAGAGCCATGGTTTGAGGGATTCGTTCGTACTCTCGGGTGTGTCTGAACTCAAACTAAGGAATTGGTATGGAAATTTTCAAAATGAAAAGACAGTTTTGTAAAAAAAAAAGAGTTTGAGAAAGAAAACAGTTTTAGAAAAGCAAAAAGAATTCAGAAAGAAAAGAATTTTGAAAAGAGAAAAGGGGTGTGGTGCATGCAATCAGCCGAGCTCAAGTAAGTACCCCAAAATACCCATATAATTTATGTTATGATTATCAGTTAATAGAACAGCATGCTAGATTAGGACTAAGGATCTAGGGAGGATGCTTATGTGCCTGTTATATGTGCTTTTCAGTTGCATGATAATGTTGGTTAGACAGTAGTAGGATAGCCTGTTTAGGTTATGCCTGAGTTTATGAGTTTGTGTTGCATGCTAGTACAAATTCTTGATACGATATTATAATTGCTTGAGTATGTTATGGTTAGATTTTCCCTTGTCTGAATGCTGCTTGCTTTGTGCATTGTGGGATTCTGAGTGATGGGAGTTAGCCATTAGGTGAATACGTCACGTCACATCTGATCAGGGTTGAGTAATCTTAGAGTACTAGATTTGGCCCTATTGCGCAGCTCTTGTCTGAGTCCAACCGTTGTAGGGACGAGTCGTTTACTCGAAGGATTATCTGAGCCTTGTCACATGTGATGGTATTCAAGTGATGGCTATCTGGCATCACAAGGAGGCCTTCAGCGGCTGAGGACTGGTTTGGTTAGAGTCAGAGGTTTCCCTAGGGTAAGCTTAGGATGAGATAGTGCTGGGAGCAGTAGTAGTAGAAAAGGGACCTGTTGGAGTCGAAGCAGTTCTTAAGGAAAGTACGGATAGATGTGGAAGGTAGTATGGGCCCGTACTATTGAAAGAAGAGGATCCATACTCGATTCGGGAAAGGCTGAGACAAGACCGGGAACCTGGTAATGCGTGTGTTTGGTCTCGCAGTGGTGATAAGTATTCTGATAAGTGGATGTATTATATTTTCAGCATGGTGATGTTGCAAGAGAGACCAGTGGGCGGATCAGGCGCCAGAGAGGGATCAGGCTCGAGTTCAGGAGCCAAGCATCTCGAGGAGCGAATGAGGGAGTTGATATCAGCTGAGGTTACACGCAACATTCTAGATCAGACTCCTGTGATCTTTGGCATGGTCAAGGAGGGTATACTGGAGATTTTGGATGAGAGGTTGGGAGCCTTCCGTACGAGATGATGGCTTTGATGGGAGCTCGTACTTTGACATTCCGAGAGTTTAGAGCTTGTGGAGCCCCAGATTATCATGGGGCTAAGGACCCCATTGCTAGAAGCAGGTGGTTGGCCGATGTCGCCAATGCATTTCGTACTAGTTGGTGTCCCGAGGGGGACAAGGTCAGATTCGCCTCCTGTCTTCTGAATGACAGAGCGAGGGATTGGTGGGAGGAGATCCGTCATGCTTTGGGGGATGATGTCATGTTGGACGTGATGACATAGAGCGATTTTTCGGCCATGTTCAGGGCAGAGTTTTCGCCGATTGTTGAGGTGCAGCAGTTGGCACTGGATTTCAAGATTTGACGTAGACCACTGAGATTGTGGCGGAGATCACCGACAAGTTCAGGAAGAGGGCTCTTCTTGTAACGCAGTATGTCGTGGATGAGGAGATGAAGAAGGCCCGATACCATGAGATGTTGAGCGATGACATCAGGCAGTTTGTGAGCAGGTCTAGCTGCAAAACGTTGGAGGATATGATCGTGCGAGCTAGAAAGAGTGCAATTGATTTGGAGCAGATCCGGAAGAGGAAGCCAGATGAGGTTCAGGCAGCCACAGGCTCGGGCAAGAGGCCCAAGGGATCAGATTCGAGATCGAGGGATTATCACGACCGCAACTGGTGCGGGAAGTGTGGCAGGGCGCACGGGGGCGCGTGCAGGAGTGGTTGCGGTGGTGAGTCTAGCTGCTTCAAGTGCGGTCGGACTGGTCATTTTAGCAGGGATTGTACCATTACCACCACTCAGGGATTAGACTTGATATGTTTTCACTACAGTCAGCGGAGCCACAAGAAGGCCCAGTGCCCCAGTTTGCTTCCGGCAGGATGGGTGATGGCACCTGCCCCTGCAATTTTGAGGATCACAGACGGCCGTCAGGGCCATGCAGAGGCGCCTACGGTAGGAGGCAGGGCTTTTCAGATGACCACCTTAGAGACGCGAGCAGCACCAGACGTTGCAGGTATGCGACTTCCGTTTTCAGTTCTTTTATTTGTGCATGATTATATTGTTATGGTTCTGCATCATTATCAGTATGAGTATTTTAATTTTGTGCGGCTTGCTTGTGATCGAGTTATATGCCATCTGCATACCTTGGATATTTGAATAGTAGTTAAGGGATGGGCTCTATTGGAGAAGGTTACTTAGGATGCAGTAACTGTAGCATGCCTGGGAGGGACTTGGTATGTCTCGCTAGTTCGGAGCCGTATAGTTTTAGAAATGGACTGGTTAGATCCCTAGCTATGGTAAGCTTGGGGTTCCTTAGAAGATTGATTATGGAATGGTAGCAAGGATTGGGATTTCTTTTTGAGCATTGAGTAGCGAGGTGTAAGCAAGATCGAAGTGGGGGAGAATCCTCTGAGTGTACAAGGGTAAGAGCACGCAGATCCAGAATGAGTACACGATCTCTGAGAAGGAAAAGAAGTAGTACAACGTTTGATGGATTAAGGAGTTCAGGGTTGGGAGTTTGGGAAACTCCCCATCAGTTAGTACGTGTCATGGTGATGGATAGTATGTGGTTGGGAATTCAGGTTGGAGGATCGCCTGTAGGACTCGAGTGAGTTGGAATGAAGATCTTGAGGACAGATAACATGGGATGCTTTCGTGTTAGTAGACAGTGGCAGAGGCAGCATGTAGAGCATGGTAGAGCGGCGGGAGAGCCGCAGCTTTCTTCAGTAGCGGTCAGTAGTGGAAGGTGTTATAAGACTACGGGGCAGCCATAGAATTCACTAGCAGGCAGAGATGGAAGGTGATGTAAGACTGCGGGTAAGCGGTAGCATTCCATAGTAGCTTCATTAGTGGAGTTGGGGCGAGGCCCTTATCTCCTAGTGATCAGATAGGGATCAGGAATGGGTAGTGGATGAGAATAGTAGGGAGTTTGCTTGTATAGGCCTAGAGAGGTAAGACCTTGGGAGAGGCTGCTCCAGGATGTAGTTGGGTGAGACCCGTGGGCGAGGCCCGTACGAGAGTAGTAGTATAGGTGAGACTTGAGAGCAGGGTTGCTCAGTAGTATGGTTGGGTGAGACCCGTGGGCGAGGCCCGTGCGAGAGTGGTTAGACAAGTGAGACTAGAAGGATAGAGGCGAGTGAGACCCATAGGCGAGGACCGTGAGCTTTAGTAGCACAGGTGGGACCTCGTAGGGACCGTAGTGTCAGATAGGGGATCGAGACCCCAGGGTTGTAGTGCCAGAATGGCAGAATAGATTGAGCAGTTATAGGTAGTCGAAGTTTCTTCGAAAGTCGCTGGGAGCAACTAGGAGTTGTGTTGGGGATAGCGACCGGAGGGAGTTGGAAATCTAGATATTGATAGATTGGTAGGGACCAGGGTGGTCTCGGTTCATCCGGAAGACAGATAGGGAATAGCAGAAATTTACAGCCAGTAGTAGTGCTGGTAAGCGGTCTATGGTGAAATTCAGTTACCTGATCGAGGGGTGCTCGACACCAAGTTATGACAGAGAGAAGATTCAGTGGATACTGGCGGTAATGACCTGTATTGGAAGTAGCGGGGATGATGGAGTTGGTGAAGGATAGAACCTTCACAGTGATAGAGGAAGTAGTTGGTTATGGACCGTTGCCCTGGAAAGGGCAGAAATCGCACAAGGAAAGAGGAGGCGAACCCCTATGGGTTCAGTTTCAGTACTCGGGAAGTACCAAAAGGATTTTCAGTTGAGTAAGTTGTGCTCCAAGAATGTTCAGGGTCAGGGTTGACCCGAGATTATTGTCCGCAAGGATTAATATTAGTCGGAATGATCGGGCGAAAGGCCAGCGAAGGTAGGCAGTTGGTGTTGGATTAATAAGTAGAGTATTAGAAGCAGATCGCAGGTGGTTGGCCATAGCAAAATTCGAGGATGAAGTTTAGTTTAAGTGGGGGAGAGTTGTAACACCCAAAATCAGGAAGGCCAAGAAAGGAAAGGAAGCCCTAAGTTAAAGGACCGACTCGTCGAGTCCAAGTAGGAACTCGGCGAGTCCGAGCGGGATCCGGTCAAGGAGTAAGTGACCGACTCGGCGAGTCGGCTAAGGGAACTCAGCGAGTCTGGTCTGAACAAGGAAAACCCTAAACCCGGGATTTGTATCCTATATAAAGGATGTTATGTCCCTTCCTCAGCTTCCATATCATCCTAGAGAGCCTGTAAACCCTAGATTCCGTGTGAGCTTCCATCATTTGAGAGAAATAGCTTTGGAGGAAGGAAACTTTCAAAGGAACTTGAAGATCAAGAAGGTTGCTTCAAAGGAGAGGTGTAGATTCGAGATCTACTTTAGTTAGTGTTCATCTTGGAGGTAATAAACTGTTATCTTCCCTCCTTTGCATCTAGGTCTATTTTTGTTATGAGATTTCGGGGTTTTATGGTTGTTTGAGACCCAATTCGGGTTTGGGGCTTAGATATGTGGTTGCCACTTCAGATCTAGTATTGGGATGGTCCAATATGTCATAAAGCATCAGATATTGAGTAGTTGGTGAAGCCCTTTTGTCCTAAAACCTAGCCCTATTGTGTTTTGAGCCTAGATCTCTTTAGTTATACGTAAAGTTTGCAACTTTACGTAAGGATTGAGCTTTGGAAGTATGGATCTACAGTTTGGAGCCCCTGCATGGCTCGAAAAGCCACTGAATGGATTCAGAACCGGAACGACTCGGCGAGTCACATGGGTGGACTCGGCGAGTTGGTTGAAGTTGGGCAAGAACTCGACGAGTTGGAAGAACAACTCGGCGAGTCTGTTGAAGATTGCCTTGGACTCAGCGAGTCTATTCTTGGACTCGGTAAGTCAAGTTGCGAAACCCCGAACCCTTCAAGTTGAGACTCGAATCAGTGAATCGAGTGGAGACTTTGTGAGTTGGACAGGACAGGACTCAGAAATCGGTGGACTCGGCGAGTCATGGACTGACTCGGCGAGTCGAGTCGCGAATGGAAGGACTCTGAGCATATGAACTCGGTGAGTCAGTAGGTTGACTCGGCGAGTAGGGTTGACCTGGAAGGTTGACCTTGACTAGGACTTTGACTTTGACCAGAGTTGACTTAGTTAACTTTCGGGGGACAGTTAGACTAAGTGTTGCATTGATGTTGGTTGCTCGGGGAGCTAATGGAGCAGGAGTTCAAAGAGTTGCCGGGCAGCAGCTACAGGGGTTATCAGCAAGTGTAGGTGATTTTCCCTTTGTGTGAATGGGTCTAAGGCCACAATGCCGGCCCATGTAGTTATGAGTAGAAGACCCGGGGGTTAGCCCTAGGCACAGTATGCTACTATGATATTCAGGGTGAGGTCCAATGATAGCGGGCGGGTGCCCAAGGAGTGGTTTATATGATAGTTTATACTTGTTGTCTGTGTGATACATGTATATGCCTGGTAGGGAGGCGAGTGTGGGCGAGGCCCCGTATCTCACCAATAACAGAGTGTGGATGGTGTTCCACATCTCATTAGCAGCATAACAGGGGCGAGGCCAAATTTAAGGAAAGAGTGAGTGTGGGCTGGGCCTATATCTCACTATCAGTCGGAGCGTGGACGGGTTTCCATGACTCAGCAGTAGTAGGATAGGCGAGGCCTTAGGACAGGATCCATTAGTACATGTTTAGCTTATGCGTTGTGATATGTTTATGTGCTATTATATGTTAGAGGGCGAGGCCTAGTGACGGGCGAGGCCTAAGTGAAACAGATTTGTATCCGAGCGGGGCTCGAAGCCAGGCGAGGCCTGGAGCGGCGGGGCCGTTGTAGCGGGCGAGGCCCGAGGTAGGGGGTGAGGCCCAGAATAGCGGGAATGGCCCAGTATGTGTAGTATGTGGTTATGCATGGTATGTGTTAGGTTGGGGAACTCACTAAGCTTCGTGCTTACAGTTTCAGTTTTGGTTTCAGGTACTTCCGGTAGTGGAGGGAAGAGCTCGGGGTGATTGCATGGCAGACACCATAAATTAGACAGCCTGGGAATGTTTTACTCTGATAATGAACATATGTTTTGAAATTAATACTCTGATTATGTTTGGGATTGATGATTTTGCTTTAAGTAATGTTTTATTAAAAGAAATTTTTAGTCTTAAATTTTGGGACGTTACACATGTTCCAGTATTGAGTGACTTGATAGATGTTTTTCCTAAGGATTTACCTAGTGTGCCTCCCGAGAGGCGGGTGGAGTTACAGATCAACCCGATCCCCGTGCAGTTCCAATTTCCAAGGCGCCTTACCGCCTTGTGCCACCCGAGATGCAGGAGTTGTACTCTCGGCTTCAGGAGCTATCAGGCAAGGGATTTATATGGTTGAGTAGTTCTTTGTGGGGAGCACCGATCCTTTTTATCAAGAAGGAGGATGGTTCATACCGGATTTGTGTTGATTACCTGGAGTTGAACAAGCTGACGGTGAACAACCGTTATCCATTGCCGAGGATTGATGATCTCTTTAATCAGCTACAGGGAGCATCTTGGTTTTGCAAGATCCATTGAGGTCTGGGTACCATCAAGTGAGGGATCGAGAGGAGGACATACCGAATATGGCCTTTCGATCCATTGCCGAGGATTGATGATCTCTTTGATCATCTGCAGGGAGCATCTTGGTTTTCCAAGATCCATTGAGGTCTGGGTACCATCAAGTGAGGGTTCGAGAGGAGGACATACCGAATATGGCCTTTCGGACTCGTTATGGACATTATGAGTTCGTAGTGATTCCTTTTGCGCTCACCAATGCACCAACATGGTTCATGGACCTCATAAACCTGGTGTGTAGGACTATATTGGACTGGTGAGTGATTGTTTTCATTGATGATATATTGGTCTATTCTAAGACCAGGGAGCAACACGAAGAACACATGCATGAGATTCTTGGAGTTCTCTAGGCATATGGGTTGTATGTGAAGTTCTCCAGATGTGAATTATGTTTGCACAAGGTTTAGTTTTTGGGACACCTCGTTAGTCGGAATGGTATCTTGGTTGAATCGGCCTTGATTGAGGTGGTCATGCGGTGGGAGGTTCTGAAGTCTCCCTTCGAGATTCAGAGTTTCCTTGGTTTGGCAGGTTACTATCGGAGGTTCATTTAAGACTTCTCCAGGATTTTAGTTCTTATTACCAAGTTAACGAGGAAGGATGTTGTGTTTAGTTGGGTGCCTGAGCAGTAGGAATCATTCGAGACTCTTTGCTAGAGGCTTTATGAGGTGCCAATACTTACCCTTCCAGAGGGAGTTGAGGATTTTGTGGTTTATTGTGATGCATCTGTCATGGATTTGGGTGTTGTTTTGATGAAAAGAGGGAATGTGATTGTGTATTATTCGAGGCAGTTGAAGCCTCATAAAGTGAAGTATCCTAGTCATGATCTTGAGTTAGGTGAGGTGGTCTTCGCCCTCAAGACTTGGCGCAATTATTTATATGTGGTTCGGGGTACCATCTACTCATACCACAAGAGTTTCTGATATCTGATGGATCAGCTTAACCTAAATATGAGGCAGTGGAGGTGGCTCGATATAGTGAAAGACTACGACCATGAGATTTTATACCACCCCGGTAAAGAAAAAACGGTGGCCATCGCTCTAATCCATAGGGAAGTTAGTGATCCGATTTATGAGTTATGTTTGAGGATGACAGTGGTGACTCTAGTTTTAGAAATGATTAGAGATACGCAGTCAGATGCCATCAAGGAGGAGAATCGGAAGAGCAAGAGGGTGGTTGGATAGGTTTCAGCTTTTGACTTAGAGAGCAGAGGATTGTCGGCACTTCGTAGTTGAGTTTGGGTGCCTTACACTGGTGGATCTCAGTAGGTTTTGATGGATGAGGACCACAAATCGAGATTTTCCATCCACCTAGGAGCTAGAAAGATGTATCTTGACCTAATACATGGCTATTGGTGGACGTGCATGAAGAGAGATATTGCTTACTTCGTGGAGTGGTGCTTGACCTGCCTGAAAGTCAAGGCCGAACATTAGCACCCACGCGACATGTTGCAGCCTTCAGAGGTCCCATTGTGGAAATAAGAGTAGATTACAATGGATTTTATTTCAAAAATACCTAGTACTGTCAAGGGTCTTGATGTCATCTGGGTAATAGTGAACCGTTTGACAAATACCACTCAATTTCTGGCTATAAGTGAGTGCTCTTCCACTGACAAATTGGCCGAGGTTTATGTTCGGAAAGTGATAGCTTGACATGGTGTACCTATTTCTGTCATGTCTGATCAGGATGTACATTTCACTTCCAGATATTGGAAGAGGTTTCATGAGGATTGGGTACCTAGTTGCACTTTAATACCATCTACCATCTGCAGACAGATGGGCAGACCAAGGGGACTATCCAGACGCTCAAGTACATGTTGAGGGCCTGCATTATAGATTTGGGTAGGAGTTGGGACCCCTAACTCCCATTGGTTGAGTTCTCCTACAACAACAACCATCATGCCAATATTGGTATGCCTCCCTTTCAGCTTCTCTATGGGAGGAGTGTCGGACCCCTATTTGGGTGGGAGAGGTCACACAGAGGGTCATGGTGAACACTACGGTAGTGCTCAAGATAACAGAGCTTATACAGCAGGTCAGGTAGAGGTTACTGATGGCTCAGAGTCGCTAGAAGAGTTATACGAATCGATGACGTTCTGAGTTAGAATTTCATATTATGTATATGGAACTCCTAAAGGTATCACCTTGGAAATGTGCTATACGATTAAGGAAACGGAGCAAACTGCATCCCAAGTTTATTAGTCTTTTCAGAGTAGTAGCCAGGGTAGACACAGTGGCCTGCCGGTTGGATTTTCCTGGTGAGCTTGGTCACATTCGTGACACCTTCCATGTTTCTCAATTGAGGAAGTGTGTAGCTGAAGAGACAAGTGTGGCTTCGTTAGAAGATATCCAAGTAGATGGTGGGATGAATTACGTGGAGCGGTTCTTGCAACTTTATACAGGAATTTGAAAGCTTCGAGGAGTAAGGTAGTAAGATTTGTCAAATTTTAGTAGCAGCATCGGAGATGCTCCAAGTGGACTTAGGAGCCCGAGGATGAGACATGTGAGTATCACCCCGATCTATTCACGACTGAGGACTACGAGGATGAAGTCCGATTCAAGTGGGAGAGAATTGTAACCCCCGTGCCTTACATATATTTCTTTATGATTTTAAAGTTTATAACTTCTGAGAAATAAGAGTCTACATAGGGCCTAGATTGGGAATTTTGCAATGTGTAATTCGTTAAACTCATGCGAGGATCTTATGCCCTACGCTGGGCATAGTGGTTCAGAATGCAAAACCCAATTTTCGGGGTGTTAAGCCTTATTTAAGGACCTTAACCCCTTAAGACCTTTCTTATGACCAACCTCCATCCCTTTTAGCTGACATCTCGAAACCCTAGTCTATTGGAGAGAGTTTTGGATATTGAGAGTGATTTTTGGTGTGTTTTGATTATAAAGAAAGGCTATTGTACAAGTTATGGTGAACTCAAGCTTGTGGATCCAAGTTTTGTATCCTTTTGTCCATCTTCAAAATGTATCAAGTTCAAACCAATGAATGCTTTGTTAGATCTTGCTAGTTTATGAGTTTATGTCCTTTTGGTCCCATATTGTTGGTCTTCTTGGGTACTAGATAGTCCAGATCTTGTGAGTAGCATTTCTAGATGCTTTGGAGTGTATTAAGTCATAAAAGTGCAATCTTGGACCCTTCCTTCCATCCATGCATGAGACGTAGATCATGATAATGAATAAATTGTTAGGGTTTTGGATTTGAGCTCTCTTTAGCCATGCAAAGGCATAATGTTTGAGACTTTATGATTTAGAAATGTTCATTAGGGTCAGATCTGAGCTTTGAGTGAAATGTCTTAATGTATTAAGTGCTTAAAATGAGGATAGGGTAAAAGTGTTGTACATAGGGCGTAATCTGGGTTACGCCCAACATAACCTAATTTCCACCTGATTCTGGCTAAGGCTCTATGCCTTGCATAGAGACTTGCAGTACATCATGTGTAAGTCAATAGAAGGTTAATTGTTGACTTTTTGATAAGTTTGAATTTTGGTAAACTGTGAGGGGTTGAGGACTTGGAGGGGCAAAATTATCTTTTGCCCAAATGAGGATTAGTCTTGGTATTTGGACTTGTTAAGTTGGAATAATTACCTTAATTGTTAATTAGGGCTATTTTTTGATATGATTAGTAGGAGGAGTCTAGTACCGGTAATTTGGGTGTGAGGTTTATCAGTCTTTTGTGAAAGGTGAGTCTTCTCACTATATTGCCTTTGTTATAATATGTGTGCGTGCTGACTAGTTGGGTCTTACTTGATATTTGTTCTTATGTATTTTCTGGAGGGTCTAATTGATGGGTTTTGGTCATAAGACATCCTATGTGCTCATACAAACCCTAATGCTTAGATCTAGGTTTCTCTATTGTACATGCTTTGAATCCAAGACTATAAACCCTAATACTAGCATATGGAAATCAGAATTCACATGTAAATAGGTTTAAGAACATACCTTGATTGTTATATAGCAATAACAATCCAATTCCTCCTTGAATTGACCTTGGAAAGCAGAGAGTCACAAGTGTCACTCCTCTAATGGCTTACAAACACCATAAGCAAGTGGAGAAGGTATAAAGAGAGAGGAGGGAGGTTAGAATTCGTCTCTAAGACTTCTTGGGAAGGGATACACGAATTCATGACCCTAGGGGTGTTTATATAGGTGTAGAGATAGGGTTTCAGTCATTATCCTTATCTAGTTGCTTATCCACCAAGCAACCAATAAGATAATCCTTGAATCCTTATCATACTCGAATTCTAAGGGATTTACACCTCAAATTCGTTCACCATATATATAAGATAATCCTTACCTTATTTTGTAACTATCACATAATTACAATTCAGCCCCTCTAGTTTAATTAATTACACTTGATCACAAAATTAATTCTTAATTAATTATTGACCAATATTAATCAAACAAATATGATTTCTCCTTTAATATATTATTCTTATAACATATTAATAAATCATAATAACCTCTCTCTCTATTTATTTCTCCAATCAAGTTGCTTTGGTGAAGGCAACCCAAAAGGACCATGCAGCATCGGGTCAAGTACATACCAAAATAGTTATGGACTTAGACACTAATCCAATAGTCTCCCACTTGGATAAGTCTAACAACTATTCTGCGTATGACTTCGGATCATGATCTGCAATCGTAGCTTTCCAAAGCCGCTGTCAACTCTGATCATATCAAATACGCGTGTCCTTAGATAAGGGATCATATATTCCTCCATTCTAGATATCATATGAGATATGATTTCAAATCATTCTCTTTGTATTATATCTCGATTCCCGATTTATGACGACTGACTAATTGAACAAATCAAATTAGCCCTAGCCCGGCCGAGCATTTACGTTTGTCATCACTAAACCATCGAAGGGCCCAAAGATATCGCTTTTATCCTACTTTGGATAAAAGGAACGGATAAACTTTGATACAATGCTTGCTTGTACTTACACACCGAATCACACACAACAATATGTTTTATAACACCAAGTTACCGGTGCGTTTACATATTATCAATGTGCAACCGATTCGCAAGATACAACTCACACATCTCGGTTTCAATAATATAAGATGTTATCATCTCACCAATCACTCGTGATACAATCCATGGAGTGATCCAAGTGAGCGTGGGTCTAATCCAATGCTCAAATCACATTCATAAGCACTCATGAACGTTGCAGCAAACTCTTGCTTATGTCTAATACTCTTTTAGACAATCCACACACCAATTCACGACAGTCTTCATTCATATCTACTTCCAACATATGAACGACTGTGGCCCGTTTGAATAATTCGATTATTCTTAATAAACTCAATTATTCTGGAAGTCAAAACATGCAAATGTGAAACACAAGAATAATACTAATCCCATATGGCCTCAACCCTTTGAGCATAAATAAAACACCTTTTATTTATCACCATATTGATTACTCATTATTTGTCGTTTCGGGTAATCAACTTCTTACTTGAATTATTACACTTGTCCCATGCTCCTAGCATGCACACAATGTTTACCTATGGTTCTTACTTTGTGAAATAGATCATATTGAACACATTTCCAATCATTCTCATTTCACAATTCCAAATCCTTTTTCCATAAGTTAAAGAATATCAAATTCTTGCTACTTATAGAATATGCTAGATTCTAACATTCTATGCAACTTATCCTTTCGTAATGTCACTGCACCAAAGTCACAAAGACTATTGCCAATGATATTACAAAGTCCTCTATCGGAGATTGTTACAAGACAATTCCATAGACGTGATGTCTCTCACTCAAAGTACATTCTTTGAACATCCTTTTGCATAGAAGTTTCTAATCTAGTCATAGATTTCTCAATATTCAATTCCCAATATGGATACACTTCCATATGTTCCATATGACAACTCATTCTTAATAGAATCTTATCTATTCGTAATGATGTCGATATGGTCCATCCAATATGGAAACATTTCAATATTTTCCAATACTATGCTTCTAACTACTCACAAGCGACCAATCCTCGTCGAACTTGGATTGTCCTTTGATAGTTGTTTAATTATTTTAGTCAAAACAAATTATAGTCCCTTTTCCCTCTAAATGCGCTCGACATTTGGAAAATTTTAGAATGGTCAAACATTAAAGCATTTGCAATCGATCCTATACCTGAAGCGTATGGGACACGACGCATAATGTTTTATTTGCTATGTTCTCAAAATTCGAATTGTGAAGAGGGATGTCGTAATCATAATCGAAATTTTAAGAACACACTTTGTACCT
This sequence comes from Lactuca sativa, assembly GCF_002870075.4. Lineage (NCBI taxonomy): Eukaryota > Viridiplantae > Streptophyta > Magnoliopsida > Asterales > Asteraceae > Lactuca > Lactuca sativa. The sequence continues at coordinate 94,270,392 of NC_056623.2, read as the reverse complement.
TTGACTAAATTTTATTAACATTTCTCAACCTAAACCTTTAGATTTGAAATGAAGCATAATATTCTCTCCCTTAATTATAGCAAAACAACTCTTCAACTATTGCGACTTTGCAAAGTATGACTCATGTTTTCTATAATTAATATTGCTAACCTTGCAATAGTTTCCTTAATAATCATACAATCATAACATTTATGCTCCCACTATCATGATGATTATTATAAAACATAACACTTATGCTCCCACTAGCTTCGACATGTATTCATAAACATCTTAACTTTCAGAAAACAATACTTATTGAATTTCTTAAGTTCATGTTTTTAATACTTAGTGCTTTGATAATCTTTTATCAAGGCTTCTTGAACTTATACACCTTTGCCTTCGATAGTTCATATGTGTGTCTAAACAATTAAGACTAATTGCCAATCCTCACAATTCAAATTATGGAAAGGGATGCCGTAACCATGATTGAATTTGAGAATGCAATTTTACAATCACTATCTTCTTAAAATCTCTCTTAGTGAAAGAATTTCATCACAATCATTTTCATGAAGGAGGAAATCTTATGACACTTAGATTTAAACAGTGTATTTGTTCATATCCATGTGAATTTGTCAAAACCAAAGTTTACGACAAATTCAAACTCTTATGGATCGAACTTTCTTGGTCTCGATTTCTTGCCTTTATGGTAGCACAGCTGCCCACCATGTCTTCCAAATAGTTAAACAGCTCACCCTTTCCTATCAATGTACCTTTCATTGATTAAGGTGCTTTGCCTTTTATGCGTTCAAAATGAGAACTCGTAGAACTCACATGCATAATTAACTCGATTGGATTGGCACAGAATCAAAATAATGTCAACACGATAGGTTGTAAACCTTAACTCGTGTGCTAGTGATGATCGATAAGGTTTATTTGATTTGTTCTTGAAACCTTTCAAGACCATTAAGACTCCCACCGACTCCTTGACATATAAGATTCTCTTGTCAAAAACTATTTCTTGACAACCAAATATTCAAAAGTTAGTGTAGCTTTTATCAAAACACTTCATAAATTGGTCCTAGTTGGTCTTTGTCTTATCCAAGACATCACAACTTTCCACATTTGATGAATGTTTCAAACCTTCTTAAGACTTTTCACTCAATGTCACAATCTTAACTTTAAGACTTGTTATTGGAACGAAGTATGATTGACTTATTGATTTAACCATTTCTTCAATTCTTTGATTCCTCTTCTTGGACATACAATTGTACTAAGACTCACTTAGAGGATCAATTGAGATATGGTTCTTAATCATTAAGACCTATCATAAAGCATAAAAGGTACTCACCCTTCATCTTAGAATGGAAAAACTTTTATCTTTCTGCCTACTTGATTCTTCTTACTCGTTCTACTATTGATCTAAACCCTTTAATCAATTTAGAATTACACTTAATCTTGTAAGTATAATCATATTTACTAAGCCTTTAGTAAATCATGACGAATATCTTTGTTATTCTTATGGTGAACTTGATCAACACACTACTTTGTGTACTTGATCTCCTAGTCCTTCACTTGACACTTTGTCAACAAATTGGTCTATTTTCCAAATATGAATTTCTCATTCATCATGCAACCAAGTTGCATGATTCCAAATTTCTGTCCGATTGAAACTTTGGACGATGAGAAACTCTCCCTATTTGGTAAATTCTTGACATTTCCATAGATAACATAAACAAGAATCATATCCATTCGTTGTAGAAATATTCAAACATCGATTTTCATAATGATTTCATTGTAAGGAAATAAACAATTAAATAAATAAGTCAAACAAAATTTATTTTATTTATAAAAGCAGTGGGAAAAATTTGTCCTTACAATGCAAAATCCATTGAAAACTATGTACAAAAGAAAATTTCTAACAACTCTATCATAACTTTCTAAGCTCAAAATCTAATCATCTAGTCCATGCGATCGAGATCGATCTCTTGTGATTAGATTCATCTTGCTTTCTCTTATCAAGCTTCCTTTCTTTTCACCGACCCTACAAAACATTCAAATGCAATCTTATTACATCATGTATTAAGAATCAATGAATAGGAACTTAATTGAGTTAGATAGTGGATATTTACCTAAAGCACAGTGATATTTTTGACTCTCCCATCTCTTAGATCTCTTAGGTAATTAGGGCAACTTTGTCTCCAATGCCCATTCTCTTGGCAATAAAAGCAAATTGACTCTTTCGGAACAACACATGGAACTACTTCAGACATCGCCTTTCTCTTATGATCAAACTTTTCGATCATTGCATGTCTTTCATTGCCATTGTCTATATCCATAGAGGTCTCGAAGTCAGATTCACCAATTAACTTTGCTTTTCTATTGCGCCAAACCATTGCTGATTCGGCAGCAATAAGCATAGAGGTGAGATCTATAAGGGTCACGTCATGGTTCATCATATAGTACTCTCTTACGAACTCACTATACGAGTTAGGAAGTGACTGAAGAACCCAATCAACAGCCATCTCTTCACTAATAACGGATCCCATCATTCTTAGTCTATCAATGTGCGACTTCATCCCGAGGACGTGTGCACACACCGACTTACCTTCTTTATGTTTACTTGCCAAAAGGGCTTGAGTGATATTGAACCTTTCAATTTTACAATCTTGTGGGTTAGGGAGAATAATTGGAGGAGGAGGAGGAAGTGAAGCATGATTTCTTGTTCCTCGATCGAATCGTGGAATATCATCTTCATGTGGAATGCTTGTTCCACGGGATTTGGGAAGACCATAGTTGTCGAAATTTGACATCTACAAAACGGGAGAAAAACGAATTCAAGTTGGTTGATAGATAGAGTCCTTAGTAAATCACCCAAATGAAATACTAAGGCTAGGACCCAACACAATACGCTACAACCTAGAAAAGGGATGCCGTAATCTAGTTGCAGAATATTTGAAGGTAAGTGAATGACGATTCACTAATTTCCACCATGAGAAACGAAAAAGAAATTTAAGTTTTAAATCTATGAAAACTCCTAGATCCTTTAAGATACATTGAACTTTCAATGACATGTTTATATCTCGATATGCCCCTCTTGTTTGTGACTGGGATGCCGAGGATCACAAAGCGGGTGTGAATAACCATGCAAACTACATGGTGCCCTCACATGTTACAGTCACCTATTCGATGTGCCGGTAAACCACACACGCTCCACCGAACTATGACAAACATTGAGTCACCCTTTGCTACCTTTGCTTAGACCCATTTAGTGTGCCGGTAAACCACACACGCTCCACTAACGTCTTCGCAAGGGCAGAAAGTGTAATTTCATGGAATTGCATCAATTCACTTTTGCCTAAGTAACTAAGATTGGGAATTTTGAAAAACATTTAGTTACTTTTATAATTCACTATACTTATAATGGAAGGTTTCGTCCTATCCTACCCGTTCGGCTAACGACCCTCCACTAGTGAAGAGTGCGGTGGGTAAGAGTGGATACCCATTCAATCGCCATTTTATAGGCAATTTCCTTAAACACCCCTTATAGACCAGCTTCGTGAATGAGGCCTACTAACGGTAAGACTGACTTTTACTCATACATATATATAATGTTAGACTTTTAATGTTATATATATAGTATAGGGTGTATTTTAACACTTTTAAAATACTATGTGGTCTAATTTAACAATTATACTTTTAATTCAATTAAATTGTAAACCTAAACTTTTATGGATTTATTAAACTTCTTTTAATTATACACCTTAATTAATTAATAAAACCATAAGGGTGTGATTTGAATTTTTTCAAAACTATACTAGGGTTTTAGAATTTAACATTCCCAATTAAACTTTTAATGAAATTTTAAATTCCAAAACTTGAGGGCAAGTTTTGAAACCTTTTTCAAAACATTAGGGTTTCAACTATTTAAATTTCAAAACAACAAAACTTTTGGGGTTCAAATTTAAACTATAAAACCTAAAGGGCCAAATATGAAGCTTTTCATAACAACAAGGTTCAAATAACAAATAATTCAAAATAACATTTAATTACATAATTATCCATATTTGATGATTTATTGCAAAACAATTTATCAATTTACTCAAAATAATTAATCAATTATCTTATAAGGAAACAATTATCTTATTAATTGATAAATATCTTCAATTAGATCAAAATTATAGTCAAATATATCATATAATCGGATTAATAATGATCTAACATGATAAGGTAATTATCCCAATGCAAAAACAGCAAGAAATCCCGAAGTACCCTCCATCTGACGAGCTGACTCGTCGAGTCAGGCTTGGACTCGTCGACTCACCTTGGACTCGGCGAGTTCAGCTATGGACTCGGCGAGTCCAGCCTCCAAAACACCAAAAAACGAATTTTTTAGATATATCAAGCATCAATACAATAGAAACCAATCAAGGCTCTGATACCACTGATGGGTTTTGGTCATAAGACATCCTATGTGCTCATACAAACCCTAATGCTTGGATCTAGGTTTCTCTATTGTACATGCTTTGAATCCAAGACTATAAACCCTAATACTAGCATATGGAAATCAGAATTCACATGTAAATAGGTTTAAGAACATACCTTGATTGTTATATAGCAATAACAATCCAATTCCTCCTTGAATTGACCTTGGAAAGCAGAGAGTCACAAGTGTCACTCCTCTAATGGCTTACAAACACCATAAGAAAGTGGAGAAGGTATAAAGAGAGAGGAGGGAGGTTAGAATTCGTCTCTAAGACTTCTTGGGAAGGGATACACGAATTCATGACCCTAGGGGTGTTTATATAGGTGTAGAGATAGGGTTTCAGTCATTATCCTTATCTAGTTGCTTATCCACCAAGCAACCAATAAGATAATCCTTGAATCCTTATCATACTCGAATTCTAAGGGATTTACACCTCAAATTCGTTCACCATATATATAAGATAATCCTTACCTTATTTTGTAACTATCACATAATTACAATTCAGCCCCTCTAGTTTAATTAATTACACTTGATCACAAAATTAATTCTTAATTAATTATTGACCAATATTAATCAAACAAATATGATTTCTCCTTTAATATATTATTCTTATAACATATTAATAAATCATAATAACCTTTCTCTCTATTTATTTCTCCAATCAAGTTGCTTTGGTGAAGGCAACCCAAAAGGACCATGCACCATCGGGTCAAGTACATACCAAAATAGTTATGGACTTAGATACTAATCCAACACTAATAACTCTCGCGCATGTTGTTAGCCCACTGGAACTGCTGATTGTCTCCAGGGTTGTTTTTAACCCACAGGGCATGCTGTTAGCCCACTGTGACTGTTGATAATCTTGAGGGTTTCTAATAACCCATCAGGTGTGTTGTTAGCCCATTGGGATTCTTGATAATCCATAAGGTTGCTGATAACTAATATATGTTTATTTTATGTTGTGTTGTATGCTAAGAAGTTAATATCGGCGATTTCCAGGTGATTTCCACATTGGATATCGGTTATCAATACCTTTCAAAATAGCGGTGTTAAATATCTCTCCAAAATATTGGAACCGCAAAAATCGGTGATATTTACTGATATTTCTAGGTGAATTTCCAGGTAGGATATCGTTTAAGTAATCTTACTTGTTGTTTGTGCTGAGTCATGATCTTAAATCTTATTGTCTTAACATAACTGAACCTACTATTATGTCAAGTACTTAATTGTTAGTGTTAAATCATAGACTCGTGATTTTAAGTCTTAACTGGCCATGTTGTTTTGTTAAATGTTAAGTACTTAAATGTTAAGTTGTTAATTATTATAGGTTTGATCATGTTGTTATGTTGTTAAGTACTTAATTCTTAACTAATGATGATAATGATATTAGAGTTGTTGTGGAAGATCTTGATGAACAATTGGATGCCTTGGTTGATGTGGAATCGGGGGAATATCAACAAGAATAGAGACAAACAACAATAACTGGTGTACACAAGACATCCATGATCTCCCAATCACAAGATAAAAGAGATAAAAAAGGAAAAAGAAACCCCTCAAAGTGCTATTAAGACGAAGCAACGAAGGATCAAATATATTTGTCTGTTCTCTACTTAGGGTTTATCGGTGATAAAATCTGACCCCTAGAGAGTTATCTCAGACAAACAGATTAATTGACTAAAGTTCAGTCGACTATAGTTCAACAGACGTTCAAGTAGCAAGTGATCAACACAAGCACTAGATTAATCAGTCCTGCAAGAAATCACAAAGAGACTCATGGTACCAAGATCTTAAGAACAAATATCAGTTCTGATGTGAAAAACACAAGGTGAAAACCCTAAATCGAAACGATCAACTAGAAACAAAACAGTTTAAGTAAATGATCCAGAGATTTCAAAAATAAACCTCTAGATCTCACATAAACTATAAAGAAACAACAAAAAAGAAAGGAGTTAGAAACAACCTTTTATGACGTTGTTCGGAGACGAAACCCTTCGATGAAAATCAACGAAGAAGACAACGGAGCCTGAAGCTTTGATACCATGTATAGAAAGTGAAAAACACCAACGATTCCCAACTTGAAAAGATTATTCACTATAAACCAGTTCGATCATACATCAGCTTACAACTGAAACCTCTCTACATTCACACTCACTCTCAGATGGTTATATATAAACCTCAAGATCAACATCATAGAAGAAGAATCTTCAAATCTATCTAACCCTACACTGAGAAAACCTTAATACGAGAGAGAATTGTATACAAATTACAAGAACAAGTGGATAATCTGATCAAATGAGAACAACAACACATTAAGTATATCGTGTCAAGCAGCTCCATGGAGCAAACCCAGATCCACCCAAGATCCACCTGTTAATCCGAAGACTCCTTCCCTGCATAGTAACTTACACAACACACCGAATTGAAATATAACTTATACAAAACTTACCCTTTTATAAATTAATGTTTAAGTTTGACTATTAGAGAATAATATATTTCAACAAAAAGTGGAGTCTCTATATGAGTACTATAGTTATGTATGTCGGACGGGGCCCGTCATGTATATTAGGCGGGGCTTGTTATGTATATTGGGCAGGTCCAATTATGTAGTTTGGGTGGGGCCCATTTATATGCTTATTGGGTGGGTCCGGTATATGTATAATGGTATATTATATTTTGGGGAACTCACTAAGATTCGTGCTTACACATTTGATTATAAATATTTTTCAGGTGCTTCATTAATGAGTAAGAAAGACAAGGTTCGACTATGCACAAGCACATTCGCAACATCTTTCCGCATAATGTAATTACACTATGATATATTTGAATAAACAAAAATGAAAATTTGGGTTGAAAATCAGGACGTTACAATTTGGTATCAGATCCCTGGTTTGAAATAATTGGATGAAGAATCGTGTGATTCCAGACTCAAACTAAGGATATGAGTAATTAATAAATCTTTTCATAAAAAAAATACTACAAAAAGAAAAGAATGTGATGCATACAGTCAGCCAAAGCTGAGAAAGGAAAGTGATTCCTAAAATATCCATATTGTTATGATTACCGATATGTGAAATGTTATAAAAGCATGCTAGTATGTAGTCTATGAATCTTTTCAGGAATTGCATGATAGAATTGTCGGATACTTAAAGATGTCTTATAGCCTAGGGGTTTGCTTTTTATTTGCTGGCTAGAACCTATATTAATATTAATTAGTTATTCGACAAATACATTAGGTTGCATACTTCGAAATTTAAATAGTTTTAGATTTCTTGATTTGGCGTTATTACACAACTCTCGTCTGAGTCTAACCGTCGTGGTGTCAGATCTTTCAGTCAACAGGCTGTTTGATTTTAGCAGCATGCAATTGTACTCGTCAAATAATTAGTTAATATTGGTAGAAGTTCTTCCTAAACCAATAGTAGAGAGGAGTGAAAGGAATCCCAGAAAGAGAGCCTAGGAATTTTAATATATGTTTGATAGAGTATATATTCATAAGGTAAAGTGTCAGTAGTGACACAAAATCCTAGTAAAGTGTAGGAAAGATATAATTAGCTCCTTATAACACTATGTGTGTGAAAAGACCTATTAATAGCAGAGTTTAGTGACTTAGAACATCGGGTCAATTTTTGGATCTAGTATGGATTAGTGTGGAAGGTAGTATGGGTTCGTACTACCGGAAGCACATGTTCCATACCAGAATCAAGAAAAGTCGCAAAGTTACTAAGGAACTAGAAAGGATTGAATGTTATTTCAAGATAACTCAATAAATTCATATTGATCTAGTCTCATTTATATTTCCTGCATGGTGATGATTACTAGAGCAAGCAGTTCTGGATATGGATCAAAAGGCTCAGGACCAAGTGAGACTAATATACGCGATTGGATAGAGGCGGCGGTATCTGATGAGTTTTAGTCATAAGAACATCCTATGTGCTCATACAAACCCTAATGCTTGGATCTAGGTTTCTTTATTGTACATGCAAGTTATCCAAGACTATAAACCCTAGATCTAGCATATGATAATCAATAAAACATATAAATTAGGGTTTAGATCATACCTTGATTGTTATGTAGCAATAACAATCTCAAATCCTTCCTGTATTGACTTTAGAAAGCTTAGAGTCACAAATGTCACTCCTCTAATGGTTCACAATCACCAAGAGCAAGAGGATGAAGAGGAGAAGGGAAGGAGGCTGCCCAAAACATGTGGAAACCGTAGAAGGAAGGTTGTCCACGTTTTTGGGGCATAAGGGCTCTTTAAATAGTGAGGCTATTAGGGTTATCTAACAAGGAAACCCTAATTTGGATGCTTAAGCCCTAAGCAACCCATGGACTCCTTTCCTTAAAGGCCTTGGACGATTTCTAATGGGTTTCCCCATAGAATTCGTCCATCCTTATAATATAACGCAATCCATGGCCCAATTGCAATTATCTTATAATTACAATTCCAGTCCCTTAAGTTTAATTAATCTCTTTTAGTCACAAACTTAATTCTTATTAATTCTTGACTAATATTAATTAAACAATATGATTTCTCCTTTAATATATTATTCTCATAATATATTAATAAATCATATTTAATTCTTTCTCTCCATAATTCATCCTATCAAGTTGCTTTGGTGAAGGCAACCCAAAAGGACCATGCACCATCGGGTCAAGTACATACCAAAATAGTTATGGACTTAGACACTAATCCAACAGTCTCCCACTTGGATAAGTCTAACAACTATTCTGCGTATGAATTCAGATCCTGATCTGCAATCGTAGCTTTCCAAAGCCGCTGTCAACTCTGATCTTATCAGATACGCGTGTCCTTTAGATAAGGGATCATATATTCCTCCATTCTAGATATCATATGAGACATGATTTCTAATCATTCTCTCTGTACTATTTCTCGACTTCCGATTTATGACGACTGACTAATTGAACAAATCAAATTAGCCCTAGCTCGACCGTTCATTTATGTTTGTCATCACTAAATCATCGAAGGGCCCAAAGATATCGCTTTTATCCTACTTTGGATAAAAGGAACGGATAAACTTTGATTCAATGCTTGCTTGCACTCACTCACCGAATCAGACACAACAATATGTTTTATGACACCAAGTTACTGGTGCGTTTACATATTATCAATGTGCAACTGATTTGCAAGATACAACTCACACATCTCGGTTTCAAGAATATAAGATGTTATTGTCTCACCAATCACTCGTGATACAATTCATAGAGTGATCCAAGTGAGCGTGGGTTTAATCCAATGCTCAAATCATATTCATAAGCACTCATGAACGTTGCAGCAAACATTTTCTTATGTCTAATACTCTTTAGACAATCCACACACCAATTCACGACAGTCTTCATTCATACCGACTTCCAACATATGAACGACTGTGGCCCGTTCGAATAATTTGACTGTTCTAAACCAATTAAATTATTCAGGAAGTCAAAACATGCAAAGTGAAACACAAGGATAATACTAATCCCATATGGCCTCAAACCTTTGAGTATAAATAAAACACCTTTTATTTATCACCATATCGATTACTCAATATTTGTTGTTTTGGGTAATCAACTTCTTACTTGAATTATTACACTTGTCCCATGCTCTTAGCATGCACTCAATGTTTACCTATGGTTCTTACTTTGTGAAATAGATCAAATGAACACATTTCCAATCATACTCATTTCACAACTCCCAATCCTTTTCACAAGTGAAAGAATATCAAATTCTTGCCACTTATGGAATATGTTAGATTCTAACATTTTATACAACGATCCTTTTGTAATATCACTGCACTAAAGTCACAATGACTATTGCCAATGAAATTACAAAGTCCTTTATCAGATATTGTTACAAGACAATTCCATAGATGAGATGTCTCTCACTCAAAGTACATTCCTTTGAACATCCTTTTGCATAAAAGTTTCTAATCTAGACATTGATTCTCAATATTCAACTCCCAATATGGAAAACTTTCCATACTTACCATATGACGACTCATTCTCAATAGAATCTTATATATTCATAATAATATCGATATGGTCCATCCAATATCATGCTTCCAACTACTCACAAGCGACCAATCCTCGGCGAACTTTGGATTGTCCTTTGATAGTTGTTTAATTATCTTAGTCAAAATCGATTCTTGTCCTTTTTCCCTCTAAATGCACTAGACATTTGGAAAATTTTAGAATGGTCAAATATTATAGCATTTGCAATCGCTCCTATACCCGAAGCGTATGGGACATGATGCATAATGTCTTACATAAAGATTTGATACTTTATCAATCTTCTGCCATAATATTTTATGTGCTACGTTCTTATAATTCGAATTATGAAGAAGAATGCCGTAATCATAATCGAAATTTGAGAACACACTACGTTTTCTTGGCTAAATTATTAACATTCCATAACCTAAGCCTTTAGATTTGAAATGAAGCATAATATCCTCTCCCTTAATTATAGCAAAACAACTATTCAACCCTTACAACTTTGCAAGGTATGACTCTTGTTTTCTATAATTAATATTGCTAACTTGCAATACTTGCCTTAATAATCATACAATCATAACATTTATGCTCCCACTATCAAGATGATTACTATAAACATAACACTGATGCTCCCACTAGCTTTGACATGTATTCAGAAACCATCTTAACTTCCAGAAAAACAATGCCTATTGAATTTCTTTAAGTTCATATTTCTAATACCTAATGCTTTGATAATCTTTTATCAAGGCTTCTTAAACTTATACACCTTTGCCATAGATAGCTCATATGTGTGTCTAAACAATTCAGACTATTGCCAAATCTCAGAATTCGAATCATGGAAAGGGATACCGTAACCATAATCGAATTCGAGAATACAATTTCACAATCACTATCTTCTTAAAATCTCTATTAGTGAAAGCATTTCTTCATAGTCATTTTCATGATGGAGGGAATCTTATGACACTTAGATTTTAATGGTGTATGTGTTCCTATCCATGTGAATTTGTCAAACCCAAAGTTTACGACAAATTCAAACTCATATGGACCGAACTTTCTTAATCTTGATTTCTTGCCTTATGGTAGCACAGCTGCCCATCATGTCTTCCAAGTAGTTAAGCAGCTCACCCTTTCTTATCAATGTACTTTTCATTGATCAAGGTCCTTGCCTTTTATGTATTCAAATGAGAACTCATAGAACTCACATGCATAATTAACTTATTTGGAACGGCACAGAAACAAAATAATGTCAATACGTTAGGTTGTAAACCTCAACTCGTGTGCTAGTGATGATCGATAAGGTCTATTTTGATTTGTTCTTGAAACCTTTCAAGACCATTGATGGGTTTTATACAAACAATCCTATGTGTACATGCAACCCTAGCATTGGATCTATGTTTTCACTATTAGATACACAACATTATGAACACATAATAAAACCCTAATCATGATTGCTATTTTCAAAATTAACCAAGAAGGTTAGATTACATACCTCTTGTTGTTATATTGTAATAACAACTTAAATCTTTAAACCCAAAGACTTGAAAGCAAGCACCGCAAGTGTAGTGCCTCTAATGGCTTACAAACACCATAAGCAACTGGAGAAGGTATAAAGAGAGAGGAGAGAGGTAGAAATTCGTCCTTAGATGCTCTAGGGATCAAGTGCACGAAATCCTAAGGCCTTAGGGGTCTTTATATAGGGTTGGGATTAGGGTTTCAGTCCTTATCCTTATCTAGTTACTTGCCCATCAAGCAACCATAAGATAAGCCTTGAAAATCCCTATATCTTGGACCTTGGACGATTTTAAGGATATCCTTATCCTTGAATTCGTCCATCCTTTAACAAGGATAACCATTGCCCTATTTTGTAACTATCACATAATTACAATTCAGCCCCTCTAGTTTAATTAATTACATTTGATCACAAAATTAATTCTTAATTAATTATTGACCAATATTAATTAGACAAATATGATTTCTCCTTTAATATATTATTCTTATAACATATTAATAAATCATAATAACCTCTCTCTCTAGTTATTTCTCCAATCAAGTTGCTTTGGTGAAGGCAACCCAAAAGGACCATGCACCATCGGGTCAAGTACATACCAAAATAGTTATGGACATAGACACTAATCCAACAGTCTCCCACTTGGATAAGTCTAATAACTATTATGCATATGACTTCAGATCCTGATCTGCAATCGTAGCTTTCCAAAGCCGTTGTCAACTCTGATCCTATCAGATACGTGTGTCCTTAGATAAGGGATCATATATTCCTCCATTCTAGATATCATATGAGATATGATTTTAAATCATTCTCTTTGTACTATATCTCGATTCCCGATTTATGACGACTGACTAATTGAACAAATCAAGTTAGCCCTAGCCCGGCCGAGCATTTACGTTTGTCATCACTAAACCATCGAGGGGCCCAAAGATATCGCTTTTATCCTACTTTGGATAAAAGGAATGGATAAACTTTGATACAATGCTTGCTTGCACTCACTCACCGAATCACACACAATAATATGTTTTATAACACCAAGTTACTAGTGCGTTTACATATTATCAATGTGCAACCGATTCGCAAGCTACAACTCACACATCTGGGTTTCAAGAATATAAGATGTTATCGTCTCACCAATCACTCGTGATACAATCCATGGAGTGATCCAAGTGAGCGTGGGTTTAATCCAATGCTCAAATCATATTCATAAGCACCCATGAACGTTGCAGCAAACATTTGCTTATATCTAATACTTTTTCAGACAATCCACACACCAATTCACGACAGTCTTCATTTATATCTACTTCCAACATATGAACTGTAACACCCAGGTTTCCAAAAATAAAATTTTCATTTAATTAATCACTTTAATATTAAAAACACTTGTTTAAAATCTTATTCACATTCAAATTACAAAACGTAGTTTCATTTTCATTATAAAAGAAGACCAGGATCCTCCAAAACTCAACTCTTTCTTCGGTGTGTACAATCGAACCGTTGCCATCCCGCGTTACTGTAAGAACCTGAAACAACGTAACATAAACAACGTAAGCACGAAGCTTAGTGAGTTCCCCAATATACCTTACGCACATACGCCATCCGGCCCGGACCGTTCGGTCCACATAACATTGCCTTCCGGCCCGGATCTTTCGATCCACATAATATCGCCTTCCGGCCCGGATCTTTCGATCCACATAATATCGCCTTCCGGCCCGGATCTTTCGATCCACATAACATTGCCTTCCGGCCCGGACCTTTCGGTCCACAAGATAATCGCCTTCCGGCCCGTACACATATATAACACATAATACAAATACTCTAACACATAAAGCACATATATCACATATCATACCTGACCTTTCTGTCACATAATACCTTGCCTTCCGGCCCATAGATAAGCATGTATATCACACGTAGTAGCTAACTTCCCATTCATAGCATATAAACATAACACACAACATACCTGACCTTTCTGTCACATAATACCTTGCCTTCCGGCCCATATATAAGCATGTATATCACACGTAGCAGCTAACTTTCCATTCATAGCATATAAACATAACACATAACATACTTGACCTTCCGGTCACACAATCAAACCCTTCCGGGTGAGGTATAGTGAGAAGACTCACCTCGTAGTACGCAGGCTATAACCTCTTCGAGCTACTCGCACACAATCCGCTAGTCCGCAGGTTCCCTATAATACCACAGCCTTAGTTAATGATCTTATCAAACAAGGCAACTGACCCCCTCTGAGATATATACAGGTCAACGGTCAATCCTGACTGGACTCGTCGAGTGCAAAGGGTAACTCGACGAGTATAAGCATCCTGACACCACTCGCCGAGTCTGAAGAACGACTCGACGAGTTCCAGTAGATCTTCAAGCTACTCGCCGAGTCTGAAGAACAACTCGGCGAGTCCTAGTGAATCTTCAAGCTACTCGCCGAGTCTGATCATCCGACTCGGCGAGTCCACGCCATGCAGTCGATCCAACTGCTTCCTGAGATACGTTTATTCCCGAAAAACACACCAATGGGACTTCTGGACCTCTAATCATCCTATTACTAGGGTATAAACTCTTGTATAACAACATACTAATCCATCAAATCACCAAATGGGTTTCATAAACCCTAATTCCATAACACATCAACATAGCAGAGGATAATTCGAAATATTACCTGAATAACACCCTCTCTGTGTCTCCAAACCTCAGAACTCGATCCTCTTGATATTCCTTTGGCCGAAACTCTTCTTCTTCTTGCCTAACAACTTCTTCAAGGTCAATAATGGTCTTCAAGCTTGTTCTAGATGCCACAGACGTCTAGGGATCTCCACAATCGGCCAAAAGACGTGAAATGACGACATAACAACCCTTAAATACGACCCAATACGAAACGGCTAGGGTTTCTGCTGAACAGCGTCGACTCGCCGAGTCCATACCTGGACTCGTCGAGTCCAGTCGCGAACCCGCGACCAACTCTGCGACCCTACTCGGCGAGTCTGGCTCCAACTCGCCGAGTCTCTCCTTTAAAACACCCCAAATTGCAACTTAACAATACTTGAGATTTTGGGCTGTTACAACTCTCCCCACTAGAATTAGACTTCGCCCTCGAAGTCTCATCCTGAAAATAGTTCTGGATGCTGCTCCCGCATCACACATTTCGGCTTCCCTAAACACTTCCGATATCTTCCAAGGTCGCTACTGAATCAATACCAGAGGTACCTCCTTGTTCCTCAGAACCTTGATCTTCCGATCTCCGACGGCCACTGGTCTCCCGACGTAACACAGGCTCGCATCCACCTAATCGTTCTCTAGTAGAACCACTGCTGACTCATCCGCTATACACCTCTTCAACTGCGACACATACCAGTGTCATGGATCCGTCCCAATTCCGTTGACAACTCCAAACGATAGGCCACCCTTCCTACCTTCGCACCTTCACGAAAAGACCCAACATACCGGGGCCCCCCATTTACCCTTCTTCCTAAATCGAAGCACCCGTTAGAAATACGAAGTCGCTGACCTGAATCACATACTCGTACGGCGTCTGCCTGCATAACTTTCCTGTTAACTCTAAACGATCACTAACTCTCCTTAACCTGCTGAGTCTGCTCTGTCGACTGAAGCCCAAACTCTGTACTGTCCATCTCTCTCTGTAACCGAGAACCACCCAAGATGCAACTCTGCTCTTAAACCCCAACAATCACTCGAACAATGAGGGTTAGGAAACCCTGAACCACCGGATTCCCGATCCAAAGCCCACTTTGTCCATCCCAGACCAACTGAGAGATCCATTCCCACTCCCAGAGTAACTCTCACAAATTCTTCTCTTGCCATCATATACACATGCTGAACTAGCCCCAACACTCGTAGGTTGGAAGACCCGATACACTGATGATATCCTCGAACACCTCCCAAGATGAACCACTACATCCACCCTACACTCTGATCAGATTCACACTGAAAATTTAAAATTTTCTCTCTCCATGCATCCCTTCTAAGCCTCAACAGACATCCCAACCGGATGGGTTCCTACTCCACCGCCGCGAACACGATGCTCAAAACCATACTCGAAATACTCTATCCATAACTTGCTCTGCAGCTTTCACTTTCGTGAACTTGCACCCCCTTCGGAGTCACATACCCTCCTCTTTTCCTTTTCCACGGAACTCTCTTGAACATAATGCCACTCCAACCGGTGCCACGGTGCTCGCCCCAAGCGACACCACCCTTTTTGCGCAACTGCTATTCACATACTCTAGTTCTCATTGCAGGGCTCTCAATCTCATGCACTCTCTCCACTCATCAAAATCACTGCCTCCGCTAAACAAGATCAACAACCCAGGGCCAGACCTTCCAATGCAATCACACTGCAACATACGTGATCCGCAAATCTCAAACTAATCCAGCAATACCAACAGAGTCTCCAGTATGACTGGACCGACCCTCATAACACATACTAGCCACTCGAGGCTATATCTCTGTGGGTCCGTACACCCAACTCTGCGAACCCTCAGGTTCTGACTCTGGGAACCTTCCGGTTCCAGCTCTAGAAACATGCACAACATAATCCCGTGGGATTAATGCAGTACAACCAACACGTACCTCAAACGTACCAATACTCTGATCGCAAAATTCCGTTTACTTACTCAAGCTCGATTCCGACCCCCCTCTCAGGCCTCCACAATCAAATGCCCTAGGTCTGTATCTCGCCCTGCATATCCAACACTCGCTCTCGTCGGCCTATACTTTGCGCTGACAAACACTGCTGAATCCCAACAGCTAAGCACCCTCACATACTCGTCGATCTCCCGGAGAATTTTACAATTCTCCCCCACTAAAGCACTGACTAACTGCCACCGATTGCCATTAACGACCCTTCAGAACCATCCTGCACATAGAGAACATTTACCCTCTGACTGCTTCCCACAAGCATAAGCAACCCTCATCAAAACACATCTCCTCCCTGATCAATCCGCTCAAAATAATCCGACCTTTCAATTATCCACTCCACAACTGCAGATACTACCCGTCATTCAACCCAGTGCCGCACCACCACTATCAACCCTCACAACGATGACCAACGGAATTCCCACGCAATAACCCATAACCAAACCCACAACCTGCCAAAGGTTGAATACCACATCGAAAACCGCACAAAGCTATCGACACTAAAACACCATACTATAACCATACCAACCATCAGGGAACAACGAATGCCAAATCGAAACCTGAAGCACCAATCCATAACCATGCCAATCCCGCGAAACAACGAATACCGCATCGAAATCCACACTACCAGCACAAACAATACGCCACAATCAACGCAGGCTAATCAAGACATCAAGACAGCATCATACCCGCAGCTGCCCCCCCCCCCCCCCCCCGGCACTGCTCCGTCTCCCTCTGCCGCAAGCCGATAAGCACAACCCTGAGCCCTTGGGCTCTACTCCATCCTGTCCTCCTCCTGAACTCCTCAAGGTGGCCGGTGCTAGAGCCTGCACCGATCCTGCAAAAGCTGTGGACATTTGACCCTCAAATGTCCAACCTGTCGACACTGATAACAAATCCTGTAATCCCGAATTGGCACTGACTGCCGACATCCCCGTGCACCATGCCCCTCCTTTCCGCACTCGCGGCATGCACCATTGGCCAACAAGCTCCGGTGCCATCTCTCTCACACTTCCCACAAGTGTGACCGCTCCGATCCCCCATTCTAACGTCTACGGTCATGGACCGTTTCGGCGCCGACTGCGACTGCATCGGGGCCTGCCTCATCTCCCGCTACTGCAACTCAACCTCTAACTCACGCCACATGGCGGCCTCCTGCGATACCAATACGGTCTCACGTCTCTGCGCAGACACGAACTGTCTGATACTCCCCCTTGAGCTTACTCGAATATCGGGCATCTGAGCCTGCTCCGAAACGAACTCAGGGCAAAACATCGCCCTCTCAACAAACATCCCGGTGCTCTCAGTCACCGACTCCAAATCCTGCCTCAGCTTAACGAACTTCCGAGCCAATTTCTCCTGTTCATCCCGCAGAACATAGCGAGTACTGAACATCCCTCTGAATTGATCCCATGAAACCGCAGCCCTCTGCGCATCGGAGAATGACCTCGTGGTCAATCTCCACCAATCCTTCGCCCCGAGCCTCAACAGGTTCAGAGCACACCCCACCCTCTGATCAGTAGGGCATAAACTCGTGGAGAAACACCCCTCCATGTCTGATAACCATCTCATAGCAACAATCGAGTTCTGAACTCCATCGAATGCGGGAGGCTTCGCATAATAGAAGTCCCGATACTGAAAACCCCGACTAGTCCCTTTCTTTGCCGTTGCTACAGCCGCTATAACCGCCGCGGCAGCCGTCTCTGCGAAAGCCGCATACCGCTCGTCAAACTACTTCAATCATAGTGGTCCTGATCGACCCAAACAATTCTGGCGACTCAACCCGCAACAATGCAGCAACTTCATCACGCCGGATCTCGCGAATCCTCGCATCCCGCTCGCTCGTGCTCGTCCGATCGATAACCGGATAACAAGATAGCCACAAGCATCATCCACTATGAACCATGGTACTCATCCCATGACATCCTTCCTCAACATGCTTCGGTGTATGGTACCTGAACCATAGCACCATTCCTCAACCTGCTCCAATGTATAGCACTCGAACCACAACCTCTATCTCAATCTGTTCCGATGTATGGTGCCCTGACCATAACATCACTCTGTATCCGCTCCGATGTATGGTATCCGAACCATAACATCACCCCTCAATCTGTTCCTTAGGACCTTCAGAATGCCCCCTGTATCAAGTATGGGTCCTCTGCTTTCAGTAGTACGGGCCCATACTACCTGCCACATCTACCCATACTTTCCACACGGACCATTCCAGAGTTCCTAAGTAGCTGATAAACCTGCTCTTTCACCAATCGCATCGCGCGTGCTCGCTTTCCAGCGAAATCCTCTACTCTACCAGCGCACTCATCTGGCTAGGTTTACTCCCTAGTCCCTTCCGCTGTCCTCCCACTTCTTTGCTATCAGCTGCTGAAGAGTTCCCAATGATGCCAGCCCTCTACCTCCTGAGTATCGTCATACTCACTTGGTAGCTGACTCCCATCATCGATAACTCCACAAAGCACAAAGCAAGCAGCATTCGAGCATTGAAGCATACATAGGACTCCCCATCTGTGGTAGCTCCACCTTCTCGATTCCTCCTCGGAAGTACCTCTGTACTCCGTAGCCTTACCCCTTGTGCGTTCTAACTAGATACTCTCACTCATCACATACACATAAAAGTATAACGCACATATAACAGCAACCCTAGACTAAGGCATCACAAATCAGGCCACTCTAGTCCTAAGATGTGAAATACCTAGCCTGTCTCTAGCATGCAATAATATCTCATAAAGTGCATAATAGATATTTCATAATACAAAAGTAAGAGTATTTTGGGAAATCACCGTTTGGCTCTGGCTGATTGTACACACTGCTCTTTCTTGCTTTCTCTTTGAACTCTTATTCACTTTTAGAAAACCATTTATTTGGAAAACTTTTTCTTACTTCCTCAGTTTGAGTCCAGATTTACCCGTAGGCGCGTCCGAATCCCTCAAACCAAGGCTCTGATACCAATTTGTAACACCCAGGTTTCCAAAAATAAAATTTTCATTTAATTAATCACTTTAATATTAAAAACACTTGTTTAAAATCTTATTCACATTCAAATTACAAAACGTAGTTTCATTTTCATTATAAAAGAAGACCAGGATCCTCCAAAACTCAACTCTTTCTTCGGTGTGTACAATCGAACCGTTGCCATCCCGCGTTACTGTAAGAACCTGAAACAACGTAACATAAACAACGTAAGCACGAAGCTTAGTGAGTTCCCCAATATACCTTACGCACATACGCCATCCGGCCCGGACCGTTCGGTCCACATAACATTGCCTTCCGGCCCGGATCTTTCGATCCACATAATATCGCCTTCCGGCCCGGATCTTTCGATCCACATAATATCGCCTTCCGGCCCGGATCTTTCGATCCACATAACATTGCCTTCCGGCCCGGACCTTTCGGTCCACAAGATAATCGCCTTCCGGCCCGTACACATATATAACACATAATACAAATACTCTAACACATAAAGCACATATATCACATATCATACCTGACCTTTCTGTCACATAATACCTTGCCTTCCGGCCCATAGATAAGCATGTATATCACACGTAGCAGCTAACTTCCCATTCATAGCATATAAACATAACACACAACATACCTGACCTTTCTGTCACATAATACCTTGCCTTCCGGCCCATATATAAGCATGTATATCACACGTAGCAGCTAACTTTCCATTCATAGCATATAAACATAACACATAACATACTTGACCTTCCGGTCACACAATCAAACCCTTCCGGGTGAGGTATAGTAAGAAGACTCACCTCGTAGTACGCAGGCTATAACCTCTTCGAGCTACTCGCACACAATCCGCTAGTCCGCAGGTTCCCTATAATACCACAGCCTTAGTTAATGATCTTATCAAACAAGGCAACTGACCCCCTCTGAGATATATACAGGTCAACGGTCAATCCTGACTGGACTCGTCGAGTGCAAAGGGTAACTCGACGAGTATAAGCATCCTGACACCACTCGCCGAGTCTGAAGAACGACTCGACGAGTTCCAGTAGATCTTCAAGCTACTCGCCGAGTCTGAAGAACAACTCGGCGAGTCCTAGTGAATCTTCAAGCTACTCGCCGAGTCTGATCATCCGACTCGGCGAGTCCACGCCATGCAGTCGATCCAACTGCTTCCTGAGATACGTTTATTCCCGAAAAACACACCAATGGGACTTCTGGACCTCTAATCATCCTATTACTAGGGTATAAACTCTTGTATAACAACATACTAATCCATCAAATCACCAAATGGGTTTCATAAACCCTAATTCCATAACACATCAACATAGCAGAGGATAATTCGAAATATTACCTGAATAACACCCTCTCTGTGTCTCCAAACCTCAGAACTCGATCCTCTTGATATTCCTTTGGCCGAAACTCTTCTTCTTCTTGCCTAACAACTTCTTCAAGGTCAATAATGGTCTTCAAGCTTGTTCTAGATGCCACAGACGTCTAGGGATCTCCACAATCGGCCAAAAGACGTGAAATGACGACATAACAACCCTTAAATACGACCCAATACGAAACGGCTAGGGTTTCTGCTGAACAGCGTCGACTCGCCGAGTCCATACCTGGACTCGTCGAGTCCAGTCGCGAACCCGCGACCAACTCTGCGACCCTACTCGGCGAGTCTGGCTCCAACTCGCCGAGTCTCTCCTTTAAAACACCCCAAATTGCAACTTAACAATACTTGAGATTTTGGGCTGTTACATGAACGACTGTGGCCCGTTCGAATAATTCGATTATTCTTAATAAACTCAATTATTCTGGAAGTCAAAACATGCAAATGTGAAACACAAGAATAATACTAATCCCATATGGCCTCAATCCTTTGAGCATAAATAAAACACCTTTTATTTATCACCATATTGATTACTCATTATTTGTCGTTTCGGTTAATCAACTTCTTACTTGAATTACAACACTTGTCTCATGCTCCTGGCATGCACACAATGTTTACCTATGGTTCTTATTTTGTGAAATAGAACACATTTCCAATCATTCTCATTTCACAACTCCAAATCCTTTTTCCATAAGTTAAAGAATATCAAATTCTTGCTACTTATAGAATATGCTAGATTCTAACACTTTATGCAATGATCCTTTCGTAATATCACTGCACCAAAGTTGCAAAGTCTATTGCCAATGATATTACAAAGTTTTCTAACGGAGATTGTTAGAGTCAATTCCTTAGATATGATGTCTCTCACTCAAAGTACATTCCTTTGAACATCCTTTTGCATAAAAGTTTCTAATCTAGTCATAGATTATCGATATTCAATTCCCTATGTGGATACATTTCCATATTTTCCATATGACAACTTATTCTTAATAGAATCTTATCTATTCATAATAATGTCGACATGGTCCATCCAATATGAAACATTTCCTCAATTTCCATATGACAACTCATTCTTAATAGAATATTTTCTATTCATAATAATGTTGATATGGTCCATTCAATACCATGCTTCCAACTACTCACAAGCAACCAATCCTCGTCAAACTTTGGATTGTCCTTTGATAGTTGTTTAATTATTTTAGTCTAAACCGATTCTAGTCCTCTTTCCCTCTCAATGCACTAGACATTTGGAAAATTTTAGAATGGTCAAACATTAAAGCATTTGCAATCGATCCTATACCCAAAGCGTATGGGACACGACGCATAATGTTTTATTTGCTATGTTCTCAAAATTCGAATTGTGAAGAGGAATGCCGTAAGCATAATTGAAATTTTAAGAACACACTATGTACCCTTGACTAAATTTATTAACATTTCTCAACCTAAACCTTTAGATTTGAAATGAAGCATAATATTCTCTCCCTTAATTATAGCAAAACAACCTCTCAACTCTTACAACTTTGCAAAGTATGACTCTTGTTTTCTATAATTAATATTGCTAACCTTGCAATACTTGCCTTAATAATCATACAATTATAACTTTTATGCTCCCACTATCTTGATGATTATTATAAACATAACACTTATGCTCCCACTAGCTTCGACATGTATTCAGAAACAGCTAAACTTTCAGAAAAACAATACTTATTGAATTTCTTAAATTCATGTTTCAAATACTTAATGCTTTGATAATGTTTTATCAAGGCCTTTTAAACTTATACACCTTTGCCTTAGATAGCTCATATGTGTGTCTAAACAATTAAGACTAATTGCCAAACCTCACAATTCAAATCATGGAAAGGGATACCGTAACCATAATTGAATTCGAGAATGCAATTTTATAATCACTATCTTCTTAAAATCTTTCTTAGTGAAAGCATTTCCTCACAATCATTTTCATGAAGGAGGAAATCTTATGACACTTAGATTTAACGGTGTATTTGTTCCTATCCATGTGAATTTGTCAAAACCAAAGTTTACGACAAATTCAAACTCATATAGATCGAACTTTCTTGATCTCAATTTCTTGCCTTTATGGTAGCACAGCTGCCCACCATGTCTTCCAAGTAGTTAAGTAGCTCACTTTTTCTTATCAATGTACTTTCCATTGATCAAGGTCCTTTCCTTTTATGCATTCAAATGAGAACTCATAGAACTCATATGCATAATTAACTCAATTGGAACGGCATAGAAACAAAATGATGTTAACACGATAGGTCATAAACCTCAACTCGTGTGCTAGTGATGATTGATAAGGTCTATTTGATTTGTTCTTGAAACTTTTCAAGACCATTAAGACTCCCACTGACTCCTTGACATATAGGATCCTTTTGT
Organism: Lactuca sativa; assembly: GCF_002870075.4. Classification (NCBI taxonomy): domain Eukaryota; kingdom Viridiplantae; phylum Streptophyta; class Magnoliopsida; order Asterales; family Asteraceae; genus Lactuca; species Lactuca sativa. The sequence continues at coordinate 94,247,004 of NC_056623.2, read as the reverse complement.
CAATAAACATTTCTTGACAAACAAATATTCAAGAGTTAGTGTAGCTTTTATCAAGACTCTTCATAAATTGGTTCTAGTTGGTCTTTGTCTTATCCAAGACATCACAACTTTCCACATTTGATGAATGTTATAAACCTTTAATACTTTTCACTCATTGTCACAATGTTAACTTTAAGACTTGTCATTGGAACGAAGTATGATAGACTTCTTGATTTTACACTTTCTTCAATCATTGATTCCTCTTCTTAAACATACAATTGTGCTAAGATTTACTTGGAGGATCAATTGAGATATGGTTCTTAATCATTAAGACCCATCATAAAGCATAAAAGGTACTCTCCCTTCTTAGAATGGAGAAACTTTTATCTTTCTGCCTACTTGATTCTTCTTATTCGTTCTACTATTGATTTAAACCTTTTTTCAATCAATCTAGAATTACACTTAATCTCGTAAGTATAATCACATTTACTAAACCTTTAGTAAATCATGACAAATATCTTTGTTACTCTTACGGTGGACTTGATCAACACGCAACTTTGTGTGCTCGATCTCCTAGTCCTTCACTTGACACTTTGTCAACGATTTAGTCTAATTTCCAAATATGAAATTTCTCATTCATCATGCAACCAAGTTGCGTGATTCCAAATTTCTGTCCAATTGAAACTTGGGCGATGAGAAACTCTCCCTATTTGGTAAATTCTCGACTTTCCATAAATAAGAACCAAATCCATTATAGAAACATTCAAAATCAATTTTTCGTATACGCCATTGCAAGGATAAATAAATAATATAAAATCAAAGTTTATTTTATTGCGGAAAAATTTTGTCCTTACAATGCAATTCATTGAAAAACTATGCTGACACATCTTTCTTAGCAATCTAATTCTAACTCTAAGTAGTAGCTCAAGAATCTAATCTTCGAGAAATGCGGTCGAAATCCATTCCTTCATGGTTAGATTCTGCTCACTTCTTCCCTTAAGTTTCCTTTCTTTTCTTCGATCCTACAAAACATCAATTGTAATCTTATCACATTATGTATTAAGAATCTAGAATAGAAGCTTAAAAGAGTTAGTTAATGGATTTTACCTATATTAGAGTCATACGTTTCGACTCTCCCATCTCTTAGATCTCTTAGGTAAATGGGGCAGCTTCGTCTCCAATGCCCTTTCTCTTGGCAATAAACGCAAATTGACTCTTTTGGAACTACTTTAGACGTCGCCTTTCTCTTATGATCAAACCTTTCGATCATAGCATGTCTTTCGTTGCCATTGTCTATATCCATAGAGGTCTTGAAGGAAGATTCACCAATCAAATTTGCTTTTCCATTGTGCCAAAACATTTCTGATTCAGCAGCAATAAGCATATAGGTGAGATCTATAAGGGTCACGTCGCGGTTCATCATATAGTACTCTCTTACAAACTCACTATATGAGTTAGGAAGTGACTGAAGAACCCAATCAACAGCTATTTCCTCACAGACAACGGATCCCAACATTCTTAACCTATCAATGTGTGACTTAATCCCTATGACGTGTGCACACACCGACTTTCCATCTTTATGTTTACTTGCCAAAAGGGCTTGAGTGATCTTGAACTTTTCAAGCCTTTGAACTTGTGGGTTAGGGAGAATGATTGGAGGAGGAGGAAGTGAAGTATGATCTCTTGTTCCTCGATTGAATCGTGGAATATCATCTTCATGTGGAATGCTTGCTCCACGGGATTTGAGAAGACCATAGTTGTCAAACTTTGACATCTACAATACGGGAGAAAACGAATTCAAGTTAGTTGATTGAATGAGTCCTTAGCAAATCACCCAAATGAGATACTAAGGCTAGGATCCAACACAATATTCTACAACTTGGGAGAGGGATGCCGTAACCCTAATTGCAGAATATTTGAAGGTAAGTGAATGACGATTCACTAATTTCCACCACGAAAAACGAAAAAGAATTTAAGTTTTAAATCTATGAAAACTCCTAGATCCTTTGAGATTCATTGAACTTTCAATGGCATGTTTAAATATCGATATGCCCATCTTGTTTGTGACTTGGATGCCGAGGATCACAAAGCGGGTGTGAATAACCATGCAAACTTACATAGTGCCCTCACATGTTACAGTCACCTATTCGATGTACCGGTAAACCACACACGCTCCACCGAACTATGACAAACATTGAGTCACCCTTTGCTACCTTTGCTTAGAACCATTTAGTGTGCCGGTAAACCACACACACTCCACTAACGTCTTCGCAAGGGCACAAAGTGTAATTTCATGGAATTGCATCAATTCACTTTTGCCTAAGTAACTAAGATTGGGAATTTTATGAAAACATTTAGTTACTTTAATAATTCATTATACTTATAATGGAAGGTTTTGTCCCATCCTACCCGTTCGGCTAACGACCATCCACTAGTCAAGAGTGCGGTGGGTAAGAGTGGATACCCATTCAGTCGCCATTTTATAGGCAATTTCCTTAAACACCCCTTTTAGACTAGCTTCGTGAATGAGGCCTACTAACGGTAAGACTGACTTTTACTCATACATATATATAGTGTTAGACTTTTAATGTTATATATAGTATAGGGTGTATTTTACACTTTTAAAATATTAGGTGGTCAAATTTAACAATTATACTTTTAATTCAATTAAATTTTAAACCAAAAACTTTATGGATTTATTAAACCTCTTTTAATTATACACCTTAATTAATTAATAAAACCATAAGGGTGTGATTTGAACTTTTTCAAAACTATAATAAGGTTTTAGAATTTAACATTCCTAATTAAACTTTTAATCAACTTTTAAATTCCAAAACTTGAGGGCAAGTTTTGAAACATTTCAAAACAATTTAGTTTTAATCTTTCTTAAAAAATATCGAATTTATGACATTTAAATTAAAAAAAATTAAATATTAAAACTCTTGATTTAATAATTATCTTGAATTAGACTATTAATTTAATTATTAAATCATAAGGGATTATCTAAATCATGAGGATAATTACCATTTATACATTTAAGATATCCTAATCCCTTAAATATCTCTATAGGTTTCGAAAAAAAGGATAGGATAATGCAAAATCTATAATTATCATATTTAACAATAAGAGGATAATTACAAGATATGGGATAATCCAAATTCCTAAAATTTAGGATCTTATCTTGGGGAGGAGGCCAAATTTCAAAAATCAAGGGATTAAAACAAACCCTAGATTTCGAAATTTAAGGGTTTAAGGAAAGGATTTGAAGATCTTATTCAAACTCTTGCAAATTAGGGTTTGCAAACCCTAATCTCGAAAATCCTAGCCACCTAGGGTTTATTGGCCATAAACCCTAATATGTCAAGTTCATACAATTGAATAAACTAATTGAAAACAAGTTAACCAAAGGCTCTGATACCACTGATGGGTTTTATACAAACAATCCTATGTGTACATGCAACCCTAGTATTGGATCTATGTTTTCACTATTAGATACACAACATTATGAACACATAATAAAACCCTAATCATGATTTCTATTTTCGAAATTAACCAAGAAGGTTAGATTACATACCTCTTGTTGTTATATTGTAATAACAACTTAAATCTTTAAACCCAAAGTCTTCAAAGCAAGCACCACAAGTGTAGTGCCTCTAATGGCTTACAAACACCATAAACAAGTGGAGAAGGTATAAAGAGAGAGGAGAGAGGTAGAAATTCGTCCTTAGATGCTCTAGGGATCAAGTGCACGAAATCCTAAGGCCTTAGGGGTCTTTATATAGGGTTGGGATTAGGGTTTCAGTCCTTATCCTTATCTAGTTACTTGCCCATCAAGCAACCATAAGATAAGCGTTGAAAATCCCTATCTCTTGGACCTTGGACGATTTTAAGGATATCCTTATCCTTGAATTCGTCCATCCTTTAATAAGGATAACCATTGCCCTATTTTGTAACTATCATATAATTACAATTCAACCCCTCTAGTTTAATTAATTACATTTGATCACAAAATTAATTCTTAATTAATTATTGACCAATATTAATTAAACAAATATGATTTCTCCTTTAATATATTATTCTTATAACATATTAATAAATCATAATAACCTCTCTCTCTAGTTATTTCTCCAATCAAGTTGCTTTGGTGAAGGCAGCCCAAAAGGACCATGCACCATCGGGTCAAGTACATACCAAAATAGTTATGGACTTAGACACTAATCCAACAACCATTAAGACTCCCACTGAATCCTTGACATATAAGAGTCTCTTGTCAATAAACATTTCTTGACAAACAAATATTCAAGAGTTAGTGTAGTTTTTATCAAAACATTTCATAAATTGGTCCTAGTTGGTCTTTGTCTTATCCAAGACATCACAACTTTCCACATTTGATGAATGTTATAAACCTTCTTAATACTTATCACTCAATTTCACAATCTTAACTCTAATACTTGTTTTGGAACGAAGTATGATTGACTTCTTGATTTAACCATTTCTTCAATTCTTGAATCCTCTTCTTAGACATACAATTGTACTAAGACTCACTTAGAGGATCAATTGAGATATGGTTCTTAATCATTAAGACCTATCATAAAGCATAAAAGGTACTCTCCCTTTTTCTTAGAATGGAGAAACTTTTATCTTTCTGTCTACTTGATTCTTCTTATTCGTTCTGCTATGGATTTAAACTTTTTCAATCAATTCAGAATTACACTTAATCTTATAAGTATAATCATATTTACTAAACCTTTAGTAAATCATGACGAATATCTTTGTTACTCTTATGGTGGACTTGATCAACACGCAACTTGTGTACTCGATTTCCTAGTCCTTTCACTTGACACTTTGTCAACAAATTAGTCTAATTTCCAAATATGAAATTTCTCATTCATCATGCAACCAAGTTGCGTGATTCCAAATTTCTGTCCAACTGAAACTTGGGCGATGAGAAACTCTCTTTATTCGGTAAATTTTCGACATTTCCATAATTAAGAATCAAATCCATTATTGCTAATAATAGAAACATTCTAACATCAATTTTTCATACACGCCATTGCAAGGATAGATAAATAATATAAAATCAAAATTTATTTTACTACGAAAAATTTGTCCTTACAATGCAATCCTTTGAAAAACTATGCTAATACATCTTTCTTAGCAATCTTATTCTAACACTAAATAGTAGCTCAAGAATCTAATCTTCAAGTAATGCGATCGAAATCCATTCCTTCACGGTTAGATTCTGCTCACTTCTTCCCTTAAGCTTCCTTTCTTTTCTTCGATCCTACAAAACATCAATTGTAATCTTATCACATTATGTATTAAGAATCTAGAATAGAAGCTTAAAAGAGTTAGTCAATGGATTTTACCTAAAGCAGAGCCATACGTTTTGACTCTCCCATCTCTAGATCTCTTAGGTAAATAGGGCAGCTTCGTCTCCAATGCCCCTTCTCTTGGCAATAAAAGCAAATTGACTCTTTTGGAACAGCACATGGAACTACTTCAGATATTGCCTTTCTCTTATGATCAAACTCTTCGATCATGGCATGTCTTTCGTTGTCATTGCCTATATCCATAGAGGTCTGGAAGGCAGATTCACCAATCAACTTTGCTTTTCCATTGCGCCAAACCATTGCTGATTCAGCGGCAATAAGCATGTAGGTGAGATCTATAAGGGTCACGTTGCAGTTCATCATATAGTACTATCTTACGAACTCACTATATGAGTTAGGAAGTGACTGAAGAACCCAATCAACAGCCATCTCCTCACAGACAACGGATCCCAACATTCTTAACCTATCAATGTGTGACTTCAACCCTAGGACGTGTGCACACACCGACTTCCTTCTTTATGTTTACTTGCCAAAAGGGCTTGAGTGAGCTTGAACTTTTCAAGTCTTCAAACTTGTGGGTTAGGGAGAATAATTGGAGGAGGTGGAGGAAGTGAAGCATGATCTCTTGTTCCTCGATCTAATCGTGGAATATCATCTTCATGCGGAATGCTTGTTCCACGGGATTTGGGAAGACCATAGTTATCGTACTTTGACATCTACAAAACGGGAGAAAACAAATTCAAGTTAGTTGATTGATTGAGTCCTTAGTAAATCACCCAAATGAGATACTAAGGCTAGGACCCAACACAATATGCTACAACCTAGAAAAGGGATGTCGTAATCTAGTTGCAGAATATTTGAAGGTAAGTGAATGACGATTCACTAATTTCCACCATGAAAAATGAAAAAGAAATTTAATTTTTAAATCTATGAAAACTCCTAGATCCTTTGAGATTCATTGAACATTTCAATGGCATGTTTAAATCTCGATATGCCCCTCTAGTTTGTGACTGGGATGCCGAGGATCACAAAGCGGGTGTGAATGACCATGCAAACTTACATGGTGCCCTCACATGTTACAGTCACCTATTCGATGTGCCGGTAAACCACACACGCTCCACCGAACTATGACAAACATTGAGTCACCCTTTGCTACCTTTGCTTAGAACCATTTAGTGTGCCAGTAAACCACACACGCTCCACTAACATCTTCGCAAGGGCACAAAGTGTAATTTCATGGAATTGCATCAATTCGCTTTTGCCTAAGTAACTAAGATTGAGAATTTGTAAAACATTTAGTTACTTTTGTACTTCATTATACTTATAATGGAAGGTTTCTGTCCTATCCTACCTGTTTGGCTAACGACCCTCCACTAGTCAAGAGTGCGGTGGATAAGAGTGGATACCCATTCAATCGCCATTTTATAGGCAATTTCCTTAAACACCCCTTATAGACCAGCTTCATGAATGAGGCCTACTAACGATAAGACTGACTTTTACTCATACATATATATAATGTTATACTTTTAATGTTATATATAGTATAAGGTGTATTTTACACCTTTAAAATACTAGGAGGTCAAATTTAACAATTATACTTTTAATTCAATTAAATTTTAAACCAAAACTTTATGGATTTATTAAACCTCTTTTAATTATACACCTTAATTAATTAATAAAACCATAATGGTGTGATATGAACTTTTCAAAACTATACTAGGGTTTTAGAATTTAACATTCCTAAATTAAACCTTTAATCAACTTTTAAATTCCAAAACTTGAGGGCAAGTTTTGAAACATTTCAAAACATTAGGTTTAGAATTTAAATATACATCAAAATTTAAATTCCAAAACTTGAGGGCAAGTTTTGAATAGTTTTCAAAACATTAGGGTTTCAACTATTTAAATTTCAAACCAAAACTTTTTAGTTCAAATTTAAACTATAAAACCTAAAGGGGAAAATTGAAACTTTTCATAACACAAGGATCAAATAACAAATAATATAAATTAAACAATTAATTTCATCATTATCTATATTTGACCTAATTTCCATTTCTTGCAAAATAAGTTACCCAATTAATACAAATAATCCAATCTTTATCATATAAGGAAGTTATTATCCAATCAATTGGTAATTATCTTTTGTTTAATCAAGGATATACTCATAAATATGCATAAAATCGGATTTTAATGATCTAAAACAGATAAGGCAAGTATCCATGAGTAAAACAGCAAGAAATCCCGAAATCCCCTCTTTCTGACGCTCAAACTCGCCAAGTACCCATATGGACTCGCCGAGTAGGGGCCTACTCGCCGAGTCCACAATGGGACTCGCCGAGTTCATCAGGCAGTTTCACAAAAATCGAAATTTTCAACTTGAACAAACATACAAGGCATCAATACAATAGAAACCAATCATGGCTCTGATACCACTGATGAGTTTTAGTCATAAGAACATCCTATGTGCTCATACAAACCCTAATGCTTGGATCTAGGTTTCTCTATTGTACATGCAAGTTATCCAAGACTATAAACCCTAGATCTAGCATATGATAATCAATAAAACATATAAATTAGGGTTTAGATCATACCTTGATTTTTATGTAGCAATAACAATTTCAAATCCTTCCTGTATTGACTTTAGAAAGCTTAGAGTCACAAATGTCACTCCTCTAATGGTTCACAAACACCAAGAGCAAGAGGTTGAAGAGGATAAGGGAATGAGGCTGCCCAAAACATGTGGAAACCCTAGAAAGAATCTTGTCCACGTTTTTAGGGCATAAGGGCTCTTTAAATAGTGATGCTATTAGGGTTATCTAACAAGGAAACCCTAATTTGGATGCTTAAGCCCTAAGCAACCCATGGACTCCTTTCCTTAAAGGCCTTGGACGATTTCTAATGGGTTTCCCCATAGAATTCGTCCATCCTTATAATATACGGGAGTCCATGGCCCAATTTCAATTGTCTTATAATTACAATTCCAGTCTCTTAAGTTTAATTAATCTCTTTTAGTTACAAACTTAATTCTTATTAATTCTTGACTAATATTAATTAAACAATATGATTTCTCTTTTAATATGTTATTCTCATAATATATTAATAAATCATATTTAATCCTTTCTCTCCATAATTCATCCTATCAAGTTGCTTTGGTGAAGGCAACCCAAAAGGACCATGCACCATCGGGTCAAGTACATACCAAAATAGTTATGGACTTCGACACTAATCCAACAATATCTGCAGTGTTGAGAGAAATGATTCCAGAGATGTTCGAATCTATCAAAATTGAACTAATCGCCTTGTTTGATGACCGATATGATGTTGTTGCCAGTACCACTGCCACCACAGCCACTAATGTTGCCGCTGCTACAGTTTCACCTGAAGAGAAGGAGGTGCCTTATCGGGAGTTCAATAACACCAAGCCTCTAGAGTTCGATGGTGTTAGAGATCTGATTGTTGCAATGAGATGGATCTCAGATGTAGAAGGATGCTTTTACACTTGTGCTTTCCTAGAGAACCTGAGGTTTAGATATGCGCAAAAACTTCTACGTTTAGGAGAAAATGACTGGTGGAACTTTGTCACTAAGAACTATCCACCAACTAAGAAGAGCACGGAGACTTGGGAGCAATTTGTTGAGAAGTTGAAGGCAGAGTACGGTCCACTAGTATAGAGGGAGCGACTCACTCAAGAATATCTATCACTCAAACAAACCATTGAATAAGTAACGAAGATTACCAAAATGCTCATCTAAAAGGCCCTGTTTTGCCCAAAGTATGCCTCGTCAGAACAAGTACATAAGTCTAGATACTTGACTATGCTCAAGAGTGAGATTAGGGAGTTTATATTGAACAATCAATATAAGATCCTCGAAGAGATGCATGAGCATGCCAGAAGAAGAGAAATTAAGTTGGAAACTCAGTGGAAGGAAAAGAGGCAGACCCCGACTCCGTCTTAGCCAACGACCAAGAAATTCAAGCATAATGAATCAAGGTATGGGGACAGAGGGATCCTTAGTATAACAAGTGTGGGAAACTGCACGAAGGAGCTTGTCGTGCTTTGATATACTTAAAGTGTCACAAGGAGGGACATTACAACCGAGACCATAAGCAGGGAACACATGGAGTGCGTATCTGTTTTCACTACAACCAAATAGGTCACATCATGGCCAACTGTCCTCTTTTGAATCCGACAGGTGCGATACAAGCTCCAACACCTGCAACTTTAATGATAACTAATGAACAGCATGGAATAGTTGAAGCTCCAAGGGCCAAAGGACGAGCCTTTCAACTCACGACATAGGAAGCGGGGGAAGCACCAGAGGTCGTAGTTGGTTGTTCTTTTGATCGAGGAAAAGCTCCAACATAAGTATGATCACGTCGAAGAAATTAATAAGTGCTTTTAGACTCTAACTAAAAACCTGTGTAATAAATGTACGACAACGATATTATAATAAGAATAGAATGTCGACCTTATGTAATATCCTCATACCCATTTTTAAATATCTAAGATTTGTTTTTTTTCTTTTTAATTTTAATTCTTATGTTATGGTTTAACAATCATTTGATGAACTCCATTGTATCTTCCCTTTTATAAACTCATATATCGCCACTAATAATGATTATGGTTTTGATTGTGATTAATTTAAGCTAATTTATTGGGTAGTTACTGCTTCAGTCGAATTAGGGATGGATGAGATAAATGTTTGATGAACTTGGATTTGAGTTTCTTTTTATGCCTGCTAAGTAGATTTGTTGCTATTAACGGATAATTATTTAGAACCAAACTTTCTTTAGAAGGAACTGTTTATGCTGGAATGAGCAAGTGATGGTACATGATAGAATTAGTATTTAAATATTCGATTAGAGTTGATGCTAACTCAATCATAAACCATTAAATAATCTTTTATGTGTCTGCATTGAACTTTGAACTATTAATGTCAACTGATTAGTTGAATACTTGTGTATGCATTAAGTGAGATGTTACAGTTGTTAAATTTTTAATTATTAAATTAGTGGTTTTACAATTGTTTATGTTAAATTGCTATTTTTTTGTTTTGCTGTTTGCGACTTGTATCCTTTGGTGTGAACCTCCAAATTAAGATGAGATCAAACTTCTTTAAATCAATTTGTTTTTTTTCTATATAGTTATTATATCACATTATTTACAAATTATGTCAATTTGTCATTTTCTATATAGTTAGTATGTCACCTTATTCACAAATTATATAAAAAAGAAATTGTTTAAGAAACTTTCTGCAAATTTCGAAGTTTCCTACACATTAAGCAAAGCAGCAAAAAAAAAAAAAAAAAGGAAACCGATTTTAGGAAACTCCCATGACTTTTTTGTTTACTCTATTTCAGGTACCTAATTGATTGAATGGTAAGCCATTCAGTGGGAAGTGTGTTCTTACTATAGTTTCAGGATTCTATGTAACTACTGATGCATCTCTTCCTAGCCGTATCTATGATTATCAAGTAAGTAATTAGTATTTAAATAACTAAACCCTTTTATATATGTTTATAGGTATTGTTATCTATGATTATTTTGTTTTGTTGAAGGGGCTCATGTAGAGGTTTATGAAAGGAAGGTAAGCAATACTCCTGCTTATAAAGTATATAACATAATTTTCCCATCATTTTATCTCATTGATCAATATAATATAACTAATGTAAATCTAATGTGTTTGATGTTGAATCAAATATTGGTTTCATCTAAATTTGATTAACTAATGTTTCTTTGGTTTAATTCAACTTGGTTGAATAGGGGTTTACATAATCAGAAATAGATCCAGAATATGAGAAAAGTGAAGAAAAATCTTCATAAAATCTAAGATATTATGTTTAAATTATAAATTTAATATTTTTAATATTGAATCGGATTTGGGTTCATTAAAATATGATTAATTCATGTTTTTGTTGTTTTAATTTGATTTTGATGAACAAGGGTCTCAACCTGCGAGGACATCCTATAAAAGATATGTCTTACACTTTTTGTGAGTACTATAATTATATATTAGTCTCACTTTTTGAGAAGCTTAACTTTGTAATTGGATTGTTCTGTTTAACACTCATCAATGGTAATGTACTGATTATTCAAGATGTTTAGTTTTTGGGTTCTTATCAGCTTAAGAAGGTGATGCAGGAAATACAGGATTAAACTTAAGATCATGTAAGAAGCATTTAGGTAGGTGATCATTCTCACCCAAAACATCATACTCTTGCACATTTTTTTGATGCAAATCAATTTTAGAACGATTACTCATCGATGACATATGTATCTAAAGTTATCGATTAGTGTATCCAAATCAATTCTAGAAGCATTACTCCTTCAGGAAAATTACTAAATGTGAAGTTATTAAGAGTTGCTAAGGATTATACAGGGGTAATTTCAGAAGTACGATATATACTTAAAGAGGACAAAGATAATCTAGAACCATTATTATTTAGCTGATCATGATGTTGCTACAAGGTTCTTTTTTAATTATTATTTAAGATTGAAAACAGATAAAATAAAGTTCCAAAAGTAACTAATAACTTAATTGTCTTTGTCACGATAACTTTTAACTTTTTTATGCATGCATAAGAGAATGAAAAGAAGGGTAAGCTGCATGTAGCTTTGGAAGATTATAAAATCTGCTTTTGCATTAGAACCTGACCACTTAGCACATAATCTGCATCTTCATTTTGGGTTGTGTAAGCTTTTGGTAAGGATTGGTAGATGAAAAGATGCCCTAAACTCTTGCACATAAGTTCTCACCATTAATGAAGAACATATTGAATCTTTGGTTCAAGTTCTTTTTATTTATCCTCTTTAATCTCTGACTTATTAACCATGTTATGTAATATGACTAATTTTAAGTCTTAATTAGAGGGGGTGAAGCTAAATTAGTGACAGAAGATTCGAGGCTCCAATAAACACATTTTGATGTAAGTTGGCATCCTTTCCCATAATATTGACCCGCTTTTGTACCAAAACACCCATCTGTTTAGTTAGTTTCCATCAACAGGGTTGACTTGAATCCTTTTAATGCTTGAAGTTAATAGAAAATACCCCAATGATTTATCTTAAAAAGATTGCAGATGCTTGTGGTGCCCGTATTGTTGCCAAGTTAGAGACCATGGAACCATGTTCCGGTGTAAAATGCACAGGTAATTTTTTATTCGAAATCGAGCCAATGGCGCGGAGGGTTTTTTCTAGTTTTTATAAATAAGAAAAAAAAAAGTTGTCTCCAATTTTATGAAATTCTAAGTGATTTTCTCCTATCTATTTAAAAGTTTGAAAAAATTAAAAATAAGTTGTTCAAAGATTAACAATTTAATAAAAACATTAATTTTTCTAAACTATACCTATAAAGAAAATATGTCTTTCAAACTCAAATAGAATATTCTTTTTATGGTGATTTTGTAAAAAAAAAATTCAATATTATTATTGTTAAGATTTTTCACTTTTTTTCATGGTTGTTAAGATCCCAATCTTGATCTTAAGATCTTAGCATGTTAAGATCCCACAAGCCAAAAATGATACCGATCTCACTAGGGTCTGTATTAAACAAGATCTATAGTGGGTTCTTAGGATCCCAACTAGGATCTTAAAATCTTAACGTGATCCGATCCCACCTCTCTATTTTATAGTCGAACCTGGAAATTCATCTATTCAACTTGACATCAAGCATCGCAAGTTGCAAGAAGCGTCATAGAGCATCATCACTTCATCAGTTTATCATGAATTAAGCAGGTAACATTCGTGATATTCCATTTATGATCTTAAGCCTTTAGTTGTAGATCGTAATGATCTTATTTCTTTTTTGTAATTAATATGTTTTCTTCCTAATTTTTACAGTTTGCAGCAACAAAAATTATGATTCATGTTTATAAAATTAAAGTTAGTTCCATACATTTCAAATGACATCAAGTAATAATATATACTGCACACCCAAGACCTTATGAGTAAATTTGAATATTAGTTCATTTTGGTAGGATCTTCCTATCCCAATCACGATCGTGCAACACATAAAACGGTCTTAGGTAAGATCATGATCTTGAAAATCTTGCTTTTTTCTTGGGAAACACAAGTTGTATAAAAACTAAAATATGGAAACTTTTATTTCCTAAATGAAAAAAACATTCTAAAACTTCTTGTATATATATTATATTATAAAGTTTATTAAACAAATTTGTTATAAATTTTATTTTAAATTATAAGATTGTAAGTTCTATTTAAATAATATTGAAAAAATATAATTTAAGATGTTACAATCTAAAATTTGTTATGCTAGAGAAAGTGTTGCTACTTTTGTCATGCCATTTTTGTTGTCATATAGTCATCATCTAAGATTTTTCACACTTCTTCAAAAGTTTGTTATTTAGATGGTCTAGTTTGCCACTTTTTTCATTGTTTTTTTAATAAAACTAAATTATATTAAAAATAATCAATTTAAGCAAACTATTCTTTAAAAAAACTAACACTTCACTAACTTGAAAGGAAAATTAAAATACACTAAAAAGTACGAAACATAGAAACTAAAATACCAAACATCAATAAACAAACATATTATATTTTTTTGTAATCTCGTGTTTGACCTTTAATGTCAATTCTTTTTTGTGTCCGGTAAACTGACTAGTATATTTCGTTAAGATCGCAATGTAATGAGATTTTTCCTTCTCTTTAGCGACATTCAAGTATTTCTCCAACGTAGTCTTCAAGTAGTCAATTTTGCTTGTCACCCATGAATGATTCCTAAGCTTGGAAATCTTGCCACTTTTTCGATGCCTTCACAATATTCTGAACATGAAGAAATTTGAAAGGTGCCCCCTTATCATTCCGATAAAGTGCATGATCTTTTTGCAAGATTGTTTTTTCGTTTGCACCACTTTGCCACTACCGTGTTATGCTCACAAATACCGCGTTAAACCCCACGACAACTTTGTTGTGTTCCTCCACTTCGAGTAAATTTGATCTTTTTTTTTTCTGTATTCTCCAAGATTCATATGTAAGAGAAAATGCCTAGTAACATTTCGGTAAAAAGTTGGCGCATCTTGATTGTTCTCGACCTTTAGGTCTTCCGAAACATCTACCCATGCACAAATCAATGCCACGCATTCCTTTGGTGTCCAATTCTTGGAAGGTGCCTTTTTTTCTTGGGTTCAAGTTGATGTCGAATCTATTCCAAATCAGAATATGTTGCGGGTACGACTACGGTTTGATAGTGTGTAACACCCCGAGTTCAGAAGTGCATGTTCAGGGTTCTTAGTGTAAATAAGGAAGATCGACTCGGCGAGTCGATGGGTAGACTCGGCGAGTCGAGTCGCGATTCTGGTCGTATGTTAAGGTGACCAACTCGGCGAGTCGGCGGCTGGACTCGGCGAGTTGGTGCTGGAATGAGAAAAACCTCAATCTCCGGGGTTTCCCCCTATTTAAAGGACTTTATGCCCTTCACCCAGACCCCTAATCCCCCAGAGAGTTCCAGAAGCCCTAATATCCGAGAGTATGAGCTTGGAGAAGTGTTTGGAGCTTTGAGGAGTGAACTTTGTGAAGAGGACTTGTAGATCAAGAGGCTAACACCAAGGATTTCGTGTAAATCAAGAACCCACTCCAGTTTGGGCACGTTTTGGGACGTAATAAGCTGTTATCTTAACCTTTTCTTCTAGAATCATTCATATGTGGAGGCTAGGGCTTTCCTTGGTTAAGGAGTTTTATTATGGAAGCTAAATCTAAAGGTGAAACTTCAGATCTGAACCTCTTTGGAAAAACATTAAAAGCTTCTTGTAGGTAGTGTTTGTTTGTTATGATTGAATTGTGAAAGGAATGAAATGGTTAATTCCATTGGAATGAAAAAGAAAATGTTGTTTGTTTCATCTAATTGATGAAATTTTTATTGTTTTCTGCATGCTGCAATTTAATTCTTTATTTTAATTTGTGTTATAGATAAAATCTATATAGATATAAGAAGACTAATTTATAGAATCTTATGAGTATTTACCTACATAAAATGTGCCACAATTTTTTTTTTTTTTTGTATTGTGGCGAATAAAAAAGTGTCACTAAAAATCTTAAAGCTTGTAACTAAAAGTTACATAACTTCTTTAATTAAATGAACATTTAGTGGCACAAAATAGGTGCCACAAAAAACATTGCTTCTATCATGAAAAATAATTAAAAAAGTGCCACAAAATGCCTAAAATGATGTAGCGGCAATAGCAAAAAGTGTCACTAAAAGGTTTTAGCGGGAGCGTTTCTAATGACACTTACTATGTGTGCCGCTAATTATATGAGAAGCCTTTAGTGTCATTTTTTTTGGGTTTTAGTGGCATTGTTTGTGTGCGGTTGAATGACATTTTTTTGTAGTGAAAAAACAAATCTTTTCCTCCATATTTAAAAAATTTCAAGCGATGTACACGTAAGCCATGTTTCTCGATTTACAAGATAAGTCCCACAAAGCCCTAGAATTAACATCGAATGAAAAATTTATAGTGTGGTGTGAACGTATGAAACCAATAACGTGTCAATTGCTTTCACATTTGGACTGCTTCCACCAATAACCAAGCTTGACCATTTGATGAAACTAATGATTTCGTGTTCTTGATGCGTCTTTCCCAGTCCTTTCAACCATCCATGGGTTTTACGTACAAATAAGAGTTGCTAGCCTAATAATCGCTCTAATTAATCCCATCTCCCAAGGGGAAAATGAATAATTATTCTCCCTCATATGTCGACAATGACATTCCCAATGGTTTCCCAACCCCTTCGGAAAACCATGTTACAAAACAAGGTCAACATTAACCCTTGCATATTGTCAACATTGGGGCTAGATATCTATAATATGTAGGGGTGAGCGCGGTGTGGTTCGGTGCAGTTATTAGCTAAAACCTCACCACTAACCGCAAATGCGATTAATCCATTTCAAAACCGCGTTGTGCGGTTATTTTTGCGGTGTGGTTAAGCGGTTATTTTTGTGGTGCAGTTTTGTATTTTTTGTGTTGTGGTTATTAACCGCATGGATTTGGTGCGGTTATTTTGTGTGCTTTTAACCATATTTTAGAGCTCAAACGGTTTTAAGAGTTCAGACATATTACTTATAATAATAATAATAATAATAATAATAATAATAATAATAATAATAATAATAATAATAATAATAATATAAGGTATAAGACAATTAACTTAAATCACAAACAATTAATATCTTAAAAACGTCAAATGAATAGTAATTAATAGTAAATATCTTAAAATTGTATAATTTCACAAATTTTCAAAGTCAAACATAACAAAAAAAACCAACACTTTTGTCTTCTAGCATTTTATTCATCTTTCATCTATGAAACTTATCTTATTTTTAATATTTAATATATTAATAATTAATAATAAAAATTTTATATAATACATGCGATGCGGTGAGGTTTTTCTATGGTTTTTGAAAATTAATAACTGCACCGCACCGCAAATTTGTGGTTTTTGAAAAACAGAAAACCTCACCATCGATTTTTATTGCGGTTGCGATTTATCGGTTGCAGTTTATACGGCTTTTACGGTTAATTTTAGTTGCGATGCGGTTTTTACTCACTCATTCCTAATAATATGTACATAGTTGATAACCAATAGTAAATCACCCTATCCAAGCCGTTCAGGTCAACTCGTCCAAGGCCCACATGATAGTGCAACAACGAAACACTAGCGATTTTTTGGGCGTTTCATGGTTTAAGCCCTGATTTGCATTGTGGGGTCTCTTTTTAAAGATTATTGGTATAATGTTTAATAATAACTTTTATTTATTTTACTGACATAATAATGTTTTGTCTATCTTATGTTTTCTAATATTTCATTATTTTGTTAAAACGCATTTTCGTATTAACAATTAAATATTTATTCAAACATATACAAATATGGTATATACATGTGTATAAATAGAAAAAAGGTTCACAAATATATTAAAACATGCATGTAATCACAACAAGCCTTTGAATTGGACCTAAACTGGGTCTAATTGGTTTTTCGTTAAGTTTTGTGACTGGACAAACAACGATTGAAACACCATGGGTCCATGTGCAATAGCAATCCAAGTTTTTTTTTTCGAATGTTGTTTACAATATCCACAGATTTAAGGTATTTAAGTTTTGTTGTTGAATACAAATACTTCAACTTTTATTGCATTATTGATATGTTCATTTTATGTATAGGCTTATATGATCATTATCAACGTCTCTTTTTACCCTTGGTTGCATTCCTTTTGGCAATTTTGTCGAATAAACTGCCATCGAAGACGCCTCTCATGGCTTCCTTTGACAGGTAACCTTCTTCATCTTTTGCAATTAAGTACACAGCAACCCACTCGACCTTATTTAATATCCTGTAGCATATTAAACATACTTAATTAGAATTTAAACTTGAATTGCTTAAAATGATTTTGTTCGTAGTGATCGAAGCACAAACCATCCAATGATGTCAAGTGAAACACGATTTCCTGATGTCATACTCCATATCTCTTTGAATGTTAGTTTATTAGGTGTAGTTTTGCCATATTTACTGAACATGTTCTCAAAATTTGCTGGCACATACCTAAAAAAAGAAATTAACTTCAATGTTGATATATCGGGAAAACTGCAATAAAGTCCCTATATATTGGTTTTATAATCGATTTAGTCCTTATATTTTTTTTATTCAATTAAGTCCCAAAAACTGGTAATCGTATTCAATTTAACCCCTTAACCCGGTCAACAGGTCACTTAACTTTCAAAAATTACATTTTTGGCCCAAATTTCAAAATTTTTTACAAATTTGGTCCAAAATTTACACCTTTGGCCTAGATTTAATTTTTTTTTTACAAATTTGGTCCAAAATGTACCATTTTGGCCCAAATTTTAGAATTTTGTTATGAATTCATCATAATTTTAGTTATTTTTACAACTTTTTTCTTCAAAAAAAATTTGAATGTTTTTTCTTTATAAAATCATATTTATACAAAAAAAATGTATACAAAACACTTGTTTTATACAAAAAAAATTTGGTTCAAAAGGTAGTATTCATCGATTTGATTTTTCATAAGTCTAGTAGGTTGTATTTTGAAGATCAAGAAAGCTAGTTTTATTTCTGAATTTGAATCGCATATCATTTTGTCTCTTCTAATCGATCAATTTCTTATTCTGAATCTATTTCTCATTTGATTTTTACAATCTTATTTATTTGATCGGTCTCCGGATTGTTGTTATGAAAATGATTTTTTTCAAACATCTGTTTGACTTGATTTATTGTCATGATTGAGTCCTCTTCTTTGAACGACTCGAAGTGCGATTCGTAGAAATTGGATGTTTGTTGTCATGTAGATTGATCTTTGACGATTTAATTGAATATTGGATGTGGATAAATGAAGATTATTGATGGGGATTTCATTGGTAAATATTGCATTAATAATGTTTGATCTTTGATGGGTTAGAATAGTATCTTTTGAAAATGTCAAATAAATTATGAAATGTGACATTATGAATATATTTGAAAACATTGACCAAACATTTTATTTTTACCTACTCGGTTTTTGTAACTACTCATTATTTTACTCATATATTATGTGTTATTCTCCTCTAATAAGTGACAAAAAGACCTTATATATTGTTAAGACTTGGTGTAAAGATGCTTTCCAACTTTTTGATTCAAATAAAGTCAAAACATTTACATCTTGTACTCGTCTTTATCTTCTATTATTTTTGGATTTCATTAATAATTAAGATTTATTTGGCAGTATAAAATATAATATTAAGGTAATAAAACAAGTGTTTGCATACATTTTTTTTTGTATAAATATGATTTTATAAAGAAAAAACATTCGAATTTTTATTAAAGAAAAAAAGTTGTATAAATAACTAAAATTAGGATGAAATCATAACAAAAATCTAAAATTTGGTCCAAAATGGTATATTTTGGACCAAATTTGTAAAACAAAATTAAAATCTTGGCCAAAAGTGTAAATTTTGGACCAAATTTGTAATAAATTTTGAAATCTGGGCCAAAAATGTAATTTTCGAATGTTGGATGATTTGTTTACCGGGTCAAAGGGTTAAATTGAATACGATTACCGGTTTTTAGGACCTAATTGAATAAAAAAATATATGGACTAAGTCAATTATAAGACCAATATATAGGGAATTTATTGCAATTTTCCCTTGATATAGCTGGTGTCATCTAACCAAGAAACTAGTTTTTCAAAGTTTGTTATTTATGTCATAAAACTAAATTTGGTAGCATATTTTCTATAAAATCCATTGTGTTGCACAAATAAAAAAATGATGTTTTTACATTAGTAGGACATTAACCCTTCATATAATATACTCCATCCGTCCAAAAATTATAGTTCATCTTTCCTTTTTGGTTTGTCTCAAAATAATAGTCCACTTCTAAAAATAAATAACATTTTTATCAAAATACCCCATCATTATTACTTAACCAACTAAACATTTAATGGAACATTAAATGCAAAGTGACGACAAAACTGTCATTTTATTATATAAAGTTAGTGGTAATTAATAATTTTTTTAATCTGTTTTTTTTTGTCTGTGGACAATAATATTCGAACGGAGGGAGTATAAAGTACCTTCCTTCCGTGTCATATGTTCCAGAAACACTTGGATGCTTGCATTTATGTACGTTGGCTATGTAAATTGGAAACAAGAGAGATGGAATATAACCCTGCAGTACATACGAGTATCAGTATTTTCATTAACTTAGTGTTGGTTAGTGTCGGTTAGCAATCAACTTTTTGGAGGTAAACATCATATCATATCATCATATACTTTCTAAAACTATATATATACATCCTGAAATAATGAGAACATCGTTAGTAGCTGAGTCAGGTATTAATTTACTTCGTTGTTCGAGGAGAAACATAACGGTTCACAACTTTAAGCTTAATTAAGAGGTTTGAGCTCTTGAAAAAACACATAGACTAAACTTAAACTCACCGGGAGAGATGGGTAACTAAATAGCAGGTGAGTAAAGAACGTAAAGAGAACGTTGGATATTATATTGAACCCAAGTGCTTGACATCCTGAAATAGTGAGAACTTCGTTAGTAGCTGAGTCGGATAAAAGTTACAAAAATAATTATATGAACTTATTTCTAAGGATTAAAAATTATTCACTTCATGACTATATACTAAGATACTTTAAACATATCTATTAACAAATCAAATTGGATGACCCGTTCTACTTGGATTTGTATATATGTCGATATTAATCTTGGTATCAGCTTGAACATATCAAAGATATTTCTTTAATAATGCAATTTATTAAAATTAATACAGAAGTTTAATATATTTCTAATAAATTATGTTTAATATATTAAACTGTCCAAGAGTATAAAACGATGTTTTAAAAATATCTTAATTAATCTAGAAAAGTTTGGGAGGCCAAATATGACTATATCAGTTAGGTTGAGTTCAATATATAGTATGATCGCTTTCATACCATGTTGACAAGAAACTCTTTCATATGTCACAAAAATTTATAGGCCGCTTATATATAAAAGTTTCGACTTCTAAATGAAGTTCATATTTATATATTGGATATTGAAAACCGTGATCTATATGATAAAAAGAAATCTGTTCCATTTAACAAGTATGAGATAATAAGTAGTTATACGAGTCCATTACTCCTTCAATATAAAATGAAAATCAAAGATTTGTGAAGTAAAAGAGTCATTAGTATAGTTTAATTTGGAATTCACCGGTGTAAGTCTCCCAAGGATAAATAATGCCGTCGTTGTCTTGATCAAAGAAGGCGGCATGCTGTTGGACCACGCTCAAGCCACGAGCGTTGTGATCTGCTGTGCCATCGGGATGTTCCATGTCAGGTGCAACCATAGCTCTAGCCATGTCTTTTGAAGAACACATAAATCAGTCTAACTAGATAAACAATTAATGATTCATCAAGCATGAGTTGTTACAAAAGCTTACAGGGTTTAGGAATGGATGACTCAAGATCACTGCGAATAGGACGTTCGGATGTTACAGGTGCCCCGGGTGCAACTGTCGCCATTGAAACAGGGTCATTGCTAAACTCCATCTTTCAATATTTGAGGAAGATGAACATGATGATAATGGTATTTATAGAAATAAACACAAAATAAAATAGTAGTTAAGTTGAATGAGTGTCGTGCGGGCAAAAGCTAATGGCATGGACCTTCAATGTCAATGCACAGCCAACCTTAAACGAGGGTCACAAGCTTAATAAAAAATTAAAAATAGGCACGCGATATATATATATATATATATATATATATATATATATATATATATATATATATATATATATATATATATATATATATATATATATATATATATATATATATATATATATATATATATATATATATATATATATATGGAAAATGAATGATTAGGCAACACATATTTGAACCAATGAAAACATGAAAACACATCACTTCCACAATAACTTCCACAATACATTACTTATGAAGAAAGAAATGGACACGTGTCATTTGATTATTGGTTCCGGTAGATGTTGCCCTAGTTATTTGTTTTCCATAGAACTTATTACTATATGATATATATATATATATATATATATATATATATATATATATATATATATATATATATATATATATATATAATAAAAGAGTAGTTCTTTTGCCATGTGTCACAATGTTAGGCATTGTAATTAATATCATGACACTTGTCAATCTATTAATTCTCCTTTTCAAATTTCAAATTTCAAAATTTAAATCACATTTTAATTACATTAAATTAATATTAATAATATTAGAATAAAAATAAAATAAAGTTTATACAATTTATAATAAAATAAAATTTATACAAATTATAAGATGATATATTTTACGTATTTATTTGAATCAACGATTATAATTTTATATATAACAAAAAAATATATTTTAATTAATAAGTTATTTAAAATTATTAATTAATAGTTTTGAGTTTTTACTTAGAAAGTTTAATTAGTTTTCTAACCGTGGTTCTCACGGGTTATAAACTAATATATATATATATATATATATATATATATATATATATATATATATATATATATATATATATATATATATATATATATATATATATATATATATATATATATATATATAGGGAAAAGTGAATATACCCTTAAGGGTATATAAGCTTAGGTACCCAAATACACTATACTACGTCGTTTTTATCATATAATACGTTGTAATTGTCCGATGTTCTTATAATTTAACTTCTAACTTGATTTACGTTCATAATTTTTACAAATTACACATTTATCTTCCTCTTACATAGTTTTCATTTTCAACTACAATATATATAGCCTAGTAGGTGTTCGACAAAAAAAATGTGATGTAAGAGAAAGATAATCGTGAAATTTCAAAAATCTTGAAAGTAACTCAAGTTATAGGTTGAAGTTAAAGAACATTAAAACGAATATATCAAACAAAACAACGTATTATGGTGTTTTTGGGTACCTAAGCTTATATACCCTTAAGGGTATATTCACTTTTCCCATATATATATATATATATATATATATATATATATATATATATATATATATATATATATATATATATATATATATATAGGTGGGTTCAATTGAGAAAATAAAAAAGGTTGAGAATGGGGGAATTATTCTCAGCCACTCATTTAATCTAAGCATAAAAGACACGGTGGCAAACTTGTAAATATCGTAATAACCTTCAATCTCAAATACGTAACTATAGAGAACTCGATAACTGTTCGTTCATCATCAAAATTTTTCCTCCAACCTTCAATAATCATCCAGATTTCTTCAACTAAACCGGAATTTCTTCGCTGTTCATGAAATTGGAATCAGAGTTCTGGACTCGCAGTCACAGTCGACATTGAGGGACTTAGAATCGGTAATCACAGGTTCTCAATCGGATTTTCGGAAATCAAAATCAAATTGAGAAATCGATTAGAGATAGGATGTCGCATCTGAAGTCGAAATCGGAAGTATATGATGATTTGGAATTGATAACTTGATGTTTTTAACATTTTTAAAATAATTTACTTGTTTGCACTCCAACTGTTTGATGAAATGCATAAACTAAATTAGCACGTTATATTCACATATGAATATATTTTCTCACCTGAATCAGTATATGATTATTAAAAACACAAAAACAAACATGCAAGTCTGTATGTTATTCATATGTGAATAACATATAAAAATTATATATATTTGTCAAAATACCTTCAATATTCATAAGTGAATATACCTTGTAATATTCATATGTGAATATACTGTGTAATATTCATAAGTGAATATATCATCTAATATTCATAAGTGAATATATTCTATAATATTCACATGTGATATACCATGTAATACTATGTAATATTCACATATTAAATATCATTTAATACTCATAAGTGAATATACCATCTAATATTCACAAGTGAATATAGTATGTTAATATTCACAAGTGAATTCATCGTCCAATATTAAAATATGAATATACTATGTTTATTATATGCCATATTTATATATGAATGATACTTAAATTGTAAAAAAAAAATCGTACTTTTTATTCATAAGTGAATAACGAATGTACTGTAATAAAACCTGATCCATTGTTATTCATTTATGGATAACGATAGCTGAAAATATATAAAAAATAATTTTTTTATTTTATCTTAAAACTATATCAATATGAATGTCTATTTGTAGAGAATAAAAAATCATGAATTTTGGTATATTTAAAATCATTTTTTGATAAAAATAGCTTATAAAAATTAAAAAAAAAAAAGACGAAAAAACTATGTTTTTGTATATATTAAGGTAATGATTAGCATAGTTTAAGGAAATATGTTATGTTGGAAAATACATGTGCATTCGTTACCCATTTCCGCCGGTACGTTGGAGGCTTTTGCGGCAAAAATAAATGATTGGTTGAGAATGATTCCCCCATTCTCAACCTTTTTTTTTCTCAATTGAATCCTCCCCTATATATATATATATATATATATATATATATATATATATATATATATATATATATCATGAGTTCTACCACCTATGTCCGCCACCTGCCGATGCCACATCCTGCCTCTTGTCGTCATCACCTACCACCTTTCCCTCGTCGGAATGTTAAGTTTCCAAAGTTTTCCACTTCAAATCCACCGTTGATCGCGACTGACTTCAGATCTGGAGTCAAAAACTCCATTGTCGGCGAAAGCCATCACTGATAACCACCGCTACTGCTCTTCACTCCGATGAAATACAAAAAAACTCGTCTCCATCTCTTTCGTCATGATCTATGACGAAAAGCGACTAGATCTGCACTGGATCTATTGTATTTGAGCTCTAAAACCGACAAACCACGCCATCGTCGTCAGCTGCCACCATAGTTGCTTTATCTCAGATCCGGTTAAACACGACGATCTTTCCTATATCTCTTTCTCCATGATTTTCGATGAAAAACACGTAGATCTACATCAGATCTAATGTTTTTGAGCTCTAACACCGAGGAACGACACTAACGCCATCAATCACCATCACCTCTGCTGGCCGTCGCTCCGGTGAAACTTCGACAGGTATGCCTTCATCTCTTATCTCTTATATTCATGATACTGTCAGATCTGCATCAGATATGATTTGTTTGGCATAATTTAGTTGTAGATCTGGTGGTTGTTGTGCACTTCTAGGTGGCGGATGATGGTTCTACCACCAGATCAGATTTTTTGTACCTCCTCATCTTTTATTCTTTGTGTATTTTTATGATGATAATGTTTAGATAGAAAAGTTTTTAAATCAGATGCATAAAAGGTGTTTGATGAAATGCATTAATGAAAAGAATGTATCTGTTAAGCTATGAAAGACCAGTATATTAAGTTGTGAACAAATTCTTAACTAGTCTTTTTAATGTGTTTTTTGCTCAAATCTGGTTAGATATGAGAGTTTCATAGTTTTCTTTTATTAAAATACCAAACTATCATAAAAATAATAAAATGGTGCAACAATGTTTTATTCTTTTTTATTATTAGTCCATTTATAAATCTTTATGTATAGTTGTCTAACTAAAATTTTAGCTAAAATCTTATTATTAAAAATAGTTTCCGAAAAAAACACCTTATATAAAACCTAGTTGTTCATTTAAACCTACTTTATTGTTGGTTAATTGGACTTCAAAAAACTAGTTGGAAATTGTTAGAAAACTAATTCATAAACAAAAGATGTGATAGTTTACTCCTAATTTGTCGAGTTTTTAATGGAGGTCTTAAAGTTTTAAGCTGTGAATATATTATTTTTTACATATAAAATGTGGTAGTTTACTTCTAATGAATTTTGCGATTAAACTATAAATAGACAGTATTAAGTTGTGAATCGGTTATATTAACTTGTGAATCTAATATAGATTTTGTGTTATAATATAAATGATTTGTGTATTTAGTTGTGACTTTTGTGTTTTAAAATGTGAATTGACTTCAATAAGCTGTAAATTTCCTGTTTAAACTGTAACTTGACAGTAATAAGCTGTGAATATTCTTATTAAACTGTTAATTGACTGTATTAAAAATTTCAAATTGATAATATAGTTGTGAATTTATATTGTTTATATTAAACTGTAAATTTATTGTAATAAGATGTGATTTTTATGCATTAAGCTGTAATAAGATGTGAATTTTTTGTTTAAATTCTGAATCGACTATATTAAACTGTGAATTTTTTGTATTAAACAATGATTTTTATGTTTAAAAATGTGAATTGACTGTAATAAGCTATGAATTTTCTTAGTAAACTGTGAATTGATTGTATTAAGAATTTCAAATTGATAATATGGTTGTGAATTTATACTTTTTGTATTAAACTGTAAATTTATTGTAATAAGATGTGATTTTTATGTATTAAGCTGTGATTTTTGTTTTTTAAACTTTGAATTAATGGTATTAAGCTGTGAATTTTTTATTTAAATTGTAAATTGACTATATTAAACTATGAATTTTTTGTATTAAACAATGATTTTTGAGTTTAAAAATGTGAGTTGATTGCATTAAACGGTAAATTTTCTATTTAAACTGTGAATTGACTGCATTTTGTTATTTTTTATAATTTCTGTTAAAAGATAAAGGATTTATGAATAAATTTTTGTATTAATTTTCTTGTGAATTTATTTATTTTTTTGTTGTATAAATTTGTAAGAATCTACTAGTTTTTATAATTATTTTGCATTAAATTCAAAACAAATGAATTAATATATTTTATTAGACTGTGAATGTATTATTTAAGTTAACGCATTACTTTATTTACAGATGTGATTTGGAAGAAATGATGGTTACAATGCTGATACAGGTGGTTGGTGGCGGTGTGTCGTGGTAGAGTTTGAGTTTTTGACATTTTTGAATTAGTGAATTATTGTAAAATGGTTTGCATTAAGTTGTGAAATTTTTGCATTAAACTTTAAATGGTCTGTGTAAAATTATATTTTGTATAAGTTTTGTGTTAAAATAAGTGTGCATATACAAATGAAAATAATAGACTTTAAAAATTATAATTTTGTCATTTTTGTATAAAAAAGACAAAAAAAAATCAGGATTTTTACGTGTTTAATAAGAGTATTATGCAAAGGTTTACTAATTAATAGGGTTCTTAGGATTCTTAATCTTTTTTGTTTCTCATTTGAACCACTATATATATATATATATATATATATATATATATATATATATATATATATATATATATATATATATATATATATATATATATAAATTGTAACGCCCCGATTCTCAGGTATTGTTTATATATGAGTTTTTAGGTTAGTCCCTACTCAACGAGTTGGTTTACCTACTCGTCGAGTAGCAGCGAGAATGATCGCGGGTTAAGTGACCTACTCGTCGAGTCCATATTGGGACTCGGTGAGTAGGAGCTGGCAAGTGAAACCCTAATTCCTGGGGTTTGCACCCTTATTTAAAGGGACCTTAGCCTCCCTTGGACCTCTTTACAGTTCCAAAGAACCCTTGAGAGCCTTATTCGTGTGTGTGTGTGTGCCTTGTGTGTGTGTTTGAAGCTTGAAAGAGAGTCCTTAGAGGGAGAAGACTTGGAGGAGAAGGAGATTGAAGCAATTGGAGTGTGGGAATCAACACTCATCTCAGATATCAACTTCAAAAGGTACCCAAACCGTCATTCTCCTTATAGATCTTCTTTATTGGGTGAGTTTTAGGGTTCTCATGGAATATCAAGTTGGTATGATGAGCTATGGGCTAGATCTGAAGTTGTAACTTCAGATCTGGACTCTCTTTGGATTCTAGAAGCATAAAGTTGCAGCTTTAGTCGTGATTGAGGTCCCCTTTGTGCATAAAGACCCATCAATAGCTTAGATTTGCCATTTTGAGTCTTTAAAGCCATGCATGCACGTAAAGTTTTGCAACTTTACGTGATAAGCATGCCCTAGAAGCTTGGATCTGTGATTTGAAGCCGTTTCCTGGCTCAAAATGGATATGTATGGAAAGAGGACTGAATGGACTCGACGAGTCGCAAGGTCGACTCGGCGAGTCGCATGAAGATGGCCATTGAACTCGACGAGTTGGTTGAACAACTCGGCGAATCCGATGAAGATTGTTATGAGACTCGACGAGTTGAAGAACAACTCAGTGAGTTGGATGAGTTTTGACCAAGAATATGTTCGCGTGTATATCCGTCGACTCGCAGGGAAGGAACTCGACGGGTGGCCTTAAGGTTTGATCGGGATTCGAAGAAACTCAACGAGTCACCTCGATGACTCGGCGAGTTGGATTGTGCTTCAAGGGACTCGGCGATTAGCAGGATGTACTCGTCGAGTTGAGGTCAACATGGAATGTTGACCTTGACTGAGGACTTTGACCTTATGTTGTGATTTTTTGGGACACTCTGATGGAAAATGATTTGAAAACATTTTGTAAACGATCATTTGTTGGTTTTTAATTATGATTAAAAAAGTTTAAATTTGGTGTGAATTTTAGGGATGTTATATATATATATATATATATATATATATATATATATATATATATATATATATATATATATATATATATATATATATATAACATTTCTTATATATTACCATGAACATTTAAGAACAAAACTCCTTCTTTAATCTACAAGATGACACTTTTATAATGAAATCAAAACTCATTAATTAATACACTCACTACCATCACCTACCACAAACCACCCGCCACCAACCACCCATCATCACCTACCACCAAACAACACCACCGTCCACCCACAACCTCCTTCCATCCACCGCCACCCACCACCCATAGTCACATAGTTCGTGGTACGGTCCAATACGAGAATGAGGATCTGGAACACGATTCAACGGTTAGGAAGTATTGGATACAGTGAAGGTAGGTTCATTTCGGTACGTCCCGGTACGTTCCGATACGGTGTACCATATCTTTCGGTACGTGTACCCATGTTTAATACAAAAGTTCCAACCATATTTTACTTAAAAAAAAAGTTTTCAATAAGTAATACTTCCCTAAAAACACATTAATAGGAAAAAAAATAAAATTTTAATATTTCCCAGCAAAATTACTTTTAAAAAACAGTTAAGTTATAAACTAACTCTTCAAATAATATTTCCAATAAACTTCCCAAAAAACACATTAACAAGAAAAAAAACATAATTTTAATACATCAAAACAAATTTCCAGTGACACATCAAAACATATTTCCAGCAACACATCAAAACAGATTCCAAGTTTCCAACACTAAAAAACAAAAACAGTAAGAGAATTCCAAAAAAAAAACAGATTAACAGAAAAAATTTCTTCAATCCATCTGTTGTCTTTTTCCTTTCCCATTCTCCATGTCTTCAGCCTTCAATGTAAGTTCTTTCGGGATTCATGTCCCACTTTTTCTATGGGCCCGCTTTATATGAATCCGAGAAACGAGATAGAAGTCGAATATTTGAGTGAATGAAAAACCAATTTGTCGGGTCTTTTGCAATTTAGCCTATTTCTTTTCACAATGTGAATGTAAGAATAGGTACTCCATTTTCTTTCCGCCGAAGAGCTATTAATCGGTCGGGAAAGTACCTTCTTTACCGCCATGGCTCATTCCGGGGCTCCATATTTGATCACCAATCTATTGCATCTATTGTCATGGCATCCGTTTATGTTGCCGTCATGGAATAGATTCCTTTTTACATATGGAATGTTAAAAATTGTTCTCGTAACATTCGTTCCTCCTCTTCATTTTCATACATTCTATGGAATGCTTTCATGACACCAATCACAACCTCTTTATCCAGATTTGGAGCTTTCCTTAGAATACCTCTAGGTGCTAACTTTTGAGGATATTGTCTATCATAAAATCTTGGAGTTAATGCAAGCCCCAAAAAATGTAATGGGATTGTCATTTTCTCCCATCTAATAGGTTGAATACATATTTTCTTGCATAATGTCTTTAATCTCCCCCAACATGTTATCCATTTTTTCATAAATTTCACCCATTTTACGAATTCCCCATCCTAAAACTTGATGAGTAGGAAAATGGGTTTTGTAATTGCTAAAACATTGTCTACGTCTTCCCAAAACAAATCATCTTTAATTGTATCCGCAACTTTTAAACAAAGAACTTTTGTGTTTTCATCTCCATTTTTAAGCCACTCCCTCCAAGAATTAAGGATTATACTTGTGGCAAGATCCTCTCTACAATCTTTGATTCTTTTTAACAAAATATAGTGAGATGCAAACCTTGTTTTAGCCACGCTTAACAACTCTAATGTGGAATTTTCTTGAAAAATTGGTAAGACTTGAGTGTGATTTAGAAAGTACTTGACAATTGTTTTTCCTCTCTTATAGGTATTATTTAACCAAAAAATTCATTTGATAAATCTTTGAAAATCAAATTTAGAGTATGTACGCAACAAGGTGACCAAAATACATGTTTGTATACTTCTCTACTTCTCTTCCGACAACTTTGCAATTAGCCGCATTATCCGTGACCACTTGCAAAACGTTTCTTGGTCAAACCGCATCGATAGCTACAATAAGATACTTAGAGATTTCCACTCCTGTTTTTTCAACCCCCGAGAAATCTTCTGTGTACATGAACATAGCACCACGTGCATTCACCGCAAGAACATTGATGAGTGGCTTATGTTTGACATTAGACCACCCATCAAAAACAATAAAACCCCTTGCATGTACCAATTATCTTTGACTTGGGCTAGGTCTTTCTCAAAATGTCTCATGCACTCATCTAGCAATATGGTTCTTGCTTTTTCACTAGACGGAGGTTTGTATCCCTCCGATGCCTTCTTGAGTGCATCGATCATTTCAATAAATTGTGGATTCGACAAGACGATATACAGGATACCATTAGTACACAATCCTCTAAAAAGTATTTGTAGCTTCTTCCAATCCTTAATCATAACCGGGCATCTTCTTATTTCTACGGTGTTCCCAAGTTGAGCCACAAAGAAATGTGTGTGAATTCTAGTGTAGGAACCTATGTACTGGACTTTGCAGTAGTTGCAAATCCATGCCTTTGCTTCCCCTACATTTTTACCAGTTCTAGAACTAGTAAAAGTGACTTCTTCTATTAGAGGCCTACTAGCATCTTTATCAATCGTTTTCTTGCTTCCTGATGTACCTATATATGATGCTCTTTGGCCTCATTTCTCAAGATCAACAAAAGCTTCAGGTGGTTGTGTTTCACTATCTTTTGTGCGGTTAAAAGATTTGCCAAATACCATTTTGACACCAAGCAAATCAATAAAGAAACAATATATTGGAAAGGGTCTGTGTGATGAAGAAGAGTAACAGAAAAAAATCGAGCAACAGACTGATAGAGAGAGTAATGTGGGTGAACTGGTGAGTACTGATGTGGGATAAGAGGCATGTTAAATAATTATTGGAATCGAGATTCACTGGAAGAAATCGGATGTAGGAATCGAAGAAACATACCAGGAACCGATGAGATTGATAACTTTATCCTAGCGTAAAATGTTTTTTTTAGAGATAAGTAATTTCCCGCTCAAACAAAAATCAGCAACCCCAAATCCAAAATTGGCGATCCTTATCACGTTTCTGTGCAATCCAGATCATCGATTCATGTTTCCAATACCAAATTGAAGATTAAACGGGATCGTAGGGTACACTTATCGGAGAGTGCTTCGACCACCGATTGGAACGCAAACACACTATGTTTGGTAACGCGATGTTCAGAAAGGGGATCGTGACTCATATGGTGATCTATGTGACTAGGCCACCACCACCATCCACCCTCCACTACTACCAACCATGCATCACCACAACCTATAACATAGTATCACCTCCCACCACCACCTACCTCCACCTCTAACCGCCACCACCTAACATACACCCCCACCACCATCCACCATACACCTCCCCCACTTATCACCCACCAAAACCACCACCCATCACCTACTAAAACCACCACCTACCACCACCACTACCTTACACCCACCGTCACCACCCATCACCGCCACCTACCCCATTATCCATTACCACCACCCCAAACATTATCTACCACCATCACCACAACCAACCACCTCTCGCAAGCACTCGTAATAACCATCTATAAGTACCACCAACCACCACCACCAACCACCTCTATCACCCACCATAACCACCCCAATATTATCTACCATCAGCATCACTACTTGTAACCACCACCCACCACTACCACTAACCACCACCTTCGATCACCATCACAACCACATGCCTCTCTTCCTTGACCACCACACACCACCATCATCCCATGCATCACCCATCAAAACCACCTGTCACCACCACCCTACCACCTACCTTTGTTGGATTAGTGTCTAAGCCCATAACTATATTGGTATGACCTTGACCTGATTATGAACATGGTCCTTTTGGGTTGCCTTCGAGAAAGAGGATTACTTTATTATAAGAATAATATATTAAAGTAGAAATCATATTGTTTAATTAATATTAGTCAAGAATTAATTAAAAATTAATTTTGTGACTAAAAGATATTAATTAAATAAAGGATACCGATACTATAATTATAAGATAGTTACAATGTTGGGCTTATGATCCATAAAGGACACATGGACGAATTCTATATGAAGGTCCATATAGAAATCGTCCAAGGGCCTTCTGAAAGGGTCTTTGGGATGCTAAAGGATTAAGTAGTTGGATTAGGGTTTCCTAGTTGGTAACCCTAGAAGCCTACGTATAAAAGGAACCCTTGGGCAAGCCAAAAACGCCCTAACCTTCTAAGAGAAACCCTAGGACGTTTTGGTGCCTCTTGTTGGATAAGGTGTCTAAGTCCATAACTATTTCTGGTATGTACATGACCCGGTTTGGCATGGTCCGTTTGGGTTGCATGGCATCATGCATGTGGATAGACTAACATGAGAGAAATAACACTTATGTTTTATTAATATATTATAAGTTCTAATATATTAATAATATTATTTAATTAGTATTGATCAAGAATTAATTTGGAATTAATTAAGTGATCAAAAGAAGACTAATTAAATATATGGGTTGATTGTGTAAATCACTCATACTTGTATAGTGGGCTAATGCTCCATGGATTATCAAGTTAGGCTAAAACCCATAGGATGCTCCATGGTGGTTATAGAACCCACGGGTCATGGAAATGAAAGGTCGTGACAATTAGGGTTTACATGGTGTAACCCTAATTGTAACACACTATCTAAGAATCATCATGTTCACCAAAATCAACCACTTAAACAAGAGTGAGAGGGCATATCCGATTTCTAAGTGTGTGATATTTCTATCAAGTCATTTCAAAAGCATTTGGTGTTGTGTGAGACATTTGAGGCATCACACTTGGGGTGCTAGGCTCTCAAGGTTTTCAAGGAATCCAAACTACTACAAGGTATGTTCTTTAGCTAACTTTTATGTTGAAAAGTTCCCCATGTATGCTAGATAGGATTATGAACCTTGGAAATTAATTTTGCATGTATATTAGTCAAACATAGATCCAAGGTTTCTAGGGTTGCATGAACACCTTAGGAGTGTTAGAATGCTCAAAACCTAACACCTCTTCCCTCTCTCCTTGTTCATCATGTTGCTTATGGTGTTTGTGACCCCATTAGAGGTGCAACCTTTGTGGCACTAAGCTTTCAGAAGTCAAGATCAAGAGGATCCGAGATTTTTATTGCTACATAACAATCAAGGTAAGATCTAAACCCTATTTTCATATATGATTTCGATTATAGTATGCTAGATCTAGAGTTTATGAGCTTTGGATAATTTGAATGTACATTTAGATAAACCTAGATCCAAAGTTTTAGGGTTTTGCATGTGCACCATAGGATTGATGTATTGCTCAAAACCTATATGTGGTATCAGAGCCTAGGATGTTTTCTAACGTATTTGATGCAAAAGTCATGTTTTCAAAGCATAAAAAATTTTCGTTTTTTGCTTCTACCTGATCACCACAAGGTGGTAAAATTCACCACAAGGTGGTGGGTCTCACGATGTGAGCACAGTGCTCACGACGTGAACTCATTTCAGATGGAAGAAAACTCGGGATTTTGACCTATTATGAGCTTGGATAATTACCAAAATTGATTTTGGTTGACAAAATCCGAATTTTATTAATTTATTATGATTATCCTTGTCAAAATTAGAGATAATTGTCATTTTAAGAAAAGAACACACTTTTATCGTGTTATTCATATTAAAACAAATAATGTCTAATTTTATTTATCATCAAACAACGACTGAGAATGCAAACGGGTAACAAGTTGCAACCGTGCATGGAAAATCAACAACCGTTCTTACCATTTGCATTTGATACGTTTGGTTTCCTTGCGCCGGATGCGGTGGAGCTTCTTAGTATACTACAATGGATCATGCATAGTAATGTTATATCCCCCAGATCTATAGATGTAGTCTTCAAAAGAATTGTCATGTAACTAGATAATTATTGCCTTATTTAATAAACCCTAATTATTTGAATTATTTGATTTGAATTATCTTGCAAGAAATTGAATTAGGTTAAATTTAGATAATCACCAATTATATTATTTATTGAATTATTTGTAATTTGATCTAGATAGTTTTGAAAAGTTTCAAGACTTGCCCTCAAGTTTTGGAATTTAATTTTTTGATTAAAAAGTTTAATTTTTAAATGTTTAAATTCTAAAGCCTAAGGTTTTGAAAAGTTTCAAAACATGCCCTCAAGTTTTGGAATTTAAAATTTGATTAAAAGTTTAATTTTGAAATATTAAATTCTAAGACCCTAGTACTTTGAAAGGTTCAAATTACACCCTTATGGTTTTATTAAGTTAATTACGTGTATATTTAAAAGAGAGTTAATAAATCCATAATGATATGGTGTATATTTAATTAAATTAAAAGTATAATTTATTAAATTAAACCATTTAGTATTTTAAAAGTGTAAAATACACCCTTATACTATATATACAATTAAAAGTCTGATATTATATATGTATGAGTAAAGAGTCAGTCTTACCGTTAGTAGGCCTCATTCACGAAGCTGGTCTCTAAGGGGTGTTTAAGTAAATTGCCTATAAAATGGCGATTGAATGGGTATCCAATCTTACCCACCGTACCCTTGACCAGTGAAGGGTCGTTAGCCGAACGGGTAGGATAGGACACCACCTTCCATTATAAGTATAATGAAATACGAAGTAACTAAACACTCTTATTAATTCCCAAATCTTAGTTACTTTAGGAAAAATTTGGAGTTGGTGCTAATCCATGAAATTGCACATTACACCTTGTTATTCGTTAGTGAAGTGTGTGTGGTTAACCGACACACTAATATGGGACCAATAAAGGATGGAAATGGGTAGCTCGTAGATTATCATAGATCAAAGGAGTGTGTGACATCCCCATTTTTCACGGACAGAAAAGACCGATTTTGTTTATGCTTTGTAAAAATCATAGTACTTCTTTTCATAAAAATGTTGTGGAATTTGTTCCCAAAAAAAACATGATAAATACGTTATTAAAACATTTTTCGTATTTTATTCATTTCAAGGCATTTGGGATGTCATTGTCAATACAGAAACATAAGCATAAACAGAACTTACTTTTATTTACACTAGTGATCTACATCTTTTTAATCTCTCAGTGTAATGTGACTTCATATCAACACCTAAGATATAAATAAACTGGAGTGGGTCAGGTTGGGAAACCTGGTGAGTACATAGGGTTTTCAACCCACAATAATATAATTATTATGTTTAAACAAACAAACGTTTAAACCCCATTACCCATCCCCATTATCTTCTTTATTCTTTAGGATCTACCCTAAGAATCAGCTATTTCTGGTTCATTCATTCCTAAGGATTATCCTAAGGAATAGGTACGAATTCCATCGTTGTCAATGGCACATCTGTCAAGCACAGCTGCTAGTTATGTCACTTAGGCGCAACTGCCAAAATTGTGACATTCTTTACGAGGCGCATCTGCCGGTATAGTCCTTTAGACGCTACTGTCATGTTTATAATGTTCTCTATTAGGCACAGCTGTCGATACTATCCTTAGAGCGCAGCTGCTAGGACGTTTACCGTAGATCTAAATCATCTACAGGTTGTGGCGCAGCTGCCAGTGCTCATCTATTGGGTACTAGGTCCACTGCTGCCAATGTATACCTATAGGGCACTAGGTCCGTACTACTAATGTTCCTCTATTTCAGCTTTTATCCCTCATCATTCATCTACCCATGTTTTACCCAACATATTTTGTAGATATAAAATACTTTATACAGTTTACATCATTTAAAACATGTATAAAAATCTTTCACCAGCATAGACAACAAGTATTCAGACAATATGCACACATAACACGTAATTTATATTAAAATACTTCATATCTATGTGTAAGATGAAAAGGACCATGCACTCACAACACGTAATATATATTAAATACTTCATATCTATGTGTAACATGAAAGGGACCTTGCACTCACAAGACGTAATATATATTAAATACTTCATATCTATGTGTAAGATGAAATGGACCATGCACTCACCTGATTAGGTGGTGATTCCGAACTCAGACAACACTTCGTTATCTCAAAACAATTTTTCCTCGACAAAACCTAGTATACATACCACTAGGGTTTAGTTTTTAACGTTAACCGCGACTAATTAATAGTCTAGCTATTATTACTATTATATAAGCGTTAAATAACACTCAATATAACTCATAATAATAGCCCAAATAATTATTTTAAGGTCCTAATAATGTTACTATAATTAAATAAAAGCTATATTAAATATAGTATAGGCGTAGCTCACTTACAATGGGTTTTTTTTTTTATAAAAAAACCGGGCTTCGCTGAAGCAGCGTTTCCGAGCCGAAAGCTTTTCTTCTTGGAGCCTTCGGGCGCTCCGGGGCTTTCTTCTCGTGCTAGGGAGGTTCCTTAGACTTGGGAGGGGTTTAGGGAGGTTAGAGAGAGAAAGAAAGGCTTATGGTGTGAAGAAAATATGAAGAGTTCATCTCTTATTTATAGGAATTTTATAGTAAAGTAGTCTCCAAGCTTCGTCCGTATCTTTCACGTACGACCTCCATTTTCTACGTTCTTTATATCCACACGATGGTATTTACGAGGACTACAACTTTCATTTAGACCTCGTCGGCTAATTCTTCTTTTATCTCATATTTACAAAAACTGTATCGTATTTATCGCGCTCGAAGAGTACCGACTAAGCTTCGTTCATATCTTTCGCATACGAGCTCCATTTCCAACTTTATTTATATCCACGTGTTGGTATTTACGAGTACTACAACTTTCATTTAGACCCCGTTGGCTAATTTTCATTCTATCTCGGATTTATAAAACTGTATCGAATTTATCGCGCTCGAAGAGTAGAGACTAAGTTTCATCCATATCTATCTCATACTATGTCTGTTTTCGACGTTCTTTATATCCATGCGTAGGTAAAAATAATATCTACAACTTTCATTTTGACTCCGTCAGCTAATTCTCGACCGATCATAAATTTAACAGTAGGAGGCGTTTAGACTGTTAAATGACCGTGAAGAATTCGTAACTCCTTCATACGAACTCCGTTTTCGTCCATCTTTTTACCGTTGAGTTCCTATTAATGAGATATTTAACTCTCATTTAGGTCGCGTAAGCCAAAAACCGCTCGAACTAAAATTCGAGTTTCGGGCTATACACTACTAAGCCGAAACTTTGAAAAATCATAACTTCCTCATACGAAGTCAGATTTGGGCGTTCTTTTTATGGACGCTCTTAGGTTAACATATTCTATGACTTTTTTTTAGATCACCAAGGCCAAAAAATCTTCTATCGTAAATTCACTATTTACGTCTCCCGGTGTCGTGCCGGTTTTGCCGTAAAACTTCGACGGACCATAACTTCTTCGTTATAACTCAGATTTCGGCGTTATTTATATGTACGGAACCCTTGATATGTATTCTACAACTTGGCTAAGATTATTTAGTCTAAATAATATTTTGTAGAAAAGTCGTTTTCGACCCCTATTATCTCTAAATTGACTAGCCCGGATCTACGGGCGTTACAGAGTGTCTGTGGTTAACCGACACATTGATTAGGTGATAACATCATCGAGAGTACCAAGCTGATTTGCATGGTTATCTGCACTGTAACGTCCCAAAATATGAGCCAAAAATTTCATTTTTAAAACATATACTTTGCAAATCATTAGAAATAAAACATTCACCGATCATATCATTTCATAAAAGATGTCGCGTGTCTGGAAACCATTTTATAAAAACATAATAATGTTAGGGTACAAATCCACAGGGAGATCTCATAGTGCGGAATACAAAGCATGTATGTGATGTGCCGCTACCGCACAAACTCCCTCCCCTTCGAAGAAGAGGTACCTGAAACCAAAACTATAAACTGTAAGCACGAAGCTTAGTGAGTTCCTCCATCATACCACATACCATACAATCACATATCATACATACTGCCGGGCAATTCTAGGGTGCTCGACCTACCCGATACGACCGTTCTGGGGTGCCGACCTACCCGTGTCAAGCCGTTCTGGGGTGCTGACTACCCGTGTCAAGCCCTTCTAGGGTGCTGACTACCCATCGGTCCTAACAACCGATCCTTGGGGACTATTTCATCCCCTACTGCTACTATCACATATATCATAACATAACATATTATCAGACATATCTGGGATGTCCGATCTACCTTTCGGTCCTAACAACCGAACTTGGGGACTATTCCCCCTACTACCACTATCACATATAACATATCACGCCAGCATATAAACATATCATCACATTCTGTCAGACATACCTGGGGTGTCTGACCTACCCTTCGGTCCTAACAACCGAACTCTACTACTATGACATATAACATATCATGCCAGCATATAACATAACAGGTAGTAGCAAACCTAGATGATATCACAAAGACAATCATCTAATATACAACTCCTACTACTGGGCCGACATTGTGGCCGTAGACCCACCGCTACTGAAAGGTAACTCACTTCAAAGTAGCTGCTGATCTGTGCAAGAACTGACTGTCTTCTGTTGCTGCTGCTCCAGAAATCCTCCGACTAATATTTCCCACAAAATACTCAGTCAAATACTGCTAACCGACCTCGGGGTAAAATGACCATTTACCCCTAACTAAGCCAAGAGTCAAAGTCAAAGTCAACTTCAAGATGATCCTACTCGCCGAGTTGGTTCCCCAACTCGTCGAGTCCCTATTCATTCGATTGACCATAATCCTGTCTCTACTCGTCGAGTTAGGCATTGACTCGACGGGTTTTCCTTCTAAACTAATGTTCAATAGTCCTTCATCCCACTCGCCGAGTTGTATGAACAACTCGTCGAGTTCATCTTCATCCGAAGAACACTCGATGCTGAGACTCGCCAAGTTGTATGAACAACTCGCCGAGTCTTTTCTTGATTGCCTTGGACTTGCCGAGTCAGGGCATTGACTCGCCGAGTTCCTTCATGGGTGAGTCTGGTTTCCGACTCACTGAGTCAAACCCCATGACTCATGACTCCACTCAGCAAACACGAAAAGGGTGAAAACTCGAGGACTCGCAACTCGACTCGCCGAGTCCGATGAACGACTCGCCGAGTCTTTCACATGAAATTACTATATACTCGATTTTGCTCGAATCCAGCTCATGCCATACATAGATCTGGGTTCTTAGGGCTGGGCTAACACGTAAAGTTTCCATCTTTACGTGTAAATAAACACCGATGAAGGTTTTGGGGCTCAAAATGCACTAAAAGAGTAGATCTAGGGATTTCATGCAACATGGCTCCATAAAGGCAGTAGATCCGAGCTCCTGGAGCTCAATCATGCCTAGATCTAAAGGTTAATCAACTTATCACAAACCCTAATTCATAACAAAGCTTGGAAATGGCTCAAGAAGGACTTTAATGGAGCTCTAAGGGACTCTTAGCATGAAAACAGAAGGAAACTGAATTATACCTCAAGGAATCTCTGAAATAACACCAAGATGTCTGGCCTCCTTTTTCTCCTCTTGATCTACTCTCCTTTTTCTCTCAAAATCTTCAAGAAATCACACCAAAGCACTTCAATCTCACAAGGAACAAGGTTAGGACGATATAGGGAACTCTGAGGGTGAAGGGGGCGAGATTGGGGGCGCATAAGGTTGGTTTAAATAGGGTGCAAACCTTTGAAATTAGGGTTTCATCAGACAGCGGGGACTCATCCAGTCCATAATGTGGACTCGCCGAGTCACCAACTTAAGCCTGCTCAATATCCCGTCTCTACTCGGCGAGTCGGGCCTACAACTCGCCGAGTCCAAGGCTAAAATGCAAAATACTTAGATAAAGTTTACGTACCAGGAACCAGGTGCTACAAATCTCCCCCATTTATTTTACACTTCTTCCTCGAATTCTGCTGCTCGATCCTAGAACAGCTCGGGGTAATGCTCCATCATTTCTTCCATCGGCTCCCAAGTCCACTCCGAACCCTTTCGGTGCTGCCATTGCACCTTCACTAATTCTACCCTCTTGTTCCTCAGATCCTTCGACTTCCGGTCGAGGATTGCGACTGGGCGCTCAATGTAATGCAGGCTGTCATCAACCTGAATATCTTCTAACGACACCACCGCTGAATCATCCACTAGGAACTTCTGCATGTGGGAGACATGGAAGGTGCTGTGGATCTGACTGAGTTCGGCTGGCAGATCCAGCCTGTATGCCACCTTGCCCACCCGGACTACAACCCTGAACGGACCAATGTATCTCGGGCCCAACTTACCCCGCTTCCTGAATCGAATGACGCCCTTCCAAGGCGACACCTTCAGGAGAACCATATCCCCGACCTAGAACTCCATGTCTAATCGGCGCTTGTCGACATAACTTTTCTGCCAAATCTGCGCAGAATGAAGCCTGCTTCGAACCTGCTGGATTCTCTTGGTCGTCTTCAGCACCACCTGTGTGCTCCCCATGACCCTCTGGCCAACTTCACCCCAACATATTGGGGTCCTACACCTCTGTTCGTACAAGATCTCAAATGGAGGACGGTCAATACTCGCGTGGTAGCTGTTGTTGTACGAGAACTCAGCCAAGGGAAGATAGGTATCCTAGCTACCACCAAAGTCTAGCATGCACGCCCACAACATATCCTCCAAAGTCTGGATGGTCCGCTCGCTCTGACCATCCATCTGCGAGTGAAAGGCGGTGCTAATATGTAGACGAGTCCCCAGCTCATCATGAAACTTCTTTCAAAACCAGGAAGTGAAACGCACATCTTTGTCTGATATCACTGACACCGGCACCCCGTGCCGTGCCACTATCTCCTGGATATAGAAATTCGGCCGAGATGCTCTCCTGGATCGGAATAAAATGGGCGCTCTTGGTCAATCGATCCATGATGACCCAAATCGAATCTACTCCTCGCTCAGTCCTGGGAAGCTTTGTGATAAAATCCTCGTAATATCTTCCCATTTCCACAACGGGACATCCAACGGCTGCATCTTGCCGTGCGATCTCTGATGCTCGGCCTTGACCTTCCTGCAGGTCAAGCACCGCTCAACGTACCAAGCCACATCCCGCTTCATGCAAGGCCACCAATATTCTAGACGAAGATCTCTATACATCTTCGTCGCCCCTGGACGAATAGAGAATCGGGATTTGTGCGCCTCCTCCATTAAGATCTGGCGCACGCCTCCGTGATACAGCACCCACACCCTACGGTGTAGTGTCAATAATCCTCGGCTATCATAATCGAAGGAGGTGACTTGACCCACTATTCGCTCGCTCTTCTGATGCTCCTCCTTCATAGCCTCCTGCTGAGCTTCCCGAATCTGCTCTAATAGGGAAGTCACCACAGTCATCCTCATACACACATCCCTGATCGGTGCCGCCTTATGGCTAAGCGCATCGGCCACCACATTGGCCTTCCCCGGGTGATAAAGGATCTCGCAATCATAATCCTTCACCACGTCCAACCACCGACGCTGCCTCATGTTCAGATTTGGCTGATCCATGAGGTACCTCAAACTCTTGTGGTCCGTGTAAATGGTACATCGAACCCCGTAGAGGTAATGTCGCCGAATATTGAGGGAGAAGACCACCGCCCCCAACTCTAAATCATGCATCGGGTAGTTCGCCTCGTGAGGCTTCAGCTGCCTCGAGGCATAAGCAATGACATGCCCCCTCTGCATCAGTACTGCGCCTAAATCTGAGATAGACGCATCACAGTATACCACAAAATCCTCTACGCCCTCGGGTAGGGATAAGATTGGCGCCTCGCATAATCTCCGCCTCAGAATCTCGAACGCTGCCTGCTGCTCAGGACCCCATCGAAAGACCACGACTTTCTTAGTCAACCGCGTCAGGGGTACAACTATCTTGGAGAAATCCTAAATGAATCTTCGATAGTAGCCTGCTAATCCTAGGAAACTCCGAATCTCGGATGGAGACTTTGGAACCTCCCATCTCATCACGGCCTCCACCTTGGCCGGGTCTACCGAAATCCCATTCTAGTTGACAAGGTGCCCAAGAAACTGCACCTTGCGCAACCAAAACTCACATTTGGAGAACTTGGCGTACAAGCTCTCCCTCCTCAAGGTCTCCAAAACCTCTCTCAGATGCTCCTCGTGCTCCTCCTACATCTTGGAATAAACCAAGATGTCATCAATGAAAACTATCACAGACCGATCCAACATTGGTATACACACGCGATTCATGAGGTCCATGAACGCGGCAGGAGCATTGGTGAGCCCAAACGACATCACCACGAACTCATAATGGCCATAACGCGTTCGAAACGCGGTCTTCTGCACATCCTCCTCTCTGACCCTCATCTGATGATAACCTAAACGCACATCGATTGTCACACCCCAAAACCGAGAACGGCGGAAACGTTCTGGGGCGGAGGACGTCATGTATAATATCAACAACAATGTAAAGTAGTAAACAAGCAACAACATCATCCATTGCATTAATAAAATAATTATTATACAATTGTATTCTGACAAATTTTGATAAACACTAGAGCATAAATCAAAATGAAAGATAAGTCTTGAATAAGCTCCATCTTCCGTTTTTCCTTGCATCGGTACCTGTCTATGATGACCTGAGGATACAAGTAATTTTGAAAGCGAGTATCAGCTTTAAAGCTGGTGAGATCATAAGTATTAATGTGTCTTAATGTGTGAAAACTTATAATTTCTAAGACTTGACATTGCTTTGAAAGAAAACGAGTATAAGTATGAAAATATTTGTAGCTCAACTGTATATGTTTGAAAATCCCTAGAAATCCCTATGATTCCTATTAGTAACAAAAGGAGTCTTCTACCAAGACTTAACTGTTCTGTGTGTATGTGTCTCTTGTAAGAGTATGTATTTTTCCAAAGTATAACTATCATTACTCAAAATATCTTTTGTATATTTATGTTTAAGTGAGGTTATCACTGAAATATGTACTGGAAAAATTAACGTAGTACTAAATCGTAGCTCTAAAAGGGCTACTATTTATCAACAGATAGCATCTACATTGCCGCGCTTCCTATGAAAATTCGCGAAGTGAATGTAATGGGAAAGGAATGGTACTATGGTGTAGTGTCGAACTACAACCGTACCTATTACCTTAAATCTAGGGTAAACCTACCAAGTACCACAGTATTTGGATATATATTTAGGTATATATATCAATACACCGATACTCAACTTGCCTTATTTGATGGATAAGGTATAATGTGATGTCTAGATCCCAGACTGTTTCGCTCCCCTATCAGAGGGATTTTAGGACCCACACACGACCCCTGCATGAATGCAAGCCGTGAGCACCACATTACCTGCGATCATGTATACTCGATATAACCATCACGTTCGTAGTGTGATTTATCAGTATAGTTAGATCCTAAACTGGTTCTGAGCTATAGCCCCTAATGACGTCTATCCTATGTATATGAAAGCGTACTCATGTAAGTGTGATCACGTAATTGTACTTATGGTGTACTGAAGTGTTCTACGTGTGCTAGCTGTAATGTGTGATCTCTTTAGCTAGCATGTATTGTCATGTAAGTGTTCTAGTATAATTGTATATGTTCTCGTCCTAATATAGATGTATATGTATTTCACAGCAACATTCTAGAAAGTATTGACTCATGAATGAACTGACTCGTTGTATGATATCGTGTTCTAGTAATA
Organism: Lactuca sativa; assembly: GCF_002870075.4. NCBI lineage: Eukaryota > Viridiplantae > Streptophyta > Magnoliopsida > Asterales > Asteraceae > Lactuca > Lactuca sativa. Next base: position 94,203,077 of record NC_056623.2, on the reverse strand, counting down.
GTTCTAGTATCTTCCTGAACTACCCATATGGTAGCTTACTAGTGATCTAAGTGGTACGTATGGACATGGATGTATACCCTTGCTACCCAAGGGCATAGGATGAATTGGAAGGACCTTTTATGACATTATGTGTACACATGATATATAACTAATATTTAAACGACCTTCGGATGAGTATCCAATATCCCACCAGACCACATTCAAATCGAGAAAAAGGAAATAGGGTGAATAGCCTTCCTAAGTCTTTTAAACATTTCTTATATAACTATACATATAGAGGCATGCAATTTATAATACAAAAGCATAAATAAGTTTGGTAAAACATTTGAAACATAAATATTAGTTTAAGGAAAGATCGACTTGATGTCAATCTATAAAACAATTTGAAGGCATAAGTTTGATAAAACAATATAAGTATAAGGAACATTTGTTTGAAACACAGTTGTAAATAAGTTTGAAATATGATAAACAGAGTAAGAGGTACAGTGTAATAAGGAGTTTAAAACATATAAAATGTTTATAAAAATCATTTGAAGGAAACTGTTTGGTAAAACGGCTAATGAGTAGCCAAATCTTTTGAATGTTGTATATTAATCACATGTGATTGATGTAATAAGTAATATACTCCTACTTACTAATCACATGCGATTGACATAATAAGTAGCATGATTCTACTTGTATCCCCCCCCCCATAAAGCATTTAAAAGTAGTTTAAAACATTATTTAAGGGGTATGAACTCACCTGAAAGCTTGAAGATAGCGAGATGGAAAACCGGGCAGAGTTTTGTCTCGGGAAACGGATTTTCCTCGAGATTCTCGGGAATCTCGGGAGTAAAATCGACCCTCGGGACTTGAGCAAAAAGACCAGAGCTTCGGGTTATAACGGGCACGGAAAACGAGGCAAGATCGAGAGAGAAATGAGAGAATTGAGCAACTTTTTCGGAAAGCCTCGCATCCTATTTATAGGAAGGCTGAACCGCCTCCGAACGCGGGGCGTACGCTCGTACGCAGCGCCTACGCGTACGTCATGCATGACCGAAGCCTCGACTGCCTCGGTTCGGATGGGACGGGTTGCTAGGTACGCGGGTCGGATGGGACGGCGGGTCGGACGGGACAGCGGGTCGGACGGGTCGGAGCTTCGGACGGGTCGGACGGGTTAGATTCTTCGGATAGTGCGACGTGGACGATCCGAGACCCTCGATCTCAGTACGCGGGGCGTACGAAGGTACGCAGGGCGTACTTCGGTCCTATCCGGTGACTCCCCTTCGGATAATACCGGGAATTTATAATTAAATTCATATTTATTTTAATTAAACTTCTAAAATTCATATCTCCCTCATACGAACTCCGTTTTTGACGTTCTTTATATCCACGCGAAGGTGAGACCAAGATCTACAACTTTCGTTTAGAATCCGTTGGCAAATTCCAAAGTTATTTTTATTATTTATTTAATAAAATGACGCGATTAAGGAATTTCTTCAAATATTCATAACTTTCATATCCGAAGTCAGATTTGGACGTTCTTTTTATGCACGATCATAGATTGAGGTTGTCTATAACTTCCATTTAGATACTTAAGGCTAAAAACTATTGCATCGAAATTTCGCGTTTTACGATTAATCGCTGATGCCGGTTTTTCCGAGAATCTTCGGTTGGTCATAACTTCTTCATTATAACTCGGATTTTAGGGTTCTTTATATGTACGAAAACCTTGATACGGTTCCTACTACTTTAATTAACCCAAATAAGATTTTAGGAAAGTTATATTTTGACCTAAATTTGATTGGTTTTACATTACATTGTCTCGAAATATAGGGTTGTCACATCATCCCCCCGTTAAAGGGAATTTCGTCCCGAAATTAGAATTTAAGCAAGGAAGTATGCACGAATAATCGAGTCGTGAGGAGGAAACTTCCTAATCGATTGGTTCTAACGCACCTAAGTGATAACGGGTTCTCGGTTGGCATTCCAACGAACCTTCACTAACTGGCGATGGCGTTTCTTCGTCCGCTTGACCTCTCGGTCGAGGGTCACTATGGTTCTAATACGAAGGCGAGGATCTCGACGAGTGGACTTGCAAGAGTCCTAACGGAAAGGTATGGTTTCACGATCGAGATGCGAAGAGTAGAAAGTACATTACTGAGTTCGCGGAGTAGGTCTTGTTTGTGTGAGGCACAGGACCGATTCTGATAAGAATCTCGGAGGTCCTGTCTAACTTGGATTTAGATTCCCACGCTTTACGAAGCGTATTAATCCATTCCCAGAGTGAGTTATCCTAAAGAACTTGGTCACTCACTTGGAATATCAAAGGTTCCTTTTCTTACGTAACTTCCCAGTCAAAGGCCACCCGTTGCTGGGTAAAAGTCGTACGAGTTTCTGTAGCTTGCGAGGAGTTCTGAATGAACTAATGCGGTAGGTCGGTAAGACCTAGAATCTGGCGAAGAACTGTCGGAGTCTCTGGTGTTGATAAATGCTCAACGGTTTTGACTAATTGAGAGAGTACTCAAAATTTCTCACACAACTATCAGTGTGTCCTAGAAATTTGACTCTTCAATTTCAAAACTCGTGCCTAGAGAACTTTGCTAAAAGTTCCACTGTAGGATTGTTACCATGGGCTTTCTTCTTACTACGAGGGTAGATAAGTAAGTCATCTCATGGGGAAAATGACGAATTGATCCAAGTAAGAAAGATGTAACCCTTCATTTAACTCATGAAAACCATGGGCGTATTGGTCCTATCCGAAAGGTATCACTACGAACTCGAAGTGTCCGTATCGGGTTTAGGAGATAGTCTTCCGGACATCCTCCCCTAACACTCGAACTGGTGATATTCGGATTCCAGATCCATTCCTGGAAGTAAATTCTTTCCTTACGTTTGCTCAACCATTTTGTATATGCGAGGCAGAGATAACGCTTTCTATGAAAGTTTTGACGAAGTCCTCGATATCTGAGGCACATACGATGCGATTCGTCGATCTCTGGAAGAATATGACCGGGGTTCTCTAGGGTGAGAAACCTAGTCTTCTAATTCTAATTCTATGTGGTTCGCTTAGTTGTTTGCACTGTTCTGGTATCTCCATGGGTGTTTAAACTATAGGGCGATATGTTTTCGGGAGTTGTACTGGGTTCTATGTTTATTCACATGACGATGTGATTACTCATATACGTAGGCAGTTTCTCCGTCCTAAAGTTCATATTAGAATTCATACATGGTATCACCATCACAATTTCGGGTATACGAGTTGCATATAATTAAGGTTGAAAAGGTAGTCGAATAACTGATTCTTCTTTAAGCTCACATCCCATCGGGGAAAAAGAAGTTAAAGTGGAATCATCAATTCTAAACCTGTAGAAGCTTGATTATATATCACTCTTATGTATACCATTCTCAGTGATAGATCAATCATATGAATCCTTGGATTGAACTTGACGTACTGCACGAGTGGTACTTCGGGGATTTCTTCGGCAAGAAAAATAACTAAGGGGTACTCCTGGAATGAGTACTTCGGTGTTCTGATATGACGGCTTCGCTGAAAAAGTGATCTAGAAGAAAGAGATGTACGCATGAAGCTGTTTTCGCATCGATCAAATTGAATCTGATTGTATGATAATGTCGGAATCATACAGAAACTTTAAAGACATTAGAATTAAACATAGACGATTACAGTCAAAACACAACTGTGCAACCATGAACAGAGTTACAGTACTTTAGATTTACCACTAGACTATTGCTGCGAATAAGATATACTACAAAAGACAAGTATACGCAACACGAGAATTCCTATACAGACAGGATCTCGCAAAAGGTAAGACTCTAGTTGCACTAGTTCTAGATAGTTTATAAGTCTGTTATAACGAAACGCCTTAAATACATTAACGTGGTTCCTGAGCAGGCTCTCCTGCAGCTGTGATCCTGGGAATCTTCCCGTCTACGCCAGGGTTCTGCATTATCGGGCAATCCTTTTTGAAGTGCCCTAACTCACTGCATTGGTGGCATGACTGGCTAGTACCCACATCAATGGAGGAAGTGAAGTGTCGGGTAGGAGTTATGGGAACACGGGTGCTTTCCTTGTTTTCCTTCTTTGGGCAATCTCTTTTATAGTGCCCAAACTCACCACAGTTATAGCAATCTAGGCTGGCCCTAGTGGTGAAGGTAGCTTTACAGAAACGGGCGATGTGTCCTTTCTTGTTGCAGTTCACGCACTGTAAGACGCGGCACATTTCCTCGTGGTGGAAATTGCACCGGTCGCACTTCGGGAGTGTTCCCTTATATGGTCTGCTCGGTACTGGGATGGCAGAGGTTTGTGGCTGCTGTCTGGCAATTTTCTGAAACCGTTTGCGTTCCACCTTGGCTTGACATTTTCTTTTCTTGTTCTCTGCTTTCTGGCTTTGCGAGCCTGTGGATGTTACTGTTGGATGACTTCCTGGATGGATATTGCGATTGGAAAGTTTATTCCCATTAGCAGCATTGACTGTGCTGTTAGCGCTACGGTGCGCCATGAACGCGGTTACGGCAGCCACTACGGCAGCTGTAACTGTCGTTTGAAAGGTGGCGGCATCCATCGGAAAAGTAGAGGTCTCGTTGCTTGGTTGGTTGCTTCCGGACGACGCCATGATTCTGTAACATGAAAGAGTAAAGATTTGTAAGCGATTATGGTTGACCCTGATGTACTTAGATTGTTCATGAAAAGAGTAAGGGTATGATCTCTAAAGTTTGACCTACATCCCTATGATGCAGTCCTAGTATGGAATGGAAGTATGATCGTAGAATGGTCACAAGACGTTTGTTGTTCGAGATGAGGTATCGTGGGTTGGTGAATAACAAGATCCAACCACTGAAGGAGACTTGGAAGTGTCTCCTGAACAAATCACCATAGTCCAATGACTTGACTAAAGCATGTTTCAGATAGACTCGAATGAAGGTAAGATAAAAGTACTTGAATGAAGAATGACACAGAAGTTAGCCGGCTGTCAATATCTTTGATATTCACGATGTAAGGGTTTTGGAAAACGGCCTTTTAAAGGTATCACATCATATCCCCAGAAGATAGTTCCTGACAGCATAAAGACCTAACTAAAGTACTTACGGAATCAAGATAATTTCATAGAAAATACCACATCGGGCATAGACAGAAAAAACACGGTCTCTTGTTATAAGGGAAATAAAGTAAAGCGTCTACTACGGGCGACGGTCATCCCTCTGGTGAACTCTTAGTTCAATCAATTGACGTTCCATTGTCAAGTAGATGTCTTTCGCACACCATGTGGCATACTCGGAGTCCTATGACTTCGGTTCGTGATTCAGCCAGTTCTTGCAGCAGGGTTTCGTGGTTTATCTCTGATCTCTCGTGAGCATCCTCTAGAAGAAGGGTGTGGAGGGTATGCGTTCTAGCATAGGCGACTTCTTCTGAAATCTGATGTAGGGTTGTCCTGTCTTGAATCTCATTTATGGCCTCTCTGCGGACCAAGATTGGCAAGACTATATCTGCTAAGCCCTCATTGCTCAAGTCGTAAAAGTTTCGGTTGCCAATAAATGGCATGGGCTGATCTTGTTCTTGGCTCCATGTTTCCAAGCATTCCACTCACTCAGGGTCAGGCTATGAAAAGCCGGAAGAGGGTTAGGAATTTGAAATGGGAGCTACTCGGGGTAGGTTCTCAACCTCTGGCTCGGGGTTAGCATCGTACAAAAAGTCTTCATTACGGTGATCATCCAAGGGGATAGGATGATCATTCTCTGGTTCTTCTCCAAACCAACCAACTATGACTTCATTCGGAAGGTACTGGTTGTCAAGGGAATGGAGTCCAGCTATGATTTTTATGCGAGAATTTAGGGTAAGAGGATAATTATTAGACGAACTATCTAGATAATTATTTAGAAAACCTTCATTAGTTACATCGTTAATTGTGAAGTGCATACCAGCTATGTGTAATCTAAACAGGATAGACCTTCGAATAAGTGACCTTATTTCCAAATTCACACAGAATAGGGGTAAGGCAAAATTACCACTGATTCTAAGTCTATAACATCCTAATTACATGTAGCCTTAGTGTATCCACTTAGCAACTATCAACTTAGTAATGAGGATTCCGTTTTAATTCTCAAGTATAAAGTACTTATAGTAACACCAAATACTCCTATAGTATTTTAAAATTTTATATTATGTTCTATTGTTCTCATTGTGGTAGGGTTGGTAAGATTTTAGCATTGTTGCAACCACACACTTAAACTTAGGCACATGCTAGTCAACCCTCGGATAATATAGGCGATCAGGCTATATCTTCCCAATTCTGACCATATGTCTCTAAGCATACTTGTGTTGCCCAACAATCGTAATTCTTTTGTACTGTCCTAGTGACACTGATTTTAGTATGAATGCAGCACGTATACTTACTTAAATATTTTACTATTTAGAGTATAAACTCTTGGTCAGAGTATTTTTAATCCCATATGTATTTATAGTTAGTATATCTTTTATGGGTTGATATACTTAATTCACTATAAACAATGCTCTGATACCAATCTGTCATACCCCAAAACCGAGAACGGCGGAAACGTTCTGGGGCGGAGGACGTCATGTATAATATCAACAACAATGTAAAGTAGTAAACAAGCAACAACATCATCCATTGCATTAATAAAATAATTATTATACAATTGTATTCTGACAAATTTTGATAAACACTAGAGCATAAATCAAAATGAAAGATAAGTCTTGAATAAGCTCCATCTTCCGTTTTTCCTTGCATCGGTACCTGTCTATGATGACCTGAGGATACAAGTAATTTTGAAAGCGAGTATCAGCTTTAAAGCTGGTGAGATCATAAGTATTAATGTGTCTTAATGTGTGAAAACTTATAATTTCTAAGACTTGACATTGCTTTGAAAGAAAACGAGTATAAGTATGAAAATATTTGTAGCTCAACTGTATATGTTTGAAAATCCCTAGAAATCCCTATGATTCCTATTAGTAACAAAAGGAGTCTTCTACCAAGACTTAACTGTTCTGTGTGTATGTGTCTCTTGTAAGAGTATGTATTTTTCCAAAGTATAACTATCATTACTCAAAATATCTTTTGTATATTTATGTTTAAGTGAGGTTATCACTGAAATATGTACTGGAAAAATTAACGTAGTACTAAATCGTAGCTCTAAAAGGGCTACTATTTATCAACAGATAGCATCTACATTGCCGCGCTTCCTATGAAAATTCGCGAAGTGAATGTAATGGGAAAGGAATGGTACTATGGTGTAGTGTCGAACTACAACCGTACCTATTACCTTAAATCTAGGGTAAACCTACCAAGTACCACAGTATTTGGATATATATTTAGGTATATATATCAATACACCGATACTCAACTTGCCTTATTTGATGGATAAGGTATAATGTGATGTCTAGATCCCAGACTGTTTCGCTCCCCTATCAGAGGGATTTTAGGACCCACACACGACCCCTGCATGAATGCAAGCCGTGAGCACCACATTACCTGCGATCATGTATACTCGATATAACCATCACGTTCGTAGTGTGATTTATCAGTATAGTTAGATCCTAAACTGGTTCTGAGCTATAGCCCCTAATGACGTCTATCCTATGTATATGAAAGCGTACTCATGTAAGTGTGATCACGTAATTGTACTTATGGTGTACTGAAGTGTTCTACGTGTGCTAGCTGTAATGTGTGATCTCTTTAGCTAGCATGTATTGTCATGTAAGTGTTCTAGTATAATTGTATATGTTCTCGTCCTAATATAGATGTATATGTATTTCACAGCAACATTCTAGAAAGTATTGACTCATGAATGAACTGACTCGTTGTATGATATCGTGTTCTAGTAATAGTTCTAGTATCTTCCTGAACTACCCATATGGTAGCTTACTAGTGATCTAAGTGGTACGTATGGACATGGATGTATACCCTTGCTACCCAAGGGCATAGGATGAATTGGAAGGACCTTTTATGACTTTATGTGTACACATGATATATAACTAATATTTAAACGACCTTCGGATGAGTATCCAATATCCCACCAGACCACATTCAAATCGAGAAAAAGGAAATAGGGTGAATAGCCTTCCTAAGTCTTTTAAACATTTCTTATATAACTATACATATAGAGGCATGCAATTTATAATACAAAAGCATAAATAAGTTTGGTAAAACATTTGAAACATAAATATTAGTTTAAGGAAAGATCGACTTGATGTCAATCTATAAAACAATTTGAAGGCATAAGTTTGATAAAACAATATAAGTATAAGGAACATTTGTTTGAAACACAGTTGTAAATAAGTTTGAAATATGATAAACAGAGTAAGAGGTACAGTGTAATAAGGAGTTTAAAACATATAAAATGTTTATAAAAATCATTTGAAGGAAACTGTTTGGTAAAACGGCTAATGAGTAGCCAAATCTTTTGAATGTTGTATATTAATCACATGTGATTGATGTAATAAGTAATATACTCCTACTTACTAATCACATGCGATTGACATAATAAGTAGCATGATTCTACTTGTATCCCCCCCCCATAAAGCATTTAAAAGTAGTTTAAAACATTATTTAAGGGGTATGAACTCACCTGAAAGCTTGAAGATAGCGAGATGGAAAACCGGGCAGAGTTTTGTCTCGGGAAACGGATTTTCCTCGAGATTCTCGGGAATCTCGGGAGTAAAATCGACCCTCGGGACTTGAGCAAAAAGACCAGAGCTTCGGGTTATAACGGGCACGGAAAACGAGGCAAGATCGAGAGAGAAATGAGAGAATTGAGCAACTTTTTCGGAAAGCCTCGCATCCTATTTATAGGAAGGCTGAACCGCCTCCGAACGCGGGGCGTATGCTCGTACGCAGCGCGTACGCGTACGTCATGCATGACCGAAGCCTCGACTGCCTCGGTTCGGATGGGACGGGTTGCTGGGTACGCGGGTCGGATGGGACGGCGGGTCGGACGGGACAGCGGGTCGGACGGGTCGGAGCTTCGGACGGGTCGGACGGGTTAGATTCTTCGGATAGTGCGACGTGGACGATCCGAGACCCTCGATCTCAGTACGCGGGGCGTACGAAGGTACGCAGGGCGTACTTCGGTCCTATCCGGTGACTCCCCTTCGGATAATACCGGGAATTTATAATTAAATTCATATTTATTTTAATTAAACTTCTAAAATTCATATCTCCCTCATACGAACTCCGTTTTTGACGTTCTTTATATCCACGCGAAGGTGAGACCAAGATCTACAACTTTCGTTTAGAATCCGTTGGCAAATTCCAAAGTTATTTTTATTATTTATTTAATAAAATGACGCGATTAAGGAATTTCTTCAAATATTCATAACTTTCACATCCGAAGTCAGATTTGGACGTTCTTTTTATGCACGATCATAGATTGAGGTTGTCTATAACTTCCATTTAGATACTTAAGGCTAAAAACTATTGCATCGAAATTTCGCGTTTTACGATTAATCGCTGATGCCGGTTTTTCCGAGAATCTTCGGTTGGTCATAACTTCTTCATTATAACTCGGATTTTAGGGTTCTTTATATGTACGAAAACCTTGATACGGTTCCTACTACTTTAATTAACCCAAATAAGATTTTAGGAAAGTTATATTTTGACCTAAATTTGATTGGTTTTACATTACATTGTCTCGAAATATAGGGTTGTCACATCGATCTTGGAGAACCAAGATGCTCCCTGTAACTGATCAAAGAGGTCATCAATCCTCGGGAGTGGGTAACGGTTCTTCACCGTCACCTTATTCAGCTCCCGGTAATCTATACACATCCGATGCGACCCGTCCTTCTTCTTCACAAATAGGATCAAGGCTCCCCAGGGTGAACTGCTCGGTCGAATGAATCCCTTGTCTAACAGCTCCTGCAGTTGTGTAGACAACTCCTGCATCTCAGGAGGAGCCAACCGACACGGTGCCTTGGCTATCGGGGCCGCACCAGGAACTAGGTCGATCCTGAACTCTACCTGACATTCCGGAGGTTTTCCAGGAAGCTCCTCCGGGAACACATCAGCGTAGTCTCGCACCACTGGAACCTCGCTCACCGTCACCTTACCCGCCTCCCGGGTATCCATAACGTACGCGACGTATCCCGCACAACCCTGATGAAGGTAGCGCCTAGCCCTTGCTGCTGAACATACTGTGGGTCCATGTTGTGGCCTCTCACCGTGAATCACCAACTCTCCCCCACTCGGGGTCCTGATCCGCACTAGCTACTGTGCGCAATCTATCACCGCCCCATTAGGGCTCAACCAATCCATGCCTATAATCACTTTTTTCCCACGCAACAGAATGGGAACCAAATCCACCAAGTACCGCTCCTCAAATAACCTTAAAACACAATCCCTAAACACTGCTGATGCTCGCACCGTGAAACGACCCAAAAATACGACCCAAAAATTTCGTTTTTCAACATAACCAAAAACCATAATCTGAGTGTCATATCATAAACCATACATGATGTATCTCAAAATCATAATAAAAACACTATGCGGAAAACTGTATCATATCCATGTATGTAAAAATCAATAACCAATCAACTCCCAGGATAAAAGCTGAAGCTGTGGTGTGTGCGATGCCATCATCCCGAGCTCCTCTCTCTACAAGCAGAAGTACCTGAAACAAAACTGAAACTGTAAGCACGAAGCTTAGTGAGCTCCCCCAAACTACCACATACCATACAATACATATAAATCACATACTGGGCCTGGCCCACTGCATCAGACCGAGGTCTGGAACTAGCTGCATCGGATCGAAGTCCGGAACACATAACACAAATACGCTTGAATCACAAAGACGTCAAGCCAGCTAGCTACTACATCAAACTAAAGACCAGACTACTGATAACTACACGGGTCGGCATTGTGGCCGTAGACCCGATCCTACTGAAGGGAGACTCACCTCGTGAACTGGCTGCTGAGTGAATAGCTCTGAGGGCTAACTGCTGCTGCTCCGGTATCTCCCCGGCTACAAGACCATAAACATACTCAATCAAATACTAAACACTGCACTGGGTAAAATGACTCTTTTACCCCAGATCAAAGTCAACTCTCTTTGGGCTGACTCGCCGAGTTGGGTCACCCAACTCGCCGAGTCCTACTCTCACTTCTCAGTTCTACACGCTGCTACTCGTCGAGTGAGGCATCGACTCGACGAGTACCCTCTTGATCCAAGAACTCAGACAATCTTCATCCGACTCGCCGAGCCGTATGAACAAACTCGACGAGTTGTTCATGATCCTAAGAAGATTGTCTTGGACTCGCCGAGTTGTATGAACAACTCGCCGAGTCCCTCCATCACTGAGTCTACCCTCAACTCGCTGAGTCCGCTCTCTAACCCACTGGATTCACTCGACATTGATCAAAATGAAGGACTCGGGAACTCGCGACCCAACTCGCCGAGTCGTTCTTCCCGACTCGCCGAGTTGCCGCCATGCAACTGATTTTTACTCGATTTTGTTTGAATCCAACACATACAATTGATAGATCTGAGTCCATTAAGCTGATTTACCATGTAAAGTTTCCAACTTTACGTGCAAAACCTCATGAATAAGGGAAATAAGGCTAAAGGATGCATAAAATGGGTAGATCTATGATTAATATGCAAAGTAACTCCAAAAAGACAGTAGATCTGGGCTCTACAACACCCCATCATTCAGGTCTAAAGATATCCCGACTTATTAAGGCATTCATGCAAACATAAGGCTTGGAACAAGCATCAACTAGCTCTTAGGAGAGCCCTAATGGAAGTTTAAAGCATATAACAAGAGGGAACTCCGAAAATACCTCAAATAACTCAGATTTGCCCTTGGATCTTTGCACTCCAACTCTTCTCCTTGCTTCTTTCTTCTTCTCCTTCTTCACACCTTCACAAAATGGCACAAAACACTTAGCTCACACAAGGGTGGATTAGGGTTCCTTCTCACAGTGTTCATAGGGTGAGGGAGGCGAGAATGGGGCTATAAGGTGGTTTAAATAGTGGGCAACCCGGGGATTTAGGGTTTCACCCACACGGATGGACTCGCCGAGTCCAGGATATGGACTCGCCGAGTCCCCGGCTCACGCGTGCTCGCAGCCGCGACCCTACTCGGCGAGTCAGGCTATGAACTCGCCGAGTCCCTCTTGCAAAACTCACAACAATTACCAATGAATTAACATACCGGGAACGGGTCGTTACAATTCTCCCCCACTTGTCTCAGACTTCGTCCTCGAAGTCTGCTATGGCTGGATCTGCAAACAACTCTGGGTAGTGCTCTCTCATCTCCTCCTCAGCCTCCCACGTCCACTCAGACCCCTTCCGGTGCTGCCACTGCACCTTTACTAACTGAATTTCCTTGTTCCTCAAGGTCTTGGTCTTCCGGTCCAGAATTGCGACCGATCTCTCAATATAATTCAGGCTACTATCAACCTGAATATCCTCTAAGGGAACGACTGCTGATTCATCCACCAAACACTTCCTCAACTGAGACACATGGAAAGTGTTGTGGATCTGACTAAGCTCTTCAGGAAGATCTAACCGATAAGCAACCCGACCCACCCGGGCCAAAACCCTGAAAGGACCAATAAATCTGGGGCCTAACTTGCCCCTCTTCCGGAACCTGATGACACCCTTCCAAGGTGAGACTTTCAGAAGGACCATATCCCCCACCTGGAACTCCAAGTCCGAACGCCTCCTATCGGCGTAGCTCTTCTGCCGACTCTGAGCAGTCTGCAGTCTCCTACGGACCTGCTGGATCAACTCAGTCGTCTTGAGCACCACCTCCGTGCTCCCGATGACCCTCTGACCGACCTCGCCCCAACAAATCGGGGTCCTACACTTCCTCCCATACAGCATCTCAAAGGGAGGTCGGTCAATGCTCGCATGGTAACTGTTTTTATACGAGAATTCCGCTAACGGAAGATACGTATCCCAACTGCCACCGAAATCTAGGACACATGCCCTGCGCATATCCTCTAGAGTCTGAATCGTCCTCTCGCTCTGCCCGTCTGTCTGAGGGTGGAAAGCGGTGCTGAAATGGAGACGAGTACCCATCTCGTCGTGGAACCGCTTCCAAAATCTGGATGTGAAACGGACATCTCGGTCAGACACCACTGATACCGGCACTCCATGACGTGCCACAATCTCACGCACATAAATATCGGCTAACTTCTCCGCCGATATACTCTCCTGGATCGGGATAAAATGGGCACTCTTCGTCAACCGATCCACTACTACCCATATCGAATCCACCCCACGTGCGGTCCGGGGAAGCTTGGTGACAAAATCCATGGTAATGTCCTCCCATTTCCACACGGGAATGTCTAACGGCTGCATCCTGCCGTGAGGTCTCTGGTGCTCCGCCTTGACCTTCCGGCAGGTCAGGCATCTCTCGACGTACCAGGCGACGTCCCGCTTCATGCAGGGCCACCAATAATCGGGTCGAAGATCTCGGTACATCTTCGTCGCTCCTGGGTGGATAGAAAATCGAGACTTATGAGCCTCGTCCATCAATACCTGCCGTACCCCACCCCAGTACGGTACCCATACCCTACCATGAAGCGTCAACAAACCCCGACTGTCGTAATCAAATGAAGCTACTCGGCCCACTATCCTCTCACACTTCTGCCTCTCCTCCTTGAGGCCCTCCATCTGAGCCTCCTTGATCCGCTCCAACAGTGGAGTGATCACTGTCATCCTCATACACAGATCCCTGATCGGGGCCGCCGACACCTTGCGGCTTAGGGCGTCGGCCACCACGTTAGCCTTCCCTGGATGATAAAGGATCTCACAGTCGTAATCCTTTAGCACATCCAACCACCTCCTCTGCCTCATATTCAGACTCGGCTGATCCATAAGATACCTCAAACTCTTATGATCCGTGTATATAGTACAACGGACCCCATAAAGGTAATGCCTCCAAATCTTGAGGGCAAACACAACTGCCCCCAGCTCCAAATCATGGGTAGGATAATTAGCCTCGTGAGGCTTCAACTGTCTCGAGGCATAAGCTATGACATGGCCTCGCTGCATCAGCACTGCTCCCAAACCTGTGATCGAGGCATCACAATAGACTACAAAGTCCTCTACTCCCTCTGGCAAGGTAAGGATCGGAGCCTCGCATAATCTCTGCCTGAGGGTCTCGAATGCTGTCTGCTGCTCCGGACCCCAACGAAATACCACTGACTTCTTGGTCAGTCGGGTGAGCGGCACTGCTATCTTGGAGAAATCCTGAATAAATCTCCGATAATATCCTGCCAACCCTAGGAAGCTCCGAATCTCAGATGGAGACTTCGGGACCTCCCACTGCATCACGGCCTCTATCTTGGCCGGATCTACCAGAATACCCTTCTGGTTGACGAGGTGACCAAGGAACTGCACCTCGCGCAACCAGAACTCACATTTGGAGAACTTTGCGAAAAGTCTCTCCCTCCTCAAAACCTCTAGCACCTCCCGCAGGTGCTCCTCGTGCTGCTCCTGCGTCTTGGAATACACCAAGATGTCATCTATGAACACTATCACTGACCGATCCAGCATCGGCCTACACACGCGGTTCATGAGATCCATGAACGCGGCTGGAGCATTGGTGAGCCCAAATGGCATCACCACAAACTCGTAATGACCATACCTGGTCCTGAAAGCAGTCTTCTGTACATCCTCATCTCTAACCCACATCTGATGATATCCGGAGCGTAGATCGATCTTGGAGAACCAAGACGCTCCCTGAAGCTGATCAAACAAATCATCTATCCTCGGGAGTGGGTAACGGTTCTTCACCGTTACCTTATTTAGCTCCCGATAATCAATACACATACGATGCGACCCATCCTTCTTTCTCACAAACAGGATCGGCGCTCCCCAAGGCGAACTGCTCGGCCGAATGAAACCCTTGTCTAACAGCTCCTGCAGCTGTGTAGACAACTCCTGCATCTCAGGGGGAGCTAGTCGGTACGGTGCCTTGGCTATCGGAGCCGCACCAGGAATGAGGTCGATCCTGAACTCAACCTGTCTCTCAGGAGGTATCCCCGGCAAATCCTCGGGAAACACGTCCGGGTAGTCTCGAACAATAGGAACATCATCCACTGTCGACTTGCCCTTCACCCGGGCATCCAAAACATAAGCTACAAAACCGGCGCAACCTTGCTGAACATAGCGCCTCGCCCTTGCGGCAGAACAAAAGGTCGGTCCTCGTTGTGGCCTCTCGCCCTGAATCACCAACTCTCCCCCACTGGGAGTGCGAACCCTCACTAGCTGAAGCTCACAATCAATCACCGCCCCATTGGGGCTTAGCCAATCCATACCCACAATAACCTTATTCCCTCGCAGGGGAATAGGTACCAGATCCACTGAAAACTGCTCATCAAATAACTGAAGAGAACACCCTCTATGCACTCTGCCGACCCTCACGGTCCTATCATCCGCTATCTTAACCTCTAATGGACAATCCAGCTCCCCTGGAGCTCTACTGAACCTCTTGCTAAGCGCAAGAGATACGAATGATCGGGTAGCCCCCGAATCGAATAATACCAAAGCAGAAATGCCGTTCACAGAGAACGACCCTGAATAAAACATTCCATCATAAGCAACATTTAATCAATAATAATAAATAGATAAAAGGGAAGATACATACCCGTCACCACATCAGGAGTCGTTCGCGCCTCCTCTGCTGTCATCTGAAACGCCCTACTCTTCGCCACTGGCGCATCAGCTCGGCCCTGTCGGCCATCTGTAATCCTCAAAGTAGCAGGGGCAGGTGCAGCCACCTTCCCCGCTGAAGCTAAACTCGGACACTGGGACTTTTTATGTCCCCTCTGATTGCACTGAAATCAAATCAGATCTGATGCTGCGACGGCAGTAGCAGTGGCCGTACAATCCCTACTCAAATGCCCAACCCGACCGCACTTGTAGCAGCCGGAACTCCCTGTCTTGCACGCTCCCTCGTGCAATCTCCCACACTTGCCACATCGACCGTGGCTCTGCTGACTCCTAGATCTGTGATCCGAAACCTTGGGCTTTTTGCCCGAACCGCTTGAACCCGAAACCGCCTCCGGTTTCCTCTTCTTCTCCATCTCAAGATCAATCTCCCTCTCCCGAGCTCTAGCAATCATATCTTCCAGCGTTTTACAGCTGGACCGGCTCACAAACTGGCGGATATCGCTCCGCAACATCTCATGATAACGGGCCTTCTTCATTTCCTCATCAGCTACATACTGAGGAACGAGAAGAGCCCTCTCCCTGAACTTGGCGGTGATCTCCGCCACTGTCTCTGTAGTCTGGGTGAGGTCCTGAAACTCCCTAGCTAGCTGTTGCACCTCAATGACCGGTGCAAACTCTGCCCTGAACCTGGTAGAGAAATCAGCCCAGGTCATGGCGTCCAATGCTGCATCGTCCCCAATGGCATGCCCGACCTCCTCCCACCAATCTCGTGCCCTGTCCTTCAGAAGACAGGACGCCAATCTGACCTTGTCCCCCTCGGGACATCTGCTAGTGCGGAAAGCATTGGCCACATCCGCCAACCATCTGCTGCTCGCTATGGGGTCTCGCGCCCCATGATAGTCCGGAGCTCCACATGCCCTGAACTCCCTGAAGGTAAGGGTGCGCGACCCCATCATGGCCGCCACCTCGGCACGGAAAGTGCCCAATCTCTCATCCATCAGCTCTAGAATCCCCTCCTTGATCGAACCGAAGATCACAGGAGTCTGCTCTATAATGATGCGCGTAATCTCCGAAGAAAGAAACTCTCGGGTCTGCTCATCCATGCGCTCATCCCCCGAACCTGAACCTGATCCCTCCCCGGCACCTCCGCTGCCGGCTGCTGGTCTCGAACGCAGAACCACCATTCTGAAACACATCACAACTACATCAGAAAACAGAAATATCTTGAGGGATCATTGATACTACAACTAGCTTCCTGGTCTTGTCTCAGCCTTTCTTGATTCGAGTACGGATCCTCTGCTTCCAGTAGTACGGGCCCATACTACCTTCCACATCTATCCATACTTTCTTCAAGAACTGCCCTGACTCCACCAAGTCACTTCTACTACTACTGATCTCTGCTACTCTCATCCTAGGCTTGCCCCAGGGAAACCTCAAACTCCACTCAACTAGTCCTCAGCTGCTGCAGGTCTCCTTATAATGCTAATTAACCATCACTTGAACACCATCACATGTGACAAAGATCAGATAATCCTTCAAGTAAAAGACCCGTCCCTATAACGGTTGGACTCAAACAAGAGCTGCGCAATAGGGCCAGTTCCAGTACTCTGGGATTATTCAATCCTGATCACATGTGGTGTAACGTGTTCACCTAATGGCTAACTTCCATCACTCAGAACTCCCACAAAGCACGAAGCAAGCAGCATTCGGAACAAGGAAACATACTCAGGCAAAACTATTCTCAAACGAGAAACTGATCTAGCATACAGTGCTAAGCTCATACTATCAGGCATAACCTAAACAGGCTATCCTACTGCTGTCTACTCATTACTAGCATGCAATACTCATAAGGATGTAACACATAAAGCAGGCACATAAGGCATCCTCCTAGATCCTTAGTCCTATACTAGCACGTTGTTCTATTAAACTGAAACTGAACAAATAACTTGTATGGGTAATTTGGGAGTACTTACTTGAGCTCGGCTGATCGCATGCACCATACCCTTATCTTGTTTTTTTTTTTTTTTTTTTTTTTTTTTTTTTTTTTTTATTTCTTTCTTTCTAAGTGCTTTCAAAATTCTTTTAGAAAACATTTTCCTTTTAAAAATCTTTTTATTTCCCCTTAGTTTGAGTTCAGATATACCCGGAAGTGTATCCGAATCCCTCAAACCAGGGCTCTGATACCAACTTGAAACGACCCAAAAATACGACCCAAAAATTTCGTTTTTCAACATAACCAAAAACCATAATCTGAGTGTCATATCATAAACCATACATGATGTATCTCAAAATCATAATAAAAACACTATGCGGAAAACTGTATCATATCCATGTATGTAAAAATCAATAACCAATCAACTCCCAGGATAAAAGCTGAAGCTGTGGTGTGTGCGATGCCATCATCCCGAGCTCCTCTCTCTACAAGCGGAAGTACCTGAAACAAAACTGAAACTGTAAGCACGAAGCTTAGTGAGCTCCCCCAAACTACCACATACCATACAATACATATAAATCACCTACTGGGCCTGGCCCACTGCATCAGACCGAGGTCTGGAACTAGCTGCATCGGACCGAAGTCCGGAACTGACCGGGACCTTGTCCCCTGCATCGGACCAAAGTCCGGAACTAACTGCATCGGACCGGAGTCCGGAACTGACTGCATCGGACCGGAGTCCGGAACTAACTGCATCGGACCAAAGTCCGGAACTGACTGCATCGGACCGAAGTCCGGAACTAACTGCATCGGACCAAAGTCCGGAACTGACTGCATCGGACCGAAGTCCGGAACTAACTGCATCGGACCGAAGTTCGGAACACATAACACAAATACGCTTGAATCACAAAGATGTCAAGCCAGCTAGCTCTAAGGGCCGACATTGTGGCCGTAGACCCGATCCTACTGAAGGGAGACTCACCTCGTGAACTGGCTGCTGAGTGAATAGCTCTGAGGGCTAACTGCTGCTGCTCCGGTATCTCCCCGGCTACAAGACCATAAACATACTCAATCAAATACTAAACACTGCACTGGGTAAAATGACTCTTTTACCCCAGATCAAAGTCAACTCTCTTTGGGCTGACTCGCCGAGTTGGGTCACCCAACTCACCGAGTCCTACTCTCACTTCTCAGTTCTACACGCTGCTACTCGTCGAGTGAGGCATCGACTCGACGAGTACCCTCTTGATCCAAGAACTCAGACAATCTTCATCCGACTCGCCGAGCCGTATGAACAAACTCGACGAGTTGTTCATGATCCTAAGAAGATTGTCTTGGACTCGCCGAGTTGTATGAATAACTCGCCGAGTCCCTCCATCATTGAGTCTACCCTCAACTCGCTGAGTCCGCTCTCTAACCCACTGGATTCACTCGACACTGACCAAAATGAAGGACTCGGGAACTCGCGACCCAACTCGCCGAGTCGTTCTTCCCGACTCGCCGAGTTGCCGCCATGCAACTGATTTTTACTCGATTTTGTTTGAATCCAACACATACAATTGATAGATCTGAGTCCATTAAGCTAATTTACCACGTAAAGTTTCCAACTTTACGTGCACAACCTCATGAATAAGGGAAATAAGGCTAAAGGATGCATAAAATGGGTAGATATATGATTAATATGCAAAGTAACTCCAAGAAGACAGTAGATCTGGGCTCTACAACACCCCATCATTCAGGTCTAAAGATATCCCGACTTATTAAGGCATTCATGCAAACATAAGGCTTGGAACAAGCATCAACTAGCTCTTAGGAGAGCCCTAATGGAAGTTTAAAGCATATAACAAGAGGGAACTCCGAAAATACCTCAAATAACTCAGATTTGCCCTTGGATCTTTGCACTCCAACTCTTCTCCTTGCTTCTTTCTTCTTCTCCTTCTTCACACCTTCACAAAATGGCACAAAACACTTAGCTCACACAAGGGTGGATTAGGGTTTTTTCTCACAGTGTTCACAGGGTGAGGGAGGCGAGAATGGGGCTATAAGGTGGTTTAAATAGTGGGCAACCCGGGGATTTAGGGTTTCACCCAGACGGATGGACTCGCCGAGTCCAGGATATGGACTCGCCGAGTCCCCGGCTCACGCGTGCTCGCAGCCGCGACCCTACTCGGCGAGTCAGGCTATGAACTCGCCGAGTCCCTCTTGCAAAACTCACAACAATTACCAATGAATTAACATACCGGGAACGGGTCATTACACACCGATCGATCATCGGCAATCTCTACCTCTAAATGGAAATCTAACATGCCCGAAGACTCAGTAAACCTCTTGCTAAGCGCAAGGGAAACAAATGACCGGGTGGCACCCGAGTCGAACAACACCTGAACTGGGATACTGTTCACATGGAACGATCCTAACGCATAACAAAGGGCACATATCAATATCATAAAATCATATAAATAAAATAGAGGGAAATAATCATACCCGTCACCACATTGGGTGTGGCGTGTGCCTCCCCGGTAGTCAGCTGAAACGCCCGGCTCCTCACCACTGGAGCCTTTGCCTTGCCCTGCCGGCCATTAGTAATCCGCAGGGTAGCTGTAGCTGGCGCCTTTACTGGCGCTGATGCTGTCAACTGGGGGCAATTGGCCTTCTTGTGGCCCCTCTGGTTGTAGTGGAAACACAGCAACTCAGACTTTTGTATCAGATGTGCAGGGACGGTACAATCCCGGCTGAAATGCACCGTCTTTCCGCACTTATAGCAGCCTGACAATCCCAGTCTACATGCCCCCTCATGAGCCCTGCTGCATTTTCTGCAGCGGCTCGGTCCGGACTGGCCTTTCGGCCTACCATCTGGTCCCTTGGGCTTCTTCCCCGAAGCCCCTCCTGCCTGTCCCTCCTCTGTCTTCCTCTTTCGGATGTGCACCAGATCTATCAACCTCTCCCTTTCCCTGACAATCATAGAGTACAAGGTAGGGCAAGCTGAAAAACTAACATGCTCTCGAATATCAGCTCGGAGCATGTCATGGTAGCGGGTCCTCCTCATGTCCTCATCACCCGCATACTGGGGCACCAACAATGCCCTCTCCCAGAACTTGGTGGTGATCTCCGCCATAGTCTCCATCTTCTGCTTCATATCTAAGAACTCCCTGGCCAGCTGCTGAAGCTCGACATCCGGTGCAAACTCTGCCCTGAACCTGGTCGCGAAGTCCGACCAGGTCATAGCCTCGATAGCCGAGGCTCCCAACAAGTCACCAACGGACTCCCACCAATCCCTAGCTCGATCTCGCAAACACCCTGCTACAAACCTCACCTTCGACCCCTCAAGGCAGAAGCTAATCAACTGTGCAGACTCAATGTCTGTAATCCATCGCCTGGCAGCTATGGGGTCCTTCGCCCCGTGAAAATCCGGCACACCACTGCCCTTGAAGTCCTTGAAGGACAGTGTGCGAGATCCCAACTGGCCAGATGCCATGTTGCTCCTGAATGCCCTGAGGCGTTCCTCCATCAACTCAACTATCCCTTCCTTGATCGACCCGAAGATAATGGGGGTCGACTCAAGGATGCCTCTGGTCATCTCTGACGTGATAAACTCGCGTAGCCCCTCATCTACTGGCTTGGAACCTAATCCTGAACCCAATCCCTCTCCTAAACTACCAACTACTAGCCTAGAGCGTAGTACCACCATTCTGAAATACATAAATAATAATCGTTAGCGATACTGGTACTTCTGGAGGGGTTACACCTACTACAAGTTCCTTGGTATTATCTTGGCCTTCCTCGGTTCGGGTATAGATCCTCTGCTTTCAGTAGTACGGGCCCATACTACCTTCCACATCTATCCGTACCTTCTTCAAGGACTGCCTTGACTCCACCATATCCCTTTCACTACCGCTGGTCACTGCTATACTCATCCTAGGCTTGCCCTAGGGAAATCTCTAATTCCACCCTACCCGGTCCTCAGCTGCTGAAGGCCTCCTTGTAATGCCATTACCTGAATACCATCACATGTGGTGAGGCTTAGATAATCCTTTGAGTAACTGACTCGACTCTACAACGGTTAGACTCAGACAAGAGCTGCACAATAGGGCCAAATCCAGCACTCTAAGATTATTTAATCCCCGATCACATGTGACGTGACATATTCACCTAATGTCTAACTCCCATCGCTCAGAGTCCCACGAAGCACAAAGCAAGCAGCATTCAGAAAAAAGGGGACCATCTCAAGCAAATTCGTCCTCATAAAGAGAAATTGAACTAGCATACAATGCTAAAATCATACTATCAGGCATAACCTAAACAACCTATCCTACTACTATCTACTCAATTCTAGCATGCAGTTTTTCATACACTGAAGCACATAAAGCAGCCACATAAGGCATCACTCCTAGATCCTTAATCCAATTCTAGCATGCTGTTCTACTGAAACTGATAAACATAACATAATCTTGTATAGGTACTTTGGGGAATACTTACTTGAGCTCGGCCGGTCGCGCACATCACACACTTCGTTCTTTCTTAAAACTCTTTAATTAGCTTTTTAGAAAATATTTTCTTCTTTAAAATCTTTTAATCCCTCGATTTGAGTTTAGACACCCCCGAAGGTGTGTCCGAATCCCTCAAACCAGGGCTCTGATACCAACTTGTAACGTCCCAAAATATGAGCCAAAAATTTCATTTTTAAAACATATACTTTGCAAATCATTAGAAATAAAACATTCACCGATTATATCATTTCATAAAAGATGTCGCGTGTCTAGAAACCATTTTTTAAAAACATAATAATGTCAGGGTACAAATCCCCAGGGAGATCTCATAGTGCGGAATACAAAGCATGTATGTGATGTGCCGCTACCGCGCCAGCTCACTCCCCTTCGAAGAAGAGGTACCTGAAACCAAAACTATAAACTATAAGCACGAAGCTTAGTGAGTTCCCCCATCATACCACATACCATACAATCACATATCATTCATACTGTCGGGCAATTCTGGGGTGCCCGACCTACCCGGTACGGCTATTATGGGGTGCCGACCTACCCGTGTCAAGCCGTTCTGGGGTGCTGACTACCCGTGTCAAGCCATTATGGGGTGCTGACTACCCATCGGTCCTAACAACCGATCCTCGGGGACTATTTCACCCCCTACTGCTACTATCACATATATCATAACATAACATATTATCCGACATATATGGGGTGTCCGATCTACCCTTCAGTCCTAACAACCGAACTTGGGGACTATTTCCTTCCTACTACCACTATCACATATAACATATCACGCCAGCATATAAACATATCATCACATTCTGTCAGACATATCTGGGGTGTCTGACCTACCCTTCGGTCCTAACAACCGAACTCTACTACTATGACATATAACATATCATGCCAGCATATAACATAACAGGTAGTAGCAAAACTAGATGATATCACAAAGACAATCATCTAACATACAACTCCTACTGGTGGGTCGGCATTGTGGCCGTAAACCCACCGCTACTGCAAGGTAACTCACCTCAAAGTAGCTGCTGATCTGTGCGGGAACTGACTGTCTTCTGCTGCTGCTGCTCCGGAAATCCTCCAGCTAATATTTCACACAAAATACTCAATCAAACACTGCTAACCGACCTTAGGGTAAATGACCATTTAACCCTAACTAAGCCAAGAGTCAAAGTCAAAGTCAACTTCTAGTAGACCCGACTCGCCGAGTTGGTTCGCCAACTCGTCGAGTCACTATTCATTCGATTGACCATAATCCCGTCTCTACTCGTCGAGTTAGGCATTGACTCAACGAGTTTTCCTTCTAATCTGATGTCCAATAGTCCTTCATCCCACTCGCCAAGTTGTATGAACAACTCGTCGAGTTCATCTTCATCCAAAGAACACTATATGTTGAGACTCGCCGAGTTGTATGAACAACTCGCCGAGTCTGTACTTGAGGCAAGAAGATTGCCTTGGACTCGCCGAGTCAGGGGATTGACTCGCCGAGTTCCTTCATGGGTGAGTCTGGCTTCCGACTCACTGAGTCACACCCCATGACTCACGACTCCACTCAGCAAACACGAGAAGGGGGAAAACTCAGGGACTCGTGACTCCACTCGCCGAGTCCGATGAACGACTCGCCAAGTATTTCACATGCAATTACTATATACTCGATTTTCCTCGAATCCAGCTCATGCCATACATTGATCTGGGTTCTTAGGGCTTGGTTAACACGTAAAGTTTCCAACTTTACATGTAAATAAACACCAATGAAGGATTTAGGGCTCAAAATGCACTAAAAGAGTAGATCTATGGCTTTCATACAATATGGCTCCATAAAGGCAGTAGATCCGAGCTCCTGGAGCTCAATCATGCCTAGATCTAAAGGTTAATCAACTTATCACAAACCCTAATTCATAATCAAGCTTGGAAATGGCTCAAGAAGGAATTTAATGGAGCTCTAAGGGACTCTTAGCATGAAAACAGAAGGAAACTAAGTTATACCTCAAGGAATCTCTGTAATAACACCAAGATGTCTGGCCTCCTTCTTCTCCTCTTGATCTACTCTCCTTTTTCTCTCAAAATCTTCAAGAAATCACACCAAAGCACTTCAATCTCACAAGGAACGAGGTTAGGACGATATAGGAAACTCTGAAGGTGAAGGGGGCGAGCTTGGGGGCACGTAAGGTTGGTTTAAATAGGGTGCATACCCTTGAAATTAGGGTTTCATCAGACAGCAGGGACTCACCGAGTCCAGAATGTGGACTCGCCGAGTCGCTAATTTAAACGTGCTCAATATCCCATTTCTACTCGGTGAGTCGGGCCTACAACTCGCCGAGTCCAAGGCTAAAATGCAAAATACTTAGACAAATTTTACGTACCAGGAACCAGGTGCTACATACACCTTGTTTGTGATCCTCGGCATCCTAGTCACAAACTTGAAGGGAACAATCGAGATTTAAACATGCCATTGAAAAGTTCATTGAATCTCAAAGGATCTAGGAGTTTCAATTCATTTAAAACCTAATTTTCGATTTTTGTTTTTCATGGTGAAAATTGGTAAATCGTCATTTACCTACCTTCAAATGTTCTGCAATTTGGATTACGACATCCCTCTTCCAAATTGTAGAATATTGTGTTGGATCCTAGCCTCAGTATTTCATTTGGGTGCTATATTGAGGATTTTATCAACTAACTTGAATTTCTCCCGTTTGTAGATGTCAAAGTCTAACAACTACGGTCTTCCTGAATCCGTTGGAAAAAGTTTTCCGTTTCAAGATGATGTTCCACGATTGGATTTTGGAAATGGAAATCATCATTCACTTCCTCTACCTCCTCCAATAATTCTCCCTAACCCACATGTTCGAAGAATTGAAAAGTTCAAGGTCACACAAGCCCTATTGGAAAAAAGACATAGAGATGGAAACTCCGCATGTGCTCATGTCTTGGATATGAAGGTGCATATTGATAGATTAGGAATGTTGGGTGTCGATGTCTCAAGGAAGTTGGCCGTTGACTTGGTTCTTCAGTCACTTCCTGAATCATATAGTGAGTTCATTAGAGAGTACTATGTGATGGACGACGACATGACCCTTATTGATTAGACTTATTTGCTTATTGTTGCTGAATCAGCGATGATTTGGCGCACTGGACAAGCAAATTTGTCTGGTAAATTAATGTGCCGTCCTTCTATGGGAATTGGCAACATTGGAAGTCCAGAAAAGTTTTCTCTACGCAAGAGAAAGGCTAAGTCTGAGATAGTCCCGTGTACCATTCTAGAAGAATCCATATGTTTCTCTGCCAAAAGAAGGGTCATTGGTTATGAAGCTGCCCTGACTTCCTAAGAGATCTAAGAGATGGGAGAGTCAAGATGTATGACTTTGCTTCAGGTAAAATCCACTATCGAACTCTATTAAGTTTTTCTATTTTAGATTCCTAATACATGATGTGATAAGATTATATTTTGATGTTTTGTAGGATCAAAGACAAGAAAGGAAGCTTAAAGGAAAAAGTAAGTTGAGTCTGAACGCGAAGAAATAGATTTCGATTGCATGATTCGATGATCGGATTTTTGAGCTACTGTTTAGAGTTTTGATAGATTGCTTAGGAATATGTAATAACATAGTTTTCATTCGAATTTTCATTGTAAGGAAAAGTTTTCCGCACCTTTTATAAATAAAATAAATTTTGAGTTTTGTCTTATTTATACCTCCTTGCAATGTTATTTTTGAAAATTGATGCTTGTGTACTTCTATTATAAGCAATATTAAGTGGATGTGTTTCTTAGTTATGTTATTTATGGTAGCGTCGTAATTTTCGAAGTAAGGAAAGATTCCCATCGCCCAAATTTCAATTAGACAGAAGCTTGGAATCATATGATTTGAGTCTTGTGATGTATGGAAATCTTGGTACTTAGAAAATTAAGATTAATTCCTTGTTCACATACGTATGTGAGTCAAGTGAAAGACTAAGGAGATCTGGTACGCAATGTTGTGCACTGGTCAAGTCCACCATAAATAATAGTAAGATTATTCGTCATGATTTACTAAAAGTCTAGTAAATGTGGTTATGCTTACATGATTAAGTATAATCCTGAATCATTGAAAAGTTTCAATGAATGGCAAAACGAGTAAGAAGAATCCATTAGGCAGAAAGATAAAAGTTTCTCCAATCTGAAAAGATGGGAGAGTACTATAGTGTCATGTTTTGTGATCATCTTATTGATTATGAAACCATATCACAATTGATCCTCTAAGGACACCTTAGTGGATTAGTGTGGCTAAGAAGAGGAGTAGAAAACTGTTGAAATGGTTAAATCAAAAGGTGAATCATACTTCGTTCCAAAATCAAGTCTTAGAGTCATACTCCAATATTGTGACTTGAGTGACACATATTAAGAAGTTTTTAACACACTCATCAAATGTGGAGTAGAAAAATGTTTTTCTTACTCTTGCACGTTTGAAATTGGTAAGTTGTGATGTCTTTGTTGGAATAGTGTCTAAGGTTGCAACTATATTAGGCAAGTATTTGACCCGGTTGTGCATAGTCCTTTTGGGTTGCCTTCACCATAGCAACTTGATAGGATGATTTATTAAGAGAGAGTAAATATTATTAATATATTATGAGAATAATATAAAGAATAATATATTGTTATTTGATTAATATAAGTCATAGAATTAATTGGAATTAATTTGGTGACTTAAAGAGATTAATTAAATAAGAGGGTATAAACTGTCAATTGTTTGATAGTTGAACTTTAGACTGTAAATCCATATAGATATATGATGGACGGATCCTAGAGGCTAGGATAGCTTCAAATCCTCCAAAGGGATATCTATGGAAAGGATTTGGATAGCCTTAAGAGAAGATTATCCAATTAGGGTTTAGGTTGTAACCCTTAAGGAGTCTACAAGTATAAATAGACCCTATGGCTAAGGGAAATCGGCACTTCATCTAAAGTATAGAAACCCTGGCCGACACTGTTTTGAAAACCGGACCGGACCGGCCGGTTCAACCGGTTCAACCGGGAACCGGTCCTGGTTCCGGTTCTTTCACTCCCAAAAACCGGTAGCTGCTTAAACCGGAAAAAACCGCCGGTTTTCGTCGACCCGTGGTCCAACCGGGCCGGTTCAACCGGCCTCGAACCGTTTTTTTTTTTTTTTTTTTTTTGTTTTCTTCAAATCCATCGGGAAATAACTCAAATAAGTGAATAACCTAAAATTCTCAAACCTCGATTTCGCATTCAGTACGCAGAAAGAAGAGGAGCCGTTCGAAAGTCGAAACCCATACGCCATCTTCACGAAGTCGACTCACAAAATCGACTTCCTAATTGCTTCTTCACCCCCGATTTCAGTTTCATTCGACTTCCTAATTGCTTCCAATCGATCGAAGGGGCAAGGATTTCAACGATTTCTGCTCCACATTCAGCGACACAGTGAAGATTTCAATGATTTGTTCTCCAATTTCAACCATAATCGACACTTCCATTCCATAATACAAAGGTAATACCAATGTTCTGTTATGTAGTCATTATTTTTAATCATCATTAAAGTTCATATAGTTTTGATCATACAAGCTTTGATTTAGTGATAATGATATGCTTAAAAAACTAGAAATCGAAAAATATACAAAGATTAGATTAGAAAAGTTAAGAGATCAAGGGATAAGGTATGGCCTTGGCTTACAGTTATATGGGAATCTTGGTGCATGTAATGTGTTTGTGTGTATATAGCATCTGTTATTGTTTCAAATGTGGTAAAGGAATAAGAATACTCTCAAGTTGTTTTATATAATTAAGCAGCGACGTGATGATGTGTTCCAATATTTATTATGAAATTTTGATAAATGTGAATTCACAGGTTTTATATATGAATTATGAGCTTGAATATTTGCTATGCTTGTATAATTAAGTTGACATGTTTAGAAGGAGGAATGGGTGTCATAATCTCCTAGGTTCATTATTATTCGGATAAAAACAAATTATTCAATTGGATAGTTTTGATCATACAAGTTTTGATCATATAGACATGTAAAATATTGCAACATCTTTAGAAGAAATTTTTTTCCATCTTCATATTTTTTCTATATGTTCTTTGAAATATAAAGTTTTGATGTAGTGTATAATGGATTGTCATTTCATGCTATATATCACTGTCCTTGTAATATTTCTCAAAATTCATTTATATATATCTAACATGGTCAATGTGAAACAAATATTTTTTAGACCATATATGATCAAAATAAATTGTAGACATATTTTTTAAACGCTTATTTAAATTGTATAGATTATGAGCACTCCGGGTTCAAGTTCCAATCCATCCGAAGAAGCCCAATCGAATACCGTCTCATCTGGTTCACAAGCTTCTACTCAACCAAATGTTCGGGCAAAAAAGGATCCTGCTTGGAGGTATATTACTCAACTTGATAGTGGAGGCGGAAAGAAAGCATACTTTTGTACTTTTTGTAAAAATACATATAACGGTGGAGGTATCAATAGAATGAAACAACACCTTGCTGGAGTGCCAGGTGCTATTTCAGCATGTCCGAGTTGTCCAGGAGATATAAAGTTTGTCATGAAAAGTTCATTGGATGAAAATGCCAAAAAAACAAAAGAGAAACATGCTGGTGTGCTTAGTGATACCTTGGGGGTGAATGTAGATAACATGTATGATGTTATTGATGATGATGATGATGATGACGTTCAAGTACTCACCCAACAATCAACTCAAAAAAAAGATGGAAAGAGAAAAGCTCCTCATGCCTCCCAAACCAAAACCGTGCCACCTTTTTTAAAAAGAGGTATGCATGATCCTTCTCAACCATCGATTAAGGCAACATTGCAAAGTAAGGAAAGATGGCATGACACGGATTTAGCTCTTGCTATGTGGTTTTATGATGCTTGTATACCTATGAATGCTGTGAATTCTCCCCTTTTCCAAATAGCAATGAGCAAAGTTGCTAGTATGGGTCATGGATACACGGGGCCTTCATATCATGCTATGCGTGTCACATTGTTGAAAGATGCGAAACAGTCCGTACAACTTATAGTTGATTCCTATAGACGTTACTGGGCAGAAAATGGTTGTACAATTATGGGTGATGGGTGGCGGGATACAAGACAAAGACCCCTTATCAATTTTATGGTGTATTGTGCAAAAGGGATTTCATTCATCAAATCAGTTGATGCATCGGATATTGAGAGTAATGCCCAAACATTATGCAACTTGTTTAGTGAGATTGTTGATATTGTTGGTCGTCAGAATGTTGTTCATTTAGTCACTGATAATGCTGCGAACTATAAGGCTGCAGGAAGATTGTTATGTGAGAAGTATCCGTCCATTGTTTGGTCTCCTTGTGCAGCTCACTGTATGAACTTGATTATGAAGGACATGTCGGAGATGCGTGAAGTCGCTGATTTGGTTACACTTGCATCGAGGGTTACAGTGTTTGTTTATAACCACAAATGGCCATTAAATTGGTTAAGAAAAAGACCAGGTTGGACAGAAATTATTCGTCCGGGTGCCACTCGTTTTGGTACTGCATTTATTGCATTGAAAAGTTTGTGTGATCACAAACATGATTTACAAGCTATGGTTACCTCCCCGGATTTTAAAAAAGTGATTAGATTAGAAAAAGCAAAAGAAGTTAAGCTTATCATATTGAATGAAAGCTTTTGGAATAATTGTGCTATAATAGTAAAGGTCATGACTCCAATGTTGAGACTTTTACGGATTTGTGATTCGGATGAGAAGCCGGCTTTAGGTATAATTTTTGTTTATATTCTTTAATGATGTTTACAAATATATTATCATTTTATTATTTTAATTGATGTTTTTTTTCTTTTTTTAGGTTATGTATACGAAGGGATGTATAGGGCAAAAAAAGGAATTAAGAAACTTTTTCGTAACAACAGAGAGTTGTACACCCCGTTTACTAACATCATCAAAAATCGGTGGGATAGGATGTTGCGTAAGAGTCTTCATGCTGCTGCTTATTGGTTGAATCCAGTATTTCAATATGATCAGGAAAATTTTTCTAAGAAACCAGAGGTGGTTGGGGGGATAATGGATATGATTGAGCGTTATAGCAGTGCTGGTACCGTGGATGGTCTAACTCTCATGGACCAACTAAAGTTGTTTCGTGAGCATGAGGGTAGTTTTGGTAGAAAACTTGCTTTCGCTTCTCGCAATACTACTCGTCCCGGTAACTTTTTTTTTCAAATTTTTATTAATAGTGAATTATAATAAAAATATTATAATATTATTTTGTTATTTTGCATTAGATGAATGGTGGAAATTACATGGTGGAGATGCTCCGGAATTGCAAAAATTTGCAATTCGAATTTTAAGCCAAACTGCTTCTTCTTCCGGGTGTGAAAGGAATTGGAGTGTCTTTGAGAGGATCCACACTAAAAGAAGGAATCGATTGGAGCATCAAAGACTTAATGACCTTGTTTATGTTCATTATAATTTGCGTCTACAAAATAGGTAATGTATACATTTAAACTTTTTTTTTTTTTTCATTTTTTTACTTATGTGTAAAAGTATATTAATATTTTTCTCTAGGCTCAAGGATTACAAAAAGTCTTATGATCCGATTGATTATGAAAGTATTGATAAAATCGAGTTTTGGGTGGTTGATGAAATACCGGAGGGTGAACTAAATTATAATGAATTGGAAAATATGGTTGAAGAAGAACCACCAAACTACGATGAATCAATGATGTTTGAATCTCAAGTTTCTCAAGGTTAGTATTTTATGTTATTCTATCAATATTTTGTTATTCTTCAATTTGAGTTTAATTTTTGATAAAATTGAATTTGAATTTGGTATTAAAGATGATGAAGAAGATGATGATGGAGCCGCGTTAGAAGAAATTGACATTGATTCATTTAGATGAAAATTAAATTGTGATTGAAGTTTGCATTTTGATACATTTCATGGTATTTTGATGTTTATGTTGTAAACTTTTTTTTTGAAGACTAGAATCAAGATGTGTTGAATTATTTTCTTGATATTTTGTATGTTTGATATTTTTATTTAATGTTGAAAACTAATGTTTATTGATATTTTGGGCTTAAAGTTTATTTTTGTATTTTTTTGGAATATTTTAAAATTTTAAATACAATAATGATGTAATAATGAAGTCGTCCGGTTCATCCGGTTTTTTTGAACGGTCCGACCGGTTGAACCGGTTGACCCATCGACCCGGTTAAGCTGCCGGTTCGATGTCCGGTCCGGTTTTCAAAACATTGCTGGCCGATTTCCTTCCCCTCTCCTCTCTCCCAAATCATCCTCCTTGCTATTTGGTGTTCGTAAGCCATTAGAGGAGTGACAATTATGACTCTAGAAGCTCCAAGACAACAAGATCAACAAGGAATTCAAAGGTATGATTCTAGATCTGTTTTATCATTGTTCTTTTTCTTAAATAGTCATTAGAAGTCTTGGATTCAAAGCATGTTTAATTAGAAAGCCTATATCCAAGCATTAGGGTTTTGCATGTGCACATAGGAAAGTTCTTATGGCTAAAACCCATCAGTGGTATCAGAGCGTGGCTTGGTTTTCATTAAATTGTTGCTTAATTGTCTGAAACATAACTACAAAATTCGATTTTTATGTTTCTGAGTCATGGACTCGGCGAGTTGGCCTGACTCGTCGAGTCCCTTTGTGCACTCGGCGAGTCTAAGCGTCAGGAATGGCCAGATTCGGGATTTCTTCATAATTATCTTATGGTAACTTACCTTAGTCATATTAGATCAACCCAAATCCGATTTTTTGATATATATGACTATGATCTTGATCTAATTAAAGATATTTATAAACTAATAAAATATTTAATTTCCTTATATGATAATTAATTAATTATTTTGATTATTTTGGTAATTATCTTAAAAAGAAATCTTGAATAAAATCAAATATGGATAATTAGGATATTAATTGTTAATTGGAATTATTTCTTATTTGATCCTCCATGTTTTAAAATGTTTAAAACTTGCCCTCAAGTTTTGAAATTTATATTTTGTGATTAAAAGTTTTAATTTAGACAATTTAAATTTCAAACCCTAGATTTTAAAAGGTTTAAAATACAACACTATACTAATATGATATTACTAGAATAATATATATATATATATATATATATATATATATATATATATATATATATATATATATATGTATGTATAACTAAATGCTAGTCTTACCGTTAGTAGGCCTCATTCACGAAGCCGATCTACAAGGTGGGTATAAGGTTGCGGCCTATAAAATGGCGCTTAATGGGTGTACACTCACACCCACCGCTTGCTTGATTGGTGGAGGGTCGTTAGCCGAACGGGTAGGATAGGGCAACCTCATCCTCTCATTAAAAGTATAATAAGTAATACAAAGTAACTACACATATTTTTAAAATTTCCCAATCTTAGTTACTTTAGGAAAAGTGAATTGATGCAATCCCATGAAATTACACTTTGCACCCTTGCTAAGAAGTTAGTGGAGCGTGTGTGGTTTACCGGCACACTAATTGGTTCTAAGCAAAGGTGGCAAAGGGTGATTCATTGTTTATCATAGTTCGATGGAGCGTGTGTGGTTTACCGGCACATCGAATAGGTGATCGTTACAATGAAGGCACCATGTGAATTTGCATGGTAATTCACACCCGCTTTGTGATCCTCGGTATCCCAGTCACAAACAAGAGGGGCATATCGAGATTTAAACATGCCATTGAATAGTTTCAAGGAATCTCATCTGAACCTAGGAATTCTCAAAACATTTAGGACTAATAGTTAAGTTTTTATGGTGGAGAATTAGTGAATCGTCATTCACTTACCTTCAAATTATTTGCATGTTAGATTACGGCATCCCTTTTCTAGTATGTAAATGTTATTGTTGGATCCTAGCCCTAATTTTTCTTATTGGGTGATAATTAGGGATTCTTATTCTAATCTATCTTTGTCCTTTCTATTTGTAGATGTCGAATGCTAACAACGCTGCTGCTAGTTCTTTCGTGTTGATGAGCCTTTGCCAAAAGGTCACCTTCGATGGAACGAACTTTAGCGAATGGATAAGATACATTCTCACCATTGCTCGCTATGAGGATAAGGAGTATGTCCTCGATGAGAAGCTCGAGAAGATCAACCCTGAAATTGCTACTCCGGCTGAAATCACCGCTTTTGAAACTCATGAGCGAGATGCAACGAAGGTACATTGCATCATGATTGCCACCATGAACTCCGAATTCCAAAAGTCCTACGAGGACATGTACCCGTACGAGATGCATCAAGACTTATTGGAGAGATACCACCAGAACGGGAGACAAGAGCGTTATGACATTTCCACCAACATGATTTCCGCTAAGATGGGTCATGGAGAATCTCTTACCGTGCACCTACAAAAGATGCAAAGGTATGTCGACCGCCTTCGCAAGTTAAATGTTGACTTTGGGGAAGACTTGGCGATCGACATGGTGCTTCACTCTTTGCCTCCGATGTACAACCAATTTAGGATGACCTACCACATGAACAAAGAGGAGGTCACCCTAAGCAAACTCCAAGGTCTCTTGAGGGTCGCTGAGAGCAACTTCAAAGACAAGTTTGTTGCACCAACTCCCAATCCACCTGCTGCTCCTGTCTTGGCTATTGGTCAAGGAAAGGGAAAGAAGAGGAAGGCTTCGTCTAAGAACTATCGCAAGGTTAAAGCCCGAGATGGTGCCTCTTCTAGTGGAACCAAAGTTGATCCCACTAAGCCCTGACCTAACCCAAAGGAGGCAGAGTGCCACCACTGCCACAAGATAGGACATTGGAAGAGAAGCTGCCCAAAGTACCTGCAAGCCATCAAGGAAGGAAAGATCAAGCCATCTTTCGCAGGTATATACACAATTAAATCTAACAATTCTAATCATGCTATTTCTTGGTTTCTTGATACCGGTTGTGGTTACCACATTTGTTCTAATGTGCAGGGACTAAGAAGAAGTAGGGATGTGGAGCAAGGAAGAATCAATCTAATCATGGGGAACAGAAGATCGTCGCCTGTGACCAAGATTGGAGTGTATTCTTTAGTGCTTAGGAATAATTTGTGTTTAGATTTGAACAATTGTTGCTATTCGCCAGAAATGGCTAGAAACATCATTTCATTTCATGGTTTATATAGACAAGGTTTTAGATTTTCTTTTAATAATGAGAATGGTTCTATTTTGGCTTATCTAAATGGTGTCTTTTACTTTGAAGCTATACCATGTAATGGAATTTATGAAACTGTTATGA
Source organism: Lactuca sativa (assembly GCF_002870075.4). Lineage (NCBI taxonomy): Eukaryota > Viridiplantae > Streptophyta > Magnoliopsida > Asterales > Asteraceae > Lactuca > Lactuca sativa. Next base: position 94,168,767 of record NC_056623.2, on the reverse strand, counting down.
TTGTTGATAACTTAGGAAATGATGTTTTTAACATAGATAAAGCATCCTTGTGGCATTGTCGTCTTGGACAGGTCAACAAGAAACGCATAGCCCAACTTCAAAAGGATGGAGTGTTGAAGTCATTCGACCTTAGGGAAGATGACACATGCGAGTCTTGTTTACTTGGAAAGATGACTAAGTCACCCTTCACGAGTATGTGTGAAAGGGGTGAGGGTCTATTGGACTTAATACATACCGATGTATGTGGACCGTTTAGATCAACCACGAAGGATGGAAACCGCTTCTACGTGACCTTTACCGATGATTATAGTAGATATGGGTATATCTATTTAATCAAGCAAAAGTCAGAAACCTTTGAAAAGTTCAAAGAGTTCAAAAATGAAGTGGAGAATCAATTGGGCAGGAAAATCAAGATGCTTCGATCCGATCGAGGAGGAGAGTACCTAAGTCTTGAATTCCACGATTATCTCAAGGAGTGTGGAATAGTTTCGCAATTGACGCCTCCTAGGACACCGCAGTTGAATGGTGTGGCAGAAAGGCATAATCGAACCCTATTAGATATGGTTCGCTCTATGATGAGTCGCGCTTCACTACCTATCTCTTTTTTGGGGGTATGCCTTAGAGACTGCCGCCCATATCCTTAACCGAGTCCCTACTAAGAAGGTTGCCAAAACACCTCACTAGATGTGGACAGGGAAAGCTCCCTCGTTGGCACAAATCATGGTTTGGGGTTGCGAGGCTTTCGTAAGACGAGATACTCACGACAAGCTCGAACCTCGAAGTGAGCGATGTATTTTCATCGGCTACCCGCAAACATCCTTTGGATATCTCTTCTATAGACCGAAGGATAATGTTGTCTTCGTTGCGAGGAGAGGAGTTTTCCGAGAGCGAGAACTCATAAGCCAAGGAGACAGTGGGAGGCAAATCGAGCTTGAAGAGATTCAAGAGTCGATAGATGAAGGAACCTATACCGCTGGCACTCAACCCGAGGAGGAAACTCCGGTTGAACCAATTGACAAGTCCTTACCTCTTAGACGTTCCGATAGAGTTAGAGTTCATCCCCAGTTTTATGGTTTTCATATTACTACCGAAGGGGACACGTATATTAGTGATGGTACACTAATAAATCTTGATGAACCTAATAGCTATAAGGAAGCCATGGTAGGCCCGGAGTCTGCGAAGTGGAAAGAGGCAATGGATAGCGAGATCCAATCCATGTATGACAACCATGTTTGGAATTTGGTTGATTATGTGCCCGGACGTAAGACCGTTGGGTGCAAATGGATCTTCAAGAAGAAGATCGACGTGGATGGAAACGTACACACATATAAAGCGCGATTGGTCGCGAAGGGCTTTACTCAAACTCCCGGAGTTGACTATGATGAGACCTTCTCACCAGTTGCGAAGATAAAATCTATTACAGTAATGCTAGCAATTGCCACATTTCATGACTATGAGATTTGGCAAATGGATGTCAAGACTGCTTTCCTTAACGGAAAGTTGGCTGAGGATGTTTACATGGCTCAGCCGGAGGGGTTTGTGGATCCGAAGCATCTGAATAGAGTGTGTAAGCTTGAGTAGTCCATTTATGGACTTAAGCAAGCGTCTCGCAGTTGGAATCTTTGCTTCGATGAGAAAGTCAAAGAGTTTGGATTTGTACGAAGCGAAGACGAATCATGTGTATGTGTCAAAGCCAGTGGGAGTATAGTAAGCTTCCTCATTCTATATGTCGATGACATATTACTCATAGGAAACAACATCCCGACTCTGCAGGAGGTTAAGTCATGGCTCGGGAAGTGCTTCGCTATGAAGGACGTCGGAGAGGCTTCTTACATTTTGGGAATAAGGATAGTAAGAGAAAGAAGTAAGAGACTAATTGGACTTAGTCAGAACACTTACTTGGAGAAGGTACTAAAACGTTTTAGTATGGAAAACTCGAAGAAGGGAGAATTACCAATACAAAGTAATGCCAAGTTGAGTAAGACTCAATGTCCGAGTACCAAAGTTGAGATAGCAGAAATGAGCCGAGTACCATACGCTTCCGCAGTTGGCTCAATCATGTACGCTATGACTTGTACTCGCCCTGATGTAGCCTTCGCTTTGAGCATGGTTAGCAGATATCAAGGGAATCCTGGCAGAGCACATTGGATTGCAGTGAAGAATATCCTTAAGTACCTTTGGAGGATGAAGGAATGGTTCTTAGTCCTCGGAGGGAGTGATGACTTGAAGGTGCGAGGGTATAGTGACGCCAGTTTTCAGAACGACAGGGACAACTACCGTTTGCAGTCGGGCTGGGTCTTTACCCTGAATGGAGGAGAAGTGACATGGAAGAGTTCCAAGCAAGAAACCGTAGTTGATTCAACGTGCGAATCAGACTACATTGCAGCGAGCGAAGCGTCGAAGGAGGCAATATGGCTGAAGAACTTCATCGGTGATCTTGGAGTTGTACCTGCCATAAAGGAGCCCATGGAGATTTTCTGTGATAACGAAGGAGCGGTTGCCTTGACCAAGGAACCGAGGGATCATGGTAGATCACGACATATCGACAGAAAATATCACTTCATCACACATCGTGTAGAAGAAGGACAACTCGTAGTGAAGAGGATATCATCAGAAGATAACCCAGCAGATCCGCTTACGAAGGGACTGAGTAGGGTTAAGCATTTGCAGCATGCTAGGAGTATTGGGCTGAAGGATGATATTAGCATAGATTAGATAGTATTAGAAACGTGTAATAGATAAATGTAATTAACATTTGATGATTAAATAAAGGAGTTTTATTTATGAGTAATGTTACTATCTTATGTTAATTGTTTAACTATTGTTTCACTTTGCATGTTTTGACTTCCAGAATAATTAAGTTTATTAGGACTAATCAAATTATTCGAATTGTCCACAATTGATCATATGTTGGAAGTAGATATGAATGATGATTGTCATGAATTGGTGTGTAGATTGTCTAAATGGTGTTAGACATAGCAAAGGGTTGCTGCAACATTCATGAGTGCTTATGAACTAGTTTTGAGCATTGGAACAAACCCGCGCTTGCTGGAATCACCTTATGGAATATGATATAAAAGGGTGATCGCAAGACGATAATATCATATAGTCTTAAAACCTAGATATATGGTTTGTTATTTGTTAATTGATTGTACATTGATAATGCGAAAACGCATCAGTAACTCGGTGTTATAAAATGCATTGTTGTGTATAGTTGATTAATGAATAAGTAAATGCATATAAGTCGAAGTTTATCTGTGACTTTTATCTAAGAAGGTAAAAGCCATATCTCGGCCGCTCGATGATTTGATTTGACTTATGTGTCGGGCCCGGTCAGAACTGAATTGATGTGTTCGATTAAGTTCTATGTCAAATAAATCAGAGATCGAGAAACCTAAATGCTTGACCAACCATTCCATAGGATTGTCAGCATGATATCTAACAGAGGACTGTACGATCCCTTTTCTAAAGGACAAGATTGATTAGATCAGAGTTTGACAGCATCTTTGAGAGCTACGATTGCAAACCGAATTGTACTTGTGCATATAGTTACTAGACTTATCCAAGTGGGAGACTGTTGGAATAGTGTCTAAGGTTGCAACTATATTAGTCAAGTATTTGACCCGGTTGTGCATAGTCCTTTTGGGTTGCCTTCACCATAGCAACTTGATAAGATGATTTATTAAGAGAGAGTAAATATTATTAATATATTATGAGAATAATATAAAGAATAATATATTGTTATTTGATTAATATAAGTCATAGAATTAATTGGAATTAATTTGGTGACTTAAATAGATTAATTAAATAAGAGGGTATAAACTGTTAATTGTTTGATAGTTGAACTTTAGACTGTAAATCCATATAGATATATGATGGACGGATCCTAGAAGCTAGGATAGATTCAAATCCTCCAAAGGGATATCTATGGAAAGGATTTGGATAGCCTTAAGAGAAGATTATCCAATTAGGGTTTAGGTTGTAACCCTTAAGGAGTCTACAAGTATAAATAGACCCTATGGCTAAGGGAAATCGGCACTTCATCTAAAGCATAGAAACCCTGGCTGATTTCCTTCCCCTCTCCTCTCTCCCAAATCATCCTCCTTGCTATTTGGTGTTCGTAAGCCATTAGAGGAGTGACAATTGTGACTCTAGAAGCTCCAAGACAACAAGATCAACAAGGAATTCAAGGGTATGATTCTACATCTGTTTTATCATTGTTCTTTTTCTTAAATAGTCATTAGAAGTCTTGGATTCAAAGCATGTTTAATTAGAAAGCCTAGATCCAAGCATTAGGGTTTTGCATGTGCACATAGGAAAGTTCTTATGGCTAAAACCCATCAGTGGTATCAGAGCGTGGCTTGGTTTTCATTAAATTGTTGCTTAATTGTCTGAAACATAACTACAAAATTCGATTTTTATGTTTCTGAGTCATGGACTCGGCGAGTTCCAAAGTGGACTCGGCGAGTTGGCCTGACTCGTCGAGTCCCTTTGTGCACTCGGCGAGTCTAAGCGTCAGGAATGGCCAGATTCGGGATTTCTTCATAATTATCTTATGGTAACTTACCTTAATCATATTAGATCAACCCAAATCCGATTTTTTGATATATATGACTATGATCTTGATCTAATTAAAGATATTTATCAACTAATAAAATATTTAATTTCCTTATATGATAATTAATTAATTATTTTGATTATTTTGGTAATTATCTTAAAAAGAAATCTTGAATAAAATCAAATATGGATAATTAGGATATTAATTGTTCACTGAATGTACATCGGCTAGTATAGGTGAGCTGTTAAATAACTTGGAAGCAATGGTGGGACCCTTGATGGCAAGAAATTAATAATGAACAAGTTCAGTCCATATGAGTTTGGATTTGTCTTAAACCTTGTCTTACGATTATGGTTATGACAATTCACATGGATAGGAACACATACACCATAAAATCTAAGTGATAAGGTTTCTCTTCATTTCATGAAAATTATTGTGAGGAAACACTTTCACTAAGAGAGATTTTAAGGAGATAGCAATTGTGATATTTGCGTTCTTCATTCGATTATGACTACGGGATCCCTCTTCATAGTTCGAATTGTGAGATTTAGCAATTAGTCTAAACATTTAGGAGTTATTTCTATAAGTTCTGAATTCGTTTAGACATATGTATGAGTTATCTAAGGAAAGGTGTATGAGTTTGAGAAGATTAGATAAAGGCTTATCGAAGCATATCGTATTAGAAATATGAACTTTGGAAGTCAATAAGTATTGACTTTTAGAAGTCCAACTGTCTTCTAAATACGTGTCAAAGCTAGTGGGAGCATACATGTTATGCTGGTATGGATATAATTATCATGTTAGTGGGAGCATGATTATTATTTTAAGTGTTGCAAGTTAGGAATATTAATTTTAGAAAACTAAAGTTTCACTTTGCGAAGTTGCAGCGGTTGAAAAGTTGTTTTGCTATAATTAAGGGAGAGAATATTATACTTCATTTCAAATCTAAAAGCTTAGATCGAGAAACACTAAACGTAATAATTTTCAGAACTATGAAAAGGGATATCGTAATCATAGTCTTAATTGTTTAGACCGTTGCCATTTCTCACAAGTGCATGTTAGTGTGCCGGTGAACCACACGCGCTCCACTAACGACTTTTTAAAATGCAAATAACACAATTGATATCTACTTAGTGAAAGCGTTTCCTCACCATCATTTTCATGAATCAGAGAGAAACCTTATGATACTTAGATTTTATAGTGTATGAGTTCCTATCCATGTGAATTTGTCAAAACCATAATTACAAGATAAGGTTAGTGACAAATTCAGCCTTACATGGATTAAACTTGTTCAATCTTAGTTTCTTGTCACCTTGGTAGCACAAGGCCCACCAATGCTTCCAAGTTGAACTCTGATAACTCACATGCAAATTCAACTTATTTGAAGTAGGTACAGAAACAAGAATTATGTCAACATCATACTCTGAGTTAGCTTCATATGACTGCAGTGTAGTATCATACGAGGGAGAGTGAGATTGGTTGTGAGGAGCTTGTGCTACAAGAGCAAGTGGTCCTCCAAAGTCAGCACAATTTTTGAGTACGGTGGATTCTTGTGCTTGAAATTCTCCATATAGCTTGTAGAGAGACAGGGAATGAATCTTTCTGTCTCCTTCAACTATCATCTTAGCAGTAGTCCAATGTCTTCCTATCCCGTTGAGAAATTGAAGGTTTGTCTCATGGTTACTGCGGATGGTGCCATCATTTGATAACTTAGAAACTATCAAATTGAACCTTTTGAAGGAGTCCGCTAAACTTTCACCAGCATGAGCTTTGAAGTTGTTGAATTCATTGAGTGCAGTTGTGAGCTTCTTATCTTGAGCTTGTTCTGAGACCTCACACAAATTCTTGAGAACATCCCATATCTCTTTTGCTGATTTACAGTTTATGATAATGTCGAAGTTGTCAGGGGCAACTCCACAAGAGATTTCATAAAAAGTAACAGCATCATTTTCCATTTTATCAAGATCATCCTTGGTGGGACGGTTCAATACTGGTTGTCCTCCTAGTCTGGCTGTGGCGCCATCAGATTGAACAGGTGTAAGAACAGGGACATGTGGTCCTTTTTCAACAGATCGCCATACATCTCTAGCAAGTTTTCTTAAGTATCTTTCATTTCTTTGAGACCAGTGATGGTATTCATTTGCAAACAGTATTGGAGCTCGATTTGAACCACCAACACTATTGGAAAGATTTAGAGAAAGTGCTAGTGCCATTTTTGTTTTAAGAAATGAGCTTCAGTGGTATAGAAGGCCCTTTGAAATCAGAGTTCTGTTTTTCAAAAAGCAACCACTATGGCTCTGATACCAATTGTTGAGAGAAAAACTTGATACACACTTGAACAAACGTTAGAACAACTATAGTTGCAGAATTAGTTAATCTCAAAGGATCTAAATGCTCAACAATAATAAGTTAATATGTTAGATAGTTAGATAGTTAGTTGCGGAAATGTAAGGAAACATCAATGACAGCAGGTGATATATCAAGTAAACACATAAGTTGATTCATAGCATGGAATGCATTCAAACCAAGTTAGTGAGTGAGATCAATCTTAGTGATAAAGTCATGAATGACTTGCTCCGAAGAGAAGGATTAATCAGTTAAGTTCGAGAGGATTTTAGAGAGTATGATATAGGATGAGTAAAGATAATTTGAAGATAATTCAAATTTAGAGATGAGAAAAGAGAGATTTGTATAGATTGATAAAGTGTGAGCTCTATTTATAGAGACTCAAGAAATACAAGTGATTCGCTCTCTAAGAGTAGCCATGCAAGGCATACTGGACAATAGAGAGTATTATAGAAAGATAGACAACAATAAACTAAGTATTGAATGAAGAATGCAGTAGCTTAAATGACTTCGAATATGGTTGATGATGGAAGCTTGACCGCGGATACTTGTAGGCTGCGATAGGGAAAATTAAGAGTGTCACTTCATCTATCAACACTAATAGTGGCAAAAATTTAGTATTCTTACACTTATGACAATGATTAGGAGTTATGAAATGAGTATCATTGGAAATGTGTTCGTTTGATCTATTTCACAAAGTAAGGACCATAGGTAAACATAGTGTGCATGCTTGGAGCATGGGACAACTGTTTTTTATAATTCAATTAATAAGTTGATTATCTGAAACATTATACAATGAATAATGTGTAATCAATATGGTGACTAAATAAAAGGTGTTTTATTTATACTCAAAAGTTTAGGGCCATTTTGGATTTGATTATTCATGTGTTTCAATTTGCATGTTTTGACTTCCCGAATAATAAGATTATTCAAAACATCCATGGTCTATCATACTTTGGAAGTAGCTATGAAAGAAGACTGTCATGAATCCGACTGTAGATTGTCTGAAGTGTTTTAGACATAGCAAAAGTCAGCTGCAGTGTTCATGAGTGCTCCTGAAATAAGATTCGAGTATTGGATTAAACCCATGCTCACTTGAATCACTTCATGGATTTCATGACGAGTGATTAGTGAGACAATAATATCTTATATTCTTGAAACGGAGACGTGTGATTTGTAGTTTGCAAGTCGGTTGCACATTGATAATATTTAAACGCACCAGTAACTTGGTGTTATAAAACATATTGTTGTGTGTGATTTGATGAGTAGGTGCAACCGAGCATTTGAGTCGAAGTTTATCTGTTCCTTTTACCCAAAGTTGGATAAAAGCAATATATGTGCCCCCCTCAATGATTTAGTGATGACACCCTAAGCACTTGGCCAAGCCGAGACTAAGTTGATGTGTTAAATTGTAGTTTGTTGTCAGTCGCCATAAACCGGAAATCGGGAAACAACACATGAACAGAGAGTATGATTAAAATCCATGTCTCAGTTCATACGATATCTAGAATGGAGGAATATATGATCCCTTATCTAAAGGACGTGTTACTGGTAAGATCAAAGTTGACAGCGACTTTTGGAAGTTATGATTGTTGATCAGGTTCTGAAGTCTTACTTGCAAAATAATTATTAGACTAATCCAAGTAGGAGACTGTTGGATTAGTTTCTAAGCCCATAACTCTTTTGGTATGTACTTGACACGATTATGAGCATGGTCCTTTTGGGTTGCATTCACCATAGCAACTGATATGATGAATTAAGGAGAGGATTAATTGTGATTTATTAATATAATATAAGAATAATATATTAAAGGAGAAATCATATTGTTTGATTAATATAAGTCATGAATTAATTAAGAATTAATTTTGTGACTAAAAGAGATTAATTAAATAAAGGGTATTGATACTGTAATTATAAGATAGTTACAATGTTGGGCTTAGGATCCATAAAGGAAGCATGGACGAAGTCTATATGAAGCTCAATATAGAAATCGTCCAATGGCCTTCTAGAAGGGTGTTTGGGCTACTTAAGGATTAAGAAGTTGGATTAGGGTTTCCTAGTTGGTAACCCTAGAAGCCTAATTATAAAAAGAACCCTTGGGCAATCCAAAAACGCCCCTAACCTTCTAAGAGAAACCCTAGGACGTTATTGGTGCCTCTTCCGTCTCTCATTGTTCATCTTGTTGCTTATGGTGTTTGTGACTCCATTAGAGGTGCAACATTAGCACTATGCTTTTAGAAGTCAAGATCAAGAGGATTTGATATTATTATTGGTACATAACAATCAAGGTAAGATCTAAACCCTATTTTCAAATGTGATTTCGATTATAGTATGCTAGAACTAGAGTTTATGAGCTTTGGATAATTTGCATGTACATTTAGATAAACCTAGATCCAAAGTTTTAGGGTTTTGCATGTGCACCATAGGAATGATGTAATGCTCAAAACCCATCAGCCTTCACCACCTATCACCACCGAACCACTCACCACCCACCACCATCATCCCGAACACCAACCACCACCGCTATCCACCAACATCATCACCACCTACCACCCATCACCTACCGCCACTACCTCTCACCACTACCATCGTCCACCAAACATCATCACACAGCACCACCACCACCACCAAACATCACCACATGTCACCACCACCTGCTATCACCCACCCATCTACACCACAACTACCAACACATGTATATAATTGTTGGGTTTTGAGCAATCTAACACTTCCTAAGTGTGCATGCAACCCTAATATACCTTGGATCTATGTTTTCTTCTAAAATACATGCAAATAATAACTTCCAAGGTTTCTTCCTAACTAGCATAGCATAAGGATTATGAATCATAAAAGTACTAGTAGAAATACATACCTTTTGATGATGGTTGATTGTTTGGAGTTTCAGAGCCAAGCATCAATAGTGTGAATGCCTCAAATGGAATCACAAATCACCACAAACACTTGGAAAACTTTGAGAGAGTAGTATACTTTCTTGTGGAATCCGCCACCACTAAGTCTCACACTACTAGTGTGTCATTTCTTGCATCATATGCTTCTTTATATAGTGTGCATGGTTAGGGTGAAACCCTAATAACCCATGTCTTTTCCTTTCCAAGGATCCATGGGTTAAAAGCTCCATGGATCATCCATGGACTTTCATATTAGCTTAGCCCATTAACAAATGAGTATTAGCCACACTATATAAAATATAATAGCCCATAATTTAATCAGTCTTCTTTTTAATCTCTAAATTAATTCATGATTAATTTAAGACTAAAACTAATTAAATAACATGACTTCATATTAATATATTATAACTTATAATATATTAATAAATCATAAGTATACAATTCTAATAAAATTATCCATAAATCGTTTGGGTGAAGTGCAACCCAAATGGACCATGCCGGGTCGGGTCAAGTATGTACCAAATAAGTTATGGACTTAGACACCTTATCCAACAGACTCCCACTTGGATAAGTCTAATAACTATATTTGCGTATGTTACTTCAGGAACCAACCAGCAATCATAGCTCTCGAAAACTCTGTTGAACTATGAAGCGCCATTTTAGATAAGTGATCATATAATCCTCCGTTCTCATGATATCAGCCGGACAAATACATGGAACAACGTCGTACTTATTGTCTAGCATTTTGTTTCCCGATTTCCGATTTGTTTGACAAAGAACTTAATCGAACACATCAATTTAGTTCAGACCGGCCGGTACATAGGTCACAACAAAATCATCGAGGGGCCCAGATATCGCTTCTATTTCTAGAAGGAACATATAAACTTCGACTCATATGCTTGTTCTACTACTTGTTGAATTGTACACAAAGGCACGTTTTATAACATCAAGTTTCTGATGCGTTTACGTGCAATCAATGCACAACCAACTCATAGGTAACAACTCATATCTCTAGGTTTGAATATTTATATGATATTACCGTCTCACGATCACTCGAGATAAATTCCATGAAGTGATACAAGTGAGCGTGGGTTTATTCCAATACTCATAACTTATGAGCACTCATGAATGTTGTAGCAACCATTGCTATGACTAAACCCATTTAGCCATCTACAAACTCGATTCATGACAGTCTTGATTCATACCTACTTCCAACATATGAACGACTGTGGAGTGTTTAAATAACTTAGTCATTCGGAAAGAATAACCTAGCTATTTTGGAAGTCAAAACATTGAAAGTGAAACACAATAATAATCGAATCCAATATGGTCTCAGAAACCTTTTGTATATAAATAGAACCACCTTTTATTTATCACCATATTGATTACGCATTATTCATTGTATAATGTTTCAAACAATCAACTTAAGACTTGAATAAAACAACAGTCGTCCCATGCTCCTAGCATGTACACTTTGTTTTTCTAAACAATAGTTATGCCATACTCCAAGTATGCACACTATGTTTGTCTATGATCCTTACATTGTGATGTAGATCAATTGAACATGATTCCAATGATACTCATTTCACAATCCCAAATCCTTATTGTAAATGTGAGAATCCCCGATTCCTATCATTTACCAAAAAAACTATTAGATTTTAAACTTTTATGCAATGTTCCTCTTGTAATGATTATGCACAAAGTCACCAAAACCTTGTCACCAGTCCTTACAGAGTATTCCAAAGAAGATCAACTTCTATGGAACGGAAGTCTCATATTCAAAGTACATTGCTTTGAAAATCCTTCTTGCATTAAGGTTTTCTAATCTTACATAGATTGAATAACTTCCACCTATGGAGACATTTCCATAGTCCCATTTTGACTATCACTTCCGAACAAGAGTTACTTCTTTTCAGAATATGTCAATATGGTCCTTTCTGACAACTTACATCATACTTCCAACTTTCCCTGAACAACCAATCTTTGGCGAACCTCAGATTTGTCATCGACAATTGCTTAATCACTTTAGTCATATCGAGTTCTCGACTTTTCCCTTTCAATGCCTTAAGCATTTGGAAAGTTTAGAAAAGATGAATATTATAGCACATGCAATCGATCCTATATCCGAAGCATATGGGACACGATTCATGATGTTTGACATAAAGACATGATACTAGACTAGTCTTTTGCTACAATATTATTTTATTTGTCATGTTTTCAAAATTTAACTATGAAGAGGGATGCCGTAATCATAATCGAATTTTGAAAACGCAATATATATAGAATTTCTTCAAGTTGAACCATTCCAACATAAAATTCATACAAGTATATTCTTGACTAAAGATGATTAAAATCTCAATCTAAGCTTTAGAATTGAAACGAAGTATAATTTCCTCTCCCTTAATTATAGAAAAACAACTTTTCAACCCCTGCAATTTCACGAATTGAAACTTTGTTTTCTATAGTTAACATTGCTAACTTGCAACACTAAACGTAATAATCATTCTCCCACTAACATGATGATTATCAACATAACACTTATGCTCCCACTAGCTCTGACATATTTCCAGAAATCTGCTGGACTTCTGAAATTTAGATTCATACACCCTTTCTTAGATAGCTCACATGTGTGTCTAAACAATTTTCAGAACTATGAAAAGGGATACCGTAATCATAGTCTTAATTGTTTAGACCGTTGCCATTTCTCACAAGTCCATGTTAGTGTGCCGGTGAACCACACGCGCTCCACTAACGACTTTTGAAAATGCAAATAACACAATTGATGTCTACTTAGTGAAAGCGTTTCCTCACCATCATTTTCATGAATCAGAGAGAAACCTTATGATATTTAGAATTTATAGTGTATGAGTTCCTATCCATGTGAATTTGTCAAAACCATAATCACAAGATAAGGTTAGTGACAAATTCAGCCTTACATGGATTAAACTTGTTCAATCTTAGTTTCTTGTCACCTTGGTAGCACAAGGCCCACCAATGCTTCCAAGTTGAACTCTGATAACTCACATGCAAATTCAACTTATTTGAAGTAGGTACAAAAACAAGAATTATGTCAACACGATAGGTTGCAAACCTTAAGTTGTGTGCTAGTGATAAATTACAGGTTTTACTCTTGATTAATTCTTGAAACTCTTTCAGGATCTTTAAGGCTCCCACTGTCCCCTTGACATATAAATTTCCCTAGTCAAGAACCATTCCTTGACAAAACAAATATTCAAGGGATAGTGCGGATTCTTATCAAGACTAACACTTCACACAATTGGTCTTAGTTGGTCTTTGTCTCATCCAAGACATCACAACTTACCAATCTCAAATGTACAAGGGTAGAAACATTTTACACTACATTTGATAAGTGTTTTAAACCTTACTTTATGTCACTCAATGTTACAATCTTGGAGTATGACTCTAAGAATTGTTTTGGAACGAAGTATGACTCATTTTCTCGATCTTAACCAATCCAACAATTCATGACCTCTCTTCTTAGCCATAACAATGCACTAAGACGTCCTTAGAGTATGAATTTGTGATATGGTTTCATAATCATTAAGATGATCATGAAATACGATACTAAAGTACTCTCCCATCGTTTCAGATTTGAGAAACTTTTATCGTTGTGCCTAATTTGATTCTTCTCATTTGTTTTGTCATACATTGTAACCTTTCCAACGTTACAAAATTATACTTAACCTTATAAGTATAATCATATTTACTAATCTTTAGTAAATCATGACAAATCAATCTTTGTGGTGGACCTTGACCAGCACACACCCAGTGTACCTAATTCCTTAGTCCTTCAATTGACTCACATATACATGTGATCAAAGAATTAGTCTTAATTTTCAAAGATGAAAATTCTCATTCATCATACAATACAACTTGTATGATTCCAAGTTTCTGTCCAATTGAAACTTGGGTTATGAAAAACTTTCTTCATTTGGTAAATTCAGACACTACTACAAATGAAAGAATCAAATCCACTTTCCAATATTGCTATTACTGGAAACATATAAACAACAATTTTCCACAGATGCCATTGTAAGGATATTTTTAAAATAAATAAAATTAAAACTATTTTTTTTATATTACAACTTTGCGGAAAAACTTATCCTTACAATCCACATGAAAACCTTGTTGTTATCTATTCATAAGCAATATATTATAACTCTTAAGCAACAACTCAAAATTCTGATTGCCGAACCATGCGATCGAAACCCACCTTTGCAATCAGAATCAACATATACTTACTTTAAGCTTCCTATCTTTTCTTTGATTCTTAAAAACATCAGCATGTGACCCATTCACATTATGTAATAAGAATCTCCAAATAGGAACTTAATAGAGTTAGTAGTGGACTTTAACTGAAGTAGAGTCAAACTTTTTGACTTGATCAATCTTATGATCTTTCAGGTAAATAGGACAGCTTCGCAAGCAATGCTCCTACCTTTGGAAACAAAACACATGGACCCTTTGGTAATGGCACATGAGACTATCTCAGACTTAGCCTTTCTCTTTACCATTTGGTCAATCGAGTTGACTATGGCCGATCCCTTTCCATTGGGAAGAGAAATCCTTTTCTAGATATCCAATGCTACCATTGTGAATGTCCATTTAAGACTTGGGAAGTTGTTCTTTTAATCAAATTTGCTTTACTGGTGTTCCAAATCATTGCTGATTCCACAACACCAAGCAAATAGATAACATCATTAAGGGTCATGTCATAGTCTGCATCATAGTAGTCCCAAAGAGACTCACTATGTTACTAAGAAAGTGATTGAACATCCAACTTTCATGGGATTTTGACACCCAACTCTCCCGGCTTGTCAATATGTGACTTTATCTCCAAGATGTGAGCACACATAGACTAGGCTTACCAATAGGGATTGAGTGACTTTAAACTTTTCAAGAACTTGTGGGCGAGGGAGAATAATTGGAGGAGGTGGAGGAAGTGAAGCATGATGTTGAGGGACACCATCTTCAAGAGATTTGGGAAGATCATAGTTGTCTGAACCAGACATCTATAATGGGAGAAAATAAGTTAGTTGATTCAAAGTCCTTAATATAACACCCAATATGAAATATTAAGGCTAGGACCCAACACAATATTTTATAATTTGAAAGAGGGATGCCGTAATCCAAGCTATAAAATATTTGAAGGTAGGAGAATGACGATTCACCAATTTCCACCATGAAAAACGAAACAATTTATTAGGTTTTAATTGGATTTGAAATTCCTAGATCTATTGAGATTCATTGAACTTTTCAATGGCATGTTTCAATCTCGAGTGTGCCCTCTCAAATTTTGTGACTGGGATGCGGAGGATCACAAAACAAGGTGTGAATAACCATACCAATTCACTTGGTACCCTTAATATTATCACCTAATCAATGTGTCGGTTAACCACACACGCTCCATTGATCTATGACAAACATTGAGTCACCCTTCGTGATCCTTACTAGTCCAATTTAGTGTGCCGGTTAACCACACACGCTCCACCAACGACTTGGTAAGGTACAAAGTGTGAATTCCATGGGCTAGCACCAAATTCACATTTTTCCTAAAGTAACTAAGATTGGGAATTAAATAAAACATTTAGTCCTTGTCTTACCCATTCGGCTAACGACCCTCCACCAGTCAAGCAAGCGGTGGGTGAGAGTGGACACCCATTAAGTTGCCATTTTATAGGCAACAACCTTATACCCACCTTATAGACCGGCTTCGTGAATGAGGCCTACTAACGGTAAAACGACTTGTTCTTATACATATATATAATAATTAACCATTAATCTTATAATAGTATAAGGGTAGAATTTTAACTTTTAAAACTTCTAAGGTATGGAATTAAAGTTTGTGTGAGACTTTACAAATTCCAAAACTTGAGGGCAAGTTTTGAACAATTCATAAACTTTTGGATATTCATAACTTATGAGTTTTAATTAAGTGTTTAATACTTTTAATGAAGAGTCTCTTGGAAATCCATAACTTGAGGACAAGTTATGAAGTCCATAAAAGCATTTATTAGAAAAACTCTTCAAAAGTGTAACTTATGACTTCTTAAAAAAACATTTAAAAGAAAAAACTTTTGGAATTCCATAACTTGAGGACAAATTATGAATTCCATTAAAACACATTAAGATCAAGAATTAACTAACAAACAATTTGCAAATAATTCCTATGATCTAACAAAACTCATATGAACATGAACATCCACATCAACAATTTCAAGAATCATATGAACACATATAAACTTGAAATTTTGATTATAACTTTGAAATTGGTCCACCATCATCATTACCACATCAAAAACAGGTTTTATGAGTCCAAAACAGTTTAAGGTAATGATTTTAGACCAATTCCAGCACCAAAACTCGAAGATATGTTGTCTGGGGTTCCAACTCGTCGAGTGCATGAACCAACTCGCCGAGTTGGATGAATTTTGTCTTGGACTCGTCGAGTCCCTTCATGGACTCGGTGAGTCTGCTGTGCAGACAGCACATAAACTTCGATTTTCAGCAATCTGCATCAAGTATTCAAGAAAACAAGCCTAGGCTCTGATACCACTGTTGGGTTTTGAGCAATCTAACACTTCCTAAGTGTGCATGCAACCCTAATAAACCTTGGATCTATGTTTTCTTCTAAAATACATGCAAATAATAACTTCCAAGGTTTCTTCCTAACTAGCATAGCATAAGGATTATGAATCATAAAAGTACTAGTAGAAATACATACCTTTTGATGATGGTTGATTGTTTGGAGTTTGAGAGCCAAGCATCAATAGTGTGAATGCCTCAAATGGAATCACAAATCACCAAAAACACTTGGAAAACTTTGAGAGAGTAGTATACTTTCTTGTGGAATCCGCCACCACTAAGTCTCACACTACTAGTGTGTCATTTCTTGCATCATATGCTTCTTTATATAGTGTGCATGGTTAGGGTGAAACCCTAATAACCCATGTCTTTTCCTTTCCAAGGATCCATGGGTTAAAAGCTCCATGGATCATCCATGGACTTTCATATTAGCTTAGCCCATTAACAAATGAGTATTAGCCACACTATATAAAATATAATAGCCCATAATTTAAACAGTCTTCTTTTTAATCTCTAAATTAATTCATAATTAATTTAAGACTAAAACTAATTAAATAACATGACTTCATATTAATATATTATAACTTATAATATATTAATAAATCGTAAGTATACAATTCTCATAAAATTATCCATAAATCGTTTGGGTGAAGTGCAACCCAAATGGACCATGTCGGGCCGGGTCAAGTATGTACCAAATAAGTTATGGACTTAGACACCTTATCCAAAAATAATCACATGTGATTATATGTATTTAATCGCATGTGAATTATATAGACAAGATTTGATTTTCCAAATAAAATCATATGTGATTAGATACATATCATCACATATGATTAAATGTATTTAATTACATATGATTAAAATGGATAAATAACAATTATTGACACAAAATGTCGAAATAAATATTATCCACATAAAAGTCATATGAGATTGGATATATATATATATATATATATATATATATATATATATATATATATATATATATATATATATATATATATCACTTGTGATTATATGTATCTAGTCATATATGATTTATGTATACAAGATTCATATGGGATTAGATACATATAATCACATGTGATTACATACATATAATCACATGTGGTTATTGTTAGATAAGGTGTCAAAGTCCATAACTATATTTGGTATGTACTTGACCTGAGAGTAGCATGGTCCATTTGGCTTGCATGGCACCGGAACAATCTGAAGGATGGACTTTTGAGAAGAGGTTATTTATGATTTATTAATATAGTATAAGTTCTAATATATTAATACGAAATCATATTATTTAATTAGTATTGATCAAGAATTAAGTTGGAATTAATTTTTTTATCATAAGAGTCTAATTAAATATATGGGGATTGATTTTGTAAATCATTAATTCTTATAAAGTGGGCTAATTATCCATAGTTCTTCAAGTTGGTTCAAACCAATGTCATAACCCATGGATGGTCCATGGAAGTTTAAACCTATGGAGCATGAGGAATGTGGAAGGTCATGCATATTAGGGTTTGCATGTTGTAACCCTAGCTTTGTCACACTATATAACAAGCCCCTAGGCTACCAAAACCGGCACCTAAGTGTTCTTGGAGAGCTATACCCAAATTTGGTGCAAGACAATCCTTATAAAGTCCTTCAATTGATGGTGGTGTTGTGTGAAGCTTTCAGGCAACACACTTGGGGTGCTAGGCTCTTAAAGTTGTAAGGTTTCAAGCTACAACAAAAGGTATGCCATTCAACTAGATTTTGTATTGTATATACTTCATAATATGGTAGTTAGGATGATGCTTTGGAAAAATGAAAGTTTGTATGTATAATAGAGAAAACATAGATCCAAAGCACCGAGGGTTGCATGTACACCATAGGAGTGTTAGAATGCTCAAAACCCTTCAGTGGTATCACTACCTAAGATTGTTTTCCATTATACTTGATGCTACTTGTTTTTCAAAGTGTAAAAAAAATCAAATTTCTGCCTTCTGTCCAGTGAACTCGCCGAGTCCCCTTATAAAATGACCAACTCGACGAATCCGGTTCATGCACTCGCCGAGTTTGTGCTCCAGTGGGAAAATTGTGACATTTGGCCAGAAATTAGATTAGGATCATTATCCCAAACTGTTTTTTGAAACATCAAACCTGATTTTTCATAAGGCAATGATCATGCTTGTCCAATTAAAAGCTAATTGTCAAAGTTTCAAGAGTTATACTAGTTTATATGATTTCTTGAAAATTGTTGATGTGAATTATCTATGCTTATGAGTTTAACTAGATCATAGATATTATTTGACATTTCTTGTTAGTTTAAAAGCATGATCTAAATGGTTTTAATGGGCTCCATAGCTTTTCCTCAAGTTATGGAAAACCAAAATCCTTTTATTTAAAAGTCATTAAGCTCATAAGTTAAGAAAATGAAAAGTTTTGAATAGTGTTAACACTTTCCCTCAAGTTTTAGAATTTGTAAAGTCACACTTATGAACCTTTAATTCCAAACCCTACAATTTCGAAAGTTTAAAATTCAACCCTTATACTTTATAATATTATAGTTTTAATATATATATATATATATATATATATATATATATATATATATATATATATATATATATGCATAAGAACAATTAAGTCTTACCGTTAGTAGGCCTCATTCGCGAAGCCGGTCTATAATGGGGGTATAAGATTACTACCTATAAAATTGTAGTTTAATGGGTGTCCACTCTCACCCACTGCTTCCTTGACTGGTGGAGGGTTGTTAGCCGAACGGGTAGGATAGGACATTAAATATCATTAAGTATAATGATAATTATAAAGTAACTAAACCTTTTATAAATTCTCAATCTTAGTTACTTTAGGAAAATGTGAAATTAATGCTAATCCATGAAATTGCACTTTGCACTTTTCCAAGTCGTTAGTGGAGCGTGTGTGGTTAAACGACACACTAACATGGACTAGTAAGGGTGGAAAAGGGTAGCTTGATGTTTATCATAGATCGATGGAGCGTGTATGGTTAACCGACACATCTATTAGGTGGTAAATGACATTAAGAATACCAAGTTAATTTGTATTTTATTCACACCTTGTTTGTGATCCTCGGTATCCCGGTCACAAACCTGAAGGGAAAAATCGATATTTAAACAGGCCATTGAATTGTTCAATGAATCTCAAAGGATCTAGGAATTTCAATCCAATTAAAACTTAATTACAATTTTGTTTTTCATGGTGGAAATTGGTAAATCGTCATTTACCTACCTTCAAATATTTTGCAAGTTGGATTATGACATCCCTCTTCCAAGTTGTAAAATATTGTGTTGGGTCCTAGCCTTAATATTTCATTTTGGGTGTTATATTTAGGACTCTTTATCTAATCTAAACTTTGTCTCTCTCTTCCTTTTTAGATGTCTTCCAACACTGCTTCTGGCTCAAACCCTACTAGCTCATTCTCTCTCATGAACCTTTGTGGGAGAGTCATCTTTGATGGTACTAATTTCAATGATTGGATTAGGAACATTAGGATGGTCACTCGCTCTAAGGATAAGGAATATGTCCTCGACAAAGAGCTAAAGGAAATTGATGGATCTTCTGCTACACCTCAGGAGATTGTTAAGTTTAGGGCATATGAGAAGGATGCCACCACGGTAGTTTGTATCATGCTTGCCACTATGTCAGCTGAACTCCAAAAGTCCTATGCGGACTTCTACCCTATTGAGATGCGCCCAAAACTGATGGAAAGTTACCATCAGAGTTCTCATCAAGAGAGGTATGAAATCATCTGCTCTATGATTACAACAAAGATGAAGGATGGTGAACCCATCACGACCCACTTGCAGAAAATGCAAAGGTTTGTGGACCGTTTGCTCAAATTGAATGTTAATTTCAATGAAGAGTTGGCCATAGATATCATTCTACACTCGCTACCCTCCTGTTATGATTAGTTTCGTATGACTTATCATATGAACAAGGAGGAGGTCACTCTGAGCAAACTTTAGGGCCTTTTGATGACTGCTGAAAGTGGTCTCAAAGGTAAAAATGTTGTATGTACTCTTACTGCTAAAGCCCCTGTTTTGGCAATTGAAAAAGGGAAGGGGAAGTAGAGGAAGGCTCCTTGCAAGAGCCGCAAGGGGAAGTCTCTTGATAGATCCTCTTCAAGTGGAACCAAAGGTGGTTCTACCACTCCCTCTACCATTCCTAAGGAATCAGAGTGTTTTTATTGCCATAAAAAAGGGCACTGAAGCGAAGCTGACCCAAATGCTTGCAAGATGTTAAGGATGGGAAGGTTATACCGACCTATACAAGTATTTATACTATTCTATCTAAAAACTCATCACATTCTAACTCTTGGGTGCATGACAAAGGTTGTGGATTTCACGTTTGTTCTAATGTTTAGGGCCTAAAAAGAAGTAAGGATGTGGAGCACGGAAAGATAAACTTGATCATGGGGAATAGAAAAGTTTAACTTGTCACCAAGATTGGAGTTTACTCTTTATTGCTTAGTAGTGGGTTAGAAATAGATTTGAATAATTGTTGCTACTTGTTTGATATGGCGAGAAATATTATTTCCTTTCATGGTTTGTACAAAAAAGGCTATAGTTTTTCATTTGATAATGAAATTGGAGCTATTAATGCTTTTTACAATGGTTTATTTTATTTTAAAGCATTACCTTGTAATGGTGTATATGAAACTATGAATGTTGTAGACAACTTAGGAAATAATGTGTTTTATATTGATTCTTCCAAAGATTTGGATAAGGCGTCATTGTGGCATGTCGTATTGCACATGTCAACAAGAAGCGCATAGGCCAACTCCAAAAGGCTACAGTTTTGGAGTCATTCGACTTAAGGTCGGAAGACACTTATGAATTTTGTTTGCTTGGAAAGATGACTAAATCATCCTTCACTGGTACTTGTGAGAGGGGTGAAGTTTTGTTGGATCTCATACACACCGATGTGTGTGGGTCCTTCAGAACCGCCACAAGGGATGCTAACCGCTTCTATGTGACTTTTATTGATGATTATAGTAGATATGGATATGTCTACTTAATCAAGCATAAGTCAGAAACATTTGAAAGATTCAAAGAGTTTAAGCAAGAAGTGGAGAATTAGCTAGGCTAGAAGATAAAGATGCTATGATCCGATCGGGGTGGTGAGTATCTTAGTATTGAGTTACTAGACTATCTTAAGGAGTGTGGAATTGTTTCACAGCTGACACCACCTAGGACACCGCAGCTTAATGGTGAGGCTAAGAGGTGCAACCGAACCTTGTTGGACAAGGTTCGTTCCATGATGACTTGAGCTTCGTTACTAATCTCATTATGGGGTTATGCCTTAGAGACTGCTGCCCATATGCTTAATCTAGTCCCAACTAAAAAGGTTGCCAAAACACCTCACGAGATGTGGACAGGGAAAGCTCCCTCGTTGGCACACATAAAGGTTTAGGGTTACGAGGCTTTCGTGAGGCGTGAGACTCACAATAAGCTCGAACCTCATAGTGAGCGGTGTATTTTCATCGGCTACCCATAGAAGTCCTTTGGTTATCTCTTATACAGACCGAATGACAATGTTGTCTTCGTTGCAAGGAGAGGGGTCTTTCGTGAGAGAGAGCTCATATGCCAAGGGGATAGTGGGATGAAAATTGACCATGAAGAACTTCAAGAGTTGAGTGGTAAAGGAACCTCAAACACTAGCAATCAACCTGAGGACGAAACTCCTGTTGAGTCGATTGACAAGTTCGTACATCTTAGGCATTCCGGTAGAGTTAGAGATCCACCTGAGTTTTATGGCTTTCATATTACTGCAGAAGGTGATACGTTTATCAGTGATAGCACACTGGTAAATTTGGATGAACATAACAACTACAAGGAAGCCATGGCAGGCCCCGATTCTGCTAAATGGAAAGAGACGATGGACAGCGAGATTCAGTCCATGTATGACAATCAAGTTTGGAAGTTGGTTGACAATGTACGGGGTCATAAGAAAGTCGGGTTCAAATGGATCTTCAAGAAGAAGAATGACATGGATGGGAAAGTACACACATATAACACGCGACTAGTTGCGAAGGGCTTTACTCAAACTCCGGGAGTTGACTATGATGATACCGTCTTAACAGTAGCGAAGATTAAGTCTATTAGGGTTATGCTAGCCACAACTGCATTTCATGATTATGAAATATGGCAAATGGATGTCAAAACCGCTTTCAGTAACGGAAAGTTGGCTGAGGATGTTTACATGAGCCAGCCAGAAGGTTTTGTCTATGCAAAGTACCCTAATAGAGTGTTTAAGCTTGAGAAATCCATTTATGGATTGAAACAAGCATCTCGAAGATGGAATCTTTGTTGCGATGAGAAAGTCAAAGAGTTTGGCTTTTAGAGAAGCAAGGATGAGTCATGTATATATATGTCAAGGCTAGTGGGAGCATAGTTAGCTTTTTGGTATTGTATGTGGATGACATACTTCTCATAGGAAATGACGTCCTAACCTTGCAGGAGGTTAAGTCCTGGCTTGGGAAGTGTTTCGCTATGAAGGACCTTGGAGAAACTGCCTATATTCTGGGAATAAGGATATTGAGAGATAGGAGTAAGAGACTAATTGGACTTAGTCAAAGTACCTACTTGGAAAAAGTGTTGAAAAGATTCATCATGATGGATTCCAAGAAAGGTGACTTATCGATCCAGAGGAACGCCAAGCTGAGTAAAACTTACAGTGCAAGTACAAAGGCTGAGATAGCTGAGACGAGTCAAATACCATATGCTTCCGCGGTTGGCTCGATCATGTATGCAATGACTTGTACTATCCCTGATGTGGCCTTTGCTTTGAGCATGGTCAGTAGATATCACGGGAATCCTGACAAGGCTCACTGGATTGCAGTAAAGAACATTCTTATATACATGCGAAGTACTAAGGACTGGGTCCTTACCCTCGGCGGGAGTGATGACTTGAGAGTGGTGGGGTATAGTGACGCCAACTTTTAGACTGAAAAAGATAATTTATGCTCTCAGTCGGGCTGGGTCTTTACCCTGAATGGAGGAGCAATAACTTGGAAAAGTTCCTAGCAGGAGACAGTAGCTGATTGAATGTGTGAATCAGAGTATATAGCAGCAAGCGAGGCGGCAAAGGAGGCGATGTGGCTGAAGAATTTCATCGGAGACCTTGGAGTTGTGCCAGCTATAAATGAGCCTATGGAGATTTTCTATGAGAGCGAGAGTGCGGTAGCCTTAGCCAAGGAACCAAGGGATTATGGCAGATCCATACACATCGACAGAAAACACCACTTCATAATACATCGAATAGAAGATGGAATCCTCGTGGCAAAGAGGGTATCATCGGATGAGAACCCAACAGATCCCCTCACAAAGGGACTGAGTAGGGTTAAGCATTTACAGCATGCGAGGTGCATTGGGCTAAAGGATGATATTAGTTATAATTAGATAGCTGTCTCAAAACTTGTAATAGATAAACTGTAATTGACACTTGATGCTTAAATAAAAGCTGCTTTTTATTTACTAGTATGGTAATGTCTTATGTCAATTGTTTACTATTGTTTCATTTTGCATGTTTTGACTTCTAGAATAGTTAAATTATTCAAACTATCCACAGTTGATCATATGTTGGAAGTTGGTATTGAGGTAAGACTGTCATGAATCTGGCTTGTAGATGTCTTAATGGTTTAGACATAGCATTCATGAGTGCTCATAAGGTTAGATTATTGGATTAAACCCATGCTCACTTGTATCACTTCATGGAATTTATCTCGAGTGATCGTGAGACAATAATATCATATAAGTCTTCAAACCAAGAGATATGGGTTATTGACTATGAGTTGGTTGTGCGTTGATTGTACGAAACCGCATCAGTAACTTGATGCTATAAAACGTGCTATGGTTGATAATTTAACGAGTAGTTAGTACAAGCATATGAGTCAAACTTTATCTGTTCCTTTTAGTCCTTGGAGGATTAAAAGCGATATCTTTGGACCCTTGATGATTTTGTTTTGACTTATGTGTCCGGCCCGGTCAGAACTAAATTGATGTATTCAATTAAGCTTTATGTCAAACAAATCGGAAATCAGGAAACAAACTGTTGGACAATAAGAATGATGTTGTTCCATGTATTTGTCCGACTGATATATTAAGAATAGAGGATTATATGATCACTTATCTAAAATGGTACGTCTAAGTTCAACAAAGGCATTTGAGAGCCATGATTGCTAGTGGGATCCTGAAGTTATACTTACAACTATAGTTATTAGATTTATCCAAGTGGGAGACTATTGGATAAGGTGTCTAAGTCCATAACTATATTTGGTATACTTGAACCGAGAGTAGAATGATCCATTTGGGTTCCATGGCACCAAAATAATATGAAAGATGAGCTTTTGAGAAGATGTTATTTATGATTTATTAATATGTTATAAGTTCTAATATATTGATATGAAATCATATTATTTTATTAGAATTGAACAAGAATTAATTTGGAATTAATTTTGTGATCATAAGAGACTAATTAAATATATGGGGATTGATTTGGTAAATCATTGATTCTTATAAAGTGGGCCAATTAACCATAGTTCTTCAAGTTGGGCTAAACCAATGTCATAACCCATGGATGGTCCATGGAGGTTTAAACTCATGGATCATCAGGAATGTGGAAGGTCATGCATGTTAGGGTTTGCATGGTGTAACCCTAGTTTTCCCATACTATATAAGAAGCACCTAGGCTACCAAAATCAACACCTATGTGTTATTAGAGAGCTATACCCGAATTTGGTGCAAGACAATCCTTCTAAAGTCCTTCCATTATTGGTGGTGTTGTGTGAAGCATTTGAGGCATCACATTTGGGGTGCTAGGCTCTTAAAGGACTAAGGTTTCAAGTTAAAACAAAAGGTATGTCATTCAACTAGATTTTGTATTATATATACTTCATAATATGCTACTTAGGATGATGCTTTGGAAAAATGAAAGTTTGCATGTATATTAGAGAAAACATAGATCCAAAGCATGTAGGGTTGCATGTACACCATAGGAGTGTTAGAATGCTCAAAAGCCTTCAATTATATGTATCTAATTACATTAGAGCAATTACTGAATCAAAAAATGCGAATTTGATTATTGTCCACATAAATTATATGTGGATAATATTCATTTTTGCATATGTGATTCAATAGTTAGTTTCTTGTATTTAATCACACATGATGATAATCACATATGATTTATGTGGAATTTATATGTTTTGGTGTATATAACCACATGTGATTATATATATCCAATAACATATGACTTATATGGAAATTATTTGCTTTTGCGCTTTCGATTCTATATTTTTTTTATCATGTATATAATAACATGTGATTATATATATCTAATTACATATGATTTCTATGGAAAAAAAAATCTTTTTTGCGTACCTGATTCAATAGTTGTGTTCGTGTACTTAATCATATGTGATTATATGTCCCCATTCACAAATGATTTATATGGACAACATTCTTTTACGCGTTTTCCATTCAATAATTTTTCTCACATATTTGATCATATCTAATTATATATATTTTAAACACGAGAAAAGATTACTATGTCAAGAATGCAAAAACAAATTTTATGTAACATCCCGATTTCTAGGAATATAAGGTCACGTGAATTATAAGAACTACTCGACAAGTTGAAGGCTGAAGATGAAACCCTAATTTTTAGGGTTTTGCACCCTATTTAAAGAAAGTATGATTCATTAGCCTCCCTCATCGTCCCCTCAGTCCAGAGAAAACCCTAATCATTCCCTTTCTCCATTTTGAGTGTGTGTGAGGTTAAAGAGTATTCTTTGGTGCTTTTCTTGAAGGAGCTTAAGGTTGGTGGTGTAAGGTTGAAGGGAGAAGCTTTAGATCTGGGATTTTCAGTGTTGTTGCAGCTACTTAGAGATATAAAGTCGTTATCTTGATAATCCCTTCTTCTAGATCTAATCTTTTAGAAGTTATGGCCATTATCAGCTTATTTTGGGACCATTCTTAGATTTGAGCATGTTAAGAAGCCATGGTTTTAGATCTGGACATCTCATGGCCTCCATAGACTTAAATTTGCCAACTTTATCATATCTTGGCCCTCCTTCATGCCCTAGGTCCCTTGATCAGATTTATTTGAGTGTTATAGCCTCTTGATGCAAAGCATGAATGTAAAGCTTGCAGCTTTATGTGGTATTTCAGTCCTAAGGGACCAGATCTATAGTTTGAGGATTTGGTTTTTGCTTAGAACTGTCTGAATGCATTAAGGCTAAGTAGACTCGGCGAGTTTCTCTGCCAACTCGACGAGTTAGATCGAGTTTCCCCGTTTTCTGAATAGTGAGCGAACTCGGCGAGTTGCCTAGGGTTTTTCCCAGTTTTCTGAACACTAAAGGAACTCGACGGGTTGCTAGATGCACTCAATGAGTTGGGTCAACATGGATTGTTGAACTTAACTGTTAACTGTTGACTTTGACCATGGTTGACCAAGTTTGACTTTGAGGGTATTTTTAGGAATTTCGGATTTTGATGGAGTTAGTCACGTGATGGTTGTAGGTGGTTGAGCTTAGAGTTGTGATTCGAGAGTTGGATCTTGTCAGTCATTGCTACTTATGAGGTAAGTTTTCCTCAATATGTTAAGGGGTTGAAGGCACCAAGGCCGGCCCATTGGATTGATATCCTAGTAGTTATTAATATGCTGAGTATAAGTTAGATATGCATGCTAGTTTGATATGTTAGTCTGTTAGATCTATAGGACTACCTGTAATAGTGTTTGATTATATGTATGGGTATTTAGTTGTTACATGTCAACATGTTGTGTTGGATGGGTTGAGGTTACACTGCTCCGTGCGGTAGCCAACATGCCCTAGAGTATGCCAGATATGAGCTGAGGGTTGGGAAGGGCATGCCAGTCTCATACTGAGGACTCCTGAATCATTCCAAATACGAGCTGAGGGATGGGCAGGGCATGCCAGACTCTTACTATGTGCTAATCTTTTGTGTTCCGGTCTAAGGATTGAGGGAGCAATCCAGACATAAGTTGGGGGCCCAAGGGGCAAGCCAGATTTATACTGTGGGCTCGGGAGCAATCCAAACATGAGCTGTGGGGCCAAGGGGCAAGCCAGACTTATATTGAGGGCTCGGGAGCAAGCCAGACATGAGCCATCGGCTCGTTAGGCAAGCCAGACTCATGTTGTAGGCTCGGGGGTAATCCAATATGTATAGCTGCGGACCCATTACATGTTATTTGTATATGTGTTATTTTTTTGTATTGGTATTTTGTGGGAAACTCACTAAGCTTTGTGCTTAGGTTTTTCAGCTTATTGTTTCAGGTGCTTCAAATGTTTTGGCAAGGCGAAGGTGTGACCGTACACATCCTCACGTTTTGTACTTATGGTTTCTGGGAAACTTTGATAATGTGAATGTTTTGAAAACTATGTGTAAATGATTCTGGTTTTAAATAAATGTTTTGGAAACAACGATTTTGTAAACACTTCTAATAAAAAAGGATTGTTTTGGAAAGTTTAAATTTTACTGAAATTTTATGTATGTTACATTTTGGTATTAGAGCCTTGGTTTGAGTGAATTGGAGGAACACTCATGTGAATCCAGTCTTAAACTAAGGAAAAGATTTTCAAAATGATTTTCAAATGGTTTTCAAAATACTTAAGGAGGATGCGATGTGTACGATCAACCGGAGCTAGTAAGTAGACCCCAAAATACGATACTGTTATTTGATATTGTGAGATGTTAGAACAACATGCTAGTGATAGGCTACAAATCTTCAAGAATTGCTTGATAGAATTGCCTAATTATGTGATGCCTTAGTTCCTATAGAATTCCCTTGTTTAGCTGTTATGCGACTCTTTCTTGTGTGAACTAGCTTTTGAGTGGATATGTTAAGTTACATGGTACATGGTTTAAAGGATTTTAGGCTGTGGGGTTTGGTCCTACTTCGAAGCTCTTGTTTAAGTCTAACCGTTGTGGGATTGAATCTTTTAGCGGAAGATTGTTTAAATTATGGGTTATGTGGCTGTATCCATGCTAAAGTCATCTAGTACCAATAGAGAATCATGTGGCAAGTGTGGTATGGATGAGTCGTATGGGGTCAGCCGGCCAGACACGTTATTGGATGAGGTAGTGGTGGTTTCCCTGGTTTGGGCTTAGGTCTTAGCAGGAGTGCGGATGGATCAGGAAAGAGTTTGGATCCCTTGAGGCGTTATTGATTTGGGTTGTTTGGTGCAGACCTATGGAGCTTTGGTTTGAGGCCTTGGAGGCCTTGCTCGAAGTCAGGTATTCGGGTTGTGGGACTCGAGATGGGGATAATGATTATGATCGGCTTGAGTTGCAGCTGAAAATTAGATGGTTGGTTGATGTATTGGAATGTCGTTATCTTTTTCAAGGGTTATGCCCTTTCAGTTTTCCGAGTTCGGAGGAGGAGTGAGCAGACTTGTGATGTTCAGAAACTAGATGTAAACCCAACATGGGGTATGTTGGTCGCAGTGTTTGGTGACAATATATCAGTGCAGGAGTGAGCAGGATAATTGATGTGGTATGGATGCTTCGTGATTAAAACAAGGGTATGTGTTCTTTGGGCATAGGATAGTCAGGTACCTAATTGACAGTTGGAATTATAAGTCGGGAGTGTATGTGTTGGATCATAATTTGGAAATTGCTTATGCATTACATGAAATCCTTGATACTAAAGTGGCTATGACTGGATAGGTTTAGAGGTCTTCAGCTAAAATTGAGTATTCTCGTAGGATCTGATTAGTCCCTATCTGGGAGGTTTTCCTGAGTGTGATACACATTCCAAGGCCAGGGATGGTTGTGCCCAGTAGATCCGGTTTTAGATATGGTTGAGTTCCAACACCAGTGGGTGGTAGTTCGAGCCCTATATAGGGGAGAACTGGGATTCTCGAGTTGAGAATTTTAGCAGTTGAGGAAATTACCAGTTGGTTGTATGGATTGTTGTTTCGGACTAGTTGGGCATATGTTGATCGGTGGATCTTTCCAGAAGTGGGTATGTTCAATTCTATGTGATTCTTGATTCTTTGGATAAAGCATCAATGTGTCCTTGACCACTGGTTGTGCGGCTCATCATTTAGTGGAGGATCTCTCGGAAGTTTAATTATGTCAGCCAAAATTCAAGTGGGCATGTCAACCAATCATTAAGTTCAGTGTGATTCATGCTCTTGGTCCCTCCTGGTGGTGTGGATTTTACTTCATAAGCAGACTCAAGTTTTGGTAACCTTCAGGATCATCTTGGATGTCTTCTCGAGCTATTTGTGTAGTGATGGAAACCGTTCAGTCACAATCAAGTATGGGGTCTTGCTTTGACTGATCATGAGGATGTTTTCTATTATTTATTGAGGTGCTATTTTGATTATGTCTGGTATTTCTTCTCTCTTAGATGAGATTATGGGATTTCCTAAGTTTGTGTATCGGGGCGTTCCATGTGAGATGGGTAAGATGGCATTGGGGCTATTGGTTCGAATTATGTGTATGGTTCTTTTGGGTTATAGGCTTTAAATTAGACTAAGAGTGCAACCGTTATCCTATTGTCGGGCCGTTTGCAACCACGTTTTCGTAAGGAATTGCTTTGGTAGCAGCATTGTGGTGCTCAGTTGGCGTTGTGAGGGACATTGATTAGGTCCCTTCAAGGAAATGGAATGAGATAGGCGTCTTCAGGGTCGAAGTGTTGGGAGAACGATACAATGATGACAAGGTCGATGTGATATCAGGAGCATTCCAGACATGGGCTGAGGGCTAAGGAGGGCATTCCAAACTCATGATGTGGGCTCGAGGCAATCCAGACCTATGATGAGGACCTTGCAAATGTATTCCAATCATAGGATGTGGGCCTAATGAACACGATTGTTCATTTATTCTGTTTGTCATACTTTCGGTGTTGACGCGCTGATGGGAGTCGAGCGCGTCACAAATATTATGGTTTGGATAAAAGGAATCAGAAAGTCTATGTGGAATGTATGCATTATATGTCCGGTTTTTCGCAAGTTGTTGTCAGAGATCGGATGAAATGCGGAAGTTCTTGGTTTGATCATCTTCTTTCGTCAGTTCGGAGTTTGGTAATGGTGTGCCAAAGAGTCAAGGTTATACTAAGGTTTTGGTGTATCATATGGATTTGGTTTGGGAGAGGTTCACTATCAACCTGTTAGAGGGTATTTTCTGCATGATTTATGCTATCTTCGGTCAGAAACTTAGGGTGGATTCATGGATGGCCATTTGGGGATGGCTTATAGTGGAAACTTGTGTTTGGAATCGCAAGTGTATCTGTGTGAGGCATGCATTCCGGGGGTCATTAAGGTAAGTGGGGGGAATCTTTTGGTTTTTGGTGCGAGTCGCGGATTTCAGGCGAAAGGTGTGATGTCATAAATGGTGAAATCGAGGGATGTTGGGTTACAATGTCCCTGTCTTTCAGGTTCGCGTAACTGAGTTAGATATTTATCCTTATTGTCTATGGCAGCACATTGTATTTGGGAGGGTTGAGGCGATCCTGCTCTATGCAATAGGCCAAGATACCCAGTGTGGGCCAACTATAAGTCGTGGGCACGGAGGCTCTGGGGGAGCGGTAGGGTTGAGTGGTAGGCCAAAACACCATGAGAATTTCAACCTGATGGTTTATTGGATTTGACAGATTGGTATTCCAGCCTAAGGCTGATCGGGCCAAGCATGGACGTTTGTGGTTGTGAGCTAGGAGGGATGTCTATATTGATTCGGGGGCTAATGGAAGCATTGTCGGTCGGCACAAAGAGGTTCATCTACCGGATGTCTCCCATTGTTTATCATATCCTTGGAGATTTTGTCATCAAAATTAGCTTTCTATGGAAGGATTATCAAATCTCTTTTGTCTAGTAAAGGAGTTGTCGGCAGTAGAGTATGATCTGTGCTTCTGTTTTCTAGTAGGAACCTCGGGTTCCAGGGTTGAGTAGCTCGTATAGGGAATAAAGGGAATGAAATTAGTGATGATTAGTATGGGCGGTCTGTCGTGGAGTCAGACCAAAATGCAAGTTTTCAGATTGTGGATTTTCAGGTGAAGTAGGGTTGTTTTGTTGCATAGGTATATGGATTTGTCTTCCTCGGATTGAAAAGATTTCTTTTGGGTTTAGTCTCCTTCGAATGTCGTCGATTGTCATGGTTATGGTTGTGCCCCTCAGGATGTCGGGTTGTCGGGGATGGTAAGGAATAATTTCGAGGACGGAATCGAGTTTAAGTGGGGGAGAGGTGTAACATCCTGATTCCCGGGAATGAAATTCTAAGGATTTTATGCAGTTTAGAAAGCCTACTCGACAAGTTAGGAGGCTCCAAATCGTCATGTAGAAACTAAGAAGGCCGCATGAATTATAAGAGCTACTCGACGAGTTGGAAGGTCCCAACTCGATGACATGAAGGCTGAAGATGAAGCCCTAATTTTTAGGGTTTTGCATCCTATTTAAAGAACTAATGACTCATTTCTAGCCTCCCTCATTGACCCTTAGTCTATAGAAAACCCTAATTGCATCCTTTCCCCATTTTGAGTGTGTGTGTGTAAGCTTAAAGAGTATTCTTTGGTGTTGTTCTTAAAGGAGCTTGAGGTTGGTGGTGCAAGGTTGAAGTGAAGCTTTAGATATGGTATTTTCAATGTTGTTGCAGCTACTTGGAGGTATAAAGTCGTTATCTTGATCATCCCTTCTTCTAGATTTCTTCTTTTAGAATTTATGGCAATTATTAGCTTATTTTGGGACCATTCTTGGATTTAAGCATGTTATGAAGCCATGGTTTTAGATCTGGATATCTCATGGCCTCTATAGACTTAAAGCTCCCAACTTTATCAAGTCTTGGCCCTCTTTCATGCGGTAAGTCCCTTGATAAGCTTTATTTGAGTCTTATAGCCTCTTGATGCCATGCATGAATGTAAAGCTAGTAGCTTTACGTGGTATTTTAGTCCTATGGGACCAGATCTATAGTTTGGGGCTTTGGTTTTTGCTTAGAAGTGTGTGAATGCATTAAGGCTAGGAAAACACGATGAGTTATTGTGCCAACACGACGAGTTGGATCGAGTTTTCCCGTCTTCTGGATACTGAGCAAACTCGGTGAGTTGATGAAATAACTAGGCGAGTTTTCTAGCGTTTAGCCTGGTTTTCTGACACCCTGAAGGAACCCGACAAGTTGCTAGATGCACTCGACGAGTTGGGTCAACAAGGACTGCTGACCTTGACTGTTGACTGTTGAATTTGACCATGGTTGACCAAGTTTGACTTTGAGGGTATTTTTTGGAATTTGGGATTTTAATGAAGTTATTCAAATGGTGGTTGTTGGTGGTTGAGTTCGGAGTTGTGATTCGATAGTTAGATCTTGTCAGTCCGAGCTACTTGTGAGGTGAGTTTTCCTCACTATGCTAAGGGGTCGAAGGCACCAAGGCCAACCTATTGGATTGATATCCTAGTAGTTATTGATATGCTGAGTATGAGTTAGATATGCACCCTAGTTTGATATGTTAGTCTAGTAGATCTGTAGGACTACTTGTGATACTGTCTGATTATCTGTATGTGTATTTATCCGTTACATGTCGACATGTTGTGTGGGATAGATTGAGGTTGTACTGTTCCATGTGGTAGCCAACAAACCCTGGAGTATGCCATATATGTGCCGAGGGCTGGTCTGGGCATGCCAGACTCATACTGAGGACTCTTGAACATTCCAAATAAGAGTTGAGGGTCAGGCAGGGCATGCCAGATTCGTACTATGGGCTAATGTATTGTGTTCTAGTCCAAGGACTGATGGAGCAGTCCAGGCATAAGCTGTGGGCCCAAGGGGAAAGCCAGACTTATGATGTGGGCTCGGGAGCAATCCAGACATGAGATGTGGGCCCAAGGGGCAAGCTAAACTTATGTTGTAGGCTCGAGAGCAAGCCAGACATGAACTATCGTCCCGTTAGGCAAGCCAGACTCATGCTATGGGCTCGGGGGTAATCCACTCTATATAGATGTGGACTCATTACATGCTGTTATTTGTATATGTGATATTCGTTATGTATCGGTATTTTGGGAGAAACTCACTAACTTAGTGCTTACAGTTTTCAGTTTATTGTTTCAGGTGCTTTAGATGTTTTGGCAATGCGAAGGCATGACCGTACATGTCCTCGCGTTTTATACTTATGGTTTCTGAGAAACTCTGATAATGTGAATGTTTTGAAAACTATATGTAAATGATTCCGACATTAAATAAATGTTGTGGGAACAACGGTTTTGTAAACACTTCTAATAAAAAGGATTGTTTTGGAAAGTTTAGATTTTACTGAAATTTTACGGATGTTACATTTTAGGTGGTGGATGGTGTCGGGTGGTAGGTGATGGGTTATGGTTGGAGGTGGTGGGTGGTGGTGGTAGGTGGTGAGTATAATCATATGTTATTATATGTATATAATCACATATTATTTATGTGGACAATAATCATTTTCACGTCGATTTAATAATTTTTTCATGTATTTAATCATATATAATTACCGTGGACAAATAACAACTATTGAATTCAGAGCGCAAAAAGGAACTTGTGTATATAAATCATATGTGATTAAATACATATAATCATATGTGACTAAATACATACAATAACATGTAATTAAATAGATGTGAACAACTATGGAATCGAAAAAGAGAAAACAAACATTTCCATCTAAATTATATGTGATTAGATACATATAATCGCATGTGATTAAATATATGAGAACAAACTATTAAATCAAAACACGAAAATGAATTTGGTCCATATAAATCATATGTGATTGGATACAGATAATCACATGTGATTATATGTCTTTAATAATATACGATGTATGTGGAAATTATTTATTTTCGTGTTTTCGGTTTAATAGTTGGTCTCATGTATTTTATCACATATGATTTATATGGACACGTTTTATTTTGTTTTTTTTTCATTCAATAGGTATTCTCGTGTAGTTAATCAAATATGATTATATGTATTTAATCACATATGATTTATGTGGACAATATACGTTTTCGCATTTTCGAGTCAGTACTTGTCATGTATTTAATCACATGTGACTATGTTTATTTAATCACATGTGATTTATATAGATAATATTCGTTTTTGTTTTAGTCAATTCATTATTTATTTTTATGTATTTAATCACAATTGGTTATATGTTTTTTTATAAAAGAAGATGTATTTACATGATGTCATACTCCCAATTCAGTTTGTCTCGAGGCGGCTGATGAAATCAGGTTATTGACCACATCAATTGTCGAACACTTATACCTGACATATCAGTCAATCTAGATCGTACTCAAAAGGAACGAAAAGATCACATATCACAAGGGACCCATCAACTGTACTGTTATCAGAGCCCATCTGAAAAATGAATCCTCACACTCTGTCCTCAGACACAAGAAGATGATCATGCTCGCTCGGAAGTACTCTCTGACATCTATAATCATAAGCTCCAGCTTCCTCTTAAATACCTTTCAACACAGAGCACCTGGTGAACTCCCGACACAACAGTTGAACCTCTAAAGGTTACCCATTGCACACCTAATAAATCGACTTGTAGGCTTCCTTCTCACAATAACCATCTCGGTCCATCATGACACACAAGTCACGAAGTTCGCTTTACCTCAAGCGAATACTACAATCCCATATGCAGTTGCCTCACCTTTGACCTGTGTTGTCTACTATTCGCTAGTTACATGTGTCTCGTAGTCCTTCCCATACCAACAGACTAACCCACTCAAGTCTAAGTCATCAGATGGAAATCAATACCCCTCAAAATGGACCCATCTAAGAATCCGGAATCTCATCCCACCCACTCAATACACAAATTGATCTATATTCAAGCTCGTGAGTGTGATTCAACAGCAAAATTGGAACCACTCATTTCCAATCTGATACTTAACTCATGACCCGAGATTCACAAATTCATACACACACCATCTCTCCAATTCCTTCCGATTGCGATAACCTCCTCCTCAACTCGGGATATAACGATTCCCGACCATCACAGAAACCCCAGTCTCGCCCCTGGTCCAGCTACTAGGTTCCCGAAAACTCCTTTGGAAAGGCTACCCAAGCCTATGAACTCCTTTGTGTAATGCTATAACTAGTGAATAATACGACTCCATTTAATTACAACCCTCTCTCTTGTTGACTACTCAGTGCTATGGTTCCTTACAGTCATAAGACACTTCCTCCTTGACTCAGGAATGTTACGACTCCCTGCAGTATCACAACACTCGCTCTCTGACTAGTGAGTACTACGGCTCCTCGCAGTATCACGACAGCCTCTTGCTGACTAGTAAATATTATGACTCCCCACACTATCACAATGCTCTCTCGCTAACTAGTGAGTACTACGACTCCCCGCAGTATCACGACACTCTCTCGCTGACTAGTGAATACTACGACTCCCCGTAGTACCACAACGCTCTCTTACTGACTAATGAGTACTACGAATCCCCACAGTATCATGACACCCTATCGTTAACTAATGAATACTATGGCTCCCCGCAGTATCACGACGCTCTCTCGCTTACTAGTGAGTACTACGGCTCCCTGCAGTATCACGACACCTTCTCGCTAATTAGTGAGTACTACAGCTCCACGCAGTATCACGACAACCTCTTGTTGACTAATGAATACTAAGGCTCCCAGCAGTATCACAATGCTCTCTTGCTGACTAGTGAGTACTACGGCTCCCCACGGTATTACCGTACTCTCTCTTACGGACTCATGGATGCTACGGCTCCCCGTAGTATTACAACACTGTCTCTTATCACAGCACGGTCTCATCCTCAGGTCATCACCACGCTGCATACACTAACACATGCTCCGCGGCCCAACATAGATAGGTGCACACACCTACCTAGATTATGCATCACTACTCTCGATGTAAATTCTCATAGACAAGACACATTTTCTCAGCACAGTTATAGCCTTGAACAATCCTTGCCTAGCGATAACTAACTGATGACCTCTTACTCAGAAATATAGTTCCCAGATGTTCCATTTTCCATCTGACAACCCCGATCTCATAATGATCACACACTCTAGGACTTCATCCCCGGATACCCAGACACAACATTTCAAAATCCCATGATGTCTTGCCTCACCCGTTGATCTTCCTCTCACGACGTCACACTCAGATACCGTGATACACCATCTCAGAATCTCACAACATCTTGTTATGACCACAAATCTCCCTCTGGCACAACAAATAACCTTGAAATACTCCAACTCAAGATTTAAAACACGGAGGAGTCGCCAATAACTGCGAACACATTGACAACAAACCGAACTCCCATTCTCTAGTGAACAAGGCCTATGCGAGAATACTCATACCGAGTATGAAATTGGCTGCCAAAACATCTGCTGCCATTCCCGGAGTGCAGATAACAATCCATACATCAAAGTGGTACTTCGAAAATCGAATCAAGACCTCAATAAGTGTCCCTGACCAACAGTTACCTGCCATGGATATACTCATCCTTTCTTGAACACATACACGTGCATCATCTCGCTCTATATCTGGCCTTGCCCCTCACTACCTAAGTCTCAAATATCCGTATCGCGGATCCCCATAACCCAATCCTCTAAACCAAAACTCGAATAAATCATTGATCTACCCAACAAAATACCCAATTCTCCCCTACTTAGGGTTCAAACCATCGCCAATTGGCAAATCTGTAACAACTCAAATTTTCAAACAAATTTTTCATTTTAAAAAAATAAGGTATTTCCATTCAAAACAAGGCATAATTAATTTTAAGTATTATGTCAGATACAAATAATCTAAATCCCAAGATCATAAAAACAATCTTCAGTGTGTATCGATCACGCCGGCGCCTTCCCACGGTCCTCGCTAGTACCTGAAACACATACATAACCACTGTAAGCATAAATGCTTAGTGAGTCCCCCAATATACACTTACGCACATACGCCTTTCCAGGCCCTGACCTTCCGGTCCTCAATACAACGCCTTCCGGCCCACAACACAATCGCCTTCCGGCCCATAACATATTGCCTTCCGGCCCACATTACATACATAGCACATATAACAAGTAACTTACCATATATAGCATACACATCATATAACATAACTGACCTTCCGGTCACACAGTCAAACCCTTCCAGGTACAGTGTAGTGAGAAGACTCACCTCGTAAATGTTGAAAGCAAGCAACTCCTGAAATCACTCGTGCACAATCCGACGAGCTACAACCTTCCTATAACATCACATATCTCTCATTAACACTTATATCTTCTAAGTATGACTATCCCTAAGAAGTCAGACTTAGGTCAACTCTGGTCAACGGTCAACGGTCAACTCGACCGGACTCGGCGAGTGCCATGGCGACTCGACGAGTCTAGACGTTCTCCAACTCTCTGAGAGTCCCTACCTACTCGTCGAGTATCCTCCGTGACCCGACGAGTTACTCCTGGAAGAATCGCGGGGCCACCCCGACTCCACTCGCCGAGTCTGAAGAACAGCTCGACGAGTTTTAGTAAATCTCCAAGCTACTCGCCGAGTCTGTTCATCGGACTCGGCGAGTCCACACCATGCAGTCGATCAAACTGCTTCCTGAGATAAGTCTCGTCCCGAAATACACAAGCATGGGACCTTCTGGACCTCTAAAGGTCCTAATACAAGATTATAGTCGTTGGGTAACAAGGCACTAATTCATCTAATCACCAAATGGGTTCCATAAACCCTAAATCCATGCACACATCAACATAACAGAAAGGAATTCTGAAATACTACCTGGAATATGCCCTCTCTGTGTCTCCAAACCGCAGAACTCGAATCCCTTTCTGTTCCTTTAGCCAAAACCCTTCTCCTCCTTGCACAACAATTTCTTCAAGCCCTAATATCCTCCAATCTTGCTCTAGATGCCCACAGCCGTTTAGGGTTCTTCTCAGTCGACTAAAGACGAACAATGACGGCCTATAAGTGCATTATATACGACCCAAACCTGAACGGTTAGGGTTTTCGCTAAACAGCGTAGACTCGCCGAGTCCATATCGGACTCGTCGAGTCCAGTCGCGAACCCGCGACCAAGTCTGCGATCCTACTCGGCGAGTCTAGGCTCCAACTCGCCGAGTCCCCTCTTAACTCACCCCAAAAACATAATTTAACAATACCTGAGAATCCGGGCTGTTACAACTCTCCCCCACTTGGATTAGACTTCGCCCTCGAAGTCTCACTCTGAAAATAGTTCCGGATGCTGCTCCCGCATCTCATGTTCCGGCTCCCAAGTCATTTCCGATCCCTTACGGTGTCGCCATTGAACCAACACCAGAGGCACCTCCTTGTTCCTCAGAACCTTGATCTTCCGATCCCTGATGGCCACTGGTCTCTCGGCATAATTCAGGCTCGCATCCACCTGAATATCCTCCAATGGAACCACTGCCGACTCATCGGCTATGCACTTCCTCAATTGCGACACATGAAAAGTGTCGTGGATCTGTCCCAACTCCGCTGGCAACTCCAACCGATATGCTACCCGGCCTATCCTTGTGATCACACGAAATGGCCCAATATACCGGGGCCCCAACTTGCCCCTCTTCCTGAATCGAATCACTCCTTTCCAAGGACAGACCTTCAGGAGAACGAAGTCGCCGACCTGAAATTCAAGCTCGGATCGGCGCCTGTCTGCATAACTCTTCTGTCGGCTCTGGGCAGTCAATAACCTCTGCCTAACTTGCTGAATCTGCTCTGTCGTCTGAAGCACGATCTCCGTGCTGCCCATCACTCTCTGTCCCACCTCTCCCCAGCAAATGGGGGTCCGACATCTCCTACCATACAACAGCTCAAAAGGTGGCATACCAATGCTCAAATAATGGCTGTTGTTGTAGGAAAACTCTGCCAATGGTAAATACGCATCCCAACTACCCCCGAAGTCTAACACACACGCCCGGAGCATGTCCTCCAGCGTCTGAATCGTCCGCTCGCTCTGACCGTCTGTCTGGGGATGGTATGCGGTACTAAAATGCAATTTAGTACCCAGCTCCTCATTGAATTTCTTCCAGAACCTGGAAGTGAAGCGCACATCACGGTCTGAAACAATCGAGATCGG
Source organism: Lactuca sativa (assembly GCF_002870075.4). NCBI lineage: Eukaryota > Viridiplantae > Streptophyta > Magnoliopsida > Asterales > Asteraceae > Lactuca > Lactuca sativa. Next base: position 94,129,274 of record NC_056623.2, on the reverse strand, counting down.
CACTCCATGCCGAGATACCACTTCTCTCACATATATCTCTGCCAACTTCTCCGCTGAAGAACTCTCGCTGATGGCAAGGAAGTGTGCACTCTTCGTCAACCTATCCACAATCACCCAAATTGCATCAACTCCCCTGGCAGTCCTCGGCAATTTGGTGATGAGATCCATAGTGATCTGTTCCCACTTCCACTCGGGGATCTCCAATGGCTGTAGCTTGCCATGCGGTCTCTGGTGCTCGGCCTTAACCCTGCGGCAGGTCAAGCACCTCTCAACGAACCATGCCACGTCCCTCTTCATACAGGGCCACCAATACTCTTTCCTCAAATCCAAATACATCTTCGTAGCACCGGGATGGATCGAGAATTTCGATCTATGAGCCTCTTCCATCAAAGTAATGCGCGTACCGCCCAAAACGGTACCCAAATCCGACCCTGAAACGTCATAAGCCCTCGTCCATCCTTAACGAACTCTGAAATTAGCCCCACAACCCGCTCCTTCTTCTGCATTTCTGGTCGCACAGCTTCGGTCTGCGCCCCACGAATAGCATCCAACACTGGAGTCATCACAGTCAGTCTCAAGCATACGTCTCGCAATGGAGTGCTCTCCGCCCTGCGGCTCAATGCATCGGCTACCACATTAGCCTTGCCTGGGTGGTACAGGATCTCACAATCATAATCCTTGACTACATCCAACCACCTCCTCTGACGCATATTCAGGTTGGGCTGATCCATCAAATACTTCAAACTCTTATGGTCTGTGTATATCGTACATCGAACCCCATACAAGTAGTGACGCCAAATCTTGAGAGCGAACACTACTGCCCCCAACTCTAAATCATGCGTGGGATATCTCGCCTCATGAAGCTTCAGCTGCCTCGATGCATAAGCTATCAAATGACCCCTCTGCATCAACACTGCACCCAGTCCCGAAATCGATGCGTCGCAATATACCACAAAATCTTCCATCCCTTCTGGGAGAGTTAATACCGGGGCTTCGCACAACCTCTGGCGAAGTGTCTCAAAGGAGGTCTGTTGCTCGGGCCCCCAAGAGAATACAACACCCTTCCGGGTCAATCTGGTGAGTGGCACTGCGATCTTGGAGAAATCCTTGATGAATCTCCGATAATACCCTGCCAACCCAAGGAAGCTCCTGATCTCAGAGGGTGACTTCGGCACCTCCCAACTCATCACTGCCTCAACCTTGGCCGGATCGACCAATATCCCTTTCTGATTAACCACATGTCCTAGAAATTGGACCTCCCGCAACCAGAAGTCACATTTGGAGAACTTTGCATAAAGCTTCTCCGACCTCAATACCTCGAGGACCTCCCTCAAATGCTCCTCATGCTGCTCTCTAGATCTAGAATACACCAGGATGTCGTCGATAAATACAATCACTGACCGATCCAACATCGGCCTGCATACCCTGTTCATGAGATCCATGAACACAGCCGGGGCATTGGTGAGCCCGAAAGGCATCACCACAAACTCATAATGCCCATATCGCATCCTAAACGCTGTCTTCTGGACATCCTCATCCCGCACTCTCACCTGATGGTACCCTGACCTCATATCGATCTTGGAAAACCAAGACGCTCCCTGCAACTGATCGAATAAATCACCGATCCTCGGTAACGGGTAACGGTTCTTGACCGTCAACTTGTTCAACTCCCGATAATCAATGCACATCTGGTGTGAACCATCCTTCTTCTTGACGAACAGAATAGGTGCTCCCCACGGCGAGCTGCTCGGCCGAATGAATCCCTTCCCCAACAACTCCTGGAGCTGCGAGGACAACTCTTGCATCTCTGGAGGTGCAAGACGATAAGGCACCTTAGCAATAGGCGCGGCCCCCGGAACCAGATCGATACCAAACTCTACTTGCCTCACAGGAGGTACTCCCGGCAGCTCCTCGGGGAAAACATCTGGAAACTCACGCACCACAGGGACCTCCTCAACTGACTTCGGTCTCTCGGAAACCTCCCGCGTATCCATCACATACGCCACAAAACCCTTACAGCCCTGCTGTAGACACTGCCTCGCCCTAGCGGCCGAACAAAAAGCTGATCCCGAACGGGTATCCTCGCCATACACCGAAAGAACTCCCCCACTATGGTCTCGTATAGTCACCAGCTGACGCTCACAGTCGATGACAGCGCCGAATCGGCTCAACTAGTCCATGCCCACGATGACATAGACATCACCCATCGCAATAGGAATCAGGTCAATCGGAAATTCGACCCCGAAAATCTCTAGCACGCATCCCCGAAGAACCTCCGTGGCACAAATCACTTTCTCGTCAGCTATAGAAACCCTCAAAGGTCGACTCAACGACTCACGACTAGCGCTGATATGCTGACTAAAGGCTAAGGACACAAAGGACCTACTCGCACCCGAGTCAAATAACACTAAGGCAGGCACAGAGTTCACAAGGAAAGTACCTACGCATATAATAACATAAGCATAACATCTCGACATTAAAATAAATACATGAATTACAACATACCTGCCATGACATCGGGCACAGCGCGGACCTCCTCCGCAGTCAGCTGAAAGGCTCTCCCACGAGCCCTCGGGGCCTCGACCTTCACCGGTCGAGCCTCAGTAGTCCTGGCAATAGGTGCAGATCCCTGACGAAGCTGCGGACACTCGGCCTTCCGATGGCCGGTATGATTGCAATGAAAGCAAACCATAAACCCCTTGGGGCACTCCCTAGCAATGTGCCCCTCCTTGCCGCACTTGTAGCAAGCACCGGCTCGACACGCCCCATCGTGACCCTTGCCGCACTTTCCGCAAGTGCGGCTCTTCGAACCTCCCGTCCTCGAATCGGCGGACTTGATCCGCTTGGCTGCCGGCTGAGACTGAGCCGGCCGCCGGTCTGCCTGCTGAGACTCGGCCTCCTCCCTGGCCTGAGTCTCCAACTCGATCTCACGCTTCCTGGCATTCGCTTGAAGCTCCGTAAAAGTATGATAGGTGGAGTTCGACACAAACTCCCGAATATCCCTCCTCAAGACACCCAAGTACCGGCTCATCCGAGCCTGCTCTGTGGACACCAGCTCGGGGCAAAACATCGCCCTCTCATGAAACTTCCGCGTGATCGCCGCCACCGAATCAGTACCCTGCTTGAGGGTTAAGAACTCCTGAACCAATCGTTCCCGCTCCACCGGGGGAACGTACTCATCCCTGAACATGGCAGTAAACCCCTCCCATGTCACCGCTGTAGTCTCTGCCAAAGTGAAGTTCGCCGTCATGAACTTCCACCAGTCCTTCGCTCCCAGACGGAGCTGGTTCAAAGCGAACCGTACCCTCAGGTGCTCCGGGCCTGAACACGTGTAGAAGCACCCCTCTATGTCCGCGATCCACCTTATCGCCGCAATCGGATCCTGCGTCCCATCGAACTCCGGTGGCTTCGTGTTGCTGAACTCTCGGAACAGCAACGAGTCACCCCCTTGTGGCCTAGCAGCGGCCACAGCTGCGGTAGCTGCAGCGGTTGCAGCCTCAGTCAACGCGGCATACCGCTCATCGAATGTCTCCATCAGGGTGGTCTTAATAAACCCAAACATCTCCGGGATCTCAGCCCGGATCGCCACCGCCACCTCCTCGTGAATCATCTGACGAATATCCTCGTCACTCACACCGCTCGTACTCGCTCTGTGGCGTGGTCTAACCATGATGTCTCTGAAATACAACATAAAACTATCAGAGACTCCATCAAGTGTAATCGCACTCGATAACGCAACCCTACTCAGTCTCCGATATCCAGGGATTCTTACTTGGGTCTCCCACTGACTCGGTGTCTTCGGTAGTACGGGCCCAATACTACCGACCACACTGCGTCAGTATTCATCCCAAGTCTTCCTCCCCAAACCCCGGATAGTGAGTACTCTACCTCTGATATGTACTATCTACCCGCATACTAGCAAAGCATCTCATATCGGCAAACTTCCCTAGACTAAGGCATCACAAATCAGGCCACTCTAGTCCTATCATGAATACCTAGTCTTCTAGCATGCATAACAATTTACATTATATAACATTGTAAGGTATTTTGGGGATCTTTACCGTTCGGGCGCTGACTGATCGTACACACTGCTTCTTTCTTGCTTACCACAAAACCATTTACAAAAGTTTATGCCTTTATTTAAAAAGTTTTCCTCGAATCCTCAGTTTGAGTTAAGTTACTCCCGAAGGTGCACCCAAATCCCTCAAACCAAGGCTCTGATACCAATTGTAACAACTCAAATTTTCAAACAAATTTTTCATTTTAAAAAAATAAGGTATTTCCATTCAAAACAAGGCATAATTAATTTTAAGTATTATGTCAGATACAAATAATCTAAATCCCAAGATCATAAAAACAATCTTCAGTGTGTATCGATCACGCCGGCGCCTTCCCACGGTCCTCGCTAGTACCTGAAACACATACATAACCACTGTAAGCATAAATGCTTAGTGAGTCCCCCAATATACACTTACGCACATACGCCTTTCCAGGCCCTGACCTTCCGGTCCTCAATACAACGCCTTCCGGCCCACAACACAATCGCCTTCCGGCCCATAACATATTGCCTTCCGGCCCACATTACATACATAGCACATATAACAAGTAACTTACCATATATATCATACACATCATATAGCATAACTGACCTTCCGGTCACACAGTCAAACCCTTCCAGGTACAGTGTAGTGAGAAGACTCACCTCGTAAATGCTGAAAGCTAGCAACTCCTGAAATCACTCGTGCACAATCCGACGAGCTACAACCTTCCTATAACATCACATATCTCTCATTAACACTTATATCTTCTAAGTATGACTATCCCTAAGAAGTCAGACTTAGGTCAACTCTGGTCAACGGTCAACGGTCAACTCGACCGGACTCGGCGAGTGCCATGGCGACTCGACGAGTCTAGACGTTCTCCAACTCTCTGAGAGTCCCTACCTACTCGTAGAGTATCCTCCGTGACCCGACGAGTTACTCCTGGAAGAATCGCGGGGCCACCCCGACTCCACTCGCCGAGTCTGAAGAACAGCTCGACGAGTTTCAGTAAATCTCCAAGCTACTCGCCGAGTCTGTTCATCGGACTCGGCGAGTCCACGCCATGCAGTCGATCAAACTGCTTCCTGAGATAAGTCTCGTCCCGAAATACACAAGCATGGGACCTTCTGGACCTCTAAAGGTCCTAATACAAGATTATAGTCGTTGGGTAACAAGGCACTAATTCATCTAATCACCAAATGGGTTCCATAAACCCTAAATCCATGCACACATCAACATAACAGAAAGGAATTCCGAAATATTACCTGGAATATGCCCTCTCTGTGTCTCCAAACCGCAGAACTCGAATCCCTTGCTGTTCCTTTAGCCAAAACCCTTCTCCTCCTTGCACAACAATTTCTTCAAGCCCTAATATCCTCCAATCTTGCTCTTGATGCCCACAGCCGTTTAGGTTTCTTCTCAGTCGACTAAAGACGGACAATGACGGCCTATAAGTGCATTATATACGACCCAAACCTGAACGGTTAGGGTTTTCGCTAAACAGCGTAGACTCGCCGAGTCCATATCGGACTCGTCGAGTCCAGTCGCGAACCCGCGACCAAGTCTGCGATCCTACTCGGCGAGTCTAGGCTCCAACTTGCCGAGTCCCCTCTTAACTCACCCCAAAAACATAATTTAACAATACCTGAGATTCCGGGCTGTTACAAAATCAACATACTACACCACGGACTGGTTCACCAGGTACACCACACTTGACTCTTGGAACATACCACATAACATTTGATGACCTTCCAAATAGAGACCAAGCACTCCAAATATCCCAAATATCTGATGAAATCCTCATAAACTTCCCAACGTGACTGCCTCAAGTCATCCAAAATCTTGTACCGACACATTATCGGAGATCTTAACTGTCCCGTGTAAACAACGATGACCACCGCCCTAAGTACTTCTCTTGATTACTCGAAACTGCTGCTAACATATGCCTCACTACAATCAACTAAGGCGTATCCTTGTACTCATCCATCTTAGTCCCCAGTGATGACCCTCTCTCAGTATGAGAAATAACTCGCAACATACATACTACAAAATACTCTGATGAAAATTTCGCAACTAAATACTACCCCTACGGGGTTTACCTCCGATGCTGAAACTGAAAGCTCGTTATTTTTTTGTTCTTACAAGAAGCGGGAATAGCACAACTCTTATCACCGAAAATGACATCTCAAATATCGGCCGATTGCTCAACTCAGACTTCAATCCTCCATAAAGGATCACCTCTACTCAACCCTGAGTCTTGCAACTCCAACTGGCATCTCACCTGTAAAATCCTTCGGAACCTAACTCAATTGCCCTCTCAAGGGACACTCCACCGAAGCTAATCTGACATGGCCCTCTGGCCTCGCACTCTATCATATCAGTGCTCAGTCTAAACAATTATAATGGGACAATTGGTAAATTCAGAAGCACTATCTACTACGAATCATGGTACTCGAACGATGTTATATCCTCTCATTATGCTATGGATTCACGGTACTCAAACCATGTTATCTCCTCTCAATCTGCTACAGATTCACGGTACTTGAACCATGTTATCTCCTCTCAATCTTCTATTTAGAACCCCTGGAATTCTCCCTGTTTCGTGTATGGGTCCTCTACTTTCAGAAGTACGGGCCCATACTACCTTCCACATCTACCCATACTTTCCACACAGGTCATCCCAGATTTCCTATGTAGTTGCTCAACCTTCTCGATCACCAAATCTCGTTATACATGCTCGCTCTCCATCGAATACTTTCTTCTGTCAGCGCACTCATCTGACTAAAGTCACTCCTAGGCTCTTCTTAGGTTCTCACACTTCTTTGTCATCAGCTGCTGAAGAACTCCTCATGATGCCAACCATCTACCTCCTGAATATCGTCATATTTACTTAGTAGTTGCCTCCCATCATCAAGAGTCCCACAAAGTACAAAGCAAGCAGCATTCGAGCATCGAATAACCTCCACCGACACATAAACCACTCTAGCATACAACTCTACTCGATCTATCCGCAACCCAAAAAGGCATTACTGAACTCAGGCAACGCTACCTCTCGTGGGTATCCAACTACTCTCTCAGTTAACCTAACCTCTCATTAGCTCATCTAGGTATCTATCCTATATTATCTCTCAACTTAGAACCCTCTCTCTAAGTGATTTCTTCTTGATACTCTTACTCAACACATAATCAAAGCATATAACAGATAGCAATGACTCCTAGGCTAAGGCATCACAAATCAGGCAACTCTAACCGTAAAATATGATCTACCTAGCCTATCCTCTAGTATGCATCACGAATATCTCATAAATATCTCATAACACAAATACGTAAAGGTATTGTGGGAAATCACCGTTCGGGCTCTGGCTGATTGTACACACAACTCCAACTTGTTTTCTCTTAAAACTCTTCCTCTTTTTAGAACAATTAATTTCTTTTGAAAAATTTTCTTAAATCCTTATTTTGAGTTCAGACATACCAGAAGGTATACCCGAATCCCTCAAACCAAGGCTCTGATACCAACTTGTAACAACGTAAATTCTGAAACCAAAATTTTCATTTTTAAAACACATAAAAGCTCATAATATATTTCTCAAAAACATAATTGTTTCAAGTCTCAACACAAATCCACATAAAAATGTCATTATCCCAGAATCATCCACATAATCTCAAAATCGGTGTGTACAATCAAGTCGACGCCTTCCCACGATCCTGAGAAGTACCTGAAACACATATCACACAATTCGGTAAGCATAAAGCTTAGTGATTTCCCCAAAATACCACATATACAAATAATAAGCCTCTCAAGGCTATAACTCAGCATGGGCCCTCCGGTCTCATGCATCTCGGTGAAGACCCTCTAGTCTCACGACTCAGTATGGACCCTCCGGTCATGTGTCTCAGTGAGGACCTTCTGGTCTCACAGATCGGGTTGGACCCTCCAATCCTATATCTTAGCAAAGACCATCCAGTCTCACAACTCGGCTTGGACCTTCCGATCCGATCTCAGTAAAGCACATAATAACATAGCATATATCACAAAGACAAAAATGCATAATATCACATAACTCAATATAAGCACATAGGACCCTCCGGTCAATAGCTCAAATAAGACCCTTCGGTAACTTGGTATTAGCACTCAGGTAAGTATAGTTAGAAGACACACCTCGTAAGCAAGCAAGGAAACTGGATACCCCTCGAACAGCCTAATATCCACCTGCAAGTAATAAGAAACTCTAATTAACACATAAAGATCAAAAATTTATATAAACTCATGCTAATCCCTCTCTAACTCTTGGGATGGGTGAAAGACTATTTTAATCATCCATGATCCCCATAATCCTTGCCTTGACCAAAACCTAAAGTAAAAAAAAAGTCAACACTCGAGTCAACTATCCATGTTGACCAGACTCGCCGAGTACCCATTGTTCCTCAGAACATCGCGAAAACCCAACTTCATTCGTCGAGTTGTCTCATCAACTCGCTGAGTTACCCTTGTCCAGACCCATCAGGGGAAAACCCTAGCCGAATCGTCGAGTCAGCTCATTGACTCAGCGATTCCATTCAGTATGTATTCTCATTCAGACGTTTTAAGGTAGATCCACCACTCCAAACTCTAGATCTAGTCTCTTAAGGCTCGAATGTCACGTAAATCTTCGATCTTTACGTTCATGCATGGCATATTTGCTCCATAATGCAAATACAAGCTCCAAAAAGTGTTAGATGCACATGATCTTATCTCTAGCTCAATAAAGTTCAGGGCTTTGGACTCACAAGACCTCCTACAATCCAGATATAAGGTTTCAACCGCAAACCATGCTCAAAAGACTCATTGACACAAAAAGGATGGGAGAAAACCCTAGAAACTCCCTAAACCGAGATCTTAAAAGGAAATGATCAAGTTAGCATCTTTTTACCTCCAATTGAAGCAAAACCGTGAAGACCCTCTTGATCCAAAGCCTCCTCTTGATCCAAGCCCCTGATCCTCAAGCCTCTTCAAGAATCCCACCAAAATAAGCACCTTAAGCCTCACATATACACTCAAGATAGGGTTCAACTCATTAGGTTTTATTCTCTGGTCGTGAGGATTGATGAGGGAGGTGGGGTGGAGGCTTAGAGTCCTTTAAATAGGGTGCAAAACCAAAATAATTAGGGTTTCCTTAAACGGCTCCAACTCACCGAGTTGGTCTCTCAACTCGTCGAGTTGGTCACAAGACCCACGCGATCAACTCAGCCTCTACTCGACGAGTTGGGACCTCCAACTCGTCGAGTCACCCAGCTAAAATCGAATATATAAACAATAAAGTGTGTACCTTTAGTTTAGGATGTTACATTATGATGCGTGTAATGCACTGAAACTAAATTGTTTAGACTCTGTGCTCAATGTGCTGGTAGGCACGAAGGATTCAAAAGGACCAGACATAGTTTGAAAATGAAAGGACTTGACAGTGTGGACATAGATAGTTTCATTTAGACTGACCATATGACGCTCGGGTAGGGTGAGCAGTGAGATAAACATGGGAACCTGTGAGCTTCATTAAAGTTAATAAATTAGGACTGTGATTCAACATTTCTTCGATGTATGGACTTATTTCCTTAATTCCAGTACTGATAGGACGATTGGGGTTCTGATAAAGTAGGTCTATAGGAAACTATTTTCTTTCTCTCTATCTATCAGTCATATGTTGCTTCCTCTACGTGATTGGAACATATCCGACCTAGAATGCAACATATGCAACTCTATTTCTATGCATCGTCTCATCTATGCACTTCTTTCTATCTGTAAGCCATATGTTGTCCCCTCTGCGTGACCGAAAGATCCGACCTGGGACAGAGCATATGCACCCTACTATCTCTCTAACCCTCTATTTATGTTAGTCATATATTGTTCCCTCTACATGATTGGAAGACATCCGACCTGGGATACAACATATGCAGTTCTATATCTATCTTCTATCTTAATGATTGAATACTCACATAAAGTAAGGAGTTTTTTTGGAAGTTCTTGATTATCGGGGTATGTCGGGAAGTGGGGAATATGTTCTAGTTCATCTAAAATTAAACCATTTAACAGGTTGTCTGTAAATCTCGCTGTTAAATTTAAGTGGACAACAATATCCTTGGTCGTCGTCAGCAAAATGGTCCATTTAGGAATATAGGTGCAATGTCTGGTCACTTATAATCTGTCAAATTTGTCTATATCCTTTGTGTTTAAGTGGACCACAATACCGGTGATTGACCAGATCTGAACATGCAGGTGTGTGCTAATAAACGATATCGAATTGCTTCACAACTTAAATCCCAAAAGTCTTAAATTTAGTCATTATTATTATTATTATTTGTTAAATTTGTTCATAGTTTTACTCTATGCACAAATTTAGGGGGAGAATTAAAAAATTAAAAATAAAAATAAAATCAGAAGATTAAAAAATCCAAAAATATTTTGATTTCTGTTTTATTTTCTTTTTAGATAATGAAAAATCCAAAAATACTAGTATGAGTATTTTAAATTTTACTTTTATTTCTTAGTTATGCTTTTTTGCATGCTAAGTTTGTTTTTAGTTTTGTTTTTATCTCAAAATTTCATTTGTCTTGAAAAGTGGATTCAGATGTAGATGAGACTCAAGGAGACTGTATCGAGATTTTTTGAGCCAAGGCTCTATCCGTGATTATCGAAGAATATACATTTAAAGGAACAATAAATGAAGATTATTCTTTCAACATAAAATCTTTCAACCCCAGAACAAGGTGAAGCTATACTTGAAGATTATGAGACAAATTGCATTGAAGCCTCCTCAATCAATTTGATGCTATCTATGAACCTGCTGAAGTGATCCAGAAGAATCGGGTTCTCTATCGTTCTCTCTAAAGATTCTCAAGCTGAAAGTGTTGATTTCAAGAATCTCTATAAGAAGCCTCTACACCCAATGTGCGTTTAAAGTCAAATTTTAAAGAAAACCCTAACTGTTCAAGATGAATTCATTCATATAGAAGATTCATATGTTCATCTTGAAGTTGTGAAGAATTTGAAGATAAAGATGCTGAAGCCAAGCTCAAATCGAAGATTGAAAAGAAAAGCAAGCTACAAACCCAGGGGGAGCTTGTTAGGTCAAAAGAAAAGAAAGATATAAACCAAAGGAGAGATTATTGGGTCTAAAATATGGTTTATACTTTTCTTTTCTAGACATTTGTAGTTTTCGGTTTAGGGCCAAAAACATTATTCAGTTTAGTTGAGTAATGACGTGAAAATTTAAAACAATTTTTCATTTTTCAAACATAACATGTCTCATATAAATCATATCAAAACTCGAGTGTATTAAATGTTATCACGGTAAAACATATCCCATAATCTCAATACAAAATCCTCTGTCAGTGTGTACAAATCATGCCGACGCCTTCCCGCAATCCTCGCTAGTACCTGAAACACATATCACATAACACGGTAAGAATAAATGCTTAGTGAGTTCCCCAAAATACCACATACAGCACAAAAGCCACTCGAGGCTATAACTCGGTATGACCCTCCGGTCAATGTGTCTCAACAGGACCCTCCAGTCCTGTAGCTCATTGGACCCTCCGGTCCTGTCTAGCTCGTTGGACCCTCTGGTCCGGTCTAAATCTTTAGACCCTCCGGCCCGGTCTAAATCATTGGACCCTCCGGTCCGGTCTGATCGAGGACCCTCTGGCCTCTTGAGTCGTTGGACCCTCTCGTCCGGTCTATATAACACATAACATACAAATAACATAATGCACATAAATATCAACATACACATACACATAAGACCCTCCGGTCTGCACATAGATACCACTGTAGGAAATGTATAGTGAGAAGAAGCATCGCGGGTAATCTCGGAAAGTCTCGAACTCGAAATACTGATCTAGCCTCCACCTAATCACATAAAGTAATTACCTTTAATTAACAACGATTCTCAAGGGCTAGACTAATCCCTTCCTGTAATCTCTCAGAAGGGGAATAGACCATTTTACTCCTCTAATGGTCCAAATATCCAATTGTTGACCAAACCCTAAAAGTCAACGAAAGTCAATAGAGGGCAGTACTTGGGGCGTACCCTGGCTATCCAAATTCGGGATCTCATTCCCTATGCGGCGCGTTCTGAGATTTATGCCCAACGTAAGTCTTAGTTTCAAGCTCTTAATGTTTTTGGTTTGAATCGATTAAGATACAAGCTCATATTCCAGATCTAGTCCTTTTAATGCCCCTTAAACCATAAAGTCGAAGCCTTTAAGCCTTTGCATGGCTGTAAAGCTCACTAATCACTTCAAACTCTTATCCTCTTTCCTCATTAAGCCCTTATCGCATGCATGACTCAAAATTAATGATCAAGATTGGATATTTATGGATCTACAACACATTTTATACTGAAATGGGGTAGATCAAGGCTTATGGAGACCATTTAATCATAAAGTCAACATCTTTAGGACAAAAACCCTAAACATGGTCCATGATGCACAAATCCAAAAAGGTTAAGAATTCTTTGAGCTTTTTACCTCCAAATGATGCTCCAACCTCTTTAAAGCTCGGATCCAAGGCTTGCACTCCAACTCTAGCTTCTACAATGGCCCTTCTTCTCTTCAAAATCTCACAAGAACGCTTTATCAAGCTCAAACACACACACAAGCTCTAAACGAGGGTTGGCTCTTTTATGGTTTTGCTCTCGGGAAATGGTGATTGAAAAGTAGGCCATAATGTTCCTTTTATAGTGCTCATTCCTCATTTAGCGTTTCATGTCTGAGCCCATTACGCCCAGCGTACTGGGTAGCATCCGCGTCAAGAGCACGCTCATGAGTACGCACAACGTACTCTTCAGTATACGCAACGTACTCATTTGCTACAATTTCCTTCCATGGGCTAGTTTTCACAGCTTGGAAAAGAAAAGGGATTAAATAGTTTTACCTGATTCCTGGATGTTACAATTCTCCCTCACTAGAATCAGACTTCCCCATCGAAGTCTCACTCTGCAAATAATTTTGGATGCTGCTCCCGCATCTCCGACTCTGGCTCCCAAGTCAGCTCGGACTCTCTCCGATGTTGCCACTGGACCTTAACTAGAGCCACCTCCTTGTTCCTCAGAACCTTGACATTCCGATCTAAGATCACGATCGTCCTCTCAATGTAATTCAGGCTCGCATCCACCTGAATATCCTCTAGCGTCACTACCATCGTCTCATCGGCTATACACTTCCTCAACTGGGATACGTGGAAAGTATCATGGATCTGGCTCAACTCCGTAGATATCTCTAAATGGTATGCTACCTTGCCCACTCTAGCGGTCACCCTGAAAGGACCAATGTATCGGGGCCCCAGGTTGCCCCTCTTCCTGAATCAGATCACTCCTTTCCAAGGAGATACCTTCCGGAGTACAAAGTCTCCAACCTGGAACTCGAGCTCGGATCGCCGCCTATCCGTATAACTCTTCTGGCGGCTCTGGGCTGTCAGTAACCTCTGTCTGACCTGTTGAATCTGCTCTGTCGTTTTAAGCACTATCTCAGTGCTACCCATCACTTGTTGCCCTACCTCTCCCCAACAGATGGGGGTCCGACACCTCCTCTCATATAAATGTTCAAAGGGAGGTATACCAATACTTGAATCGTGGCTGTTGTTGTAAGAAAACTCAACCAAGGGTAGGTGTGTATCCCAACTTCCACCGAAGCCCTTGACGTATGCTCGAAGCACGTCCTCAAGCATTTGTATCGTCCGCTCACTATGCCCGTTTGTCTGTGGGTGATAAGCGGTACTGAAGTGAAATCTCGTACCCAACTCCTCATGAAACGTATTCTAGAATCTGGAAGTGAAACGTACATCTCGGCCTGACACAATCGAGATCGTCACCCCATGTCGCAACACCACCTCTCTCACATATATCTCTACCAGCCTCTCTGCAAAATAGCTCTCACTAATAGCAAGGAAGTGAGTGCTCTTCGTCAGCTGATCCACAATCACTCAAATTGCATAAACACCCCTTACAGTCCCCGACAATTTGGTGATGAAATCCATAGAAATTTGTTCCCATTTCCACTAAGGAACCTCTAGCGGCTGCAACTTACCATGCGGACACTGGTGCTCGGCCTTAATCCAGCGACAGGTCAAGCACCTCTCTACTCCCCACGCAACATCCCTCTTCATACATGGCCACCAGTAATCTCTCTTTATGTCCAAATACATCCTAGTGGCCCCGGGATGGATCGAGAATCTCGATCTATGTGCCTCATCCATCAATATGTTACGTGCCCCGCCCATAAACGGCACCCAAATCCGACCGTGAAAGGTCATAAGCCCTCGGCTTTCAGTAACAAACTCGGATGCCTGCCTAATCACCCTCTCTCTATTGCGGTTCTTCGGTCTCACAGCCTCTTCCTGGGCCTCTCGGATGGTATCCAATACCAGAGTCATCACCATCATCCTCATACATATATCTTGTATCGGGGCACTCTCCGCCCTGTGGCTCAGAGCATCGACGACCACGTTAGCCTTGCCCGGGTGGTACATGATCTCACAGGAAAAGTACCTATGCATACCACAATATAAGAACAATATATCAAACTTAGTATAAGTAAATAAATAAATACATACCAGCCACGACATCGGGCGATGCGTGGACCTCCTCCGTTGTCAACTGAAAGGCTCTCTCGCGAGCCTTCGGTGCCTTGGCCTTCACTGGCCGGGCCTCGATATCTCTAGCAGCAGGTGCAGATCCCTGAAGTAGATGTGGGCACTCGACCTTCCGATGGCCAGTCTAGTTGCAGTGGAAGCAAAATGCAAACCCCTTGGGGAAATCCCTCACGAGATGCCCCTCCTTGCCACAGCTGTAGCACACCCCCGCTCTGCACACACTCTCTCATGGCTCTTTCCTCACTTCCCACAAGTGCAGCCCCTCGGTCCTCCAGATCTCGAATCAGCGGGCTTTGCCCGCTTGGCTGCCGGCTGAGATTGTGCCGACCGCCAATCCCTCCTCTGAGACTCAACCTCCTCCCTGGCCTGAGTCTCTAGTTCGATCTCCCTCTTTTGGACATTTTCCTGGAGCTCGGTAAATGTCCAGTATGTCGAGTTCGCCACGAACTCACGAATGTCTCTCCTTAGGATGCTCAGATATCTAGTCATGCGTGCCTGCTCAGTAGACACATGCTCAGGGCAAAACAACGCCCTCTTGTGAAACATCCGTGTAATCACAGTCACGGACTTCGTCCCCTGCTTGAGGGACAAGATCTCCTAGGCTAGACGTTCCCTCTCCACAGGGGGAACACACTCATCTCAGAACATGTTGGTGAACCTCTCCCAGGTCACCGCTGTAATCTCTGTAGGAGTAAAGTCAGTCGTCACAAACTTCCACAAATCCTTCGATCCCAAGGGAAACTGGTTCAGTGTGAAACGTACCCTAAAATGCTCCGGACATAAACAGGTGTATAAGCATCCCTCAATGTTAGAGATCCACCTCATCGCGGCTATCGGATCCTGAGTCCCATCAAACTATGGTGGCGTCGTGTTGCTGAACTCTCGGTACAGTAGCGAGTCACCCCCCTGCGGCCTCGCGGCAGCGACAGCTGCAGTGGCTGCAGTAGCGGCCACCTCAGTCAGATCAGCATATCGTTCATCGAATGTCTCAATGGGCGTGGTCTTGATAGACCCAAACATCTCTGGTATCTCAGCTTGAATGGCTGCAGCCACCTCCTCGTGAAGCATCCGACGAATCTCCTCGTCGTTAATGCCTCTGCCCTTTGGTCTGTGGCGTGTCCCAACCATGATGTCTCTGAAACACAAAACAAAGGAATCAAAGACTTGCTCGAGTATACTTGCACTCGATACTCAACCCTACTTGTTCCTTAGTACCCTAAGGATTCTTACTTGGACTGCTCACTGATCTGGTGTTTCCAGTAGTACGGGCCCTATACTACCTTCCACAACGCATTGGTATTCACCCCAAGTCCTCCTCCTAGGATCCTAGATCACAAATACTCTATATTTCGCTAAACACAGGCTACCCTCTAGTAGACCACTCATAAGCTCCTCACTGCTACCTACTCACTATCAAAGTATCTCATAGTAGCAGTAATCTCCTAGGCTAAGGTATCACAAATCAGGTCACTCTAGTCCTAGATATGAATACCTAGCCTACTCTAGCATTCATAGCATATCACATAATATCTCGTAACATATAATGTAAGGGTATTTTGGAAATTCACCATTAGGGTGTTGGCTGATCGTACACACTGCTCCGTTCTGCTTGTCTCAAAATCTTTTAATCTTTTAGAAAAATTGTTTATTTTATGAAAATTTTCTCAAATCCTCAGTTTGAGTTCAGATACACCCGAATGTACATCCGAATCCCTCAAACCAAGGCTCTGATAACAACTTGTAACGACGTGAAAATTTAAAACAATTTTTCATTTTTTAAACATAACAGGTCTCATATAAATCATCTCAAAACTCGAGTGTATCAAATGTTATCACGGTAAAACATATCCCAGAATCTCAATACAAAATCCTCTATCAGTGTGTACAAAACATGTCGACGCCTTCCCGCGATCCTCGCTAGTACCTGAAACACATATCACATAACACAGTAAGCATAAATGCTTAGTGAGTTCCCCAAAATACCACATACAGCACATAAGCCACTCGAGGCTATAACTCGGTATGACCCTCCGGTCAATGTGTCTCAGCGGGACCCTCCAGTCTCGTAGCTCGTTGGACCCTCCGGTCTAGTCTAAATCGTTGGACCCTCCGGTCTGGTCTAAATCGTTGGACCCTCTGGCCCGGTCTAAATCGTTGGACCCTCCGGTCCGGTCTGATCGAGGACCCTCTGGCCTCATGAGTCGTTGGACCCTCTGGTCCAGTCTATATAACACATAGTGTACATATAACACAATGCACATAAATCTCAACATACACATACACATAAGACCCTCCGGTCTGCACATAGATACCACTCTAGGTAATGTATAGTGAGAAGACTCACCTCGGGTAATCTTGGAAAGTCTTGAACTTCGAAATACTGATCTAGCCTCCGCCTAATCACAGAAAGTAATTTAACTCTAATTAACAACAATTCTCAAAGGCTAGACTAATCCCTTCCTATAATCTCTCAGAAGGGGAAAAGACCATTTTACCCCTCTAATGGTCCAAATGTCCAATAGTTGACCAAACCCTAAAAGTCAATGAATGTCAACGGAGGGCAGTATATGGGGCGTACCAACTTTGTACGCGGGGCGTACCCCGACTATCCAGAATCGAGATCTCAACCCCTACGCGGCGCGTTCTGAGATTTATGCCAAGCGTAAGTCTCAGTTTCAAGCTCTTAATGTTTTTGGTCTGAATCGATTAAGATACAAGCTCATATTCCAGATCTAGTCCTTCTAATGCCTCTTAACCCATACAATCGAAGCCTTTAAGCCTTTTCATGGCTGTAAAGGTCACTAATCACTTCAAACTCTTATCCTCTTTCCTCATTAAGCCCGTATCTCATGCATGACTCAATATTAACGATTAAGGTTGGATTTTTATGGATCTACAACCCATTTTATACTGAAATGGGGCAGATCAAGGCTTATGGAGACCATTTACTCATAAAGTCTCCATCTTTGGGACAAAAACCCTAAAAATGGTCTATAATGCACAAATCCAAAAAGGTTAAGAAAGCTTTGAGCTTTTTACCTCCAAATGATGCTCCAACCTCTGTAAAGCTCAGATCCAAGGCTTGCACTCCAACACTAGCTTCTACAATGGCCCTTCTTCTCTTTAAAATCTCAGAAGAACACTTTATCAAGCTCAAACACACACACAAGCTCTAAAACAAGGGTTGGCTCTTTTAGGGTTTTGCTCTCTGGAAATGGTGGTTGAAAAGGAGGACATAATGTTCCTTTTATAGTGCTCATTCCTCATTTAGGGTTTCATGTCTGAACCCAGTACGCCCAACGTACACTATGGTACGCCCAGCGTAATGGGTAGCATCCGCATCAAGAGCACACTCATAAGTACGCGCAACATACTCTTCCGTACGCCTAGCGTACTCATTTGCTACAATTTCTTTCCATGGGCTAGTTTTGACAACTTGGAATAGAA
This sequence comes from Lactuca sativa, assembly GCF_002870075.4. NCBI lineage: Eukaryota > Viridiplantae > Streptophyta > Magnoliopsida > Asterales > Asteraceae > Lactuca > Lactuca sativa. The sequence goes on along the minus strand of NC_056623.2, from coordinate 94,111,160 downwards.
GAGGGATTAAATAGTTATACCTTATTCCTGGATGTTATATGTTGTAGCTTGGACCGAAATCTCATGGGTTTTTGGTCTTGCATTTAGGTTTTGGGCTTGGGATTTCGTCCATATGTATAATTATGGTGGAAGAGGCATGTTTTAGGGGTCTAGAAGGAGGAGGGAACGTTTTCGATCATATTTAGTGTTCTTGAGAGAGAAAGTAAGAGACAACATTTGTGTGGGTATGAATCTTGGGTAACCGGCTCATCATTCAATTCATTGATACACTGAAGATTCATCTTGTTCTTCTTCTCCTTCTTCTCCATTTTGATCTTGCATCATCCGCTTGATTGAGATTCCACACCATCAAGTGGATCGGATTGATACGTCAAGCGAATTTGGAGACTTATATATATATATATATATATATATATATATATATATATATATATATATATATATATATATATGTGTGTGTGTGTGTGTGTGTGTGTGTATATATATATATATATATATATATATATATATATATATATATATATATAAAATAAATTGAGAATAACAAATATCATGAGAACGTGAGAATAATTATGGATCGTTAGATTCTAAAAATTAAAGGTAAAGATTGAAAGTGACATTTTTGTAATTTCATCCGTATCAAACTCTAATAATTTAGTTATTTAGATTATCTGAGGGATATTTTTGTCAATTCGCAAAAATGACTGTTAGAAAGGAAGTCACAATAACCATTGTCCCTTAGAATTTTCATAAGGATTCGATTAAGGGAAAGTGAGTTATGAGCCCAACGAAGTTTCCAAATCATTCAAAAAACCTCAATCATGTTTTTTCAATTCGAAAAAACTCAATTAACTTAACCTTTTAAGCATATTTAAGTTATACTTTCCTGAAAGTTAAATAAGAGAAACTGATGATGTGCTTATTACCGTATCAGGAAAATGACTTATTAGATAAATGGAGTTTCCAAAATTTTTAAAAAACTTCAATCATGTTTTGACTGTTCAAATAAAACCAACGAACTTAAACAAGACAAAATTGTGATTTTTTGAACGATTTGAAACTTTGTTGCACTTTTTAGAAATGTTAAGTTCGTTGGGTTTTTTGAACAACCCAAACATGATTGAGGTTTTTTGAATGGTTTGAAAAGTTCGTTGGGCTTTTAAGTCATTTTCCCTTCGATTAATTGTCTGATTATATATGGGGCCTGCAAAAACACTATGAAGCCCATGAACCAAATTAATAAATAAAAAAAATTGTAAAAAATATCTTTACGAAAGAATAGCTAAATGCATAACAAATTCAAGTCTTGAATAGTTTTCTCTTTTCTAAGAAATCTAAATGTATATTAAATTCAAGATATACGAATAATGAAATATCAAATGTTATGATTTCTAAACTTCCATCGATTTTTCCCAATATGTCTAGGGTGGTCTTCAATTCTTGAGATTTTGGTTATTAAATCTAGAAGTTAAACATCAAAAACTATAATCTTAAATTATTTGAAGACTACAGTTATAACACATAAAAACCATGGTGTATTCTTTTAACTAAATTTTATAATAAAAGTTTATAATTATTAATCAATTATTTTAAATAAAATATTAATTAGAATATTTTAGTTTTTTTATATATGTAAAATTATAATCATTGATTTAAATAAATATGTAAACTTATTTTGAAGCTATATCAGATAGTTTATTTGTGAATTAATGAAATAAATGATATGGTATAGTGAAGTTTTAAATTAATTATAAAAATAAATTAACCACAACACATGAAGTAAATTCAAATTGACAGATGACAAATAAGAAAATTAATTTGTTGAAACAAAAATATATGAAAAATATAACAAATTACATATACAGATAATAATAACGTTTTTTAAATAATAAAAAATACATTATAATAAATAATATTCTACAAACTACTTACCAATTTCTAAAAAATTATTTATACACAGCAGTAGAAGTTTTATTTGTAAGTTTAGCATCCATATCTAAAATTAACAATTTTAGTCTTTCTCTACTTTTAACTCTAAATAAAGCAACATACATTTGACCATATGTAAAATTGGATCTTTGAGAAACAAACCAACCTTAGACAAAGATTGTCATTGGCTATTGTTAATTGTCATTGCAAAACAAAAAGCTAATGGAAATTGTCTTGTTTGAAATTTGAATGAGATTTTTTTAGATGACGTTAAGGACATTCCTGGAATAAAGGTCCAAGAATAAATTGGCAGACCTGAGACTTTAAGCAATTTAAAACATAACTAGAACCCTGAATTCCAAAACTAACTTATGATTAGGTAGACCTAAGACTTTAAGTCCATTTAAAACATCAAGTGAGAATAAATTGGTATCAAATTGGTCATAGATAAACTCTGAATTGCATAGTTTACTTATACATAAACATTCGACTTTATTCCTGGAAAAAATGATAACAATCTGTAACGCCCGAAATCTAGAAGATTAATTATGAAACAAATCTCATTTTTCTAAAGACCAAATTGTCAGGTTGGTGGTGGGAAACTCGACGTATTGGAGGCTTTTTGGTTGCATGTTTTTATGAACCAACTCGAGTTGGACGCTAATTCAGAAACCCTAATTTTAGGTTTTTACAGCTTATTTAAACACCTTAAGTACCATGTGTTTTCCTCATTCCTAGCCTCCATATCCCCAAACCCTAATCTCGAAATCCCGGAGCCTCCTTTAGTGTTGTGAGCTCATTTTGGGTGTGTTTTGGTGTGTTTGAAGCTCATTGAAAGAAGAGAAGCTTGGCGTAAGGTGGTGGTTCAAGTAGGAGCTTTCAGATCTTGATTCTCTGCTTCATTTCCAACACATTTCAGGTATAAAGTTCTAACCTTGCTTAAGATTTGCTTAGATCTCTTCTTGTGTTAATATTGTATGCTTTTAGCCATGGATGGGTGGTTGTTGGGAAAGTAGAAGTCCCAAGTGATTATTCTTTCAGCTCTAAGGTCTACTTGAGCTCTTTTGCATAAAGGTGCCAACTTTATGGATTTAATGACTTCATGCATTCATTAAGCCTTTCATTTAGCCCTTTTTGAGCTTTTGAGCTTCCCTTAGTCATACTCAAGCATAAAGTTGGAAACTTTTCGTGGTCATCTAGCTTTATGGGGTCAGATATGCATTTTGGGGTTTTGTCCTTTATGATTAAGTGCTTAATGGTTAAGCCATCCCTCTTTTAAGTCTAGGGTTTGCGTTTGAACCCATTTCGGTTGTTCCTAGGGGTAATGTTGGAAGCTTTACCCTTCTAGATCTCATTTTGGTTAAGATATGAGATTTAGAACTCTTGAAATCGATAAAGTCAGCTTAATGCATTAAGTTGTTGGGTCACGGGCGAACTCGACAAGTTGTTTTGGTTTTCCCTGTTTCTAAGTTGGTGTAGAACTCGGCGAGTTGGGTCAGTAAGGATTATGGATCTTGTCCTTTCGATTTATGTCTTTTATCAAGTTTGTTCCAAGGGGTATTTGAGGTAATCTGAATTGTAATTAAGGGAATTATGGGGTTAGGATAAGGCCCATATGGGGTTGGGTCCAATTTGGAAAATTGGGCCATTAGTCGGCTTTTATGGATCTAGAAATTGCAAGTGTTTTGAGGCTTGAATTATTAATGGGCTATCGGGATACAAGTGTTTGGTCTAGAAAGAATGGTTGGACCTTAAGGCAAGGCCATGTATGGGGTTTTGGCCTAATTTGGAAAATTCGGCAATTGGTCCTTTTAGATAGTGATCTCGGTCATGGTTTTGGACAAGGCTAGGTTAGGGGTAAAATGGTGTTTTTACCCCGGGTATGAAGTCGTGGTTATGGATTGGAACCCAATTATTAATTAGATGTTGTTTTGATCTGCGAGTTCAGAGTTGTCGTTAGGACCGCAACTAGGGATTTCTTTTAGTGCTCTTCTGCATTCGAGGTGAGTCTCCTCACTATGTATGGGTCGAAGGCACCGATGCCGGCCTATATGGTTTATGTATGGTAGGAAGACCCGGGGGTGGCCCTTGGCATTTTGTATGGAAGACCTGGAGGCGGCTCCTGACACTTGTCTGTAATAGAAGATAGTTAAGTAGCTGTAGATTTTATGCTAGTTGTCTTTGTGATAGTTGCATGGAAGACCAGGAGGTGGATTCTGGCACTTGTTTGTAAGACCCAATGTTGTGGCCCCTGGCCTGACAAGGAAGACCACAAGGCGGCTCGTAGCATAATAGCAAGACTATGGTTGGCACATAGCACTCCTATTAATTATGTTTATGTGTGATATGTAAGGCTCATGACTATGTATGTTATGTAAGGCTCATTTGATATGTCTGGTATGTGGTATTTGGGAAACTCACTAAGCTTTGTGCTTACAGTTTGTGGTTTATGGTTTCAGGTACTTCTGTTTCAAATGGAAAGGGTCCGACTTGATCGCAACACATACACCCGTGTTTTCCGCAATGTGTGATCTTTGGGAATGAACTCTGATCATTGTCTTGTTTGAAATACTTTTAAATGTTTGGATAAAGTTGCAATGGTGTTTTAATTATAATAAAAATGTAACTTTTACCCTTGATTTTTTGAGATGTTACATGTTGGTATCAGAGCCTTGGTTTGAGGGATTTGGACATACTCTCGGGTGTGTCTGAACTCAAACTGAGGGTTTGGTGAATTTTTTTATAAAATAATCATTTAATTAAAAAAAAGATATGTCTAATCAAAGAAAGGGGTGTGATGCGTGCAATTAGTCGAGCTCAAGTAAATGGTTTCCAAAATACCAATACACGTTTATTAAGATATCTATTATGATTAAGAGAATTTTATGCTAGAATAGTGTTAAGGATATGTTAAGTATTCCATAATAGGGGGATGCCTTTTTATATGCCTGATTGTGTGAGCTTTAGAATCGCATGCTAGTATTGATTTCAGATAAGTGAATAGAATGGCTTGATTGGTGTATACTGGTTAGATTTTCCATTGCCTGAATGTTGTTTGCTTTGTGCTTTATGGGATTCTTAGCAATGTGAGTTAGCTACTAAGTGAATATTCTAAGTCACATGTGGCACAAGTTGGATAATCTCAAAGTGATAGACTTAACCCTGTTGCGCAGCTCTCGTCTGAGTCCAACCGTTCTAGGGTTGAGTCTTCTACTCGAAGGATTCTCTAATCTCTGTTGCATGTGGCTATATTTATGAGGAAGTTAGTTGACATTGGTGAGAGTCCTTCGGTAACTGAGGTTTAGGTGAGGTCGGGAACTTAGGAAAGCATAGGATATGCTTAGTGGGTTAGTGGTGCGGTTTAGTGAGTTTTGGCACATTGGGTGAGGAAGTGACTTAGAGGATTCAGGAGGATTGCTGAGGAAAGTATAGATAGGTGTGGAAGGTAGTATTGGGCCCGTACTATTGAAAGTACAGGATCCATACTCGAATTGGTGAGAGTCTTGGAGAATCTAAGAAGCTTATGAAAGGAGGATTCTTGGGCGAGTTTAAATTGTCGGCTTGGTTTATTTCAATTTGGAGATGAGCTATCCAGGAGGTGGTTCTGGTTCGGGTTTGGCTTCGGGTTCCGGATTAGGTGCATGTGTAGGTGCTGAGCCGATTAGCGAGCAGTTGCTAGGGTTCATTTCATCGGAGATTTCTTGCAATATTTCAGATATCTTGTATGAGCGCTTGGACGCATTCCGTGCAGAGATGATGGTTGTTGTTGCAGCTCGCACTCTTTCTTTCTGGAAGCTTCGTGCTTGTAGAGCTCCTACATTACATGGGTAGAGGGACCCCATTGTGAGTGGGAGATGGTTAGCAGATATGGATAATGCATTCAGGATGAGTTTCTACCCCGAGGAGGTGAAGGTCAGATATGCTTCCTGACTGTTAAAGGATAGGGCACGAGATTGGTGTGAAGAGGTCGACAGTGAATCGGATGATGACATTATTGATGGTATGGCATGGGATGACTTCTCGACCAGGTTCCAAGCTGAGTTTGCTCCTGCGATTAAGGTGCAGCAGTTGGCGCGACAGTTTCAGGATCTCCGGCAGACTACTAAGACTGTAGCAGAAATCATTGCCAAGTTATGGGAGAGGGATTTATTGGTACCGTAGTATGCAAAAGATGAGGAAAATAAATAATTTGAGGTATCATGATATGATACCCGATGACATCAGAGAGTTTGTGAGTTTTTCAGGGTGCGAGACCCTGAATTATATGGTTTCTAAAGCCCAAGAGCAAGAGATCGATTTGGAGCACCTCGTGAAGAGGGGATTAGATCAGGTGCATACAGTGGAGGGTCCCTGGAAGCAACCTAAGATTTCTTATCAACGATTGAGAGGCCATCAGGTCAGGGTCAGTGCAACACATGTATGGTCTGGTGGGTCGTGTCAGCAGAGATTGTCCTTGGGGGCAAGTCCGTTATGATTTCACTACGATCAGTTGGGCCACAACAACACCGAATGTCCGATGTTGAGGGGAGGAGCAGTGAGTGCGCCTGCTCCAGCTACTTTGAGGATCACTTATGGATGCGAGGGTACGGCAGGAGACTTAGCGGAAAGGAGTCGGGTCTTGCAGTGTCAGACGAGGAAGGTCTGGACTCCAGCGGGTATGTATCTTTTGTTTTCTTTTCGGGTTATATATATATATATATATATATATATATATATATATATATATATATATATATATATATATGTTGTTTGGAATCTTGCATCTGTATGGGTAAGCGTATGTTTGGTTTATTTCTCTGCTTATGTTGGGTTATATCTTCAAGAAATACTATATGCCATTTGCATGCCATGAATCATTTGTGGCTTAATAGGGGTTGTTTCTTGTTTTGTGAGTTCCAAGTTTTCTGTTGTTATTTCCGGTTTTGGTCGAGATCAACCCACGGGCAATGCGTCGGAAGGTCAGTGTTCAGGGTTCAGCAGGTTGGTTATCCGACATCATCAGGATTTGGTGTTTCAGTTATTATGCTTCAGTTGACTTGTGTGGGTGCCGAGGAAAGTGGTCTGTTGCTGGGGTTTTGGTTGGAGCATCTGTCCTTTGGACTTCAAGATTTTAGTGTGATATCATTTTGAGCATCAGGGGTTATCAGTGCTATTGGGTTTCGGGGAGTGTTCAGTTGGTCTTCGGGGGTTGTGCGATCTTTTGAGTTCGGCTAGTAATGGATCACTAGCATTGGGAAGTGCAGGTTGCCAGCAGTTTGATCAATGGTAGGTTAGAGGGGTTGTGAATCCTTCCAGTCTTGGGTTATGTCGGCGCTTAGTCAAATCAAAGTGGGGGAGAATCGTTCGGGTATCCAGAATCAGAAGTAGTTGTGAAACTAGGAGGAGTTTCACGTTCCTGTCCGGAATAAAGATGGCCCAAGTAGCCATTTAGATTGACGATTGTGTGGATGGGAGTTTGGAACACTCCTCAACTTCTGCTTACACACCTTCTTGGTGTCAAATAGAAAGATTTGGGGGACCAAGGTTGGGGTTCCAACCATGACTCGAGTTCAACTTGGGTGTTTAGTGGACTGCATGCTCAAATCAAGTTGTGTTAAAATTGAAACGTTAGTAGTTAGTGTAGAAGTGTTGTAAGACTACGAGGTGGCCCGTAATATTCACTAGTTAGCGGTTAGTGTGGAAGTGTCGTAAGACTGTGGGGTGGCCGGTACCATTCACTAGTGGTCAGTTAGTGTGGGAAGTGTTTTAAGATTGCGGGGTGGCCCGTAGTATTCACCGGACCCTATGTAGTGGTGAGATTGTGTCATCTTGGTGACTTGCTCATGGGCTTCTTCAGATGGTTTAGGCCAGAGTGGGTCTATTCACAAGGTTGTGGGAAAGCCACAATAGGTTTGGAATCCAGAATTGGTAGGTCATGGGAGACCAGGTACAAGAGAAGATTATAGTTAGTCCTGTAGCGTTCAGTTTGGCATCGGGTTGGTGACGTGATGGTTCGGGCAATAATTGTCAGTTTAGCTTTTTTCGGAAGTGACGTGGAGCAACTGTGCGAGTGTTTTTCGGTTCAACAGTCGGTCGGGAATTCGGTATTTCAGATAGTTGATAGGTGTTGGGACCAAGTAGGTCTCGGCTGTTTGTGGGAAGCAACCAGGAGGCAGTATGATGTTTCGGCCAGTAGTTGTGATTTGAGGTTGATATGGACATATTTAGTTATAAAATTCATGCATTATCTTAATACTTTATGTTAATTTTATCTAAAATAATGAACAAAAGGTACTTAATTAGTTTAAACTCTCATTTCAACAACAAAGACATGCTCGGAAGGAAAAAGAAGCGAAATTGGCAATCGGAAGCTTGGATCTTGGATTTTGAAGAAAGAAGGATGTTGTTGGACAGCTTGACCCCTCATCAGAGTTTTGGCCATATCTCATCACTCGTAATTCCGATTGACGAGATTCAAAATATTATGAAAACTGGACACTATTTATGACAACTTTCGTGTTTTGAGAAAATGTTGATTCCAAATGAACTAGACGATTTGGGTCTAAAAACTTGATGAGTTGAGAAGAAAATTCCCGATAAATTAGTGCCTTGCCGTACACGCATTTTAAGTAAAAAACTCGATGATTTTTTTCATAAAACTCGACGAGTTGATCTGTTTTTCCGAATCTATTTATAGATCGTTTTCACTCGAAACCCTAACTTTTACTGGAGGATTTTAGCGACTTTTAGAGGCCAGAAAGGTTCTTAAAAGCTGTGGTTTTCGAAATTCAACTAGAGACTTGGAATTGAACAGATATAAATGCAAAATCATTAGTAATTTACTTAATTCTTACATTGATGAATTTCGTTTTTATGATGTTATTTGCTGAAGTCATTGAGCAAAATTTCATACTTCTGTTTAGACTAGATGATCTTATGAATATGGATTAATTAGTGGCTTTGGATTATATTGATTTGGTTATTTATCTTGTTAAGCTTGTTAAAAAACCCTTATGTGTTAATGATAATTATTTTTTTATTAATAACTAAGTTAATTGAGTTGCATGAACATCTTCTTGATTTTTTGAATCTTTTAGTTTTGTGAAAACAAGATTGTATTCCTAGTTTTGTGAGCATAACCCAGGGTTAACTACAAAATAAGTAAGTTAATGTATATGTTATGACCAACCTCATATGATCTAATTAAACTAACCAATTTGATTAACTATATTACAAGTCTTGCTGGATTCGAACTGAACACTAAGAATCATGTTAGTTTAATCAACTGGCCACCGTTTGAATTAACTTGTTTACTAAAGGATTAGTAATAGTGAACATGAACCTAATCATATTAGAAATTGGTAACCATTGATATATTAATCCATTGTACTTGCCACGAAATCAACCATAGGAATAAGTGAATCGAATCCAATTGGAAGTCTCTTTTATCATATTGTATCTAGTTGTCTTTTGCTTCTCTTTTAGTTGTTAATTGTCCTTTGTTTAAGTGTTTAGGAATTTCTTAAGTTACTAGCCTTGCAAAACTAGAGAAACCCCCCCCCCCCCCCCCTTTTAAATATTGTTTTATTTAGATAATATTAGTATTAATTTTAGTTGTTTACTGTTCTTTGTGTTCGATACCCTACTTACCTGAACTAAACTGCTAATTAATAGGTACACTGCCTTTCGTGTGTTTGTCTTTGTTAGTAGGATTAAAACTAGTACATTCCATACGTATCAAGTTTTTGGCGCAGTTGCCAGGGAACGGTTCTAAATAGTTAATTTTATTTGCTAATTGTTATCATTTTTATTTTATTTTTTGATTAATTTTTTTATGAAGTTTAGTTTTTATTTTTAATTTTATTATTATGTAGTTTCAAATTTTCAATCGTGATGCTCTTGATGCTTTTCTTGAGGAAGTAGTATAGGAAATTGAGCAAGAAGATGAGGAATATGACTCAGATTATGATTTGAAGAAATTTGGAAGATGGTTAGATAACATCTTACGTTACAAACAAGAGCAATCTGAGTCACAAGAGATAAACTTACAAGATGAAGAATTTAATCCAGAAAGATATTAGGGTCAAACAAAGAACAAGAACAAGCTGAGTTGCAGGAACCACGACATGGTTTGACCATTACCACGATGTGGCCCCCTATATTTTCGGTTTGTGTTTTGAAGCATGGGGCGACGATTCCAACTTTGGAGAAAGTTTTGAGGCACGACCCATTTCTGATTAGTATCAAACCGATTCCAACCCTTGTCAATATTCTTAGGTGTTATGAATTCAAGCTCGTTTGGCCAATTTTAGAAGGAAAGAGCCAAACTTTACGAATAGGTGAACAAAAAATATTCAATGTAACGGATGGATGGGCTTGAAGTTTATTGGGAGTTTATTAAGTTGAGAGTCCAGCTCAAGACCCGCACAAAAAGAAGTGCTTGGGACAGGCAACCCGTCGTTTGAGTTTGCTTTTCTTTTTCTTTTACTTTTCTTGTAGGATTTGAATTTGATGTTTTTTTTCTTTTTATTATGTGGTTTTGTGTTTTTTCTTTTTGTAGAATTTAGGGTGAGAGTTGATCTAATAAATAAAGCGTGAGGAAATTAAAGTGAGGGTTCTAGTCGTTAATGAGAAGAATTGAAGATTTGAGTGATACTTTGAGTCTGGTGTTTATAGTAGCTAAAAAGTAGTATCGTCATTGAAGAATATAAGGAGCTGTATTACCTTAATAGCCTCTTTGACCATAAAATCAGAACTGAAGCAGAAAGAAGAAAATTCACGTTTAGCACCTTAAACTCGTTGAGTGTACATCTGAACTCGACGATTTCAAGAGGAAATTCGCATTTTTCTGCTCGAGTCACGATCAACTTGACGAGTCTTTACTTACAAATCAGCGAGTTTCTCAGTGAATTTTCTTTCAAGTTTTCAATTTGATTTCATTCAAGGCAGACATTGGCTATATTTTTTAAGTCCATTTTTGAAGTTTTCCAAGAAGATTTTCCCATCATATTTAGAGCTATCAACCACACGAGACGAATGACACCCAAGGCGTGGATGAGTTATTCCCATGCCAAACTCAGTTGAAGATGGAGCTTAAAAAGAAGAATATCAATATTGCAATTTCTATCCCAGGGAAGTCAGTTCCAATTCTCTATTTACTTTTATGTTCTCTATCATGCATAACATGCAATGGGGACATTGCATGAGTTAAGTGTGGGGTAACGGGTTGGTTACGTTAGTTAAATTAGAATCCTATATTTAATTTTAAAAAATTGCATAAAAATTGCTAGGATTAATTCAGAAAAATTTGGTAAAGCAATTAGGATTTCATGCTAGTATTATCTTTGATGATTCAGCTTGGGTTTTGGTTGTTTGAGAAGATTGTCTTATGCGCACCATTTTCGATTGTGTTCCTCAAGTTGTTTGTTTTGATATGAGTGTTAGTAAGGAGCGATTTCGAGTTTAAAATCTAATTTAAGTGGGGGAGAGTTGTAACAACCGGAATCTACAAGATTAATTCTGGAATAAATCTCCTTTTTCTAAGGACCAACTCGTCGAGTTCATGGTGGGGAACTCGATGTATTGGAAGCTTTTTGTAACGCCTGTGTTTCCGGGCTTGCCATTTTTAGCGATGTAATAGTCTAGGTTAACCTTTGTATCCCGTTTTGAAATAATAAGAGTGTATTATTTGAGTATTATGTGTTTTGTGCTTAATTGCTTAATTATGTAGTTTGATTAATTAAGAATAAAAATAAGCGTCAAAATTTAAGTGTAAAATAAAGTTGATATCATTGGATAAAGTTGTAGTAGTTGAAACGAGGTTTCCGAATATATAAAGACCGCCCAAATCTGACTTCGTATGAGGAAGTTATGATTTATCGAAGTTTCGGCTTAGCGGTATGCAGCCTGAAATACTCGATTTGAGATCAAGCGGTTTTTAGCCGAATCGATCTAAACGAGAATCGAAGATCTCGTTGTTGGTATCGAAGCGATGAAAAGTTAGGCGAGAACGTACGTCAAACGAAGAAGTTATGAATTTATAACGAAGTTTTTCTGTCCCGGCCTATTAAAAATAAATAATAAAAATAAAGTTAAAATTAGCCGACGGAGTCTAAACGAAATTTGTAGAGCGTAGTCTCACCTTCGCGTGGATATAAAGAACGTCGAAAACGGAGTCCGTATGAAGAAGATAGGAATTTCCGAATTTTATTAAATAATTTGTATTTAAATTTAATTGGAAAGTCCGGCATTATCCGAAGAGGAGTCATCGGACTCATCCGAAGTACGCCCCTCATACTCGTGTATGCCCTGCGTACACCGAGGAATGTCGACACTCGCACTCGAGCACTTCGGATACGTAAGCAATGACGTTTCGGAGCAGTACGCCCCGCGTATTCCGAGACTCCAGCCTCCTATAAATAGGATGCAAGGGCAGCCGACTCTTTTGCTATTTTTCTCTCTTCTCTCTCCCGTTTTGCATCGATTTGCGTTCCAGAAGTACCCCGAAGCCCCGGCAATATTCTCGAGCCCCGAAGCAAGTCCCGAGATCCCGAAGATCCCGAGAAGTGCGATTCCCGAGACGAAGTTGTGTCCGCGAGAAGTTCAATTTTTGTGAAGATCTTCCAGATCTACTGAGGATTACTACTTCTGCAAGCCGTAGTGTTCTCTGGTCATCTTCTGATCAAGTGAGTTTATACTAGCTTTCATAAACACGATAATAATACAAATATGGTTTGAGTGTATTAAGTATATTGTTGTTTATATGTGTGAGTGTGTAGTTACTTTCTTCTAACGCATAATTATGAAGTATTTTATACAAAATGCCTATTATGTGTATAATTTTGTGGTTTTGTGTGTGAATGTGTATTCACTTTCTTCTATCTCATAGATATGATTTATTCTCTATGAAATACGTGTTATGTGTGTGTGCCTCATCTGTTATGTGGAATATGTATTGATTAAAGCATGCTATACAGGTTTTTAAACTATGTAAAAAAATGTAGATTTTTATCTACTAATATGTTGGGTAGAACATGTGTAGATAGTTGGTGTGTAATAAAGAGATGAGAGGCCTCGTTGTTGTTTTGATTCAGTCATCTAGCGGAGTTTAGATGACGACCACGGACTTTTCTAGGTAGTCTTGTGGGAACATTAGCAGGCTCGCCACCTGTAGGTGTTAATGAACTCGGGTGTTCATTCGATGTACTCCATCCCCCACATGGTTGCCTTATTTGACTTATATTGCTGAGGAACCCCCGAAGCATGTGTTGTCGCCCCGATGAAATATTCTTAGGCTAGGTCCCTTATGTCAGTTGTCTTACGGATGTAAAGTGAGAATAACGGGAATGGGTAATTGGGTTATTGTTGGTTCGTGGAAATTAAATATAATTATTTATTCTGGGTTGAAAACCCTATATGCTAACCAGGCTCGCAAGCCTGACCCACTCAGTTTTATTTGTATTACAGGAAGTGGCACAAGGGCATAAGATGGATGGACCATCAAGTTGTTTTGTTTACAAGTCTGTATATGTATATATTTGTTGAATGACTTGTAATGTTATCGTTTATGCTTATTGGTCTGTATCGGAACATGACACCCCGAGTTTTGATTATATAATGAAAATACATTTCTTTTATGAAATGCTTTGGTAAACATTGTTTTATCATGTTTTGTTTTTGGGAACAAATTCCGCAACTCTTTCTAAACAAAAGGATTTACTCTGAAATTATTTTAAAAGCATAAATGAAAATCGGTCTTTTCTGGCCGAGATTTCGGGGATGTCACAGTTGGTATCAGAGCATTAGTTTAAGCGAACTAGGAATGTGTAGGATTTCTAGACTTAAACTTAGAATGCTAAGTGAAGGTAGTTAGATGTGTGTCTGTTATATTTCAGACACGAGCACTAGTTTATTTTAGGAAAGTTGCCTAAAATGCTTTTATGTGCTAAATGTTATATGTTGCCATATATGATATTATTTGTTCGGATCTATGGTCTGTTGCCGACCGGATCTCGAAACTTTATGTGTGTAGGATTCTAAGCGTACGTCTACGAATTTAGAACTAGCATGTAAATGTTTCAGAGTGATAAGGATGATTTGAATATCTATCGTGAATGAGGATCTAATTTCACCTTATTCGGTGTATAGATCAAAAATGGTGAGAACAAGAAGTGGAGTTGGAAATGTCGATGAAAACAGGAATCAACCACCAGTGACTGAACAAATACCTGTCGTAGCAGCAGCACCAGAGCCAATAACCATGGCTGGTGTGCAAATGATGATTCAAACAATGTTGGATCGTCAGATGGATGAAACTAGACGGTTGCTTCAACAGAATCGTGAAGAACTGTCAATTCGTGTGGAAGAGCCTGAATTAAATGAAGGGCACTCGGAAGGTGGAAACTTCAGTGGGTCTATTGGTCAAGCCAACCCACCGATTGTTAGGCAAGACATCCATGATGGAAGGAACGATGGAATAGTATGCAAGTACAAGGAATTTCTAACTTGCAAACCATCAACCTTCAATGGAAAGGAGGATCCAATTGGAGTTATGGATTGGATCTCCGAAATGGAGTTAGCCTTCATGACTTGTGGCCGCAAAGGCAAGTTGCAGACTATCTATGCAGTGCGTCAATTCCAAGGTGGAGCCATTCGTTGGTGGAACACTCTAGGGAAGACGTTAAGCCCTAATGAGCCACTTCAATTGACATGGGCAGAGTTCTTGGTGCAGTTCAAGCGCAAGTTCTGCTCGGCTCAAAATTTGTTGGAGTTGGAGAATAAGTTTTTGGCATTGACGAAAGGCAGCATGTCAGTTGATGATTACACCAATAACTTCACCGATAAGATGGAGTTTGCTTTGCGCATCGTGCCAGACGAGTTGACAAAGGTGGACCGGTATGCAAAGGGACTCCCATGGGAGTACGAGGTGCCAGTACGTCAGGCACATACTCTAGAGGCAGCTATCTGGGCTGCCAAGTCTGTTGAGAACATGATTAAGGGGAGAACCACCGACAAGGTTGAGGTTGGTGAGAAGAGAAAGTTTGAGGGAACATCTGGTTCCAGTAAGAAAGGCAAATTTTCGAAATTTGATTCGAAAAAGTTTGGAGGAAAAGGTGGCGAAGCGAAGTGGTGTGATAAGTGTAAGAAGAAGCACTTTGGGAAATGTAGCAAGGATGTAACCTGCTACAAGTGTGGAAAGGTTGGACATTTTTCCAATGAGTGTCTGAACAAAAAGAGGATGTGTTTTGGTAGATATGAAGAGGGGCAAATTTTGAAAGACTGTCCGAAGAAGAAGGAGGCAGCTAGTCCTAACATTCCACCAAAGCCAAAGGCGAGAGCCTTCCAGATGACACTTGAGGCTGCAAAAGATGAAGCTGATGTCGCTTCAGGTACCTTTCTCGTAAACGAATTACCTGCTCAAATTTTGTTTGATTCTGGAGCCAACTACTCCTTTATTTCGCATGAGTTTGGTAGAAAGCTAGCTTTGCCTGTTGATAGACTAGATAATGCTTTATTAGTCGAAGTTGCTAGTGGCAAGTTTGTACCTGTTAGTCATCGTATGAAAAACATCTTAATCGACCTTAATGGGAATAAGTTTCACAAGGAATTATTGCCTATCGAACTTAATGGTTTCGACATCGTGTTGGGAATGGATTGGCTTAGCGCCAATGATGCCGAAATTTTGTGCAAGAAGAAGATAGTTAAAGTAAACCCGTCTGGGAAGGATTCATTTATGGTGTACGGGGACAAACAACGAGTAAATTCTGGAATCATTTCTCTAATGAAAGCCAGAAAGTGTTTGACCAAGGGATGTACATCATATTTAGCATTCGTGATCGATGCTAAGAAGGAAAAGAAAGTGATGCAAAGTATTCCAGTGGTGTGTGATTATCCGGAAGTATTTCCCGAAGATCTTCCTGGATTACCACCTGATAGAAAAGTGGAGTTCAGAATTGACTTGTTACTAGGAACCACGCCAATAGCAAAAGCACCTTATCGATTAGCACCGACGGAGATGAAGGAGCTGATGATGCAACTTCAGGAGTTATTGGACAAAGGTTTCATTAGACCTAGTTCATCACCCTGGGGAGCTCCGGTGTTATTTGTGAAGAAGAAAGATGGAAGTATGAGAATGTGCATTGATTATAGAGAGCTGAACAAGGCAACAATAAACAATAGATACCCGTTGCCAAGGATTGATGACCTATTTGATCAATTGCAAGGTTCGAGCTATTTCTCGAAGATCGATCTTAGGTCAGGATATCATCAGCTAATAGTAAGAGAGCAAGATATCGAGAAGACTGCATTCAGAACTAGATATGGACACTACGAGTTCCTGGTTATGTCGTTTGGACTAACCAATGCTCCGGCAGCATTCATGGATTTGATGAATAGGGTTTGTAATCCTTTCCTTGATAAATCTGTGATAGTGTTCATAGACGACATTCTGATTTACTCGAAAAGCCAAGAGGAGCATGGCAGACACTTGCGAGAAGTGTTAGAAGTCTTGAAGAAGGAGAAGTTGTATGCAAAATTCTCTAAGTGTGATTTTTGGATTTGTGAAGTCCAATTCTTGGGTCACGTGGTCAACCAAGAAGGGATAATGGTTGATCCAGCAAAGATTGAAGTTGTAATGAAGTGGGAACAACCGAAAAGTCCCACGGAGATTCGAAGCTTTTCAGGATTAGCCGGATATTACCAAAGATTTATCCAAGGCTTTTCTTCGATTGCTACTCCATTGACAGCTTTGACCCACAAAGGAGCTACTTATGCTTGGAGTGATAAGCATAAAGAAGCATTCGAGAAGCTAAAGAAGAAGCTATGCGAGGCACCGATACTTTCTTTACCCGATGGAGTTGAAGACTTCGCTGTCTATAGCGATGCGTCTGGGGTTTGATTGGGTTGTGTTTTGACCCAAAGAGAAAAGGTGATAGCATATGCATCTCGACAGTTGAAGGAGCATGAAAAGAATTACCCGACTCATGATTTGGAGTTGGCAGCGGTAGTTTTCGCTCTAAAAATATGGAGGCATTACCTCTATGGCATGAAGTGTAAACTTTTCACTGATCATAAGAGTCTCCAATATCTCTTTAATCAAAAAGAGTTAAATATGAGACAACGATGCTGGCTAGAGTTACTCAAGGACTACGACTGTGAGATACTTTACCATCCCGGTAAAGCTAATGTTGTTGCTGATGCTCTCAGTCGGAAAGTCAATCTTGAAAGGAAAAGGCCAAGAGCGTTGAGAATTGAAGTTGTCTCGACTATTTTGGAAAGTATAAAGAAAGCTCAAAGCAAAGCTTCTGAGAAGAATGACCGAAAGGAGGAATGTTTGGGCAAAACGTTGGTGTTCTGTGTAAACAGTCATGGACTGACGGTGTTCCAAGATCGGATTTGGATACCTAAGACAGGAGGAGTCAGAGATCTTCTGATGGAAGAAGCTCACAAAACCATGTACTCGATTCATCCCGGTAGCACGAAAATGTATAGGGACCTAAAACCCTACTACTGGTGGCCGACGATGAAGCTTGATGTTGCAAAGTATGTGGCTGAGTGTGTGACTTGTGCGAGAGTAAAGACACAACATCAGAAACCGTACGGGAGTTTAGAACCATTGCCTGTGCCTATGGGTAAGTGGGAAGACATTGCTATGGATTTTGTCACTAAACTACCCAGAACAAAGAATGGTCACAACATGATTTGGGTGGTCGTTGATCGATTCACTAAGAGTGCGCATTTCATAGCAGCCAAGGAGAAATGGTCTATGGAAAAGCTTGCGAATTCTTACGTGAGGGAAATTGTGAGGCTTCACGGTGTTC
The DNA here is from genome assembly GCF_002870075.4 of Lactuca sativa. Taxonomy (NCBI): domain Eukaryota; kingdom Viridiplantae; phylum Streptophyta; class Magnoliopsida; order Asterales; family Asteraceae; genus Lactuca; species Lactuca sativa. The sequence continues at coordinate 94,093,434 of NC_056623.2, read as the reverse complement.
CGTTAACGATTGTGTCGGATCGTGATAGCGGTTTCACCTCGAGGTTTTGGAAAAGTCTACAAGAGGAATTGGGTACCAAGTTGTGTTTAAGTACATCTTACCATCCGCAGACTGATGGTCAGAGTGAAAGAACAATACAAACACTTGAAGATATGCTGAGAGCATGTACCCTGGAATTCCTAGGTAACTGGGATGAACATTTACCTTTGGTAGAATTTTCCTACAATGATAGTTTCCACTCGAGCATAAAGATGGCACCTTATCAAGCTTTGTACGGACAAAAGTGTCGTACGCCGTCTTGTTGGCTTGAGGCTGGGGATAAGTAGTTTATGGGACCGGAGATGGTTCATCAAACTGCTGAAAAGTTGAAAATAATTAGGGAAAGAATGTTAGCAGCTCAGGATCGTCAAAAGAGCTATGCTAACAAGAAGCGAAGACCGATGACTTTTGAAATTGGAGATTCAGTTTTGCTTAAAGTCTCGCCGTGGAAGGGACTTATAAGATTTGGTAAAAGGGGAAAGTTAAGTCCAAGGTTTATTGGACCGTTTAAAGTTCTTCAGAGGGTTGGGAACCAAGCTTACAAGCTCAAATTTCCCGAAGAACTGAATGGAATTCACAACACTTTTCATGTGTGTTATTTGAGGAAGTTCACGGGAGAAGATCCCGACATAATTCCAATTTCTGAATTGAGAATTGATGAGAACAAAAGGTTGATTGAAGAACCAGAGGCAATTGTCGACCAAAAGACTAAGAAGTTGCGACGCAAAATGGTTAGGTTAGTGCTTGTCCGATGGAAACACACGAATGGGCCGAATCTCACCTGGGAGACGGAGAGTGACATGTTGAGTCGCTATCCGCATTTGTTTGTTGATGTGTGATTCCGGGGACGGAATCATTCTAAGGTGGAGAGAATTGTAACGCCTGTGTTTCCAGGCTTGACATTTTTAGCGATTTAATAGTCTAGGTTAACCTTTGTAACCCGTTTTGAAATAATAAGAGTGTATTATTTGAGTATTATGTGTTTTGTGTTTAATTGCTTAATTATGTGGTTTGATTAATTCAAAATAAAAATAAGCGTCAAAATTTAAGTGTAAAATAAAGTTGATATCATTGGATAAAGTTGTAATAGTTGAAACGAGGTTTCCGAATATATAAAGAGCGCTCAAATCTGACTTCGTATGAGGAAGTTATGATTTATCGAAGTTTCGGCTTAGCGGTATGCAGCCTGAAATACTCGATTTGAGATCAAGCGGTTTTTAGTTGAATCGATCTAAACGAGAATCGAAGATCTCGTTGTTGGTATCGAAGCGATGAAAAAGTTAGGCGAGAACGGACGTCAAACGAAGAAGTTATGAATTTATAACGAAGTTTTTCTGTCCCGGCCTATTAAAAATAAATCATAAAAATAAAGTTAAAATTAGCCGATGGAGTCTAAACGAAAGTTGTAGAGCGTATTCTCACCTTCGCGTGGATATAAAAAAACATCGAAAACGGAGTCCGTTTGAAGAAGATATGAATTTCCGAACTTTATTAAATAATTTGTATTTAAATTTAAATGGAAAATCTGGCATTATCCGAAGAGGAATCATCGGACTCATCCGAAGTACGCGCCGCGTACACCAAGGAATGTCGACACTCGCACTTGAGCTCTTCGGATACGTAAGAAATGACGTTTCGGAGCAGTACGCCCCGTGTACTCCGAGGCTCCAGCCTCCTATAAATAGGATGTGAGGGCAGCCGACTCTTTTGCTATTTTTCTCTCTTCTCTCTCCCGTTTTGCATCGATTTGCGTTCTAGAAGTACCCCGAAGCCCTGGAAATATTCTTGAGCCCCGAAGCAAGTCCCGAGATCCCGAAGATCCCGAGAAGTGCGATTCCTGAGCCGAAGCTCTATCCGCGATAAGTTCGATTTTTGTGAAGATCTTCCAGATCTACTGAGGATTACTACTTCCGCAAGCCGTAGTGCTGTCTGATCATCTTCTGATCAAGTAAGTGTATACTACCTTTCATAAACACGATAATAATACAAATATGGTTTGAGTGTATTAAGTATATTGTTGTTTATATGTGTGAGTGTGTAGTTACTTTCTTCTAACGCATAATTATGAAGTATTTTATACAGAATGCCTATTATGTGTATAATTTTGTGGTTGTGTGTGAATGTGTATTCACTTTCTTCTATCACATAGATATGATTTATTCTCTATGAAATACGTGTTATGTGTGTGTGCCTCATCTGTTATGTGGAATATGTATTGATTAAAGCATGCTATACAGGTTTTTAAACTATGTATAAAAATGTATGTTTTTATCTACTAATATGTTGGGTAGAACATGGGTAGATAGTTGGTGTGTAATAAAGAGATGAGAGGCCTCGTTGTTGTTTTGATTCAGCCATCTAGCGGAGTTCAGATGACGACCACAGACTTTTCTATGTAGTCATGTGGGAACATTAGCAGGCTCGCCACCTGTAGGTGTTAATGAACTCGGGTGTTCATTCGTTGTACTCCATCCCCCTCATGGTTGCCTTATTTGACTTATATTGCTGAGGAACCCCCGAAGCATGTGTTGTCTCCCCGATGAAATATTCTTAGACTAGGTCCCTTATGTCAGTTGTCTTAGGGATGTAAAGTGAGAATAACGGGAATGGGTAATTGGGTTATTGTTGGTCCGTGGAAATTAAATATAATTATTTATTGTGGGTTGAAAACCCTATATGCTGACCAGGCTCCCAAGCCTGACCCACTCAGTTTTATTTGTATTACAGGAAGTGGCACAAGGGCATAAGATGGATGGACCATCAAGTTGTTTTGTTTACAAGTCTGTATATGTATATATTTGTTGAATGACTTGTAATGTTATCGTTTATGCTTATTGGTCTGTATCGGAACATGACACCCCGAGTTTTGATTATATAATGAAAATACATTTCTTTTATGAAAATACATTTACTCTGAAATTATTTTAAAAGCATAAATGAAAATCGGTCTTTTCTGGCCGAGATTTTGGGGATGTCACACTTTTGGGTCATGGGTTTTTATGAACCAACTCGGCAAGTTGGTGAAGGGAACTCAACGATTTGGACGCCGATTGAGAAACCCTAATTTTAGAGTTTTTAACCCTATTTAAACACCTTAAGTCTCAGGTGTTGGCCTCATTCCCAGCCTCCATAGCCCCTAAACCTATTCTCGAAATCCTAGAGCCTCCTTGAGTGTTGTGAGCTCATTATGGATGTGTTTTGGTGTGTTTGAAGTTCATTAAAGGAAGCGAAGCTTGGTGCAAGGTGGTGGTTAAAGTAGGATCTTTCAAATCTTGATTCTCTACTTCATTTCCAGCACATTTCGGGTATGGAGTTCTAACCGTGCTTAAAATTTGCTTAGATCTCATTTTGGGTTAAGACTGTATGCTTTTATCCATGAATGGGTGGTTGTTGTTAGGGAAGTAGAAATCCCAAGTGATTATTCTTTCAGATCTATGGTCTACATGAGCTCTTTTGGCATGAAGGTGCCAACTTTATGGATTTAAGGGCTTCATGCATTCATGAAGCCTTTCATTTTGCCCTTTTTGAGCTTTTGAGATTCCCTTAGTTATACTCAAGCATAAAGTTGGAAACTTTACGTGGTCATCTAGCTTTATGGGGTCAGATATGCCTTTTGGGGTTTTTTCCTTGATAATTAAGTGCTTAATGGTTAAGCCATCCCTCTTTTAAGTCTAGGTTTTGGGTACGAACCCATTTCGGTGGTTCCTAGGGGTAAAGGTGGAAACTTTACCCTTTTAGATCTTATTCTGGTTGAGATCTGAGGTTTGGAGCTCTTGGATTCGATGAAGGCAGCTTAATGCATTAAGTTGTTGAGTCACGAGCAAACTCGGCGTGTTGTTTGGTCAACTCGATGAGCTGTTTTGGTTTTCCCCGTTTCTGAGTTGGTGTAGAACTCGACGAGTTGGGTTAGTATGGATTATGGATCTTATCCTTTCGATTTATGTCTTTGATCAAGTTTGTCCGAAGGGGTATTTGAGGTAATTTGAATTGTAATTAAGGTAATTATGGGCTTAGGATAAGGCCCATATGGGGTTGGGCTCAATTTGGAAAATTGGGCCATTAGTGGGCTTTTACGGATCAAGAAATTTCTGGTGTTTTGGGGCATGAATTATTAATGGGCTATCAGGATACAAGTGTTTGGTCTAGAAAGAATGGTTGTACCTTAAGGTAAGGCCATGTATGGGGTTTTGGCCTAATTTGGAAAATTGGGCCACTACCTGATTAGTGGGCCTTTGGGCCTTTCATATAGTGATCTGGTTCATGGTTTTGGGAAAGGATTGGTTAGGGGTAAAATGGTGTTTTTACCCCAGGTATGAAGTTGTGGGTATGGATTGGAACCTAATTGTTAATCCCTTGATGTTTTTATCTGGCAGTTCGGAGGTGTCGTCAGGACACCATCTAGGGATTTCTTTCATTACGGTTCTGCATTTGAGGTGAATCTCCTCACTGTCTATGGGTCGAAGGCATGAATTCCAACCCATCTTGTTTATGTATGGTATGAAGACCCAAGGGTGACCCTTGGCATTTGTTTGTAATAGATGTTAGTTAAGTAGTTGTAAATTGTAGTTGTACATTGTATGCTAGTTGTCTTTTGATACTTGCATGGAAGACCAAGAGTTCACTTATGGCACTTGTCTGTAAGACCCAGGGTTGTGGTCCCTACCTTGGCAAGGAAGACCACGAGGCGGCTTCTGGCATAATGGCAAGACTATGGTTGGCACATAGCACTCCTATGGATTATGTTTATGTGTGATATGTATGGCACATAGCACTCCTATGGATTATGTTTATTTGTGCTTACAGTTTGTGGTTTATGGTTTCAGGTACTTCCATTTCGAAAGAAAAGGGCCTAACTTGATCGCAGCGCATACACCCGTGTTTTTCACAATTTGTGATCTTTGGGAATAAACTTTGATAATTGTCTTATTTGAAATACTTTTAAATGTTTAGATAAAGTTACAATGGTGTTTTGATGATAACAAAAACGAAATTTTTACCTTTGATTTTTGAGATGTTACACAATCGATCATTTATTTTCCAACAACTTCATTTTCTAGAGAAAGTATTGCTCTTTCTTGAAAGTATCCCAAATTGTTGGAATCTTCAAGAACTGAAGGCTATACAAAGTTGATTAATGAACTAATAGGATCACATAGATCATTAATGAGAAGATCATGTGGAATATCAATAATCATTTGGCCATCATTAGGACCACCAAGTCTGTCTTCTCATATATCCAAGAGCCATTTTGCAAAATCCGTTGTTTGATGAATAGAAGATATATCGCTTCTGACAGTTAAACTCATGTTTTTGATTAGTTTATAGACTTTGCATTGTTTCCATAAATATGAAGAACTTAAAGAAGCATTAAGAGTGTCTTGTCTATTACCACCTGGGATAACAGGTAGAATTTGTCTGAAATCTCCTCCAAAAACAATTACTTTCCCTCCAAATGGCAAATTTGAATTTCTAGGATTATGACACTTTAATATATCCTTCAAAGTTTGATCTAAAGCTTCAAACGCATGCTTGTGAATCATGGGTTCTTGATCTTAGATGATCAATGAGATTTTTTGAAATAAACTAGCGATATGGAACAAACAGAATTCTCAGTAAGAACCAAAGGAATTATAAACGGGAGTGCATCATCATGCCGCCAATTAATATTAAAGAAGAAATCCCACATGAAGAAACATGTAAAACAATTTGAGATTTACATCTAACTATGGTAGATAATGTCTTCCAAAGATAGGTTTTATCTGTTCCACCATAACCGTATACAAAGAAAATACCTCCTTTATTATTCTAAATTGCAATCATGATGTCATCAAAAATATTACGTTCATCATGTGTTAATGCAACGGAAAGCTGATTAAACTCATTATTTAAATTTGTTATGTCATAATCTAGCTCATGAGTGATAAGACAATTGTTTGAAGAAGAAACAAAATCATTAAGTGATAAACCTAAAAGGAAAAATGGTATAATAACTAGAGTAAATTTAAAATACATTTGTTTCTATTATAAAAAAAATATATATTATATATTGAAACAAAAATACATATTTTAAAACAAATAAACAATAATGTAATACCTGGAGATTTAATCTCTGTTGTTGAGTGTAACGACTTCTATCCGAAAAGTATTCCCATGTGTTTTCCCACACAGCATCCAGTGTAGACAAGTTGTTAAAAAATAACATCGTAGAGAATAAGAACCGTAGATAATAACCAGATCCAGATTTACTTGCCTGTTTAATGGCTTCGATGTATTCTTTATCATCATCTAAGAGGCCTAAAGCATAACATGAATTTCTAAAGGAAGGACATATTTCACCATTTATTGTGCGAATTTTTTAAACGATTTTGGTCCTTTAACTTTATTTAAAAGAACTCTTAACAAATATGCTTTGCCAAGCTTAGGTGACACTGAATGAATTCTGTCAATCGAATATCCACTCTTCCTTGGCTTCCAAAGATTCAATTAAGGTTTCCATACAAACTTTGAAGGAAATTCAACATAAGTAAGATCTTTTTCTTGTTTATAAACTTGATTGCACTCCTTCTAAGATGTGAACATAGAAAAGGCGACTGAAGGCTTCTTAAGAACATGGTCGATGTTATCATCTATAGTGTAGACAAGTTATTGTTAATCTAGAATATGAAAAGGAAATCTCATCACCGAACGATACCTATAATGAATATCATATCCATAAATTTGCCAAGATACTTCACATGCAGATAGATATCTACAATCATAATGTTCTTTTATCTCATCCACTATGTCATCGTTATCACACTCATTCTTGTTTTGTACAACAATAATAGTAGCTCAATTAGGACCTTTGTTAATACTTAATATATTTGAATAAATACATGATTAGAGAACCCTAATTGCACCATTCAACATTTATGTGCGCTTGGCATATTTTCAGAAGATATTTTTTTAAGAAAAAAACATTTCTATTATCTAATTGGACACCAGATTTTTCGACAAAATATCCATGGTTTTTTTCCTATATATAAGAAAACCGTCCTTATAAATTGAAGTATGATCATAGAAATTCTTTGGAAAGCTTTTAGAAAATAGGTTATCCACCATACAAGGTCAATTAGCATTTTGAGCACCATAAGGACCATGAATCATGAACTCATTCACAAGTGAATAATGAACAAGATCTTCATCAACATTGGGAATCTCAACTTAAGTAAATTGATGAATGTGTTCGATCGTAGGAAGCTTATAATTGTGTTGCATAAATAAATAGATATGAATATGAGGGAAACCACGTTTTTGAAATTTAGTTGTATAAACAACTGCATATATATATATATATATATATATATATATATATATATATATATATATATATATATATATATATATATATATATATATATATATATATATATATATATATATATATATAAAGAAATAACAAATGTAATTTAGTAACAAGAAAAATAAACAATGTATAAAATACAACACTTGTTTTAAATAAAAACACGAAATTAATATATAATATGGTTGGTATGAAGATTTAATATTAAATACCTGCTTGAACCATGCCAAAAACTGCATTCTCTCGTAGGTCTTTAATCAACGCATTAATCTTGATCTTAAACAACTTACATAAGATATCAGCTATATCATCTGGATTAAGTGTAGTGTCTTTAAGAAATATCTGAACTTCAGGCTATTTAGAATTGCACGTAAAAGTAATGAAAAAATTAGGATATCCAAACCACTTATACAACGATATGGCATCTAAGTAGTTTTGCTTCATGTAATGTGCACCACTAGTACAAGAAGAAGGTAATATGACACGTTGGCCAACTTCTGAAAATATTTTTACTCCCTTGATTCTGAAACTTATGCAAATTCTCATAATATTCACACTAAAGAACGTTGTGTTGATTTTTCTATGTAATATAACCTCTCGCTTTCAATAATTGTATAAGCATCTACCAAGAGTTGCTGAAAAATCCTTTCTGAATTAAAAGTCAATGAGAAGGAATAATCACGTTCTTGAATTATGTAAGAGAAAAATTCTTTCATTGATGTGTTTTCATGCTTGTTATTGCTCATGGACGTCACACCTCTATAAGGGATGTCAACTCTATAACCATCATCGCCATATGGAAGTAGTAGAGGATACTGTAGAGCAAGGTAAGAAGAATGTAATTCACTGATACGATGTAGAGCTCCAGATGAAGTTTATACAACAATGTCTCTGTTATAAATTATGTAACTCCTGTGTTTTCGGGCTTGCCATTTTTAGCAATGTAATACTCTAGGTTAACCTTTGTAACCCGTTTTGAAAATAATAAGATTGTATTATTTGAGTATTATGTGTTTTGTGCTTAATTGCTTAATTATGTGGTTTGATTAATTAAGAATAAAAATAAGCATCAAAATTTAAATGTAAAATAAACTTGATATCTTTGGTTAATGTTGTAGTAGTTGAAACGAGGTTTCCGAATATATATAGAACGCCCAAATCTGACTTCGTATGACGAAGTTATGATTTATCGAAGTTTCGGCTTAGCGGTATGCAGCCTGAAATACTCGATTTGAGATCGAGCGGTTTTTAGCCGAAGCAATCTAAACGAGAATTGAAGATATCATTGTTGGTATCGAAGCGATAAAAAGTTAGGCGAGAACGGACGTCAAACGAAGAAGTTATGAATTTATAACGAAGTTTTTCTATCTCGGCCTATTAAAAATAAATAATAAAAATAAAGTTAAAACTAGCCAACGGAGTCTAAACGAAAGTTGTAGAGCGTAGTCTCACCTTTGCGTGGATATAAAGAACGTCAAAAACGGAGTTCGTATGAAGAAGATATGAATTTCCGAAGTTTATTAAATATTTTGTATTTAAATTAAATCTTTATTTCGGAGGCCTTATCCGAAGGAGTCACCGATCTGATCCGAGGTACGCCCCGCGTACACCGAGGGATGTCGACACTCGCACTCGAGTACTTCGGATACGTAAGCAATGACGTTTCGTGCAGTACGCCCCGCGTACTCCGAGGCTCCAGCCTCCTATAAATAGGATGCGAGGGCAGCCGGTTCTTTTGTTCATTTTCTCTCTTCTCTCTCCCGTTTTGCATCGTTTTGCGTGCCAGAAATACCCCGAAGCCCCGGTATCATACTCGAGCCCCAAGGCAAGTCCCGAGATCCCGAAGATCCTGAGAAGTGCGGTTCCTGAGCCGAAGCTCTATCCGCGAGAAGTTCGATTTTTGTGAAGATCTTCCAGATCTGCTGAGGATTACTACTTCTGCAAGTCGTAGTGCTGTCCGATCATCTTCTGATCAAGTGAGTGTGTAGTTACCTTCTTCCAACACATTATTATAAAGTATTTTATATAAAATATGTGCTATGTGTATATATTTTGTTGTTATATGTGTGAATGTATATTCACTCTCTTCTATCTCATTGATCTGAGTTATTCTCTATGAAATATGTGTTATGTGTGTGTGCCTCATCTGTTATGTGAAATATGTGTTGATCAAAGCATGCTATACAGGTTTTTATCTATGTATAAAAATGTATATTTTTATCTACTAATATGTTGGGTAGAACATGGGTAGATAGTTGGTGTGTAATAAACAGATGAGAGGCCTCGTTGTTGTTTGATTTAGTCATCTAGCGGAGTTTAGATGACGACCACGGGCTATTCTAGACAGTCTTGTGGAAACATTAGCAGGTTCGTCACCTGTAGGTGTTAATGAACTTGGGTGTTCATTCGCTGTACTCCATCCCCCTCATGGTTGCCTTATTTGACTTATATTGTTGAGGTACCCCCGAAGCATGTGTTGTCGCCCCGATGAAATATTCTTAGACTAGGTCCCTTATGTTAGTTGTTTTAGGGACATAAAGTGAGAATAACGGGAATGGGTAATTGGGTTATTTTTGGTTGGTGGAAATTAAATATAATTATTTATTGTGGGTTGAAAACCCTATATGCTCACCAGGATCCCAAGCCTGACCCACTCAGTTTTAATTTGTATTACAGGAAGTGGCGCGAGGGCATAAGATGGATGAACCATCAAGTTGTTTTGTTTACAAGTCTGTATACGTATATATTTGTTGAATGACTTGTAATGTTATCGTTTATGCTTATTGGTCTGTATCGGAACATGACACCCCGAGTTTTCATAATATAATGAAAATACATTTCTTTTATGAAATGCTTTGGTAAACATTGTTTTATCATGTTTTGTTTTTGGGAACAAGTTCCGCAACTCTTTCAAATCAAAAGGATTTACTCTGAAATTATTTTCAAAGCATAAATGAAAATCGGTCTTTTCTGGCCGAGATTTTGGGGATGTCACAGTTGGTATCAGAGCATTAGTTTAAGCGAACTAGAAATTTGTAGGATTTCTAGACTTAAACTTAGAATGCTAAGTGAAGTTTTGAGATGTGTGTCTGTTATGTTTTAGACACGAGCACTGGTTTATTTTAGGAAAGTTGCCTAAAATGCTTTTATGTGCTAAATGTTATATGTTGCCATATATGATATTATTTGTTCGGATCTATGGTCTGTTGCCGACTGGATCTAGAAACCTTATGTGTGTAGGATTCTAAGCGTACGTCTATGATATTAGAACTAGCATGTAAACATTTCAGAGTGATAAGGAAGATTTGAATATCTATCATGATTGAGGATCTAATTTCACCTTATTCGGTGTGTAGATCAAAATGGTGAGAACCAGAAGTGGAGTTGGAAATGCTGATGAAGATAGGAATCAACCACCAGTGATTGAGCAAGTACCTGTCGTAGCAGCAGCACCTGAGCCAATAACCATGGTTGGTGTGCAAATGATGATTCAGACGATGTTGGATCGTCAAATGGATGAAACTAGACGGTTGCTTCAACAGAATCGTGAAGAACTGTCAATTTGTGTGGAGGAGCCTGAATTAAATGAAGGGCACTCGGAAGGTGGAAACTTCAGTGGGTCTATTGGTCAAGCCAACCCACTGATAGTTAGGCAAGATAACCATGATGGAAGGAATGATGGAATGGGATGCAAGTACAAGGACTTTCTAACTTGCAAACCATCGACCTTCAATGGAAAGGAGGATCCGATTGGGGTTATGGATTGGATCTCTGAAATGGAATTGGCCTTTATAACTTGTGGCTGCAGAGGTAAGTTGCAGACTATCTATGTCGTGCGTCAGTTCCGAGGTGGAGCCGTTCGTTGGTGGAACACTCTAGGGAAGACCTTAAGCCTTAATGAGCCACTGCAATTGTCATGGGCAGAATTCTTGGCGCAATTCAAGCGCAAGTTCTGTTCGGCTCAAAATTTGTTGGAGTTGGAGAACAAGTTCCTGACATTGACGAAAGGCAGCATGTCAGTTGATGAATACACCAATAACTTCACCGATGAGATGGAGTTTGCCTTGCGTATCGTTCCAGATGAGCTGACAAAGGTGGACCGGTATGCGAAGGGACTCCCATGGGAGTACGAGGTGCCAGTACGTCAGGCACTTACTCTAGAGGCAGCTATCTGGGCTGCCAAGTCTGTTGAGAACATGATTAAGGGAATCACCACCGTCAAGGTTGAGGTTGGTGAGAAAAGAAAGTTTAAGGGAACATCTGGTTCCGGTAAGAAAAGCAAATTTTCAAAATCTGATTCGAAAAAGTTTGGAGGAAAAGGAGGCGAAGCGAAGTGGTGTGATAAGTGTAAGAAAAAGCACTTTGGGAAATGTAGCGAGGATGTGACCTGCTACAAGTGTGGGAAGGTTGGACATTTTGCCAATGAATGTCCGAACAACAAAAGGATGTGTTTTGGTTGCAATGAAGAGGGGCATATTTTGAAAGACTGTCCGAAGAAGAAGGAGGCAGCTAGGCCCAACATTCCACCAAAGCCGAAGGCGAGAGCCTTCCAGATGACACTTGAGGCTGCGAAAGATGAAGTTGATGTCGCTTCAGGTACCTTTCTCGTAAATGAATTACCTGCTCAAATTTTGTTTGATTCTGGAGCCAACTAATCCTTTATTTCGCATGAGTTTGGTAGAAAGCTAGCTTTGCCTGTTGATAGACTAGATGATGATTTATTAGTCGAAGTAGCTAGTGGCAAGTTTGTACCTGTTAGCCATCGTATGAAAAACATTTTTATCGACCTTAATGGGAATAAGTTTCACGAGGAATTATTGCCTATCGAGCTTAATGGTTTCGACATCGTGCTGGGAATGGATTGGCTTAGCGCCAATGATGCCGAAACTTTGTGCAAGAAGAAGATAGTTAAAGTAAACCCGCCTGGGAAAGATTCATTTATGGTGTATGGGGACAAACACAGAGTAAATTCTGGAATCATTTCTCTAATGAAAGCCAGAAAGTGTTTGACCAAGGGATGTACATCATATTTAGCATTTGTGATTGATGCTAAGAAAGAAAAGAAGGTGATGCAGAGTATTCCAGTGGTGTGTGATTATCCGGAAGTATTTCCCGAAGATCTTCCTAGATTACCACCTGATAGACAAGTGGAGTTCAGAATAGACTTGCTACCAGCAACCACGCCAATAGCAAAAGCACCTTATCGATTAGCACCGACGGAGATGAAGGAGCTGATGATGCAACTTCAGGAGTTATTGGAAAAAGGTTTCATTAGACCTAGTTCATCGCACTGGGGAGCTCCGGTGTTATTTGTGAAGAAGAAAGATGGAAGTATGAGAATGTGCATCGATTACAGAGAGATGAACAAAGCAACAATAAAGAATAGATATCCGTTGCCGAGGATTGATGACCTATTTGATCAATTGCAAGGTTCGAGCTATTTCTCGAAGATCGATTTAAGGTCAGGATATCATCAGCTAAAAGTAAGAGAGCAAGATATCGAGAAGACTACATTCAGAACTAGATATGGAGACTACGAGTTCTTGGTTATGTCGTTTGGACTAACCAATGCTCCGGCAACATTCATGGATTTAATGAATAGGGTTTGTAATCCTTTCCTTGATAAATCTGTGATAGTGTTCATAGACGACATTCTGATTTACTCGAAAAGCCAGGAGGAGCATGGCAGACACTTGCGAGAAGCGTTAGAAGTTTTGAAGCAGGAGAAGCTGTATGCGAAGTTCTCCAAATGTGATTTTTGGATTCGTGAAGTCCAATTCTTGGGTCACGTGGTCAACCAAGAAGGAATAATGGTTGATCCAGCGAAGATTGAAGCTGTGATGAAGTGGGAACAACCGAAAAGTCCCATGGAGATTCAGAGCTTTTTAGGATTAGCCGAATATTACCGCAGGTTTATCCAAGGTTTTTCTTCGATCATTACTCCATTGACAGCTTTGACCCAGAAAGGAGCTACTTATGCTTGGAGTGATAAGCATAAAGAAGCATTCGAGAAGCTAAAGAAGAAGCTATGCGAGGCACCGATACTTTCTCTACCCGATGGAGTTGAAGACTTCGCTGTTTATAGCGATGCGTCTGGGGTTGGATTGGGTTGTGTTATGACCCAAAGAGAAAAGGTGATAGCATATGCGTCTCGACAGCTGAAAGAGCATGAAAAGAATTACCCGACTCATGATTTGGAGTTGGCAGCGGTAGTTTTCGCTCTGAAATTATGGAGGCATTACCTCTATGGCACGAAGTGCAAACTTTTTACTGATCATAAGAGTCTCCAATATCTCTTTAATCAGAAGGAATTGAATATGAGGCAACGACGCTGGCTAGAATTACTTAAAGACTACGACTGCGAGATACTTTACCACCCCGGTAAAGCTAATGTTGTTGCTGATGCTCTCAGTCGGAAAGTCAATCTCGAAAGGAGAAGGCCAAGAGAGTTGAGAATTGAAGTTGTCTCGACCATTGTGGAAAGTATAAAGAAAGCTCAAGAGGAAGCTTCTGAGAAAAATGACCGAAAGGAGGAACGTTTGGGTAAAACGTTGGTGTTTGGTACAAACGGTCATGGACTGAAGGTATTCCAAGATCGTATTTGGATACCTAAGACAGGAGGAGTCAGAGATCTTCTGATGGAAGAAGCTCACAAGACCATGTACTCGATTCATCCTGGTAGCACTAAAATGTATAGGGACCTGAAACCCTACTACTGGTGGCCGACGATGAAGCTTGATGTTGCAAAGTATGTGGTTGAGTGTGTGACTTGTGCGAGAGTCAAGACACAACATCAGAACAAAAAGTGGGAAGACATTGCTATGGACCTTATGGGAGTTTAGAACCATTTCCTGTGCCTATGGGTAAGTGGGAAGACATTACTATGGACTTTGTCACTAAACTGCCCAAAACAAAAAGTGGTCACAACATGATTTGGGTGGTCGTTGATCGATTCACTAAGAGTGCGCATTTCATAGCGGCCAAGGAGAAATGGTCTATGGAGAACCTTGCAAATTCTTACGTGAAGGAAATTGTGAGGCTTCACGGTGTTCTGCTAACAATTGTATCGGATCGTGATAGTCGTTTCACCTTAAGGTTTTGGAAAAGTCTAGAAGAGGAAATGGGTACCAAGTTATGTTTAAGCACAGCTTACCATCCGCAGACTGATGGTCAGAGTGAAAGAACAATACAAACACTTGAAGATATGCTGAGAGCATGTACCTTGGAATTCCTAGGTAATTGGGATGAACATTTACCTTTGGTAGAATTTTCCTATAATAATAGTTTCCAATCGATCATTAAGATGGCACCTTATCAAGCTTTGTATGGACAGAAGTGTCGTTTTCCGTCTTGTTGGCTTGAGGCTGGGGAAAAGCAGTTTATGGGGCCGGAGATGGTTCATCAAACTGCTGAAAAGTTGAAAATAATTAGGGAAAGAATGTTAGCAGCTCAAGATCGTCCAAAGAGCTATGCTGACAAGAAGTGAAGACCGATGACTTTTGAAATTGGAGATTCGGTTTTGCTTAAAGTATCACCGTGGAAGGGACTTATAAGATTTGGTAAAAGGGGAAAGTTGAGTCCGAGGTTTATTGGACCATTTAAAATGCTTCAGAGGATTGGGAACCAAGCTTACAAGCTCGAATTACCCGAAGAACTGAATGAAATTCACAACACTTTTCATGTGTGTTATTTGAGGAAGTTCACGGGAGAAGTTCCTGACATAATTCCAATTTCTGAATTGAGAATTGATGAGAACAAAAGGTTGATTGAAGAACCAGAGGCAATTGTTGACCGAAAGACTAAGAAGTTGCGACGCAAAATGGTTGGTTTAGTGCTTGTCCGATGGAAACACACGAATGGGCCAAATCTCACCTGGGAGACGGAGAGTGACATGTTGAGTCGCTATCCACATTTGTTTGTTGATGTGTGATTCCGGGGACGGAATCATTCTAAGGTGGAGAGAATTGTAATGCCTGTGTTTCCGGGCTTGCCATTTTTAGCAATGTAATACTCTAGGTTAACCTTTGTAACC
The DNA here is from genome assembly GCF_002870075.4 of Lactuca sativa. Lineage (NCBI taxonomy): Eukaryota > Viridiplantae > Streptophyta > Magnoliopsida > Asterales > Asteraceae > Lactuca > Lactuca sativa. The sequence goes on along the minus strand of NC_056623.2, from coordinate 94,078,021 downwards.
CGTTTTGAAAATAATAAGATTGTATTATTTGAGTATTATGTGTTTTGTGCTTAATTGCTTAATTATGTGGTTTGATTAATTAAGAATAAAAATAAGCGTCAAAATTTAAGTGTAAAATAAACTTGATATCTTTGGTTAATGTTGTAGTAGTTGAAACGAGGTTTCCGAATATATATAGAACGCCCAAATCTGACTTCGTATGAGGAAGTTATGATTTATCGAAGTTTCGGCTTAGCGGTATGCAGCCTGAAATACTCGATTTGAGATCGAGCGGTTTTTAGCCGAAGCAATCTAAACGAGAATTGAAGATGTCATTGTTGGTATCGAAGCGATAAAAAGTTAGGCGAGAACGGACGTCAAACGAAGAAGTTCTGAATTTATAACGAAGTTTTTCTGTCCCGACCTATTAAAAATAAATAATAAAAATAAAGTTAAAATTAGTCGATGGAGTCTAAACGAAAGTTGTAGAGCGTAGTCCCACCTTCGCGTGGATATAAAGAACGTCGAAAACGGAGTTCGTATGAAGAAGATATGAATTTCCGAAGTTTATTAAATATTTTGTATTTAAATTAAATCTTTAATTCGGAGGCTTTATCCGAAGGAGTCACCGATCTGATCCGAGGTACGCCCCGCGTACACCGAGGGATGTCGACACTCGCACTCGAGCACTTCGGATACCTAAGCAATGACGTTTCGGGCAGTACGCCCCGCGTACTCCGAGGCTCCAGCCTCCTATAAATAGGATGCGAGGGCAGCCAATTCTTTTGTTCATTTTCTCTCTTCTCTCTCCTGTTTTGCATCGTTTTGTGTGCCAGAAATACCCCGAAGCCCCGGTATCATACTCGAGCCTAAGGCAAGTCCCGAGATCCCGAAGATCCCGAGAAGTGCGGTTCCCGAGCCGAAGCCCTGTCCGCGAGAAGTTCGATTTTTGTGAAGATCTTCCAGATCTGCTAAGGATTACTACTTCTGCAAGTCGTAATGCTGTCCGATCATCTTCTGATCAAGTGAGTGTGTAGTTACCTTCTTCCAACACATTATTATAAAGTATTTTATATAAAATACGTGCTATGTGTATATATTTTGTTGTTATATGTGTGAATGTATATTCACTCTCTTCTATCTCATAGATCTGAGTTATTCTCTATGAAATATGTGTTATGTGTGTGTGCCTCATTTGTTATGTGAAAGATGTGTTGATCAAAGCATGCTATACAGGTTTTTATCTATGTATAAAAATGTATATTTTTATCTACTAATATGTTGGGTAGAACATGGGTAGATAGTTGGTGTGTAATAAAAAGATGAGAGGCCTCGTTGTTGTTTGATTTAGTCATCTAGCAGAGTTTAGATGACGACCACGGGCTATTCTAGACAGTCTTGTGGAAACATTAGCAGGTTCGCCACCTGTAGGTGTTAATGAACTTGGGTGTTCATTCGCTGTACTCCATCCCCCTCATGGTTGCCTTATTTGACTTATATTGCTGAGGTACCCCCGAAGCATGTGTTGTCGCCCCGATGAAATATTCTTAGACTAGGTCCCTTATGTTAGTTGTTTTAGGGACATAAAGTGAGAATAACGGGAATGGGTAATTGGGTTATTTTTGGTTGGTGGAAATTAAATATAATTATTTATTGTGGGTTGAAAACCCTATATGCTCACCAGGATCCCAAGCCTGACCCACTCAGTTTTAATTTGCATTAAAAACATTTTTAACCATCCTATAATACTCAACCAGCTCATTATTTGAATCCAACATAAGCTTCAAATATTCTATAACTTAAAGATCAATCGAATCATTAGCCGATGTAGAGGCATGTTTTACCCCACTGCAAATAAAACTAATTAAATAAACATATGATTATTATTTTATTAATATTGTTAAAGTGATAATATCAAGTAGTAGTAAAAGTTAATATATATACCCGGAACATTTGTGTCTAATGAGGTTTCATTTTTAGTATCGTATATGTACAATTGAGAAAATATTGGTTGACATCTATTTGCAATCAGAAAGCTTCCAATACTATGATAATTTTGACCTTTAAGCCTGAATATATATGGTACATTTCCTCTATTAAGAGATGAATCTACTCTCCCACCCATCAACGTAAATGAAAACATTGAAATGTAACGACAAATGTTTTTCATGAAGTATTTGCTTTTAGAGTCTACTGCACGATAAATTCGCGTGTAACTTTGCGGTGGTTCTTTTAAAGCAGGTAGTTTTACCTTCCCATAACCACAACAGAGAGAATTTTTTTGTGTCCCTGTTCTATTGCCTCTTAAATATTCGTCTTCACATAATTTAGCATGACATATTTCGCTAACAACATTCTAATCACCATGATCTAAATAAGTTGTTAAAAAAAAGAATAATGAAATTTTTAAGTGTACAAAAATTCTAATAATTAGAACCTTTAAATCTCAGACGTGTTGTTTATTATGATTACCTATTAATATACTCGCATGTGTAGATTACATAATATCTCGACCATTAATATCATCATATCTTGTTAGATCAAATATAGGCATATGAGATATATGTCTAGACTTTCTTTTTTTCTTCAACACTCCAGAAGAAGGGTTGTTGTGTGAATAACTATGAGAGATTGCGGATAAACTGGTTGATTGAATGGCATTAGAAAATGATAAATAGTGTGTGTTCTTTAATAATGGTTTGGACCATTATGATGATTGGTACAAAATTTTGAAAAAATAAAACTTATAATTCATGTAGTTATTTTAAATAAAATAATATTATATAATAAAAAAATTTATACAAACCAGTTGAGATATTGGATAGTGGAGTTTTAGAATTGATATTAATGGAGATCAGAAGTTCGTACATTTATATTGAGGAAGTATAATAGGTTACAAAATCTTATTTTGGAAGAAAAACTTAAACCCTAAGTTCACATACAACCTAATGGATAGAGTTGATTCGAGGTTGTAGCCTTGAGAGTCCATGGCTTTTATGGATATCTCTCAAGACATTTGGTCATAGCCAGGAGATTATGGAATATGTCGGCATTGTTTGTGCCTCTTTGTAATGGTTATCTAGATGGGGCTTGTGTTTGGAGCCGCCTTGTTCTCGGGTAGAGGGATTAACAAAATAGAATGGTCAGGAGTCCTGAATCCCTATTGGATTCAGCAAGGTAAGTCATGGTCATAAAGGTTTCGTATGGTTTGGATTGTGAGGGATATCATATCATCTACATTCCAAGATGGTTGTGTTTGCTTAACAATCAGTTAAGGTAGTGGATGTCTGGATTGTGAGGAGGTGGTGATGCTATTCCTCGTAATGAAAGTTAGCAAGTCCTGGATGGTATGGGTAGGCAGCCTCCTGAATGAGCCGAATTTTAGTTCGGATCGGGTCATGGGGGAGGACCATCTGAGTGACCCAAGATGGAGATGTGGAAACACTACCCTGGGCTATTTACTGTAGCAGACTTTGAGAACGAAGTCTAATTTAAGTTGAGGAGAGTTGTAACATCTGGTTTTGAAACACTTCCATTGTTGACCCTTATTTTACGATTTGTTGCATTTTGGTCCCCTAAGTTCAAGAAGTGTGCAAAAGGAGCCCTAGTGTTATTTTCCTAATTTTGGCCTTGAGAGTACACCATGCGTACGTGGTGTACGTTGAGTGTACTAGGGTGCGCCCTAGTATGCGGGGCGTACATCAGTGTATGTTGGGGATACTTTCTAATTATGGAAACCCTAATTTTTAGGGTGTAACACGTATTTCAGCTCTCTTATGGCCTCATTTCATCCACCTTATCTGCCTCTATCCCTTTCATATGTCCTTGCAACCCTAGTTTCACCTTTAGGGGCCTTCTCAAGCTTAGAGTGTGTATTTTGGTGCCTTAGAAGAAGAGTGAAGGAAGCCAGGCTCAACTTGAAGGAGAGAAACACTTGGATATGGGATTTCTACTTCATTTGCAACCTTCCTAAGGTAGAAAGCTTGCAAGTTTATCCTATAACATATAGATCTAGTTTTGGATGTCTTTATAGACCTTTTTGGTCCCAAAAGGTTAAATCTTGTACACGGCATGTTCTTGACCTTTGAGTTGTCCTTTTAGACCCTAGGAGGGGTCTTAAGTCATAAAAATAGGTTCCAAATGGTTAGTTTTGCTTCATTCATCATTTAGAAGGTCTTAATGGAATAAGTCCTTGAGTTAAACACTTATTAGACATGGTAAGCCATAAAGTTGGAGACTTTATGGCTCCTAAGAGGATTTTAGCCATGGATTTGAATTATGGACGTAAGAGCTTAAGCCATTAAGCTCTTAATAGATTTTTGGATTTTGTGAGGGTACTCCCCGCGTACTCATAGTACGCCCAACGTACTAGGTCAACCACCCCAGTGGCGTTCAACTTGTGAGGCTGCATGTACGCCCAGCGTACCTTCGGTGTACGCCCACATACGCACCCTGAGTGGATCCGATTGAGTTGACTCGGTTGGGTTGACTCAGTGGGTTTGACTAGTTTGACTTTGACTTTGACCAAGTTTAACTTAAGGGTATTTCGGGATTTTGATGTATATCAGTCATTCGGATGGAGTAGGTGTTGGTTTGAGTTCTAAGATTCGGAGTCGGGACTTCATCAGCTTTTGTCCAGTTTACGAGGTGAGTTTTCCTTACTGTACTTATGGGTCGAAGGCACCAAGGCCGACTCATTATATTAGATATTGTGATATGTGATAGTATGTTATTGTGTTGTCGTGATCTGTTAGATCGGTATCCTGGTTTATAGGATGATGTTATGCTTATTGATCATTAGATCTGCCTGTTATCCATTTTCTGGATATATGTTTATCTGTGGTATACATCACTGTAGTGGGAGTGGGTTGAGACTGTATTGCTTTGTGTTGTCAGTCAATGAACCCGGAAATGTTTATCTTGATATGTTGTTATGGTTTACGGGGTTCATATGTTTATCAGTTATGTACATGTCGACATGTTGAGTGTGGTTGGGTTGAGCTGGACCAGAGTAGACTGAAGGCCAGGAGACCCAGGGTGTCCCAAAGAAACTGTAGGCTTGAGAGGCATACCAATCAGGCTGAAGGCCTGGAGAACATTCTAGATAGGTTGAAGGCCCAATGAGACATTCCAGTCATGCTGAAGGTTCTGTGAGCGTTCCAGATAGTCTGTAGGGTCAGTGAGGCATCCCAGTCATGTTGAAGGCTCTATATGCATGATGTTTGTTATTATGTGTATGTGGTGGTACTTCGGGGGAACACACTAAGCTTCGTGCTTAGAGTTTTGGTTTATGGTTTCAGGTACATTAGTGTACCATGGCAAGGTGAAGGCGTTACCATACACGTCCTTGGTTTTACAACTGATTGGATCTTGGGTGACTCTGATTTTAAATAATGTTTTGGAAATAATAGTTTGTAAACACTTTCATTAATAAATGGGTCGCTTTTGAAAGGATTAAATTTGTTGAAATTTTTGGTATGTTATAAGGATAATAACACTTTGTAAAAAGTGGAGTAATAGTGTTTTCTTACTCTAGCACATTTAGAAATAGAGTTGTGATGTTTCCATTGATCGAGAAAGAAACTGAAACCTATTCTATGAAGTGTTTTCTTGTCAAAAATCCTCGCGAACTTTTGAATATTTTTTAGCTCGTCAAGGAATGTTCCTTGAGAGAAAACTCATATGTTAAGAATTCAGTAAGAGTCATGTTGATCTTGATCTTGCAATATTCAACATGTAATGTGTGACATCCCCATTTTTACGGCCAGAAAAGACCGATTTTTTTTTTTGTTTATGCTTTGTAAAATCAGAGTACTTCTTTACATAAAAAAATGTTGCGGAATTTGTCCCCAGAAAAACATGATAAATATGTTATTAAAACATTTTTGAAGAAACGTATTTTATTCATTTAAAACGTTTGGGATGTCATTGTCAATACAGAAACATAAGCATAAACGGAACTTACATTTATTTACACTAGTGATCTACATCTCTTTAATCTCTCAGTGTAATGGGACTTCATATCAATACATTTGACATAAATAAACTGGAGTGGGTCAGGTTGGGAAACCTGGTGAGTACATAGGGTTTTCAACCCACAATAATATAATCATTATGTTTAAACAATTAAACAATCAACCCAATTACCCATCCCCATTATCTTATTTATTCTTAAGGATCTACCCAAAGAATCAACTATTCCTCGTTCATTTATTCCTAAGGAGTATCCTAAGGAATTGGTACGAATTCCATCGTTGTCACTTAGGCGCGGCTGCCAAAATTGTGACATTCTCTATGGGGCGCATCTGCCGGAATAGTCCTTTTAGGCGCATCTGCCGGGGTTATGAGGTTTTCTATTAGGCGCTTCTGTCGGTAGAGTCCTTTAGGCGCATCTGCCGGGTTTTATTGACAATATCGTTTTCGAGAGTCCACTCGCAATACATATCAATGGGGTTTTTTAAAGTACACCGGTGAACACGTCGTTCACAACACCTACAGGTTGCGAGCCTGCTAGTGTTCCACTGGACTGTCTAGAATAGTTTGTGGTTGTCATCCATACTCTGCTAAATGACAGGGCCATCATTTGGGAAAAAGGCTTCTCACATCGTCCACCTCTCACCCTCACCTCATGATCTATTTCACCTCTCAACTCATCATCCAACTCATATTTCATCTATTACATCTACCCATGTCTTATCCCAACATTTTCGTAGATATAAAATACATATACGGTTTAAATCATTTAAAACGTGTATAAAATCGTTCACCCAGCATAGATACCAAGTATTTAGATAATATGCAAACATAACACGTAATTTATATAAAATACCTCATATCTATGTGTAAGTTGAAAGTAACTATGCACTCACCTGGAAGGTAGTGAGTCGGCACTAGGACAGCACTTCGTTACTCTTAAAACAATTATCCCTTGACGAAACCTAGTATCATTACCACTAGAGTTTAGTCTAACGTTTGACGAGACTAATTTAATAGTCTAGCTATTATTATTATTATATAAAAATTAAACAATACTTATATAACGCATAATAATAGCCCAAACACTCCTTATAAGGTTCTAATAACATTACTATATTGTAACATAAGCTATACTAAAGATAGGATAGGTACAGCTCACTTACAACGTGTTTTCTCGAAAACCGGGCTTCGCTGGATCAGCGTTCCCGAGCCGAAAGGCTCTTTTCACGAGGCTTCGGGAGCCTCGGGGCTTCTTTCGGGTGCTAGGGGGTTTACCTAGGCCTTTAGGGGGGTTAGGGGCTTTAAAGAGAGAAACTAGAGAGAGAAATAAGGGTTTGAAGGTGTGAAGAAATGGCAAGACCCGACACTTCTATTTATAGGGTGAATTCCTGACAGACTCGCCGAGTCAGTGCCACGTGTCATCATCTGATGGATTTCCGTGGGGAGAAAGCCTTGGCCCATATTCAGTCACGTCACCCCTTTTGCAACAGCACCCTGCCGAATTCTAAACCCCGTAACTTTCACATACGAGCTCCGTTTTCGACGTTCTTTTTTCCACATGTAGGTAAAAGTAAGATCTACAACTTTCATTTAGACTCTGTCGGCTAATTGTAGACCGATCTCAAATTTAACAATAGGAGGCGTTTAGACTGTTAAATGACCGCGAAGAATTCGTAACTCCTTCATACGAACTCCGTTTTAGTCCATCTTTTTACCGTTGAGTTCCTATTAATGAGATCTTCAACTCTCATTTAGGTCGCGTAAACCAAAAACTGCTTGAACTAAAATTCGAGTTTCGGGTCGTGCACTTCTAAGCCGAATCTTAGAAAAATCATAACTTCTTCATACGAAGTCAGATTTGGGCGTTCTTTTTATGGATTTTCTCGGTTTAACATATTCTACGACTTTCGTTTAGGTTGCTAAGGCTAAATCTCGCTCTATCATAAATTCACTATTTACGCTTCCCGGTGTCATGTCGGTGTTGCCGTAAAACTTCGACGAGCCATAACTTCTTCGTTATAACTCGGATTTCGGCGTTCTTTATATGTACGGAAACCTTGTGACATATTCTACAACTTGGTTAAGATTACTTATTCTAAATAATCTTTTGTCGAAAAGTCGTTTTCGACCCCTATTGCCTCTAAATTGACTAGCCCGGATCTATGGGCGTTACATAATGATCCTTTTAGTTATCACTAGTACGCAACCTGAGGGTGAAAACTTCTTGTGTTTTAATTGACATATTTATGCGCACCTCCAGTTGAGTTGGCAAGACTTATGAGTTATATGTTCTTCATTTAACTTCAAAAGTAAGGCATGTTGGACAGTGAAAATAAAATTGATCAATATGGGTGAGCTGTTAACAACATGGAAGCACTGGTGGGCCTTTGAGATGCCAGAAGGCAAGAAATTTAATAGTGAAGTTCAGTCCATGAAAAAAAACTGAATTTGAATTTGGTTTGTCCTAAACCTTGTCTCATGATTGTAGGTTGAAAATAAAAGTTCTACATGGATTGGAATGTATGTACCTTCGAATCTAGGTGGCAAAAGGTTTCACTCTAGTTCATGAAAATGGTTATTAGGAAATACTTTCGCTAATAGATTTTAAAGATCTGGTCTATATGGATATTAGTTGTGTAAATTTCATTCTTAAATTCACAATATGATTGCAACATCCCTCTTCATATTTCGAATTGTAAGGAATTGCAAGGAATTATTTGAACTTTCAAGAGATATATTTATTAGTCTTCAAAGGGGTTAAACACACACATATACACATTTATCTAGCTAAGGTGTATAAGCTGAATAAGTCTAGTTGGAGACTTATTGAAGCATCACATAACATAAATATGCACTTCATTAAGAAGTTAAAGAGTATTGATTTCTAGCAGTCAAGTTGATTTCTGGGTACATGTTAAAGCTAGTTGGAGCATAATTGTTATGTTGGTATTACATGTTAACAATATTGTTCGTAGGGAACAATGTCTCTAGTTTTGCAAATTGTAAAGTTTGGGAACTGTTTCCCTATAATGAACTTAAGGGAGAGGGCACTCATACTTCATTACGAATCTATAGGTTTAGACTGTATTGTTTATTAGAACTTAGTCAAAAGAAATATACGAAAAGCATGTTGAAATGTTTCAACGTAGGATTTTATATATAGAAATATTATAACAAGAGATTGACCTGATGTTAAATCCTTATATAAGATATAATGAGTTGATTCCTATTTGCTTCAGATATAGGATCAATTACATATGTTATAATATTCTCATACTAGTTATGACACTCGTATACTATAAATGTTGATTAAAACAAAATGTTAAATATGAATGATTAAACGGGAAGTTTATTTGAAATTGAAATTCAAAATAAGTAAAAATTATGAGAAAGAAAAATATAAAAAATGAAAAAAATAAATTAAAATTTTATGTTTAGTTGTCAGATCCGTATACTAAACGTGTTAATTATAACAAAATGTTAAATATGAATGTTTCAACTGTAAATTTATTTAAAACTGAAGTTTGAAGTTTGAAATTAATATAGTCATTATGGTATATTTAATTTATGAAAACTAAATTAATGATATACTGAAAAATGAAAAATGAAGTAAATGACAAGTGGAAAATAAATATCTCAAAATTATGACAAAATGACATATAGCATAGTGCAGGAGAAATTACATGTGGAAAAATTATTTTCAATTATTATGGAGGATTCTAATTTTTCCTAATGCGTAAAGCATTGTGAGGAAAATGACTAGAATTTTAAGTGATTAGAGTTATTAAACAAACTGTCTAGAACATTCTAAGTTTTTACCAAATATTGCTTGCTTATAGACAATTGGAAGTATGACATTATATGGGAAGGACCATAGTGACATGTTTTGGATTCAGATGATTCTTGATCAGATTTGATGGTCATGTGCGATATGGAAATATTTCCACAATGACAGATGCTTTTAAAATCTACAAGTGAGTTGGAAACTTTAATGCAAGAAAAGTGTTTAAGGAGTGCACCTTGAATTTGAGACTTCATAACAATTGAATTGTTTATAGTAACAAGTTCCAACGGAACATTTTGTAATATCAAAGGCTCAATCTCTGTGACTTTGGAACCTTGACATCACAAATAGACAATACATGTAAAGATGAAATTCCACTACATCTTAGATAATGATAAGAATTTGGAATTGTCTAATGAGCATCATTGGAGTAATGTCCAGTCAATCTGTTCATAAAGGAATGACCATCAAGAGGCATAGTATGCATGTTCCTAACATGGCATGATTGATGTTATCTAATTCAAGTAGTTAGTTGATTTCTCGAAACAATATACAATGAATAAATTCGGAATCGTTATGGTGATTAATTGATATGGATTTGTTTATGATCAATGGGTACGATACCATAGTTAATTAATTTGTTATTGTGTTTCACTTTGCATGTTTTACTTCCATGAGTATTTTTTAGTATTTTTAAAAATTCCACATTTGTTGATACTTTTTGAAGTAACTAGTGAAATAAGACTATCACAATTTTATTGTAGATTTTTGATTGAGGTTAAGACATTGCAATTGAAATTTCTATAATTTTCACAAGTACTTTGAAAATGGAGATTTGAAGTATTGGATAAACCAACGCTAGAGATTACTTCATGGATTCAATCACAAGTAATTCTAAGACGATAATATCTTCTATTCTTAAAGCAGAGATATATAGTTCATACTTACTGATCAATTGTGCATTAATTTGCTCAAACGCATCCCATAACTAGATGTTATAAAGGGTTATTCCATGTATGATTTGATATGTAAACTATATAGTCAAAGTAATTCCTTCCTTTTACATTATAAGGAAAAGCGATGTTTGGGTTCCCCTCGGTGATTTGAGTTGATCTATGAAAACTAGGCCCCTGGTCTGGACTATATTGATGTGTTGAATTTTGTAGTCTGAATTGATCACAAATCAGGAAATCAGGAAGCAGAATTACTGAACACGAGGTTGATCATTTAATCCATGACTATTTTCATCTGATATCTTGCAGAATGAAGGAATAGTTGATCACTTATATTAGTGTCATCGACTAATTTGAATCAGATTTTGGTAGTGGCTTTGGAAAGCACACTTTGTTGTTTAGTTCAAGGTCTACACTTGCAATTGTAGTTACAGACTTATCCACGTGGAAGACGGTTGGATTAAGTTGTCTAAGCCAATAACTAAATTGGTATATTCTTGAATTAGAAGAAAATTCCTTTTTGGGTTGCCCTCGTAACCAATAATTGTATAGAATAACTTTAGGAGAGAGAGAGAGAGAGAGAGAGAGAGTGAGTGAGTGAGTGAGTGAGTGAGAGAGAGAGAGAGAGAGAGTGAGTGAGTTAATTTATTATTTAATTAATAAATTGTAGGGACTAAGTTGTATTTGTTCAATACTTGAACAAGAGAGGGATTCTAGAACCCTCCTAGCATGGTCGGTTTTGGCTAGGTCTTTTAGGGTTTCTAGAATGAACCTTATTGATAATTGAAGAGTTGGATAATTACCATATTTGAAATATTATTATTATTATTATTATTATTATTATTATTATTATTATTATTATTATTATTATTATTATTATTATTATTATGATGATGATGATTATTATTATTATTATTATTATTATTATATTCAAATTAAGGTTATTCAAGGCTTCCTTATCAGTTATAAATAGGACCCCTAGGGTCTCATATTTTCATGCACTCTTCTTAAGCTTCATAGAGCCGAAATTTTGCACTAAGCCTCCCCTCTCCTCAACTCTTATGTTTATTAGGGTATTAGGTACATGTCATTAGAGGCATCCAAGCTTTTGGTACTTGCTTTCTAAGAAACTACAAAAGTATTCAAGTTGATTGTTTGGTATAATAACCAAGAGGTATGTAACCCTACTCTTTATATGAATTTAGATTTTCATAGCCTACCTAAAGGATTTCTTGATATTCATAGTTTATTTTTATCAATAGAGAAAACATAGATAATTTCTAGGTTGCATATGAACTTAAGGGTTTAAGTGTTTTTCTGCCACATAATTTTTTTATATAACCTAGAAAACCCATTACTTATGACTTGAGATGCTTATGTGCTCCCGGATCTTCTTCCTCAACATATCATGGCAGTGAGCCATCCGCATCTTGTAACATCCATAAAAATTCATAAAATTTAAACTTTTCAAAACAACCTTTTTCTAAAAAAGTGTTTACAAAAACCATTGCTCCCATAAAATTATTTAAATATCAGAATCGCCTTCAACATATTTTTTAAAACATTCACATTATCAAATTTCCTAGAAATCCTAAGTCCAAAACGTGAGGATGTGTACAGTCACACCTTCACCTAGACACGAGCCACTGAAGTACCTCAAACCATAAACCAAAACTGTAACCACGAAGCTTAGTGAGTTCCCCCAAAATACCAACACTCAAACAGATAACATATACAAATAACAATATGTGTTGGGTCCATAACTATAAGATTGGATTACCCCTTGAGCCCACAGTATAAGCCTGGACTGCCCATCAGGCCCACAACTCATTTATGGCTTGCTCTTGAGCCCAAATCATAAGTCTAGCTGGCCCTTGGACCCACGGCTTATGTATGGCTTGCTCCCTCAGTCCTTGGACTGGAATACCAATTAATAGCCCTCAGTACGAGTCAGGCATACCACCCGGTCCTCAGCTCATATGTGGAATGCCACTGACTCCTCAGTATGAGTCTGGTTTGCCCTACTTGGCCCTCAGATCATCTCTATAATGCTAATGAGTCTGACATGCCCTCCCAGGCCCTCTGGTCATATCTAGGATACTCCATGGTTTGTTGGCTAGAGTACAAAGCAGTACAACCTCAACCTAACCCACACAATATGTCGACATATAACAGATATTATCATATATACAATTAAATAAACTGTATCAAAGGTAGTCCTACAGGTCTACCAGACTAACATATCAAGACCAACATAATTAGACTAGCATGCATACCTATTCCATACTCGGCATATCAACAATATCATGTTATCAAACCAAAGGGGTTAGCCCTGGTGCCTTCAACCCGAAAGTACAGTGAAGAAACTCGCTTCGAATGAAGAAGCTCCGCGAAATAATCCCCTAGCTGTTGCCCTGCCGGCTTCCTGAGCTATCTATACCAACAACACATCCAATTAGCAATTGGGTTCCATGCTATAATCCTCAATCCTTACTTAAGGTAAAGTGACCATTTTACCCTTGACCCAACATGAACCAAAAGATCCACAAAGGAATACTAATGGCCCAATTTTCCAAATTGGGCGCAACCCAATATGGGCCTTATTCTAATCCGATAATTTTACTTATTACAATTCAGATTTTCTCAAGTACCCCTTAGGATAAAACTTGTTCAAAGACATATATAGAAATTCAAAGCCAATGATCCAAGTTGATCCAACTCACCGAGTTGTCCTTTAGCTTGTCGAGTTTCTCCATCAACTGCACAGATCGGGAGAAACCAAGTCAACTCGCCGAATTAACCATCAAACTCGCTGAGTTCCTCTATCAATCTAAGAATGTCGGGGAAAACCGAGCCAACTCGCCAAGTTCGCTAGAAACCTATATCTTAATACATAAAGCACTTAATCCATAAGGACACGACTACAAAACATAGATCTTAATTCCTTGAGTTGGAAAACCACATAAAGTTGTCAACTTTACGTTCAGCACATCTAAAAGAAGCTCTTAAGATTAGAATGGACTAAATAATTGACTTAATGCATGCATGACACCAAAATCCTCATAAAGTTTGAACCTTTAAGCTCAAGGGTACCAAAACCAACTCAGATATGAAAGAACAACCCCTTCAATGACTTCACTCCATCATCATCCCCAAAAAGAGGCCAAAACACAACAAAATCCAAAATGAGGAGACCTAATCATCTACAAATCAAGGTATGAACTTGATACCTTAAAGTGACTGCAAGAAATGGAGTGATTGTGGATCCAAGACATCCTTCTCCAAGCTAGAAACTTCAAAATCTTCTTAATTCCTTTACAATACCAAAAATGAACACCAAACTTCCTTCCAAGGCTCAAATACTTGACAATGGAGGCTACAACTCGTTTTAGGGTTTTGATAATAATGGAGGCTGATAAGGAGGCCAGAAAAAGGACTTAAGGCCGTTAAATAGGGTGCAAGACCCTAAAAATTAAGGTTTCCTTCCCAGCTGCCAACTCGCCGCGTTGAGGCTCCTCAAATCGTCGAGTCGGTTCATTTAATTCCTACGATTCTTCCATCTTCAAAACATTGAGTTGGTCCCTCCAAATCGTCGATTTGACCTAGAAATAGGGTTATTCTCAATAATTTCTTTTCAATATTTTAAACATTACAACTCTCCTCGACTTAAATTAGATTTCATCCTCGAAATCGTTCTTTACTAACACCCATAACAAAACAACACTTGAGGAACAAACCCGAACATTCTGCACATAAAATGACTTTCCCAAAACAATCAAACCCAAGAAGAAACTGCCAACCTGAAGAAGAACAACCCATAATCCCATGTGAAGACCCAACCTTATATATATCTTAACTTGGGTATCGAATTGGTCTGGCTCCCTGACAGGCCTCCCAAACTGAACCAATTTCTAAAACCATGACACTTATCCATCGAACGATCTATTCAACCTTTGATGATAATGATTCCACAAACACAAGAGATACAAAATACAGACTTCCTTGACTATTGGGCCAATACACTGCTGCTAAGAGCCTAAAACCTCATCAGCTGTAATTCATTCCAAAGATGGAGCCATCCTGGAGCGCATACACATAAACTATATTCTGAACCCTCCAACTAATGCCTTTATCATACAGATTTCTTAACCACCTCCGCCCTGGATACAGATCTTGCACGAACCCACTCGCGATTCCTAACACGAGTTTCCACCAAAAGCCTACTCGAGAATGGCTACCCATGATACCTCCTCACGGAACCATCCCTAAAACTAATGAATATCCATTTGAATCTACCTTCAATCCCTAATTGGGACACTACCATAACCTAGAAGAATGATCCACAAAACACACCGACCGTGAACTTCACCCAAGCCGAAACCATATGATAAACCCTAAATCTTAACAACCCTTGACTTTTTGCAATGCCATTACCAACCATTGCTTCGATGAGCAATGACAATTAAACCAAGAGCTTATGTGATACATCCAACCCTTACCGACATCGGTGCACCTTCACCCGGGCATCCACTCGAGACAATCACCAAGAGCTTTATGAATTACGACTGCATAAGCAATTTCCAACTTGAGAATCACAAATCTAACAACAACTTCCGAACAAATGGAATTATAATGCATACAACATGTTGAGACTTTCTAATACCTGACTGATACTTCCCTCAATCCTTACTGCTCCCTTTATCCAACCAACAGATTTACGACTCGCCTAACCCCCATCAACGCGTCCACAACGAAAGCACTACAGGCTGAAGAAATGAACTATCATGATCACTAGGCATGTAGCCTGTGACTAGAATACACCTACAAGGTCCTCAGCACAGGTCTGGATTGCCTTTGAGCCCATGGCATGAGTCTGGTATGCCCTCCATCGCCCTCAGCCCATTACTGGAATTTTACCGATAACCTACCGACACTGTCCTCATCGCATCAGTCACCCAACACTCTGGGCCTGAAGATACTCATCTCCTTCCATTTCCCTAAAGGGACCTAATAAATGTCCCACACAACATTAAATGAGCACAACAATGTTGAACCCTACCATGCATGATTCACTTTATAGAACAAGTTGCTACCTAAGCAAAACCTTACAAAACCATGGTCGCACACGACCCGAAGATAGGATAATGGTCGAACTCTTGGTCCAATATAAAGGCTATAACCCAAACGAACCATGCACATAATTCGAACCAAGCCCCGATGCTACCTTGTAGAGCCCACAGCTATACACAAAGAATTCCCACCATGCACATTCTTAAGGAACCCCGAAAGTTGACTCTGAACGGATTCTACCAACACAAAACTAGCTCAACATGACTTCGAATGCGATCCCGATAGTTACCAAAACCTGAGTCTGCTACGGATCAGAATTCCGCTTCACTAATGAGGGTAAACATACCCAAGGACCAAGGGAACATAAACACACTGCACATGAGGGTAGTTGACGCATTCCTTGATCTTTAACTGTCACCACTTAAATCCTTCGGAGAATTCCCACTGAATGATGAACTCAACAATCAATGGTCTAGGACACCTTAACACCTAAACCAGAGAACCACAAACCCACACGGAGCAGAACATACCCAATTCTGGAAAGAGTTCACGGATCAACATCTACCCAACAAATCTAAAAGCAGCAATCCGAATACTGAGATGAAAAAACCCTAAATGATTGACACTCAACCTGAGAATCCTAGTTCTCCCCCACTTAGAACTTGAACCACCGCCCACTGGTGGTGAAACCAAAACATAACCCAACCAGTCTAAACAGATACAGCCTTACTTTCCCATGGATTGAATGACATACGCAAAATAGTCCTCTAGATACGGATCAAACGAACCCCAAGAGAAACCTGAATTTCAGCCGAAGGCCTCTGAATTTCCCAATTATAACCACTTTCAAAGCATAAGCAACTACTGATTTACAATCCAGACATACCTTCTTTTCTTGCAATCCAACTACAATCCGACACCTGGCTTTCCTACCTCCCAAGAATATGGGCACTTGCTCGCATTGCTAAGGTACTCATGCCACATCAATCCATCTGGGCACCCGATGTTGACGTACTAACACCAACGACTACGACCAAGAGATCCCATGCTTAGAATCCAACCTAACTCGGGAGGTCACAAGCCTGCCCACTCCTTCTAACTCGAAAAAACTAAAGTGCGATATTTTTGCCACATATAACAAAAATCTAATCCGACCATTCGCCACTTAAATCCCAGATGCAATTTCCAAGTCGGTCATATCAACTATTCCCCCCCCCCCCCTGTCGGGGGAACAAGGCACAACCTCTAACAAAACCCTTGAGACTTCCAACCAATACTCATCTGGGTCTGAACCACTCAACCCACATCAATATTGCCATAATGCCTGAACTAACACAGAACCCATCCTCACTTGAGCAGCCCAAGCCAAAAGATCGAAAGATATAGAACCACTGCCTCGAACCATGGTATCCAATTGTGCTATCTTCCCTGAACAGTCCTTAAAATCCTTGAAATCTTCCTTGAATCGAGTATAGATCATGTGCTTCCAGTAGTATGGGCCCAATACTACCTTCCACACCTATCCATACTTTCCTCAAGAATCATCTTGGGTCCTCTAAGACCTAGTCATAGAATACTCTTGAAACCTGGTCAAAAACGAAACAACTGTACTAGAATACTCCCTAGGCTGTCCTAGGGTTCGAAACTTCTCTTCCATTAGCTGCTGAAGAACTCCTCACAATGTCAATTAGTTATTCCATGAATACAATCGAATGCAACAAAGATAATATAATCCTTCGAGTAACAGACTCGTCCATACAACGGTTTGACTCAAATGAGATCTGCGCAGCAAGGTCAAATCCGTCATTATGAGATTATCCAACCTTTTTCACATGTGACTTGACATATTCACCTATTAGCTAACTCACATCACTCATGAGTTCCACAAAGCACAAAGCAAGCAGCATTCGTGTAGAGGAGCCGACTGGCACTAAAATACAATAAAATCAAACAAATCCTCATGCAAAATCCTCGATCTTGAACTCCCATACCATGGGTGCACCTGCTCCCTGCTCTCACTCTCCCAGAGTGGCTAATAATTCCTCGCACTAACCTGCTAATGACTGCACCCACTTATGAAACTTCCACCAACCCTGCATCACTCGTGTATGCTATCCATACATAACGCTAGATCTCATAGACAGTCGAATACTTAATCCTAACATATGCCCTTCATTAAAAAAGAACAGGAAATAAGGCCAAACCAAACATTCTCAGACTATAGAATCTTAGATATGTACAGCTATGATGCACATACTAAGCAACTACAATAATGATGTCAATTCCATAAAAGAAAGGTCATAGGCTATCAGGCATCATATAATCAAGCAATTCTATCATGCAATTCCTGAAGATCCCTAGCCTATCACTAGCATGTTGTTCTAACATATCACAATATCAAATAAAAATATGGTATTTTGGGGTCTACTTACTGGCTCCGGCTGATCCTACACATCGTATCCTCCTTGAGTATTTTGAAAACCATTTGAAAAAATAATTTTGAAAATCTTTTCCTTAGTTTGAGACTGGATTCACACGAGTGTTCCTCCAATTCACTCAAACAAAGGCTCTGATACGAACTTGTAACATCCATAAAAATTCATAAAATTTAAACTTTTCAAAAAACCCTTTTTCTAAAGAAGGGTTTACAAAAACCATTGTTCCCATAACATTATTTAAAAATCAGAATCGCTTTCATCATAGTTTTCAAAACATTCACAGTATCGGAGTTTCCCAAAAATCATAAGTCCAAAACGCAAGGATATGTATAGTCACGTCTTCACCTTAACACGATCCACTGAAGTACCTGAAACCATAAACCAAAACTGTAAACACGAAGTTTGGTGAGTTCTCCCAAAATACCAACACCCAAACATATAACATATACAAATAACATGTATTAGGACCACAACTAAAAGCCTGGATTACCCCTTGAGCCCGTAGTATAAGTTTGGATTGCCCATCAGGCCCACAACTCATATATGGCTTGCTCTTGAGCCCACAGCATAAATTTGGCTTGCCCTTGGGCCCACAACTTATGTTTGACTTGCTCCCTTAGTCCTTGGACTGGATTACCAACGAATAGCCCTCAGTACGAGTCTGACATACCACCTGGTACTCAGGTCATATCTGGAATGCCACTGAGCCCTCAGTATGAGTCTGGTTTGCCCTACCAGGCCCTCATCTCATATTCGGAATGCTAATGAGTCCTCAGTATGAGTCTGGCATGTCCTCCCAGCCCCTCTGGTCATATCTAGCATACTCCATGGTTTTTTTAGCTACAACACAAAGTAGTACAACCTCAACCCAACCCACATAATATGTCTACACATAACAGATAATATCACATAAAGATAAGCAAATAGTATCACAGGTAGTCCTATAGATCTACCAGACTAACATATTAAGACCAGCATAATCAGACTAGCATGCATATCTATTCCATACTCGAAATATCAACAATATCAGGTTATCAAACCAAAGGGGCCGACCCTGGTGCCTTCGACCCAAAAGTACAGTGAGGAAAACTCACTTCGAATGCTGAAGCTCCCCGAAATAATCCCTTGTTGCTGCTCTGCCGGCTTCCCAAGCTATCAATACCAATGACACACCCAATTATCAATTGGGTTCCATGCTATAATCCATAATCCTTACTTGGGGTAAAATTACCATTTTACCCCTGACCCAACATGAACCAAAACAGATGCCAAAGCCAAAAGATCCACAAAGGCCCACTAATGACCCAATTTTTCAAATTGGGCCCAACCCCATATGGGCCTTTTTCTAAGCCCATAATTTTACTTATTACAATTCAGATTTTCTCAAGTACCCCTTGGGATAAAACTTGTTAAAAGACATAAATCGAAAGTCAAAGTTTACACTTTTAGGCTCAAGGATACCAAAACCAACTCAGATCTGAAAGAACAACCCCTCCAATGACTTCACTCCATCATCATCCCCAAAAAGACGCCAAAACACAACAAAACCCAAAATGAGGAGATCTAATCATCTATAAATCAATGTATTCACTTGATACCTTACACTGACTGCAAGAAATAGAGTGATTCTGGATCCAAGACTTCCTTCTCCAAGTTAGAAACTTCAAGATCTTCTTAATTCCTTCATAGTGCACAAAATGAACACCAAACTTCCATCCAAGGCTCAAAAACTTGAAAATGGAGGCTACAACTTGTTTTAGGGTTTTGATAACTGTGGAGGCTGATAAGGAGGCCAGAAAAAGGACTTAAGGCCTTTAAATAGGGTGTAAAACCCTAAAAATTAGGGTTTCCTTCCTAGCTGCCAACTCGCCGAGTTGAGGCTCCACAACTCATTGAGTTTGTTCATTTCATTATTGTGATTCCTCCATCTTCAACATGTCGAGTTGGTGGTCGAGTTAACCGATAAATAGGGTTATTCTCAACAATTTATATTCAAGATTTCGGATGATACACATCTTCTGCGTAATCGCATATTGTGAGCAAAGCAATGCTCTCCCTCTCTCTCTTTCTCTCTGAACTTGGCAATGATATCGGCCACCATCTCAGTAGTATGCACACTGCCAACTACTCCCATTCTAACAGTTCAATCTCAATCGCTGACACAAAATCTCTCTTGAATCTGGCAAAAAAATCATCCCATGTCATTGAATCGAGTACACCTGGTTCGAGACTCTCAACAACCTCACACCACCAATCCCTAGCTCCATCGTGCCAAATACATGTTGCAAATCTGACCTTGGCCTCCATCGGACATTAGCTGGCATGAAAGGCACTCTCTGCATCGACAATCCACCTCATACTAACAATATGATCCCTCCTACCCATGAAACATGGAGCGCAAGAATCAAACTCCCTAAAGGTGACTCTATGATACCATCGCAATGGGCCTCCATCTCGACCCACAAAATCCTAAGGTGCTCATCCATCACTAAAATCTACTCTTCCCTGAAAGTGTTGATCAAAGCAGACAAATCCTCACTCATGAATCTGGAAAGCTCTGTAGCTATGATGTTAAGGATATCCTCATCATTCATACTTGAAGTTCAACACGAAAGGTCGCCATCATGAATCTGAAAGATAACAAGACACATAAAAATAAATGCACAGTGCGAACCCACACTCTACATACCCACCTACAAGTTTTTTGGTAATCATTTAACACTTCCTTAAACATAGCATGGAACCTGTTCTTTCAGTAGTATGGCCCAATACTACCTTCTCCACCTATCCATACTCACTCCAACGACTGCTCCAAGACTCCTAAGTCACTTCACATCACTCCACTAAAATCCTCACATGCATACATACATCTAACCATATATATATATATATATATATATATATATATATATATATATATATATAATTATACACTTTCTATACTCTCTTTTCTAGGATTCTCCCTTCCCTTAAAACCGCAAGTTGAAAAGCCTCAACTAACACACAAGAAATGCCTCACGAATGTGTAGTCATACATAATCCAAAATGAAATAGACATTTAGAAATATGTCTCAACACTAAAACTAAAACCAGACAAGGATCAAGTAAAAAGGACGAAACGGAAATTCTCGGGCTATTAGATTTCAGTTATGTATAACCCATATGGAATTCGATTAACAAATCAACAATATCAAGCAAAGGTTCTGAAACACATAATAAAATTAGCACATATAAGGCATCCGAGGCATCTATACAAATTAGGTGGTCCTAGCATGCAACTTTTAAACAGAACCTTAGTCTATAATCTAGCATCCGTAGCAATTCATAGCACAAATACATAACCATATATGTATATTGGGTGTCACTTACTTCCTGAGCTACGACTGACTGTACGCATCACATCCTTGAATTATTATAACACCTTTTTAAAAAATCGATTTCTTGAATAAAAGCATTCTCTTTTCTAAAACTTATTTAGAAAATCTTTCAGACCTCAGTTTAAGGTCATATACACTGTAAGATGCGCCTGAATCTCACAAACCAAGGCAATGATACCAACTTGTAATGTCCTAAAATTTACAGATATGGTTTTCATATATAAAATAGATTAACCAATTAAAACCTTTATGTTGTATACCAATGGGTGACATTTGTTTGATGGAAACCATACATTATCCCTATTGAATTTACAAAATTATAGTAGTGAATATCATCGACGCGTGTCTATAGTCTTGCTGAACTCTTCTCATGAACAACCTACAAAACATTTAATCCACAACTATAATAATAAAGCTTGCTGAGTTCCCCCATATACCATATATTCCACCATACATATAATGCATCCATATAAAATCATCAGCTCTAAAGCCGAGCAACCAAATCTCATATCCACAAACATATATCATACATATCGGGACCAACCCAAGAGAATGCAGGCCCAACCCAACTCACATAACAGGAAAAGACCAACCATACATAACGAGCCCAGCCCAACCATACATAACAAATCCAACCTAGTGAGTATAAAGAGCTCGACCTTAAATCTATTTCCATGAGCAAAATTTTGGTCTTCCATACAATACATAAGTCATATATAGTCAAGGATCAAATAGACAATCGAATAAATGATCCATCCAAAAGAAAATCAATCAGGAACCATGTAGTGAGGCATTAGACCAAGAGTTCTCAACCTATCCAACTTAACCACAAAAAATTCCTAGGGTAATTATTCAACAAACACTCAATATTATCCTTACCCTAACAAATTATGACACTTAGAAATATCATATAATCCACAAACAAGACTCTATCAATCTAGCATACCATGACACCAAGTGTCCTACAATACACATACATAATAACGAGTTACCCTAGTTAACTAGCATACACGTACTCTAACAGTAACATTATCCTATCATACAAAGGATGTTCAATCTCACACATGGTATAGTCAAAAGACTCACCTAAATCACAAACACGGAGAAGTGCAACTTCATAATCGACTCCCTGCACCGCTCATACCTACGGATGAGTTTTAAAATCAGAAAACCGGACTGGGACCAAAATTGGATCGAAACTGGAACTGTTAGAACTGAAATATATATATATATATATATATATATATATATATATATATATATATATATATATATATATATATATATATATATATATATATATATATATATATATATATATATATATATATAGAACTGGTTCCGGTTCTAAATTTAAATAATAACTTTATTCGGGTTCTGGGTAATCCAGGTTTAGGTCCATCGAGTCTGGATAAACTAGGTTTAATAAGCAGAACCTGTCTTAGGAACCGAAACCATTTTTAGGGGTCGGAACCGATTTCAATGAAATGTTTAAAATATGCATATATCATTCGTTTCAAGTCACATTGACATGAGAGTTTTCCCAACATCTATTTTAGAGTTTGTACATATTTTTAGACTATAAATATGTCATTTTTAGTTTAATATTCATTAACTTATAGTCCCCCAAAATTTGAGATATCAAAGCTAGAAGTTTTTAGTTTTTCATCTTTTTTGCATTATGTGAAAATTTTAAAAACATGAATGTCTAATTCATTTAAAGTCCGATTGACGTGAGGTTTTTTTTTTCAAATTGTATATTAGAGTTTGTAAATGAGTTTAGAGTATAATTTTGTCATTTTTTGTCAAATATTTAATGAATTACAGTTCCCGAAGTCGGGTTATTAAAACATGTATATCTCATTTGTTGTAAGTCGGACTGACAAACAGTTTTTTCAAGAGTGTATCTTAGAGTTTGTACATGATTTTAGACTATAATTTTTTCAATTTTGATTTTATATTCAATAAATTATATTCCCCCAAATTCGAGATATCAAAGCTAGAAGTTTTTACTTTTTCAGGCTTTTTTGTATTGTGTGAAATTTTTTAAAACATGCATATCTAATTTATTTAAAGTCGGATTCACATGCGGTTTTTCCCAACTTGTAGTTAAGAGTTTGTAAATGATTTTAAACTTTAATTTTGTCATTTTTTGGTTTAATATTAAATGGACAATAGCCTTTTGAAGTCGAGATATCAAAGCTGAAAATTTTCAATTTCTTAGTTATTTGTTTTTGTACTTTGTATTCTGTGAAAATGTTATAACATGCATATCCCATTCTTTTAAAGTTGTATTGACATATGGTTTTTTCCATAGTGTATTTTAGAGTTTTTACTTGATTTTAGACTATAATTTGGTCAATTTTGGGTTCATGTTCAATGACTTACAGTCTCCCGAAGTCGGGATATCAATATGAAAATTTTCAAAGTTCAACCCACTAAGTAGCAAATAATTACCAAAAAAATCCGGTTTTTCTGGTTCTAAATCCACTTTATCCGGTTCCACCCTACCCACTTTGATGTTTCTTGGTTTTCAAAATTTTCAAAGTTCAACCCACTTTGATGTTTCTTGGTTTTCAAATCCACTTTATCCGGTTCCACCCTACCCGGTACATCTACAATTAAGCTCTTCACCAAAACACTTTATTAACAACTTCATCTTTAAGTTCCTCAACAAAGCATGCGAAATAAGCTATAAATGAAGAACATAAGCTCAAAAAGAGGGAGAGAGGGTTAGGTTTTCTCTAGAATTCGTTCAAGGGTGAAAGAGGCTAAGAAATCACAAAACCTAAGGATTAATGAAACTTAAAGACTCCTAAAAACCCTAAAAACGTGCAACCCACATGGACAAAATCATCATGCGTTCATAAAGGGACGCCCTACACTTCTTTAGGTAAATTCCTGATTTTTCCAATTTTTACCTCCGGCTTCAAACGATCATAACTTCTTTGTTTCAACTCTGATTTTGGTGATCTTTATATGCACGCAAAGGTATTAACGACCTCCACAATTCTATATAATTATTTTTACTTAAATTATACATATATTAATTCATTAATACATGAAAAATTCCGAAGTGAGAACTTCCTGAAACCGAAGATTATATAATCTATTCGTTGGCAGCCTTAAAGCCACTCCGACGAGATCATGAAACCGAAGGTTCTACTTCCACCTCTAACCACCATCTGATTTCGGATTCTGATCTAGAAACCTTTACCAACGGGAACCGTTGGACCATCACAAACATTAACCATCAGAACAAACTAGACTATCGCCTTTCTCCACCGCCTATCGATTTAAGATCCTTATACCATCTTCTATCTCCGAAGGATTGTCGATTTATTCATTGATGCTATATTTCTCCATTGTTGGTCGATTTTAAATCCTCTAGGCGATACCACCAAACCCACAGTACTTGAAATCAATTTTAGATCCTCTTATCCTCATCATTTTCACATAATATTGTAAAGTTGTAGAAATTGATTCCAGATCCTTCAATGTCTTTATCCTCTTCACATATCGTCTTTATCCTTTCTCCATACCCTTGTAAATGGATTTTAGATTTTTTTAGTTTTGGTATGAAATCAGTAACCCTTTATTTTTTTTTGTTTTTAGAATCCAAATATACTTTTTGCTTTAGTTTTTTAAATGAGTATGTGATTTAATTATCGGAGGAAGGATGGGTGGGTGGTTTGGTTGCGGTGTTGCTGGAAAAAAAAAATGATGTGGGGAGGTTTGGATATGAGTGTGATCTAAATAACATAAATGGTTTTTAGGTTTTGTTTTCAATATTTTTCTTTTGGATTGAGGTTTGGATATGCTTTTAGGGTTTATTTTCAAAGTTCAGTATTCTGTATAAAACACCCACCTTTGATTGTAGTGTTCGACGACAAGTTCATTGGCTCTGATGGAAGCTCCGACGAGTTTATTAAAGGTGTTTGATTTTAGGTGGTGGTGATCCATATTACCAGTGGTGGTGGTGATTAAGTGTTCTTCCACAGAAGAGAGAGAGAGAGAGAGAGAGAGAGAGAGAGAGAGAGAGAGAGAAAGAGAGAGAAAGAGAAAGAGAAAGAGATTTCCTATAATGATTAAAATAATTTTTAATAATTAATAACAATTAGAAATATAAAAAATAAATAAATAAGAAATTGAAAAAAACATTATAGTCATTTCATGTCTCAAAAGGGATGAAACGTACAAATTTAAACTGACGAGGGATGAAGTGTAAAATGTTTTACAGTATGAGGAATGGTCCAAGTTAATTTTTGAAATTTGATATTGAACATGCACTTTGGTACTTGCCCAAGGGACGACTCGTGTAAGAATGAGTGGGAAAATTTTGCAAGTTGCTACTTTTTACGTTTAAACCCAATATATCTCAAGTATTTATGATACATGGTTTACCCTTCCTATATTTGTGTAGCAACTTTCAAACTGTTATGGAAAACCATGTAACAACAATCATAACTTTATTTCAAAACGTAGCAATTTTTCTCTTTATCTTACTTCTATGTTTTCTTCTTGCTAGACTGAATCAAGCAATTCCCACTCACTGACCATTAAAAATACAAAAACTAAATGATGTTCTGATATTAAGAGGATGTTTAATGGACATTAGAGTATAGTGATATTATGAAAGCATGTATTATGTCTATGTTGATTGCAAGGAACTCTCACATAGTAAAAAACTAGATTTTTTCAGATACCATGTTATATGCTAATTTTTTTTTCATATAATAAAAAACTACACATTCGAATAGTCAAAAACTAGACTATCACATACTAAAAAAACTGGACTTTTTTTAAACTAGACATTTTGAATATAAAAACATTTTAATAAGAATGTATAAGTTGATTTTTTTGTGAAAGCAACTATATGTGGACTGTATATAAAAAGTAGGACTTTCATCAAGCAACTTGCATGCATGGTTAAACAGTAGACACTGCAAGTATAATTGATCATATGGTTCATGTGATTTGGACCATTCTCCAAAATGATTATGATGTTGTTACGGATGTGTAGCAAGGTGGATTCATCCGAATGATATTTGTAATTTGCTGATTTTCGGTGATTAGCTGGAAAAAAAAATTAGATGGTAGCAACCAAGGTCAAATAATCGAGAATGACCTAAAGTGTAGTAGAATCATAATGGTTAGAGAGATAATTGATTGAAGGATTTCTATTCAGAAAAAGAGATAATCGTGGAGATAGTTGTAATCATGAGAAGATAATAGTAATCATAAACTTGATTTGAGAAGCCAAAATTAATTTCATACTTTTCGTAAAACAAGAAATCTTTGATCCTACCTAAAGAATGAGCGATTCTGGTGGGTGCCAAATTTGATGGGAATTTAGAAAATTACATTCTCTTCATTTTTTCATCCAAACACCATTTTCATAGAAATTTAGATTCCAATTTCACTATATTAATTTAGAACAGTGAGTCAAACATGCCCTGGGTCTATATTAAGCAAAGGGGCCTCTTTCCTTCATTTCTATCCTATCTACTTAACCATATGATATTTTTTTATTTGGGGAAATGACACAAATCCCCTACGAACTTTCTATGTTTAGTCCTTCTAGTCCCTAATCTATTTTCGTGGTTTTATGAGGGAACCAACTCGTGCGAAAAACTTGGGCCCATCTCTCTTTCTCCCCTCCCCCCCCTGTCGCACTAACTCTCTTAAGAACATAATCTACCAACATATTCTTCTTCCAGCATAGTTGGTGATGAAATTAGAAATCATTGTTGGATTAGGTGTCTAAGCCCATAACTATAATTGGTATGTACTCGACCCGAGATTAGCATGGTCTATTTGAGAAAGAGGTTATTTGCGATTTATTAATATATTATAAGTTCTAATATATTAATATGAAATCATATTATTTAATTAATATTGATCAATAATTAATTTGGAATTAATTTAGTGATCAAAAGAGACTAATTAATTTAATGGGGACTGATTATGTAAATAAATGATATATATATATATATATATATATATATATATATATATATATATATATATATATATATATATATATATATATATATATATGTGTGTGTGTAACATCCCGAAATATCAAGAGTAGAGTTGAAGGGCTAAAAGAGTAAGTTGTGAAAGAGTGACTCGGCGAGTCCATGGATGGACTCGGCGAGTAGAGTCGCGACTGGGTCGCGTGCTAAGTAGCCGACTCGGCGAGTCAGTGAGGAGGACTCGACGAGTAGGCGCTGATTGGAGAAAACCCTAATTCTCGGGGTTGAGCCCTATATAAAGAACATTATGTTTTCCTCCCAGCCTCCTTATCACCCCTTGAGCCCCAGAAAACCCTAAATCGCGGAGAAGCACCATTGTTGAGTGGATTGGAGCTTGGAGAAGTAATTGTTGAAGGAATTTTGGGAGATTGAAGGCTTGGAGCAAGGGGCTTTGCTTGGATTCGAATTACATTGCAGTTGGGGCATCTCTTGGAGGTAATATCTCGTTCTTGGGTTGTTATTATGTGTTTCTTCATTTTGGGGTTTGTGGGAACTTGTCTATGGATGTAATGGGAAGTCTAGAGGTTAGATCTGAGGTTGCTACCTCAGATCTAGAAGGGAGAAGAATCAGAGAGCATGAAAGTCCCTGTGTTGGAGTGTTTAGTGAAGCTTTCATGTCCCAAACCCTAGCCCAATGTGCAAATGGCCTAGATCTCTTTGGATTCACGTAAAGTTTGCCACTTTACGTGATGGATGAGTGGTAGGAGGCTAGATCTATGTTTTGGAGCAATTGCATGGCCTGGAATGCTTCCGAATGGTTTCAGACCGGTGGTACTCGGCGAGTCACATGGGTGTACTCGACGAGTTGGATGAAGATGGCCTGGAACTCGGCGAGTTGTATGAACAACTCGACGAGTAGGTTGATGATAGTCTTGGACTCGGCGAGTCTGTTCTTGGACTCGACGAGTCTTGTCGAAGAGTCCCGATATTCCCTGGTTGAGTCGAGAATCGGTGAGTCAAGGGATGACTCGGTGAGTTGTGTGCGAGTGGACTCAGAGTTGTTGGACTCGGCGAGTCTCGGAGTGACTCGGCGAGTTAGGTCGCGGAGTGAGTGAAGTTCTGATTATAGAAACTCGGCGAGTCATAGAGTTGACTCGGCGAGTAGGGTCAGTCAGGGTTGACTTTGTCTAAGGACTTTGATTTTGACCAAGGGTTGACCGTTGACTTTTAGGGTTTGGTCAGCGATGTGGCCTTTGGGCCAAGAGAGGGGTAAAATAGTCTTTTACCCTTAAGAGGGTGCATTGAGAGGATTGATTCTAGTCTCGAGAGTTATAGTCATGAGAGTTTTGCCTTACGTGTTAGGCGGTGGCGAGTTCGAGATCCGAGTATGGAGATATCTGCTCTTTGCTTGCCAGGTGAGTCTTCTCACTATACTTTACCTTGAGTAGGTAACCAGAGTTATGTGACAGAGTATTTGTATGCTATGTATGTTATGTGTTGTACTGCATTATTTCTATGTGATTTATGCTGTGCATGTTTGCAGAGTTGGAACCGAAGGGTTCCTAGAGTTAGAACTGGAAGGTTCACAGAGTTAGAACCTGAGGGTTCATAGAGTTTGGGTGCACGGACCCATAGAGTTATAGCCTCGAGTGGCTTATATGTGTTATGATATTTTGGGGAACTCACTAAGCTTCGTGCTTACAGTGTTTTGTGTTATGTTGTTTTCAGGTTTCTTTCAGTATCACGGTACGGCACCGGCTTGATTGTACACACCAGAGCAAGAGTCATATTTTGGAGGATCCTGGTTTTCTATGCAAGTGAAAATGGAGCTATGTTTTGTAATTTGATTATGAATGAGATTTTTAACAAGTGTCTTAAGAATAAAATGATTATTTAAATGAAAATTTTGTCTTGAAATTTACGGTGTTACAAGTTGGTATCAGAGCCTTGGTTTGAGGGATTCGGATGCGCCTTCGGGTAATTCTGGACTCAAACTGAGGAAGTAAGAAAAGTTTTCAAAGAAATAATTTTCTAAAGCGAATCAGAGTTCAAAGAGAAAACGAGAAAGAACAGTGTGTACAATCAGCCAGAGCCCGAACGGTGATTTCCCAAAATACCCTTACTTTTGTGTTATGAGATATTTATGATGCACTTTATGAGATATTATTGCATGCTAGAGACAGGCTAGGTATTCCATATATTAGGAGTAGAGTGGCCTGATTTGTGATGCCTTAGCCTAGGAATTGCTGTGATATGCGTTGTGCTTTTGAGTATGTGATGAGTGAGAATATTTGATTGGAATCCTTTAGGGGATTTGAGTAGTGGAGTAATCTAGGGAAGATACCTAGATGAGTACTGTAGTACTTGGAGAAAGAATAGTTAGAGCCCGCGAGGGGAAGAGTTGCAGAGTTCGGTGGTACTTCCGAGGATGAGCAGAGCAAGCGGAGTTATCACCCAGAGTGAGTCATATATATTCTTCGATGCTCGAATGCTGCTTGCTTCGTGCTTTGTGGAACTCTCGATGATGGGAGTCAGCTACCAAGCGAATATGACGATATTCAGGAGGTAGATGGCTGGCATCATTAGGAGCTCTTCAGCAGCTGATGGCAGAGAAGTGTGGGAATCTGAGAAGAGCCTAGGGAGTAACCTTAGCCAGATGAGTGCACTGGCAGGGTAGAGAATTTCGCTGGGGAGCGAGCGCGCGATGGAATTGGTGAACGAGAAGGTCGAGCAGCTACTTAGGAGCTCCGGGATAGTCCGTGTGGAAAGTATGGGTAGATGTGGAAGGTAGTATGGGCCCGTACTACTGAAAACAGAGGACCCATACTTGATACAGGGAGTATTCTGAAGATTCTAATGAGCGCATTAAGTAGTGATGTATGGTTCGAGTACCATACATCAGAGTAGATTGAGGAGTAATGTTATGGTTCGAGTACCATACCTCGGAGCAGATTGAAGGGTGATGTTATGGTTGAGTACCATACATCGGAGCAGATTGAGGAGTGATGATATGGTTGAGTACCATACATCGGAGCAGGTTGAGGAGTGATGTTATGGTTCGAGTATCATACATCGGAGCAGATGGAGGAGTGATGCTATGGTTCGGGTACCATACACCGGAGCATATTGAGAAGAGATGTCATGGGATGAGTACCATGGTTCGTAGTGAATGATGCTTGTGATTCTCTGGTTATCCGATCACGATTGATGAGGTAGAGATTGGACGCTATGGGTTTTAGGCCTGTAGGCCATGATTGAATTTGGAGAGGCGTCCCTCGAGAGGGAAGGCGAGAGCCTATCAGAGTATTTTGGTAAAGAGTTAGAGGGAGAGGAGAATTTCGGTCTGAGTTGAGCAATCAGTCGATAGAGGAGAGGTCACCTTCTATGTGAGTGGTGCTATTTATGTTCGTGTGCGGAACATGAAAGGCCTGATGTTTTAGTTTTGGGTTTGGGGGTAAACCCTGCAGGTCGTTATTGATGATGATTTCTTCCAGAGTATCAGGTAGCATGTGTGCCGCGAGGCTGTGATTTGTCATGAACAGAAAGTCAGTTGGGACTGAGATAGTCGAGGACCACACTACACCTATTTGAGTATAGTAGGATGTATTATAGTGGTATCGGTGGGGAGTTCAGTCGAGTTTATCAGTGCAGAGAATTTTCTATCTATGTTGGGTGTTGAATATGGGAGTAGGTCCCTGTTCTTGGGATGATCCCGGTGTTGGAGCGATATTTGAGGAGTTGAGGTGAGGGGTACAATGATTTTGTGGTTCGGTCTATGAGCCAGGGATGTTATTGAGCAGTTGAGATGCTTAGTGCTAGATCGGTATGAGATTTGGAACGACTAGAGGCAGTCGTGATGAGAAGTTCTTGAGGAGTTCATCAGAGGTTCACAGTATATGAGGTCGATTGACTTCCTTAAGAAGGAATTATCGGGCGTTGTGTAGCACTTTCCTGGGGCAGGTGCGATTTCGCTGGTGAAAAATAGTTGTGGGTTGGTTGCGTGCTAATTGGTGATGGTTCGAACCCTAAGTGGGGGAGAACCGGGTACAGTATGTAAGAAAGCAGAGATTTGTCAAGAGCAGTTATAAGTGGAGTATAGAGATCTGCTGTAAGAAATCATGAGACCGGAGATGTCGATGATCGAGGAAAGAGGTCAGAGTGAGTTAATGCGGGAAGTACTTGTTGAGAATGATGAATGTCTCCACGGCAGGTGTTTGGTGGTCAGTGTTGTTGCAAGTAGATAGAGAATGATTGGGCAGCCAACTCCCGGGTCAGTATGTGTATCCTTGTTTGGATTTTGAGCGGTAGAAAAAGGGTTTCGGAGGATCATCAGTGTGTTCTGAAGGGTTAGCGCCTTCCTTGTATTCCAATTGAGTGTTTGGATGCACTGAAGTTGCGCATCGTGTGATATCAGAAATTATTATGGGATTCAAAGGAAATGTATTGTCGTGAGTGTATGGTATTGGGAGTAAGGGAATCAGTGGTTGTGGCAGGATCTTGTGATGTTCTGTTGGGATATTCTGAGGTATCCGGGTATGATACCTTTATTTCGGAGTTACTCGTAAATCTTGAGTTGAAACGATTTGTGGTGTATCAGGTATCTACGGATCTAGTGGGAGCCTTTCGAGTATGGGCATCCAGGGAGATTATTAAGAGAATGGAACTTCGCAAGGGTGGGCATTTTGATATGTCGATTGCTTCCAGAGTCTGGAATGTGTATTCGAGCCGAGTATGGGTGGCTACCTGTGATAGTCTGCGGAGCATGAACTAGTGGAGTCAGAGGGTGTTGTGATACTGCGGGGAGCCGTAGTACTCACTAGTCAGAGAGTGTTGTGATACTGCGGGGAGTCGTAGTACTCACTAGTCAGAGGGTGTTGTGATACTGCGGGGGGCCGTAGTACTCACTAGTCAGAGGGTGTTGTGATACCGCGGGGAGCCGTAGTACTCACTAGTTAGAGGGTGTTGTGATACTGCGGGGAGCCGTAGTACTCACTAGATGACAAGAGAATGTGATGATGGAATGATCTCCGATCAGTGTATGATGTGGAAGAGTTTTGGGCTTGAGTATCCCTAGTATTGAGTTCTGGAGCCTGGGTGTTGAACCGGGGGCGAGATTGGGGTCACCGTCTCTGTCGGGAGATGCGGTGAGATGCGCAAGGGATATGCGCAGCAGAAACCAGAGATTAGAGTTTAGGCGATCCTCGGTTGGATTGTATTTTCTCGCATGAGGAAAAGAGAATTTTGTGACTTGCGCGTCCCTGGGACGGGATAGTGGTCACGGGGAGGAAGTTAGTGGGTTATTTGGATGATGATGATGTCTGAGGACACTTCAGAGCGAACGAGCGATTCGGACGCTCGAAGACATGCTTCGGGCATGTGTATTAGATCTCGGAGGGAGTTGCGGCGCGTATTTATCTTTAGTTGAGTTATCCTATATCAACAGCCATCATTAGTGCATGTGTATGCCACCCTTTGAGCTGTTGTATGGGAGGAGGTGTCGGACCCTCATTTCTTGGGGAGAGGTAGCGCATGGACCCGAGGGCCCTTGCGAGCAGATCCAGCGCATGTGTGATGCATGGAGTAGTGGCAAGGTTGGCTAGTGGTTTCCCTGGGTAAGGGAAGAGAAAGGTATGTAACCCCCCGGGGGGGGGTGTTGGTTCATGGAAGTGAAAGTAGTAGTGAGAGTGGATGATTTGGAGTATGGTGGTTGAACATTGTGTCTGTGACAGTGGTATGGAATGACATCATGTTGGGATGTCTGCTGAGGACGCGGAAGGGGTTCCGTGAGAGTAGGGCCAAGAGTCTCAGGATGAATGCAGGGAGGGAGTCGGGGACTCCCAGCTTGATTCTGATCAGGGTATTGGATATGTACTAGTGGTTCATCCTGGGGGGATGTTTGAGGATATCATCAGTGTATCGAGTTTTCCAACCTGAGGGTGTTGGAGCTAGTTCAGCATGTGTATGTGATTGCAAGAGGAGAACTCATGAGAGTTGCTCTGGGAGTGAGAATGGGTCTCTCAGTCGTTCCGGAATGGATAAGGTGGGATTCGGATCGGGGATCCGATGGTTCATAGCTTTCTAGCCCTTATGGGTCGATCGGTTGTTGATATTTGGAGCAGTGATACATCTCGGGTAATTCTCGATTGTTGAGTGTGATTATCAGAGGGTACAGCCGGTGCCCGGTTTGAGACGGTGGTCAGGACACCGCAAGGAAAGAGGAAGTGAGTTCGAGTTCGATGGTTATGCTTTGATGAACCTGCTCCAGTTAGGGCCAGGTGGCGCGCCGTGGGAGTATTTTGTAGTTGAGTTGCCATAGGCTTCGAGGACGAAGCATAATTTAAGTGGGGGAGAATTGTAACATCCCGAAATATCAAGAGTAGAGTTGAAGGGCTAAAAGAGTAACTTGTGAAAGAGTGACTCGGCGAGTCCATGGATGGACTCGGCGAGTAGAGTCGCGACTGGGTCGCGTGCTAAGTAGCCGACTCGGCGAGTCAGTGAGGAGGACTCGACGAGTAGGCGCTGATTGGAGAAAACCCTAATTCTCGGGGTTGAGCCCTATATAAAGAACATTATGTTTTCCTCCCAGCCTCCTTATCACCCCTTGAGCCCCAGAAAACCCTAAATCGCGGAGAAGCACCATTGTTGAGTGGATTGGAGCTTGGAGAAGTAATTGTTGAAGGAATTTTGGGAGATTGAAGGCTTGGAGCAAGGGGCTTTGCTTGGATTCGAATTACATTGCAGTTGGGGTATCTCTTGGAGGTAATATCTCGTTCTTGGGTTGTTATTATGTGTTTCTTCATTTTGGGGTTTGTGGGAACTTGTCTATGGATGTAATGGGAAGTCTAGAGGTTAGATCTGAGGTTGCTACCTCAGATCTAGAAGGGAGAAGAATCAGAGAGCATGAAAGTCCCTGTGTTGGAGTGTTTAGTGAAGCTTTCATGTCCCAAACCCTAGCCCAATGTGCAAATGGCCTAGATCTCTTTGGATTCACGTAAAGTTTGCCACTTT
The DNA here is from genome assembly GCF_002870075.4 of Lactuca sativa. Taxonomy (NCBI): domain Eukaryota; kingdom Viridiplantae; phylum Streptophyta; class Magnoliopsida; order Asterales; family Asteraceae; genus Lactuca; species Lactuca sativa. The sequence goes on along the minus strand of NC_056623.2, from coordinate 94,043,458 downwards.
ACGTGATGGATGAGTGGTAGGAGGCTAGATCTATGTTTTGGAGCAATTGCATGGCCTGGAATGCTTCCGAATGGTTTCAGACCGGTGGTACTCGGCGAGTCACATGGGTGTACTCGACGAGTTGGATGAAGATGGCCTGGAACTCGGCGAGTTGTATGAACAACTCGACGAGTAGGTTGATGATAGTCTTGGACTCGGCGAGTCTGTTCTTGGACTCGACGAGTCTTGTCGAAGAGTCCCGATATTCCCTGGTTGAGTCGAGAATCGGTGAGTCAAGGGATGACTCGGTGAGTTGTGTGCGAGTGGACTCAGAGTTGTTGGACTCGGCGAGTCTCGGAGTGACTCGGCGAGTTAGGTCGCGGAGTGAGTGAAGTTCTGATTATAGAAACTCGGCGAGTCATAGAGTTGACTCGGCGAGTAGGGTCAGTCAGGGTTGACTTTGTCTAAGGACTTTGATTTTGACCAAGGGTTGACCGTTGACTTTTAGGGTTTGGTCAGCGATGTGGCCTTTGGGCCAAGAGAGGGGTAAAATAGTCTTTTACCCTTAAGAGGGTGCATTGAGAGGATTGATTCTAGTCTCGAGAGTTATAGTCATGAGAGTTTTGCCTTACGTGTTAGGCGGTGGCGAGTTCGAGATCCGAGTATGGAGATATCTGCTCTTTGCTTGCCAGGTGAGTCTTCTCACTATACTTTACCTTGAGTAGGTAACCAGAGTTATGTGACAGAGTATTTGTATGCTATGTATGTTATGTGTTGTACTGCATTATTTCTATGTGATTTATGCTGTGCATGTTTGCAGAGTTGGAACCGAAGGGTTCCTAGAGTTAGAACTGGAAGGTTCACAGAGTTAGAACCTGAGGGTTCATAGAGTTTGGGTGCACGGACCCATAGAGTTATAGCCTCGAGTGGCTTATATGTGTTATGATATTTTGGGGAACTCACTAACCTTCGTGCTTACAGTGTTTTGTGTTATGTTGTTTTCAGGTTTCTTTCAGTATCACGGTACGGCACCGGCTTGATTGTACACACCAGAGCAAGAGTCATATTTTGGAGGATCCTGGTTTTCTATGCAAGTGAAAATGGAGCTATGTTTTGTAATTTGATTATGAATGAGATTTTTAACAAGTGTCTTAAGAATAAAATGATTATTTAAATGAAAATTTTGTCTTGAAATTTACGGTGTTACAATATGTGTATATATATATATATATATATATATATATATATATATATATATGGTTTGGGCTATTGATCCATGATGGACTAAGTTTATGTAAGTTTCCATGAATAGTTAGCCCACATGAAATATGGATCATAACCCAAAGTGTATGGATTAGGGTTTACCCATGACTCTTGGATTCCTACATATATATATATATATATATATATATATATATATATATATATATATATATATATATATATATATATATATATATATATATATATATATATATATAACCCCATGGCTAAAATCGGTTACAACACATGTTCTTGGAGTTCATAACCGATTTATGTACCTGGTAATCTCTCTCAAGTCATCCAATTGTTCAACGGTGTGTTGTGAACCGTTTGAGGCATCATATTTGAGGTGATAAGTTATTAAAGGCCAAATACATCAAGCTACAACAAAGAGGTAAATTATTCTTACTACATTTTATGATTCAAGTGTCAAATCATATTCTAGTTGTAGGCTTATGCTTTGGATATTTCATTGCATGTATAATTAGAGAAAATATAGATCCAAAGCATTAGGGTTGTATGTGCACCTTAAGGTTGTGATAGTGCTCAAAACCTAAAAGTGGTATCAGAGCCTAAGATTGTTTTCTGTTATATTTGATGCTTGGTAATTTTTCAAAGCTGAAAAAAATCGATTTTCTGGCCATCTGACTAATGAACTCGCCGAGTCCATGAACTGACTCGTCGAGTCCACTCAGTAAAGGGGCAACTCGACGAGTCCAATTCATGTACTCGTCGAGTAGAGACCTCTGGTGGTAGAATTTCGAGTTTTTGGCCAGAATTAGACTAGGATCATTACAACAAAATGTTTTGTAAACATAAAAAAGTTGTATTTTTCTGATTTGGTAATGATGATCCTCTTCCAATTAAAAGATAATTATCAAAGTTTTAAGTTAATTGGTGCTTATATGATAAACAAAGTTGCTTGTAAATTGTTGATATGAATTATTTTGCCATATGAGTTAAATTAGATCAATCCTAGATTATATGATAATTCTATTTGTTGAAATTGATCTAAATGTTTTTCAATGACTTCCTTAAATTGTTCTCAAATTATGGAACATGAAAAGTCTCATCCATTAAAATGACATTAAACTCATAAGTTATGGAAATGAAAAGGTTTTCAAGAGTTACAAAACTTGTCCTCAAGTTTTGGTATTTGAAAAGTCTCAAATTATGAAAACATTAACTCTTGTAACTGAAAGGTTTCAAAATATGCAACTCTTATGTTCATAACTTCAAAATTAATTAAAAAGTTTCAATTTTGAATTTTTAATAACCTAGATTCCTTGAATAGTGACTTTATTAAATTCATTAAAGTGTTTAATTAAAAGGGAAGTTTAATAAATCCATAATGACATGGTTTAAGTTTAATTAAATTAAGAGTATAATTTATTAATAGATTAAACCACCTAGTATTTTAAAAGTTTAAAATACACCCTTATACTATATAAAATTAAAAGTCTAATATATTATATATGTATAAGTTAAAAAGTCAGTCTTACCGTTAGTAGGCCTCATTCATGAAGCCGGTCTATAAGGGGGTATAAGGTTACTACCTATAAAATGGTAGTTTAATGGGTGTCCACTCTCACCCACCGCTTACTTGACTAGTGGAGGGTCGTTAGCCGAACGGGTAGGATAGGACACTAAATCTTCATTAAAAGTATAATGAAATATCAAGTAACTAAATAATTTTATAAATTTCCAATTTTAGTTACTTAGGAAAAATGTGAATTTTATGCTAACCCATGAAATTGCACATTGCACCTTATTAGTCGTTAGTGGAGCGTGTGTGGTTAACCGACACACTAATCTGAGACTAATGAAGGATGGAATGGGTAGCTCGATGTTAATCATAGATCAATGGAGCGTGTGTGGCTAACCAGCACATTGATTAGGTGATTTGTAACATTAAGTGTACCAAGCTAATTTGCATGGTTATTCACACCTTGTTTGTGATCCTCAACATCCCAGTCACAAACTTGAAGGGCATAATCGAGATTTAAACATGCCATTGAAAAGTTCAATGAATCTCAAAATATTTGGGAATTTCAATTCCTTTAAAACCTAAAATTCATTTTTCGTTTTTCATGGTCGAAATCAGTAAATCGTCATTTACTTACCTTCAAATATTTTACAATTGGATTATGGCATCCCTCTTCCGAATTGTAGAATATTGTGTTGGGTCCTAGCCTTAATATTTCATGTTGGGTGTTATATTAAGGACTTTGTTGAGTTGAAAAACTCTTAGATCGATTAGATCTTTAACAGGTTAAAAAGCAAAAGCAAAAAACACACAATAAACACGATATAGAATCAGGTAATGCTTAATGATTCAAAGTATTCATGCCTCAGTAGAGCTCGATGAACAACTTCCACAGTAGAGGCGAGTAGGGTTTGTAGTACAATAATTAGAATAATAATTAAAGCGATGTCTAATAAGGATGCATGCATGCACCTTAAATACAAAACCCTAATAAAACAATCACGGTTGGACAGGCCCAAACCGAATAACAAAACTGGGCTAAGGACTGAGCCCAATGACACAACACAATTAGACCCAAAAATCTCCCCCTTTGCGTCAAATAAGGTGAGAGACTACTTTGGTTGAGTGACCTTGACCTGCTTCACAACCTTGAACAGCCGAGGGATAATCGCAAGAAGTGTCTGCCAAACTGAATGTAACAATGAAGCATATCGGTGAACAAATTCTCGTCAGCTTCACTATTCTGATTACATCTGTGTATGATCTCCAAAATGTGCTCCAAGCAAGCAGTAAAGAACAGGTGCTTGTCAATAAGAGTGAACAGACACTTTTGACCTTCGCCCCTAATGAACATCACTGTATGAAACTTAGGATCGATCTTGCCCTTGATCATTGCATTCACATTGCCAGTTCCTCCAATTGGTTTCATCGTGGTTCGCTTGTGAATGACAAATGCAATTTCTTGATCCATCTTTGCTACTTCGTGAATGTAACAAACAAGCATTCGCTTGATGTGATCAATGATCGGCTGATACTCTTGAGGACTGGATAACAAAATATTGTTGAGGAGTATCCAACCGTTCGGGGTTCAAGTTCGGTAGATCAGCCGGGGAAATAGTATGGACCGAGCTATCCGAGCCTCGGGTTACTTTGAATTTAACATTAACAAATTTCCCAACTGAAGAGGGCTTCAATACCTTGACCTTTGTAATCTTCTTTGGGCTCCATGTCAAGTATTGTGGCTGAGCAAACTACCGATAAAACTCCAATAAATCCCAATCTACCTCCGTGTCTGGAGAGGGGACGACAGCCGTTGAGACAAAGCAATGGAAGATAAATTCCTTTTGGTTGATTGGCATATTGAATTGAGCATCCTTTAAGTTCTCCAGATCGAACGACATAACAGGTTCAAGCCAGTGAGTACTCGGTTCATCAATGACTTCCCTTTGGAGCGATTCAATGGTCCATTCCGGAAACATGGACTTTTTTTTCTCTAAGAGTTCCTTTTCCTTCATCTCTTTCTCCAAAAGATTCATCTTCTCCCGAATCTCTTGATCAGGAGGCTTGAATTTCTAATTAGGTTTAGAAGGACTCCCTTTCATGATGTCTTCAATATCAACATCTTCATCTTCATCGTCTTCTCCAATCTTCTTCTTTTTTTTCCCTCTTACTGACCGAAGCTACATTGTCATTCGGTCCAGCAGTAGCTTTTGGTTCGGGAGGGGGTTGAGGTTGAGCCTTGTAAGCCTTGCCTTGAGGAATCTTTTCTCCCCCTTGTTTCGGAAGAACACTAATCTCCGGAACACCCTCAATCCTACTTAAAATAACCAAACCAGGACGTAGCTTTTTAGCTAAGTGACGTCGAATGGAGATAGTCAAAAAGGAGTCATGGGCGTCCAGTAGATGCAACAAGATTGAATGGAAATCACCTATGGAGATTTGAATCACCCCTCATTCAGACTTTAAATCTTCAAGCTCTTTAGTTGCGGTCCGGAGCTTTAAATTCTGAATTTTGAGCTGGGAAGTTTGCTTGTCCAGCTCATCCATTATTTTGTTTTCGACTGCAAGCTCGGCCTCAAGCTGAGTTAAGCGAGTATCAACTTTAGTATGAAGCTCTTCGTTAGCAGCTTCAATAGCTTTTCGAGCCACTTCAAGTTGTGTCATCTCTGCCTCCAGTAAACGTGTGAGAGTGTCAACAGATGCGTTCACTGTTTGTGCGTTTTTCCGAGCAGCTGCTTGCAAAGAATCCAAAAATATTTGAGCCTCTGATATTAGTTTTTCGACTTTTGTGGTAGCATTCGTGCAGTCTTTTGTTGAGGCTTCAACAGCAGGCAAAGCCTTCTGGCATTGGGAGGTAGAGGCAGCAATAGCCTTTGCAACATCGGAGATTGAGGAATCATGTTCTTTGACTACGGAAGAGAACAAAGCTTTGAGAGCAGCTTCTGAATAAGTACCAGCAGTAGATGAAGAAAGTAACTGATCAAGCTTATCAGTCACAACCTTGAGATGTCGCTTGGTAATAGGAGCGTCTTCATCATCATCGCTTTGGAAACGATAAGGACTGAAGTAAGTAGAATCAATCTCCATGTCCTCACCACCAAGAACGGTATTGGTTTCTGTTGATTGGGTAGGTGATAGAGGTTTAGTGGTAACAAGGTGTTGATCATCAGCGCTCCTAGTTGATCTAAAACCAATTGGTGTTAGAAAAGGCGCAACCTTACCCATATAGCGCATTCAGCCCTCCAGGACCAGGCATTCTATTGCGGCACTCCAGGCCATCGTGCGAGGACTTGGTCGATGCCATTTCTGACCCCCAACAATCCCCCCCCCCCCTCAGAAATTTCTCCCTGAGAGAATAGAACACTCGCCACTGGCTCTGATACCACTTGTTGAGCATCAGCGCTACCGGTTGATCTAAAACCAATTGGTGTTAGAAAGGGCGCAACCTTACCCATATAATGCATTCAGCCCTCCAGGACCAGACATTCTATTGCGGCACTCCAGGACATCATGCGAGGACTTGGTCGATACAATTTCTGACCCCCAACACAAGGGTTTCGGGTGGTGAAGAACGAACCCCCATATCAGATATGTTGGCTTGAACTCTAGTGGTGGTTGTAGTTGTAGCTTCATAGAAAATAGGTGTAGGAATGGGAATGGTAGAGGAAGGTTATGATGTGATGATAGGGAAAATGGGAGGTAAGGAAATAGGAATGGAAACAGGTGGAGGAGAAGGTGCTTTGGAGCGAACATGTACCTCTGGTGTAGGCGAACAAGGTGGGGTATCACCATGAGCCGAACCTTCATCATCTGAGATTTCGCTCTCAGATTCGCTAGGAGTGGGGTGTTTATGACCAGTAGGTACGTACTCGAGTCTGATTCGCTTAATGATTTAAGAATAAGCTTCCTAGCAGGTTTCTTGGCCTTCTTCTGCTTGGGCTGGGAAGGTGCTGCCTTCTCAGACTTTCGCTTCCTTGGAGTCTGAACCTTTGATACGAGACCTCCTTTATCCCCCTTTTTCGCTTCTTGCTTCTTGCTCCGCTTAGCAGGTTTCTCTGCTTCCTCAAGAGATTTAATCATTTTAGGATAAAGTTCCCTTGGACCAGAAGAGGGGAGCTTATTGTACTCCTGAATAATCTTGCTCTCAGGGGACACACAGGCATACATTGCCTCAGGAATTGATCCAACGAAGTGAAACTTCGACGGATGAGTGACAATGATGTTAGTGGTATGAAAGGTACCAATGGAGGAGAGAAGTGAGTTTGCCATGATAGGAACATGATAACACTCCATAATCCATTGAGTGATAATGGTCCAAAATCGGGCACAAGAAACTTTTTTGTGGTGAGAAGCAGATGACAAACTTTGGACAAGTTGAATCCATAAAACCATACCATAATCGAGGTTGATACCAGTGTACAATCCATAAAGCAGAGTCATGAAAGACTTGCTAGCACCACCAGATCCAACACTGCATTCAAAAATCCCTTTGAAAAGAAGGGTGAAGAGGCCATTCCATTGAGGAGCAAGGCATTATTTCTTGAACTTGGTCATAGTAATTAGGTTTTCAATGTACCCCATGTTGTAAAACATAGAGAAATGTTGACCTGTGGAAATGGAATCAGGGTTTACCATGATTCGTCATAAGGAAGTGATGCAGCGCAAAAACACAACACAAAGATAACCAAGAATGAACCTGTTGATTCTAAAAGAATAGCCAGGACAATCTCTTCAAAACCACGTTGATTCTACGAATACCGTGGGATTGGCTTCAAAATCTGGGTTAACACACAGAATTTGGGAGAAAATCGAAAATTCATAAAATTGATGATTGACCATCCAAATTACATCAAAAACAGTTAAATAAGAAGCAGAAATTAAAATGAAACCCTAAAAGTCCATGGGCCAAATACAAACCCAAAAACAAAACCCAAAAATTAAGGAAAAATAACAAAAATTGCTCATAACTCCATTTAGAAAGCGATTTATGGACTCAAAAATGGGTAAGTCCCCTTCGGGGACATATCTAGACGTGCTCCTTGCTCCAAGCTTCGATTTGACTGGTCGTAGGCCCAAAACGGAGATTCGTAGCCAAAGTTATGGCCATTTTCGTGAAGCCCCTTTAGTCACACGATCGTGGGCCTCTAGGAACGCAAGGGCCCGATCCTCCACACTAGGGCCCGCATCAGGAAGCCCTAGCAACGAGAAAAATCGACTCTTGGAGATCGAAGCTTTTTGGTTGAGAATGTCATAGTAAATCTTATCTGTACCTTTGTCGTACGTTGCAGTGGAATAAAGTTGGGAGAGGCATGCCATTGGTACGGCTTTCACCGTTGAGAGAGCCTTTGTGACAACGGAAATTTCCATTCTGAACAAACAATATCACTTCAATAGAAGTTATAACAGTCACAGTAAATTTTCAGACTTTTCGGATAAGTTTGAGTTTTTCACGATTTACACTTAAGGAGACATCAGGAGAGTGGATGCACTAGGGTTTCGTGCAACATTGTTATTCCAACACTCGGTTATATTAGAAATCATTTCGGGAATAAAAATATTTTCTGCCAAAAATATCTCATGACTATAAATAGAATTCTAAACCAAATTATGTCATTAGTTACATTTCCAACTAGAGAAAAGCCATTTTCTCTCTCACGGATCTTCGGGTTTTTATCCCAAATCGTGAGTACACTTCTCTAGTTGTCTTATAATGCTTATTATGTGCTTAATAACTTAGATTACATATCAAATCTGTGAGATTCGGGAGTTTACCGCCCAAGAACGTTCTTGGAGAGTAAACTCCTATATGTGGCTTAAATGCTACCTAATCTTTTCCCCATGTTAGATAACGAACTTAGGCTTGTATATAAGTGTGTTTGAGGCTAGAAAACAAACAAAACCTTAAGATTTGGGAGTTTACCGCCCAAGAACACTTGGGGAGTAAACTCCATTTTAGGGGCTAAAGGTGTCCCAAAGTCCCTCAAAGCCATGGAACTCGAACTAGAACCCACCATTGCATGTTTAGGACACCAAAACAATTAAGATTCAAGGGGTGAAAGAGAGTTCACGGCCAAGGAGGTTCTTGGGCCGTGAACTCCATGTTTAAGTGCCATAATGCTTTAAAAATCCTCCTTAAGCCAAGATACTAATTTGGGCATGTACCTAAATGAGTTATTGACTAGCTAACACACTTAGAACACCAAGAGTAAGGTGTTCACGGCCCAAAAGGTTCTAGGGCCGTGAACACCATAAAATGGTGCCAAAAGGCGCCATAAACTCTTCTTAAGCCTTGTACAATAGCCTAGTTTAGTTCCTACTTAATTTAGGGACTTGAAAACACCATAAACATCCTCCCAAGGGAGATTACGGCCGTAATCTCCAAGGGAATATGGTCCCAGGGCTGTAAACTCCTAAAAGGAGTTATATTATGCCCTAAACTCTTCCATAGACCAAGCCATTAAGTAGAAATGCTTATTAGGGCCTTATAGAGCATCAAACTTCAAATAGACACATAGGTATGAGTTCATGGCCTTAAAATCATAAGTTTACGACCGTAAACTCATTTGGTAGTGTTATTAGGGCTGTGAACTTCATGGTGGAGTTTTCCTTGAGCCCTACACACAATAGCTTCCCCTACAAACACTTAGATGCAATCCTAGAGGCTAATAACACTTGATAAAGGTGTTTAGCATGTCCTAGGGTGTCTTGACTTGTTTATTAGTTGTTTATAGACTAATTTGTTACATATATGTGAAATTATATGCTAACTAGGATCATAAGTGTGTTCATGACTTCACTTGACACCTAGCAGTCCTACCTCTTCAGTTCATCCGTATCACCCACAATAGGTGAGTTCATACCCCTAATCAATGTTTTAAATGATTTTAAATGCTTTAATGGGGGGAATACAAGTAGAAAACAACATGTTATTAAATCATTTATATGTATTTTATAACTGTGTTTTCATTCAATAGATTTCACATACTACAAAATGTGATGCATGAAATGGTTTTCTATCTTTAAAATACTTTGTTATCAAATGTATTACTTTTGAAATGTTTATCAAAATGACATCAAGTCACTTTTATATTTGTTCAAAACCCTTTGATGTCTTACAAAACCATTTTACATTCTTGAACTAAACTATGCATATACACTTATATTCTTATATATGTATTGATGATATAGTTTACATCTTTCATTTAGTTTCCCACACCCTTGAGTAGTAAGAGTGTATAAACCTACTTGAACAACCAATTACCTTTCAGTAAATTATCATAGGGATAATTTGTAGAATTCAAACATTATTCCTATTACAAGGAATCACACAAGAGTCAGTTCATTCATGAGTCTATACCAGTACATTACCTGATACATGAGTACATTTACATATGATTACACGATACATGAGTACATTTACATGTGCTTACATGATACATGAATACGCTTACAAGAACACATTACATGAGTACCTTTACGTAGATACATTTACCAGTGTATATTAACATGAAGACTTGTATCTCGAATTGCGAGGATGATTTATTAGTACCTTCTGTGTAAATCTTCCTGCCTATCCCTAGTACCGCGGGATATCTAGACAGGACCTTATCCCTAGTACCTCGGGATATCTAGACGGGACCCTATCCCTAGTACCTCGGGATATATTGACAGGACTAACCATTCTGGAACCCAGTTGTTAGCAACATTGGGTGATGAACATCTACGGATGTCTAAGGTTATCACTTATACTAGGAGTACCTTTACGGGACTAACCCTTCCTCCACCTTGATGCTGCTATAGAGGACAATTGGACAATCTTCGAATGTTCATTAGGTTATATATGTCGTGTTAGCCCTAGTACCTCGGGATAGCATTTACATACGTCGTGTTAGCCCTAGTACCTCGGGATAACACTTACATTAGTACTTTTTCCTATTTACTTTATTTTTTGATAGGTTATATGTTTCGCTTTACACGATGGCGTGTTAGCCTTAGTACCTCGGGATAACACTTACATTAGTACTTTTTCCTATTTACTTTATTTTGTGATAGGTTATACGTTTCGCTTTACGCGATGGCGTGTTAGCCCTAGTACCTCGGGATACCACTTACATTAGTACTTTTTCCTATTTACTTTATTTTGTGATAGGTTATACATTTCGCTTTACGCGATGGCATGTTAGCCCTAGTACCTCGAAATAACATTTACATTAGTACTTTTTCCTGTTTACTTTATTTTGTGATACTTTCACCTAAACAAAGAGTTGGACTAAGTACTTTTAGTACTAGTCAATAGAAACTAAAAACTATCATTTTACTTACAAAACATTCGGGTCTTGGTAGAAGACTACATTATCATAACAAAACATTCGGGTCTTGGTAGAAGACTACATTATCATAACAAAACATTCAGGTCTTGGTAGAAGACTACATTATCATAACAAAACATTCGGGTCTTGGTAGAAGACTACATTATCATAACAAAACATTCGGGTCTTGGTAGAAGACTACATTGTCATAATAAAACATTCGGGTCTTGGTAAAAGACTACATTGCCATAACAAAACATCCGGGTCTTGGTAGAAGACTACATCTCAAACTAATAGAAAATAAGGGATTTTCTAGGGTTTTTCATACATACATCAACATTTTCATTTAAAGGTTTACATGACTTTTAAAACAAGCTTTTAGTAAGCAAGACAATGACACTTAAATACTTATGAATTCACCAGCTTTAAAGCTGATACTCGCTTTCAAAATAACTTGTATTCTCAGGTCATCAGTTAGATAGGTGCGATGTCCAGGTTTTTGAGAAGATGGAGCACAGACAAGACTCGCCTTATTTTGATTATTCATTTTATTGTTGTACATTATGAGAGAACACACATGTATTAAAACTTTACTTTTAATGCAATGGATGATGTTGTTGCTTGTTTACTACTTTACACTTTTATGATACTTCACATGATGTCCTCCACCCCGGAACGTTTCCGCCGTTCTTGGTTTTGGGGTGTGACAGATTGGTATCAAAGCATTGTTTATAGTGAATTAAGTATATCAACCCATAAAAGATATACTAACTATAAATATATAGGGATTAAAATACTCTGTCTAAGAGAATATACTTTTAAATAATAAAATATTTAACAAAGTATACGTGCCTGCATTCATACTAAAATCAGTGTCACAATGACAAGAACAAAAGTATTACGATTGTTGAATATCACAGGTAAGCTCGGGGATGTATGGTCAGTCTTGGGAGTGGCATAGCCTGATCAACTATGTTGTTCCAAAGAGTGATTAGCACATGCCCACGAATGGTTGTGATATGGCAACAAGTTTAAAAACTTACCAACATCACCACAATGAGAACATTATAACAAAACCTAAGTCTAAAATACCATAGGGGTGTTTTGTGTTACTATAAGTACTTTATACTTGAGAACTAAAATGGAATCTTCATTCCTAAGTTGATAATTGCTAAGTGGATACTCTAAAGTTATATGTAACTAGGATGTTATAGACTTAGAATCAGTGAAATTTTTGCTTTACCCTTATTCCTTGTGAATTTGGAGTTGAGGTCACTTATTCGAAGGCCTATCCTATGTTGATTGCATATAACTGGTATGCACTTTACAAATAGCGATGGAACTAATGAAGATTTCCTAAATAATTATCTAGATAGTTCGTCTAATAATTATTTTCTTACCCCAAATTCTCGCATAGATAACATGGTTGGATTCCATCCCCATGATAACCTGTTCCTTCCGAACGCGGTTAATGTTGGATGGTTTGGAGAAGAACCAGATAATGATCATCCAATCCCTCTGAATGATCACCATGCTGAAGACCTTTCAGACGATGCCATCTCCGAACTCGAGGTTGAGGACCTATCCCAGGCAGCTCCCTTTCTAATTCCTAACCCTCGTCCGACTTTTCATGGCCCGACGCCTGAGTGGGTGGAATGTTTGGAAACATGGAGCCAAGGACAAGATCAGCCCATGCCATTTAATGGTGACCAAAGCTTCTATGACCTGAGTAATGGGGGCTCAGCAGACAGAATCATGCCAATTCTGATCCGAAGAGTTGCCCGAAATGAAATTTAGGGCAGGACAGCTCTACAACGTATCGCACAAGTTGATACAAATGGAGGAATGCATATTCTTCGCACCAGTCGACTTGAGCATTCTCGTGAGAGGTCTAAGAGAGACCATGAAACCTTGCTGCAAGCACTAGCTGAATCACGAGCCGAATTCATGGAACTTCGAGTATGTGAGAGAGTGTACGAAAGGCACCTATTTGATGTGGAACGCCAACTGGCTGAACTGAGAGTTCACCAGAGGGATGACCATCACTAGTAGTAGATACTTTACTTTATATTCCTTGTTAAAAAGGAATCGTGTTTCTGTCTATGCCCGATGTGGCATTTTCTATGAAACTATTTTGTATTGTAAGTACTTTTGGTTAGGTCTTTATGCTGTCAAGAACTATCTTCTTTGGATATGATGTAAGTCCTTTTTACAAGGTCATTTTCCCGAACTTGTACGTCATGAATATCAAAGGTATTGACAGTCGGCTAACTTTTGTGTCATTCTTTATTCAAATACTCTTATCATGCTTTCATTTGAGTCTATTTGAAACATGTTCTAGTCAACTCATTGGACTATAGCAATTTAACTCCGGAGACATCTCCAAGTCTCTTTCAATGGTTGGATCACGTTATTCGCCAACCAACGATACCTCGGCTAGAACGACAAACATCTTGAGACCATTACATAAACTTACTTCCGATCTTTGCTAGGACTGCATCATAGGGATGTAGGTCAAACCTTCATGAGCATACTTCCATTCCATACTAGGACTGCATCATAGGGATGTAGGTCGAACCTTAGAGAACATACTTCTATTCTTTACATGAGCGATCGAACTACGTCTAGGTTCAACCATTCTCGCTCACAAATTCATTTTCTTTCGTTGTAACAGAATCATGTCACCCAAGAAAAACGATCAGCCCATCAACCAAACACCAACTCTTCAGATTGATGCAGCTACCTTTCAAGTTGCAGTCTCGGCTGCCGTATCAGCTATTCTGACCCACCTGAATGCTAACAACACAAGTGTTAGCGGGATTGTTAACAATCATTCCAATCCAAGTAACAAACGGAAGTCTTGGAATAAACCTAAGGACAAGTCGCTTCGAAGGGCGAACAGGAAACAACCACCAGTAACAACCTTCACAGCCACGACATCAGCACCTCCAACTACCATCCCTTTGGGCATCCCAATAGTCCCTAAACCAGCCAAGCTTTATGCTGGAAATCTCCCAAAATGCATTAAATGCAGTTTTCACCACCATGGACCTTGTAGGGAGATGCAGTGCTCACACTGCAACAGGAAAGGGCATACAGCCCGTTACTGCAAGACTCTAACAGCTCAGCCTGCCCAAGTGCCAAACACCAGTGTGAACCAAACTTGCTACAGTTGTGGCAAGGTAGGTCATTACAAAAGGAACTGCCTAGAGGCAGCAAATGCTGGCACACACGGCAGTATGTTACCGACCACCGCCGCAGGAGAGTCTACTCCGGACCCACGTTAATGTAATTTAGGCGTTTCGTTGTAACAGACTTACGAACCATCCCAAAACTAGTGCAACCAGAGTCTTATCTTTTGCGAGATCCCGTCCGTTTTGGGATGCTCATGCTGCGTATACTTTTCTTTTGTAGTATACCTTGTTCGCAGCAATAGTCTTGTAGTAAATCCTAAGTTCAGTAACTCTGTTAATGGTTGCACTGTTGTGTTTTGTCTGTAACGCCTTATGTTCAAATCTAATGTCTTTAGTTTCCATATGTTTCCGACTTTATCATACGACTCGAGTAAATTTGATCCTGGCAATACCAGCTCCATATGTACATCTCTTTCTCAGTAAACATCTTTTAGCGAAGCCGTCATATCAGAACACCGAGGTACTAGTGCATGAAATACCTTATAGTTCTTTTCCTTTCCGAAGGAATCCCCACAGTATTACTCGTGCAGTACGTCAAGTTCAACTCCAGGATTCTTACGGTTGACCTATCACTGAAGAATGTATACATGAGAGTGATATATAATCAATGTTCTACAGATTTAGAATTGATGATTCCACTTTAACTTCTTTTCCCTCGATGGGATGTGAGATTAAGGAAGAATCAGTTATTCAACTACCTTTTCAGTGTTAATTATATAACAACTCGTATACATGAAATTGTGATCATTGAATCACGTATGAATTCTAATATGAACTTCAGGACAGAGACTGTCCAGGAGTACGAGTAATTGCATTGGCATAGGAACAAACTTAGAACCCGGTATGACTCTTATAACCAGATCGCCTTCAGTCTAAACACCTACGGAAGATACAAGAATAGCCCGGACAACACAATGAACTACTCAAAAATAGAATTAGAAGACCAGGCTTCTCACCCTTGAGAGCTCCGATCTTATTATTACCAGAAGTCGACGGAGTGCATCTTATGTACCTCGACGACCGGAGACTTTATTAAGATTTCCTTTAGAAATCGTTTTCTCTGCCTCACATAGACGAACTGATTGAGAAACCACAGGGAAAGTATTACTTTCAGAAATGGACCTGAGATCCGAATACCACCAGTTCGAGTGTTAGGGAAGGATGTCCTAAAGACTACCCTCCGAACTCGATACAGACACTTCGAGTCCGTAGTGATACCCCTCGGATAGGACCAATACGCTCATAGTATTCATGAGCTAAATGAGTGGAGTACGCCTTTCTTACTGGGATCAGTTTGTCATTGCTCCATGTAATGACTTACTTATCTACCCTCGTAGTAAGAAAGAACCCATAGAAACATTACCCTCGGAGATACTTTTCGTAAATTTCTCTAATCAAGAGTTTTGGAATTTAGAGTCAAATTTCCTGAGACACACTATTAGTGTTGTGGAAATTCTTGAGTACTCTGTCAAATTATCCAAAACCGTTGGGAATTTGTCGGCACCGTAGTCACCAACGGAAAATTCGCCAAATTCTAGGTCTTACAGACCTACTATCATAGTCTATTCAGAACACCCCACAAATTTCAGAAACCCTTTCGACTTTGACCTAGCAAGGGATGGCCCTTGACTGGGAAGTAAACGAGAGAAAGAACCTTTGGAATTCCAAGTGGGAGACCAAACTCTTTAGGAAACCTCACTCTAGGAACGGCTTAATACGCTTCGTAAAGCGTGGAAAGCTAAATCCAATGTAGTTGGGACCTCCGATCTTCTTACTAGAATCGGTCCTACATCTCACAAATTAGACCTACTCCGCGAACTCTATAACATACATTTTCCCCTTTGCTTCTCGAACTTGAAACAGTATCTGTCCGTTAGGACTTTCGTAATCCCTCTCGAGGAGATCGAGATTTACAAGATCATTGCCTTCGTATTAGAACCGTAGTGACCCTCGACCGAAAGGTCAAGCGGACGAAGAAACGCCATCACCCGTTAGTGAAGGTTCGTTGGGATACCAACCGAGAACCCGATTTCACTTAGGAGTGTGAGAACCAATCTGTTAGGAAGTTCACATAACGACTCGATCATTCGTACATACTTCCTTGCCTAAATTCTAATTTCGGGACGAAATGCCCTTAAACAGGGGGATGATGTGACAACCCGAAATTTCCATTCTGAACAAACAATATCACTTCAATAGAAATTATAACAGTCACAGTAAATTTTCAGACTTTTCGGATAAGTTTGAGTTTTTCACGATTTACACTTAAGGAGATATCAGGAGAGTGGATGCACTAGGGTTTTGTGCAACACTGTAATTCCAACACTCGGTTATATTAGAAATCATTTCGGGAATAAAAATATTTTCTGCCAAAAATATCTCAGGACTATAAATAGAATTCTGAACCAAATTATGTCATTAGTTACATTTCCAACTAGAGAAAAGCCATTTTCTCTCTCACGGATCTTCGAGTTTTTATCCCAAATCGTGAGTACACTTCTCTAGTTGTCTTATAATGCTTATTATGTGCTTAATAACTTAGATTACATATCAAATCTGTGAGACTCGGGAGTTTACTGCCCAAGAACCTTCTTGGAGAGTAAACTCCTATATGTGGCTTAAATGCTACCTAGTCTTTTCCCCATGTTAGGTAACGAACTTAGGCTTGTATATACGTGTGTTTGAGACTAGAAAACAAACAAAACCCTAAGATTCGGGAGTTTACCGCCCAAGAACACTTGGGGAGTAAACTCCATTTTAGGGGCTAAAGGTGTCCCAAAGTCCCTCAAAGCCATGGAACTCGAACTAGAACCCACCATTGCATGTTTAGGACACCAAAACAATTAAGATTCAAGGGGTGCAAGAGAGTTCACGGCCAAGGAGGTTCTTGGGCCGTGAACTCCATGTTTAAGTGCCATAATGCTTTAAAAATCCTCCTTAAGCCAAGATACTAATTTGGGCATGTACCTAAATGAGTTATTGACTAGCTAACACACTTAGAACACCAAGAGTAAGGTGTTCACGGCCCAAAAGGTTCTAGGGCCGTGAACACCATAAAATGGTGCCAAAAGGCGCCATAAACTCTTCTTAAGCCTTGTACAATAGCCTAGTTTAGTTCCTACTTAATTTAGGGACTTGAAAACACCATAAACATCCTCCCAAGGGAGATTACGGCCGTAATCTCCAAGGGAATATGGTCCCAGGGCTGTAAACTCCTAAAAGGAGTTATATTATGCCCTAAACTCTTCCATAGACCAAGCCATTAAGTAGAAATGCTTATTAGGGCCTTATAGAGCATCAAACTTCAAATAGACACATAGGTATGAGTTCACGGCCGTAAACTCATGATTTTACGACCGTAAACTCATTTGGTAGTGTTATTAGGGCCGTGAACTTCATGGTGGAGTTTCCCTTGAGCCCTACACACAATAGCTTCCCCTACAAACACTTAGATGCAATCCTAGAGGCTAATAACACTTGATAAAGGTGTTTAGCATGTCCTAGGGTGTCTTGACTTGTTGATTAGTTGTTTATAGACTAATTTGTTACATATATGTGAAATTATATGTTAACTAGGATCGTAAGTGTGTTCAAGACTTCACTTGACACCTAGCAGTCCTACCTCTTTAGTTCATCCGTATCACCCACAACAGGTGAGTTCATACCCCTAATCAATGTTTTAAATGATTTTAAATGCTTTAATGGGGGGGGGGAATACAAGTAGAAAACAACATGTTATTAAATTATCTATATGTATTTTATAACTGTGTTTTCATTCAATAGATTTCACATACTACAAAATGTGATGCATGAAATGGTTTTCTATCTTTAAAATACTTTGTTATCAAATGTATTACTTTTGAAATGTTTATCAAAATGACATCAAGTCACTTTTCTATTTGTTCAAAACCCTTAGATGTCTTACAAAACCATTTTACATTCTTGAACTAAACTATGCATATACACTTATATTCTTATATATGTATTGATGCTATAGTTTACATCTTTCATTTAGTTTACCACACCCTTGAGTAGTAAGAGTATATAAACCTACTTGAACAACCAATTACCTTTCAGTAAATTATCATAGGGATAATTTGTAGATATCAAACATTATTCCTATTACAAGGAATCACACAAGAGTCAGTTCATTCATGAGTCTATACCAGTACATTACCTGATACATGAGTACATTTACATATGATTACATGATACATGAGTACGTTTACATCTGCTTACATGATACATGAATATGCTTACATGAACACATTACATGAGTACCTTTATGTAGATACATTTACCTGTGTATATTAACATGAAGACTTGTATCTCGAATTGCGAGGATGATTTATTAGTACCTTCTGTGTAAATCTTCCTGCCTATCCCTAGTACCTTGGGATATCTAGACATGACCTTATCCCTAGTACCTCGGGATATCTAGATGGGACCCTAGCCCTAGTACCTCGGGATATATGGACGGGACTAACCATTCCGGAACCCAGCTGTTAGCAACAGTGGGTGATCAACATCTACGGATGTCTAAGGTTATTACTTATACTAGGAGTACCTTTACGGGACTAACCCTTCCTCCGCCCTGCTGCTGCTATAGAGGACAATTGGACAATCTTCAGATGTTCATTAGGTTATATATGTCGTGTTAGCCCTAGTACCTCGGGATAACATTTACATACGTCGTGTTAGCCCTAGTACCTCGGGATAACACTTACATTAGTACGTTTTCCTATTTACTTTATTTTGTGATAGGTTATACGTTTCTCTTTACGCGATGGCGTGTTAGCCCTAGTACCTCGGGATAACACTTACATTAGTACTTTTTCCTATTTACTTTATTTTGTGATAGGTTATACATTTCGCTTTACGCGATGGCGTGTTAGCCCTAGTACTTCGGGATAACATTTACATTAGTACTTTTCCAATTTTCTTTATTTTGTGATAGGTTATACGTTTCGCTTTACGCGATGGCGTGTTAGCCCTAGTACCTCGGGATAACACTTACATTAGTACTTTTTCCTATTTACTTTATTTTGTGATAGGTTATACATTTCGCTTTACGCGATGGCGTGTTAGCCCTAGTACCTCGAAATAATATTTACATTAGTACTTTTTCCTGTTTACTTTATTTTGTGATACTTTCACCAAAACAAAGAGTTGGACTAAGTACTTTTAGTACTAGTCAATAGAAAGGAAAAACTATCATTTTACTTACAAAACATTCGGGTCTTGGTAGAAGACTACATTATCATAACAAAACATTCGGGTCTTGGTAGAAGACTACATTATCATAACAAAACATTCGGGTCTTGGTAGAAGACTACATTGTCATAATAAAACATTCGGGTCTTGGTAAAAGACTACATTGCCATAACAAAACATTCGGGTCTTGGTAGAAGACTACATCTCAAACTAATAGAAAATAAGGGATTTTCTAGGGTTTTTCATACATACATCAACATTTTCATTTAAAGGTTTACATGAATTTTAAAACAAGCTTTAGTAAGCAAGACAATGACACTTAAATACTTATGAATTCACCAGCTTTAAAGTTGATACTCGCTTTCAAAATAACTTGTATTCTCAGGTCATCAGTTAGACGGGTGCGATGGCCAGGTTTTTGAGAAGATGGAGCACAGACAAGACTCGCCTTATTTTGATTATTCATTTTATTGTTGTACATTATGAAAGAACACACATGTATTAAAAATTTACTTTTAATGCAATGGATGATGTTGTTGCTTGTTTACTACTTTACACTGTTATGATACTTCACATGACATCCTCCACCCCGGAACGTTTCCGCCGTTCTTGGTTTTGGGGTGTGACAGCCTTGACGAGTGGGGAATATTTTAGACATTCCACCACTTGATAAATGTAAGTATCGTAGAGGAATGGTGTAAGATCGATCAACAGGTTCTGGTTGGCCTTGATTGCGAGAAGAGTGGAGCGTCCAGTGGTTTCTTGAACAGAGGAAGATTCTGCCATTGGTGGAGCTTGAAGAAGAAGAATATGAACAGTGATCGTCTTTTTGCTTGAGAGAGTTAAAGAAGGGTAAAGAGTAAGATCTCGGTTAGCAAAACCCTTATATACAATTTAGTGAAGAGAGAGAAATCTGGAGTAATGATTCCACCAATTTGGGAAACGTCGCCAAAAAAGGCGTGATTTGACAACTATCAACCCCGATAATGCAACAGATGACGCAAGAGTGGGTAATGGTTCAGAAGCATGCATTTTTCCATGCATATCTTCTTTTCAAATCCCCAATCGTTTAGACTTCCTGCTGACTCACCCTTTGAACCTTTAATGGAGTCTTTATCGCCATAAGTACCAAAAGTGTTATATTTACACATCCCTTCGTTTGAAAATAACTGCATTATATCGTTAGGAACTGAAGCTGTATTTTTATGAATAGCTTGACAATAGCCAACCAAGGCTTTTTGGAAAATACAAGATTTTGTGCAAGATAGTGTCAAAGATAAAGAAATCAATCAAACTATTTGTGGGATTTTGTGATGTCATTTAAGACATAAAGCAGTGGATCCCGGGCACGAATCTCTTCCTTCAAAGTCAAGAGAGACTTCAAAGTGCTTGTGTGGGTTCCCGTTGAATTACGATCAAGTACTACTTGTTGAGAAGTATTGAAAGGCATCTTTTATATATAAAGCTGTTAAGGGTGGCTTTCGCTTCAATACTAGTTTCTGATACTTGACATAAGACCAAAATAGAACGAAGTACTTGTGAGACCGGTGTGGCCTGTAAAACAAGTAGGTTAGTAACATTTTCAGTGACTTGTTGATATTTATTAATTGGAAATCTCAAAAAAATATGGATCCTTTGGGAAGAGAAATCTTGGTGAAAGACATTTTCATAAGGATCTCTCAAAAATAAAAGGAGATTACAGGATACATCCATAAAAGTGCTTTCGTAATTAAATTCAAGGTGAAAGCTAGAACATTTATTTGTTCACCATCAATGCATTTTAGGTATTGAATTTTGGGTTTCACTCAGTACGTAGTGACATGAAAATAAGATCATAAACACAGAAGTTGTGTAACCATAAACCTCAGTGGTAGTGCTGAGAGTCTCAAAGGTTACAATTATGAAATGAATGATTAATGGAGAATAAGATTATGTGAGTTAAAGAACGAATGTACCTCTGCTATAAAATAGGACCAAGCAGAAAAACTCTTAACTCATGTTAGACTAGAGTTAGGTAGCTCATGATGTGAGTGATTTTGTCAGCCTAATTGGGAAGACATGATTGGTGTAAATCAAGTCATTAAGGCTTCACTCAAAATCTTTAGAGGCTTGGGTCAACATAGAGCAACATGCTTCTAGGGACACTTAGCTAATATAAAGATAAACAATTATACATGTCCTAGCTCCATCATTAAGAATGTTCCTTATACATTGATAAGATAAAGACTGAATAATTTAAAATAAAGAAAAATATTTTTAAGTTATGGTTTGCGTTTTCTGAAAAGAAATAAAAACAGAAATGAAAAATATTTTTGGATTTTAAAAGATTTTCTAAAAAAGAAATAAAAATAGAAATAAAAAAAATATGATTTTATGAAAACAAAGGAAAAACATAAAATAAACTATAAGAAAAGAGTGTATACATACTATACAACTAAAACTGTCACTTGAAAATAGAGAAGCGAACCGAGTCCAATAAGACCGAACCCGAAATGGACTGAGCATTTTGTTCATTTCAGTTCCCAAAAGAACCGAACCCGAAATGGACCGAGCGTTCGCTCTGTTTTGCTTCCAACTTTTATTGAGGCGAAATTGACTTTGGTATAGATTCAGCTTCCATCATTCCTAAGCCTTGTAGGATTTTATTAAAACTGGTTTCAGGCAAGGCTTTAGTAAAGATGTCTGCCAATTGATCAGTGGTCCTAACAAAATGAATTCCCACATTACCGTCTTCCACATGATCTTTGATGAAGTGATACCTCAGTGCTATGTGTTTCGTCTTTGAGTGTTGAACTGGGTTATGACAAATCCTAATTGCGCTCTCTAAGTCACAATATAGTGGGATTTTCTTCATGTTCAGGCCATAGTCTCGAAGTTGACTTTGTATCCATATGACTTGAGAAGTGCACGATGTTGCAACTAAGTATTCTACTTCGACAGTTGAGTGTGAGACACAGGTTTGTTTCTTTGACTGCCAGCTAACCAGTTTGCCATCCAAAAATTGGCATCCTCCTGTGGTATTCTTTCGGTCTAGTCCACATCCTCCAAGATCAGCATCTGAGAATGCTTGGACAAAGAACACTAACTTGGCTGGGTACCATAGGCCGAGCGAAGAATTTCGCTTCAGGTATCGACAGATATTCTTCACAGCTAGCAGGTGAGGTTCGCATGGATTAGCTTGAAACCTAGCACAATAGCAAAAAGAAAACAGTATGTCTGCTCGACTTGTTGTTAGATACATTAGCGACCCTATCATTTGACGATAGAGGGTCATGTCAGCAGCCGGTTTGTCCAGAGAAGGTGTTAACTTTGTGCCAAACGCCATAGGAACCTTCACTTTTGAATCTCCCAATATTCCAAACTTGGCCAGCAAGGTCTTCAAGTAAGCCTCTTGATTAATAAAAATACCTTCAGGACCCTGTCTAATATTCAAGCCAAGGAAAAAGTTAATCACACCCATTGAGCTCATTTTAAATTTAGTCTCCATAAACTTCCTAAATTCAACTGTTAAGCTAGGATTTGTGGAGCCGAAGATGTCGTCATCGACGTAAATTTGAACTATCATAAGGTGGTCACCCTCTTTCTTTCGAAAGAAGGTTGGGTCAACCGAACCTTGTTTAAACTTGGACATTTTATGAAATCTGGTCAGAGTTTCATACCATGCCCTTGGTACTTGCTTGAGACCATAGACTGCTTTGTCCAGAATGTAGTAGTGACCTGGATACTTCTCGTTCACGAAACCGGGTGGTTGCTCTACATACACCGTCTCTTCTAGTTGTCCATTTAATAAGGCACACTTCACATCCATTTGGTATACTTCAAATTTATTGTGTGTAGCATAGGCAAGAAAAATACGAACTGACTCCAGCCTAGCTATAAGAGCGAAGGTCTCTTCATAATCAATTCCTTCTTCTTGACAATAACTTTTCACAACCAATCATGCCTTGTTGTGAATTACGTTTCCTTCCTTGTCCATCTTGTTACTGAAAACCCACTTAAGTCCAACCACAGAAGCATCCTTTGGAGTTGGAATCAGTCTCCACACTTTATTTCACTCGAACTCATTGAGTTCATCCTGCATGGCATGTACCCAATCAGAATGATCGAGTGAAGTGTTGATCGTCTTTGGTTCAACCTTGGAGACGAACGAATTAAACATGCAAAATTCCACTTTAGAGAATAATGCAGTTTGTTTTGCTTTCAGTTGAGAGCGGGTGAAAACTTTTCTGATGGTTTACCAATAATTTGTGTTTGAGGATGATCTTTGGTCCATTTGGTGAGTGGTGGGTAATTAGGATCATAAGAGGGGTCCAGTTTAGCATCCACTTTTTCTTCGAGGTCTGATTGAATATCATCATCATTTGAATTTGCATTCTCCCCCTCGAATGATGATACTTCCTCCGGTTCAGGCTAAGAATACTTTCCCTAGACTTGGCTTTCGGTTGGTGTTGATGATGATGGACTCTCCCTCTGGAATGATGAATCTTGGTTATTTGGAGGAGACGAACCCTCCCCCTGAACATAAGAACTATCTCTGGGAGGTTCGATTGAGTTAGAGTATTCGGTTGCTTGTGGTTGTTCATCTGCCATTTTCTTTGCGGCGTCATCGATTATCTCCTTCAGGTGATTTACCTTGTTGTCTGCAGCTTCAGATTCATAGTGAATGGCCTTTTCTGGTTCATCAAATAACAACATGTACTACTCAAAGAGATTTGAAATGGGTACCGTAACTTGACCAGAAATGGGAAATATTTCCTCCACGGAGCCTTCGGTTGTCTTCAGTTTCTTGCGTAGTTATCATCAAAGTTAACATAATAAGTCTCCTCTATTTTCTTTAAACGCTTGATGAGAACTCCATATGCTTTGGAGGTTAAAGAATAACCCAGAAAGATTCCTTCGTCTGCTTTGACATCAAACTTGTTTCGATGCTCCTTTGAATTGAAGATAAAGCATCTTGAACCGACCACGTGGAAAAACTTTACATTGGGCTTTCGGTTGTTCAAGATCTCATAGGGATTGATTGAGAAACATTTGTTAAGATAAGATCTGTTCTGTGTAAAACACGCAGCAGCAATGGCGTCAGCCCAGAAGTATAGAGGTAGAGAAGCGAAGCTCAACATGGTTCGGGCTGCTTCACATAGAGATCGGTTTCGCCTTTCGACAATCCCAATCTGTTGTGGAGTATATGGAGCCGAGAAGTTGTGAGTTGTTCCCTTCTCTGCAAGAAAATCTTCAAAATCTTTGTTCTTTAACTCCAACCCATTGTCACTTCTTATGTTGCGAACTACCTTTTGTAGTTGAACTTCTATCTGTTTGATAAAGAGTTTAAGTTTGAGAGTGGCCTCTGATTTCTGCTTTAAAAAGAACAGCCAAGTAAACCGAGAGAAGTCATCCACTATGACAAGTATGTACTTATTACCTCCAATGCTTTCGATTGAAGAAGGACCACATAAATCAATGTACAGTAATTCGAGTGGTTCAATAACTTTTGTGTTGATTCGAGAGGGATGACTCTGTTGACTTTGCTTTCCCATTTCACATGCGACACACATGTGTCCTTTATCGAACTTCCGAACAGGAAGACCTCGAACGTGATCCCCAAGCACCAGTTTGTTGATGTCTTTAAAATTGAGATGGGATAGTCTTCGGTGTCAAAGCCAGCTTTCGTCTGAATGAGCCTTTGTTAGCAAGCAAACTGCTAGTTTTCCTCGTATGGGATTGAGATTAAAACGGTACATCTCTCCTTTTCGCTTCGATTTCAGCAAAATATTGTTCGTCTTCTTTTCAATAATCTCTGAGCCATCGTCATTGAACGAAACCTTTAACCCGATACCAACCACTATTTGAGAAACACTGATGAGGTTGTGTTGTAGACCTTCAACGTACGCCACTTTTCATATTAAGAAATCACCATTGGTAATCATGCCACAGCCTTTGATTATGCCAAAATAATTATTACCATACTTGACACATCCACCATCTTGAAGGGACCGAAATTCCCTCAACTCCTCCTTTCTTCCTGTCATGTGACGCGAGCAGCCACTATCTATGTACCATTCATCATCAAATTGCTCGTCACGCATAACCTATAGAAATTAAGCAGATTTAGGAACCCAAAGTTTCTTAGGTCCTTGTGAGCCTTTTACATAACAGGGAATTGTAAGAGAAACATCAACAAGAAAGGTTCTTTTTATTAGTGTTGTTTCATCTTTTCTTTTTATGGTGAAAACTTTGATTTTATCAGATTTGAGGATTTTAGGATCAGTTTTGGATTTGACATTAGCAAACTTTTGGTTTTCCAATTTATCAGACACCTTCACCTTTTCAACTCATTGAAAAAGCTTTTCTTTTCCCTTGCGATCATTTTGTGAGTGAGAGTGAGAAAGATGAGTCTTGTGAGCAGTATTAAGCTTTCGATCAATGCCCTAACTTCGTTGAGGGTCGAAACTACTTACCCTTCGGATCCTCTCAATAGTTGATTTAGGAACGAAACCATCTTTTCGATTTCTCACATCTTAAGGTTCGAAACTTCTTTTCCGGTTAGTGTCCATCGGATGACTGAAACTTCTCTTTTGGTTGATATGCCTTCATGGGCCGAAACTTTGTTTTTGGTTATCTTGGTTTTGAAGATCGAAACTCCTCTTTCGGTTGTCTTGACTCTGAGGACCGAAACTCTTCTTTCGATTGTCTTGACTCTGAGTGTTGGGTCAAAAATATGGTTTATACTTTGCTTTTCTAGGAAAATATATTTTTCTATAATGTAATATGTAATTTTGTGGTTGTGTATGGCCGTACACGTGTGTACAACCGCACACCCTGTGTACGGTCGTACATAGGGTGTGTGGTTATACATACGTGTACGACTGGAGGTCCATATAAATAGATGTAATGGGTAGACAAGTGTAAGGGACTAGAAGAGATAGAAAGGAGTGGAGCATGTTCTAGAGAGACAAAGTTAGAGAGAAGAAGTGTGTGTGTGTGAGAAAATCTTGTATTTGGATCTACATTCTAATCATCAAATAATACAAGATTCATCATCTTCTTCTTCTCCTTCTCTTCTTATTGTGATCTGGCATCATCCGTTTGATTGGGATTCCGCACCATCAAACGGATCTGATTGGTACTCAAGCATTTTGGGGACTTACAAGTGGTATCAGAGCTTGGATTGTATCAGTCAATTTTGTCAGATCTAGAGCTTATTTGATCTTATTCTGAAAATATATTTGCATTTTTGGATAGATCTCTTAAAATTAAGGGGGTTTTCTTCTTTGCATTTTTCATAAAAACGAGTTTTTGATCGAGTTTTGGAGCAAAAAGGGGTAAAAAAAACGTCGTTTTTTCGCGAATTTGTTGAAGTTGTGCGGCCAGCAGCCTCGTCCTCCGTCTCACATTCGCACCTCGTCCAGCACTCAGTTTCATCCTCACAGCGTGCTTCTATTAAAAAAAGGGGGAGGGATTTTGAGGGTGCAAGGAATCAAACTCGAGACCTCTAGGTCAACAAACAAGCTCATTACAATCTGAGCTAGCTTGCTGGATGGTTTCCTCCTTCCCAATTTAATTCAAAAACCTTCTCAATTTCGAACCTAATTTCACAAATTTCACACTTTTAACCCAAAAATCAATTTTCTTTATTTTTAAATTACATTTTCAACCCAAAAAATTTATTTTTTAATTTTTGACTTTTTATTTAAATTTTGACTTCGACTTTACTAGTTTGACCTTTGACTTTAAACTTAGACTTTTTCGTTTGTCTTTCAAATTTTCAAATTTAGCTTTTCGTTTGACTTTTAAGTTTGACTATTTGAGTTTGACTTTTAACTTTGACTTTTTAAATTTGATTTTTAAGGTTGACTTTCTCGGTTTTTAAGTCAAAAGGAAAACTCAAACAAAATATATAAAATATAATAATAAAAAATATAAAAAAATGAGTTCCTCATCCATTCCGGTAAATGAAGTTTCATGTACTCCATCTTGTGAAGCTACGATTAAATTTCTCCGATATCAAATCGATTTATTAAAAAGAGAAAATGAGGACCTCAAATACGAAGGCTATACCCTTAGGAAAGGTCAGAAACCTCTGAAAGCTCAATTAGAGACCAAAACCAAGGATTTCCGAAAACTGCAAGAAGATTACAGCAACAAGTGTGCAAATTACGATCACATTAAGAAAAAACTTGCTGCTGTAACTGCCGAACTTGATGCATTAAAAGATAAATTTAATGATTTTGAATTTTCATTTAAGAAATTCGATGTATCAAGTTAGGTAGTTGTGTCTATGATGGAACATAATATGAAATTTAAGGATAACCAGCAAAAGGATCTAGGTTATGAAGTTGTCCCTCCTCCCTATAATCAAAACTACACTGCAAAACCTTTGACTTAGGATGAGATTGACCGAGAACCATTTATGGTATACAGTAAACCAGCTGTTAAACAGGCAACTGAGGGTGTTGAGTTGAATGATACTAATGCCTCTACTTCATGTGCAGGTAAAGTAGCAGAGGATGAGGACAAGGATAACACCATTGAACAAACCAACATCTCCTTGAACTCTGAATCTGTTGCTTTGAACTTAGTTGCTTCTGATGAACCTACTGTTGGTGAATACAGGCCACCAATTCCAATGAAACAGAGTGCCTGTTATAATTGTGCATGTAGGAAAAACAAGAGACAAGGCAAGGATATGCCGCCGGGGGCAGGAAGAAACAACTTCACAGTGAAGAAAAAGACATGTTTTCACTGTGGAACACTCGGACACATTGCCGGAAATTGTCCTAATCACGCATACGTTCCCTACTATGCACAGGGCTGGCAGAACGCGCCAAGTGGGAGATACTTCAAAAGAAATCCTTCTAGGTCACAATCGCGCAATGGTGACTGGAACGCACAGAAGGCCAAGAATCAAACTTTCAACGCCAAGAATCCAAATCCCAAAGGCAAGAAAGGAATGTCGGCCAAGAAGCCCAATCCAAGAGATGCTCCCGTGAAGCCAAGGTCAGATCCATCTCAACGGTCGGCTTCAAGTTCAAAATCAAATGTTGAGGCACCCATCCGATCGAACAATGGGTTAAACCAGACTACGGATGGGTACCAAAGGTTCAATCTCCCAAATCTTCTAATATTTCTACATCTTCTGTTTGTGATAAACAGGACATGTCGTGGGAGAATGTATATTGTGTAGATGACAAAGTTCGACCCAGTTTCAAAATGGATTGGGTTACAAAGACCAACTGATCCCGCTCTGTGTCAGAGCAGCTATGGAGGTATATTATCAGGCTTCGATTTGTTGATAGTGGCTGTTCCAAGCACATGATAGGAGCCATCTCTCAACTGTACAACACTCGGAATTTTGTTTGAGAGTATGTGTCCTTTGCGGGAAGGGAAGAAAGGAAGGAGTCAATCATGGGGTTTGTGCTTAATGACATGAAGAATTTTCGGATCTGTTCCGAGATTATTGGTGCTGTTCTCAGACCTTCTGGATGCAAATTCAATCGGTGACTTATGGTTTGATTTTCTTCTCTATACTCTTGAGTTTATCTTAAACTGATTCTTTTCAAAGACAATTTTTCATTTTCTTAATAGTTTTTCATTAGTAGTTATTATTGGGAAGTGATATCAAGAAAGTGATAACGGGCAGTCTAAAACATGTGTAAAGGACTGAATCTGAATTGTCTAGACTCTGTGTTCAATGTGCTGGTAGGCACGAAGGATTTAACAGTGTGGATTTAGATAGGATTGTTTAGACTGACCATACGACGCTTGGGTAGATTGAGCAGTGAGATAAACACGGGAACCTCCGGGATACACTAAATTAGTACGCATCTAGAACAGTGGTTCAACTTTTCCTTGATGTTCGGACTTATGTCCTTAATTCTGGTTCTGATAGGGTGACTGGGGGTTCTGATAAAGTAGGTCTGTAAGAAATTATTTTCTTGCTTTTCTATCTGTCAGTCATATGTTGCTTCCTTTGCGTGATTGGAAGAGATCCGACCTGGAATGCAACATATGCAACTCTATTTCTACACACCTCCTTATCTATGAAACTATTCCTATCTGTTAGCCATATGATGTCCCCTCTGCGTGATCGGAAGATATGCAACATTCTATCTCTATATTCCCTTTATCTCTATTAGTCATATGTTGCCCCCTTTGCATTATTGAAATATATCTGACCTGGGACACAACATATGCACCTATTTCTAAATCTAACTTCCTCCTTAATAATTGTTTACTCACCTAAAGTAAGGAGTCCTTAGGAAGTTCTTGATAACCAAGGTATATCGGGAAGTGCGGAACACATTCTAGTGCAACTAAAATTGAACCATTTAAGAGGTTGCCTGTAGATCTCATTGCTTAATTTAAGTGGACAACAATACTCGTGGTCGCCGTCAGCTAAATGGTTTATTTAAAAAAGTTTGTCAATATCCTTTGTGTTTAAGTGGACCACAATACCAGCAATTGACCAGATCTATTCATAAAGGTGAAGGTATTGATAAACAAGTTCAGGCTCTCTCACAACTTTGATCCCAAATATTTTTCTTTTTGTTAAATTTGTTCATAGTTTTCCTCTATACACAAATTTAGGGGGAGAATTAAAAAAAAAATTCAAAAATCAAACAAAAAATTAGAAAATTAAAAATCCAAAAATAGTGTTATTTTTGTTTTGTTTCTGTTTTAAGTTTTCTTTTAGTTTTGTTTTGTCTTGAAAAGTGAATTCACGTGTAGGTGAAACTCATGGAGACTTTATCGAGATTTCTGAGCCAAAACTTCATCCGTGAGCATCGAAGAATTCTCATTCGAAGGAGCAAGAAATGAAAATTATTCTTTCAACATTCAATCCTTCAACCCCAGAAGCAAGGTGAAGCTGAAATTAAAGATTATTTGACGGATTGCATTGAAGCCTCCTCAATCAGTCTGCTGCTATCTTAAACCTGCTGAAGTGATCCAGATGATTAGTTCTCTCTGATGTTCTCTCTAAAGATTCTCAAGCTTAAAGCGCTATCGTTCAAGAATCAATACATTAAGCCTCCTCACCCAATGTGTGTTCAATGTCAAATTCTGCAGAAATCCCAATTGCTCAAGATGAAGTCATTTATTGAAGATTCATATGTTCATCTTGATGCTGTGAAGAAATTTGAAGATTAATGTTGAAGCCAAAGCTCCCAATGAAGATTAACAAGAAAAGCCAGCTACATTTTAGGGGGAGTTTGTTGGGCCAATTAGAAAATAAATATATACACCAAGGGGGAGATTGTTGGGTCAAAAATATGGTTTATACTTTGCTTTTCTAGGAAATTTTTTTTTCTATAATGTATTGTGTAATTTTGTGGCTGTGTACGGCCGCACACCTTGTGTACGGCTGTACACAGGGTGTGCGGCTGTATACACGTGTACGGCTGGAGGTCCATATAAATAGATGTAATGGGTAGAGGAGTGTAAGGGACTAGAAGAGAGAGAAAGGAGTGGAGCATGTTCTAGAGAGAGAAAGTTAGAGAGAAGAAGTGTGTGTGAGAGAAAATCTTGTATTTGGATCTACATTATAATCATCAAATAATACAAGATTCGTCATCATCTTCTCCTCCTTCTCTTCTTATTGTGATATGGCATCATTTGTTTGATTGGGATTCTGCACCATCAAACGAATCTGATTGGTACTCAAGCATTTTGGGGACTTACACTGAGGAATATGAGAAACTGATTTTGTTTTTGTTTCTTCTTTTGACTTAGAAGCCTTTTCATAGCGAACGTAATTAGGATTTTGAGATCGCCAAAACTGCTTCCTTTCAGTGAGATTCTTCTTGTATCTCAAATTTCGTTGATGCTTTCTCTCTAACACTTGTTTTGGAGTTTTATGGATGTTGGCCTTTCACTTTGATACTTGAGCATGACTTTCTCTCTTTAGAGAAGAGGTTTCGCCTGACATCTTGGTTGGTTCATATGAGTCGATTTTAGTACCACTTGTACTTGGCACATCAAATCATGTAGGATCATTAAGTGGTTCTGCCACATACCTACCTTTCACTCTCCATGATGTTTTCTGAGATAGGACTTATGTTTTATCAGCATTATCTATCGGTGCTAACCAAAAAAACTCATTGCAACCATCAGCATTATATTCTTCTACTAATGTCGTTAGTTCAGCTAGCTGTCTGTTGCTGTGTAACTCCTTGAACCGTGTAAACTTGATTTGGAGTTGTTTGAACCTTTTGATATATAATAACCATTTCCTTTAGAACTTTAGTCTTGTCTTTTGATGAACGAGCAAACTCAACAGAGTTTTCAGAAATAAGATTTTTATTGGTTTTGGGTTCGCTCTTGACAAATTCAGAACAGTCCACCTGATCTTCTATAGATACCACACTCATATCATCATCCTCGTTGAATTCAGAAGTGTTTTCAATATCAGTTTTTTTTTCTGAATTCAACTTGGCATTCAAAGAGACAAATTTCTATACAGTTTCGGTTTTGATTTTTAATTTGTCATTCTCATCCAATAAATTTTTAAGCATGTCCTTATGGTCTTTTGACTTTATGAATGACTCTTTTGTCAAGGCCAATTTTGTAAGAGGGAGAAATATCTTCAGAAGAAATAACGTTTTCACGGTTATATGCATCGGCATCAATTTCATCCTCCTTGAACTCAAGGAAGGGTAAAATCATACGATGTATAATCTTTCCTATATCACAATTAAGCTCTGATACCACTTTTTGGGAATAAATTTGAGATGAATAATGCGGAATATCAAGAAAAATCAAGAATCAAACACCACAATATGCAAGAAATCTAATAAATGTTTTTCATGTATTGATTATGAGATGAACGTACAGAGAAAACCCTAATCTGGTCAAAAGCTTTAAATTATCTCTTTTCAAATAAATTGTTTCATCCCTAGACCTAATCAACTCCTTCTCCTTTTTCTCTATCCACATATGTCATTCCTCACTCTTCGATGATACCCTGCTGATTTGATCAGTCAGGTTAGAGTTTGTGACGCGTGTTTGAGTTAAACTACCACTTATACTGGAAAATTTAGATTTTAATCCAATTAGTTCTTTTTCATAGTTTGTGATGAAGATATTTAAAGAAACAAGAATATATTGTACCTTCTTGATTAACTCATTGCATTCATTGATCTGCACACTGACATGTTTCGCTGCAAAACATCTATCTTCTCGCTCTTTCGCTTCGTCTCGTCCCCCATCAAAGGTAGAACCTCTCATTTGTGACACCTCAGAAGTTACCATCAGACACTTTCCAGCAATGTTTTCTTCTTTCACCAACAAATCCCTGTCATGAGTGGGCTTCCGTACTTCTTCATCTTTAGAATCAGTCGACCAAACTTCAACACCGCCAAATTCATCGTCAACAGCATTTCCCTGCACAATTAAAGCATTCATAGTGTTAAGAGATCCAACTTTCTTTTTCTTGATTTCCTCCAATCGTCGTAATATGTTCACTTCCTCGTCATCATCGTTATTCTTTTCAGACTTCTTTCTCAACATGCAAGCTTTGGCAAACTGATTTTTGTCTCCACAATAGTGACAGTTAAAGCCTGAGTCACCACCAAGTTTTGTTTCCTTCTTTGGTTCTTCAGACTGAGGAACACTCTTTAGTTCCTCCTTCACCTTCTCAGCACTGTATCTTCCCTGCCTGTTTCGGTTCTTGTTGCTTGGGAATCTTCTTTTGATGAACTTCTTGGGATTGGACACCATCAAAGCAAAATCTTCACTTGTTAGATCATACTCAGAAATATCTAAATCTTCTTCTTCTTCAGCAGCATTCTTTCCTTTGGAGATTAGAGCTAATGACCCCATGCTAGAAACCACGTTCATTTCTTTAGACACTACACTCTCATGTGACTTTAATATTCCCACTAGCTTTGCAAGAGAGTAAACCTTGAATTGTCGTGTGCCTTCACAGTGGACACCACATCCTTCCATTCAGTTCTAAGGCCATTCATAAATGTGACCTTTTGTTCAATGGATTTCCTTTCTATCCTATGCTTTATCATCTTACTAAGGAGATCATTAAAGCGATCGAAAGTTTGAATAAGCTTCTCTTCAGGCATCTGCTTAAAGTCACCAAATTCCGAGAGCAATAAAGTTTGGATGGAATGCTCAAGATCTTCATTTATGGAATATAGTTCTTTCAACCTGTCCCATATCTCCTTCACTATTGTGCATGAACTCGCCAATCAAAATGTGTCTGATTGTAAAGCAAACCTAATCATCCTTAAGGCTTTGATGTTGCACTAAAACTTCTCTTTCTCATCTTGGGGTATGTCTTTCACATCATTAACGAGTTGATTGTACTCCTTTTGAGTTTTGACAATTCTTGAAGTGCTTGAATGAGCGAATGGACCAACTGTTATTGCTTCCCAGATCAAGTATCCATTGTCTTCTAAACCAATCACGTAGTCTTCAAAGTGATGCGTCCAGACCTCATAATCTTGAGTGTACAAAATAGGAATCCTTGTCGTCGATCCTATGTTGTTGGAGATATTGATTGGGTTTGACTGAGAATCATCCATTGACATGACGATTTTTGTTCAAAACCTGCTTAAGATCAGACTTGTAAATAACGTTAGGGTAAGATTGAATAATTAAAGAACAACGTCAACAGAAAATGACAGCTCTAACAATATCAATTAAAGCGGAACAACCCTAAGATCTTCTTCAACAGAAGAGATGTGTATGAAATACATAGTCTCCTGATCTGATACCAATTGTTGAGTTGAAAAACTCTTAGATTGATTAGATCTTTAACAGGTTAAATAGCAAAAGCAAACAAACACGATACAGAATCAAGTAATGCTTAATGATTCAAAGTTGTCACGCCTCAGCAGATCTCGATGAAGAACTTCCACCGTAGAGACGAGCTAGGGTTTGTAGTACAATAATCAGAATAATAATTAAAGCGATGTCTACTAAGGATGCATGCATGCACCTTAAATACTAAACCCTAATAAAACAATCACGGTTGGACAAGCCCAAACCGGATAACAAAACTGGGCTAAGGACCAAGCCCAATGACGCAACATAATTACACCCAACATACTTAAATCAACTAACTTGAATATTCTCCCATTATATATGTCTAGGTCAGACAATTATGGTCTTCCCAAATCTTATGGAAAAAACTTTCCTCATGAAGATGATATTCCACAAGACAATCAAGGTGAAAGATTAATCCCTTCTTTGTGTTGTAGTGGAAATTCAATTCCTCCACCTCCTCCAATAATTCTCCCTAACCCACAAGTTCAAAGACTTGAAAAGTTCAAGGTCACTCAAGCCCTATTGGCAAGCAAACACCAAGACGGAAGGTCTGTGTGCGCACATGTCTTGGAGATGAAGTCACACATTGACAGGTTGTGAATTGTAGGAGTCGTTGAGTCAAGGAAGTTGGCTGTTGACTTGGTTCTTTAGTCACTTCCCGAGTCGTATAGTCAGTTTGTTAAAGTCTACTATATGACGGACCACGATTTGTCCCTTATCGATCTTACCTATTTGCTAATTATTGTTGAATCAGCAATGATTTGGCGCACTGGTATAGCAAATTTTATTGGAAGATCTACTTCCCAAACTTCCATGGACATTGAAAAGGGAAACATTGGAAGTCCAGAAAAGATTTCTCTTTCCAAGGGAAAGGGAAAGGCTAAGTCTGAGATTGTCCTGTGTACCATTCCCAAAGAGTCCATATGTTTCTATTGCCAAAAGAAGGGGCATCGGTTGCGAAGCTTCCCTGACTACCTGAGAGATCTAAGAGATGGTAGAATCAAATTATATGGTTCTACTTCAGGTAAGTTCATTATCTAACTCTATTAAGTTCCCACTTATTGATTCGTATTACATGATGTAAAGTAACATTTTGATATTTTGTAGAATCAAAGAGAAAGAAGGAAGCCTAAAATAAATAGTAAGTTGAATTTGATCTTGAAGAGATGGATTTTGATCGCCTGATTCGATGATCAGATTTTTGAGCTGCTATTTAGGAGTTATGATAGATTGATTAGGAATATTCGCATTTTATAAATAAAGAGAAATTTTGATTATATCTTATTTATATTTCCTTGTAATGGC
This sequence comes from Lactuca sativa, assembly GCF_002870075.4. Lineage (NCBI taxonomy): Eukaryota > Viridiplantae > Streptophyta > Magnoliopsida > Asterales > Asteraceae > Lactuca > Lactuca sativa. The sequence goes on along the minus strand of NC_056623.2, from coordinate 94,007,933 downwards.
ATTTGTAAAAATTGATGTTTCTATGTTTCTATTGTTAGCAATATGAATTTGATTCTTTCATTTGTGGTAGTGTCATAATTTACCAAATAAGGGAAGATTCTCATCACCCAAGTTTCAATTGTCCAGAAACTTGGAATCGTGCAACTTATATTGTATGATGAATGAGAATTTTCATCTTTGAGAAATTAAGACTAATTACTTGTTCACATGTATATGTGAGTCAAGTGAAGGACTAGGGGATCGAGTACACTTGGTTGTGCACTGGTCAGGTCCACCACAAAGAACGATAAGATTATTCGTCATGATTTACTAAATTTTAGTAAATATGGTCATGCTTACAAGATTAAGTATAATTTTGAATCATTTGATAAGTTTCAATGTATTGAAGATCGAATAAGAAGAATCAACTTAGGCAGAAAGATAAAAGTTTCTCCAATCTGAAAAGAAGGGAGAGTACTTGAGTATCATGTTTTATTATCATCTTAGTGATTATGTAGCAATATCACAATTGATCCTCTAAAGTGCACTTGTATGGCTAAGAAGAGGAATCGTGAATTGTTGAAATGGTTAAATCAAAAGGTGAATCATACTTCGTTCCAAGAACAAGTCTTAGAGTCATACTCCAAGATTGTAACTTGAGTGACATAATCTTAAGAAAGGTTTATAACATTTATCAAATGTAGAGTAAAATGTTTCTTACTCTTGTACATTTGAAATTGGTAAGCTGTGATGTTTTGATAAAACAAAGATCAACTAAGACTGATTGTCAGAAGTGTTTGTCTTGATAAGAAACTGCACTAACTCTTGAATGTTTATTTGTAAAGTAATGTTTCTTGACAAAGAGAGTCTTATATGTCAAGAGATCAGTGGGAGTCTTTAAGATCTTGAAAAGTTTCAAGAACTAATCAAGAATAAACCTATTATTAATCACTAGCCCACGGCTTGAGGTTTTAACCTATCGTGTTGACATATTCTTGTTTCTGTGCCCATTCCAGTTAAAGTTGACTGTGCATGTGAGTTCTATGAGTTATTAATTGTTTGTGTAGGGCAACGCACCTTGGTCAGTGAAAGTTCATTAATCAGTAAGGGTGATCTGTTGAACAACTTGGAAGACATTGTGGGCCCTCGTGCTACCAAGTGGCAAGAAATTAAGATTGAACAAGTTCAATCCATATGAGTTTGGATTTGTCACTAACCTTGTCTTGTGATTATGCTTATGACAAATTCACATGGATAGGAACACATACACCATAAAATCTAAGTGTCATAAGGTTTCTCTCCAATTCATGAAAATGATTGTGAGGAAACGCTTTCACTAAGTAGATTTTAAGGAGATAGCATTTGTGATATTTGCATTCTCAAATTCGATTATGATTATGACATCCCTCTTTGTAGTTCGAATTATGAGAAATGGCAAAAGGTCTAAACATTTAAGACTTATTGCTGTAAGTTCTAAAAAATTTTGGACGCACATGTGAGCTATATAAGGAAATGTGTATACGTTTGAGAATCCTAGATAAAGTCTTATCGAAGCGTCTTGTATCAGAAATATGAACTTTAGTAAGAAAGTCAACAAGTATTGATTTCTAGAAGTCCAACTGATTTTAGATACATGTCAAAGCTCGTGGGAGCATAAGTCTTATGCTAGTACCAAAATAATTATTATGCTAGTGGGAGCATAATTATTATGATAAGTGTTGCAAGTTAGCAATGTTAAATATAGAAAACAAATGTTTAAATTCGCAAAGTTGCAGGGTGTGAAAAGTTGTTTTGCTATAATTAAGGGAGAGGAAATCATACTTCATTTCAAATCTAAAAGCTTAGATTGTGAGATTTCAATCCAATTTAGTCAATGATATATATATATATATATATATATATATATATATATATATATATATATATATATATATATATATATATATATATATATGACTGTTATGTTGGAATGGTTCAACATAGACCTGGCAATTTCAGACACGAAGACACGAATCTGTGAGAGACACGACACGACACGAATAAACGACACGAATACATCTTAAAAATTGAGATAAAGCTGATTTCTCATCGTGTAATAGTATCGTGTCAAATTCGTGGCTGACACGTTTTCATGACACGAATACACGAATTGTCAAGTCTAGTTCAACATAAGGAAATTCTATATATGTAAATATTATAGCAAGACGATGGTAAAGTATCATGTCTTTATGTAAGACATTATGAATCGTATCCCATATGTTTCGGGTATAGGATCGATTGCATATGCTATAATATTTATGTGTTTTGAACTTTCAAATGCCTAGGGCATTAAGAAGGAAAAAGGACGAGAATTGGATATGACTAAAGTTGTTAAGCAATTGCTAAAAACAAGCTAAGGTTCGCCAAAGATTGTTTGGTTGTGGGCAATTGGATGTATTGTAATTGATAGACCATAGTGACATTATTATAAATCAACAGGATTCTATTAATAATGAGTTGTCATATGGAAAATATGGAAATGTTTCCATAATGGGAGTTGGATATTAAGAATCTACATGTAGGTTAGAAACTTTTATGTAATAAGGATGTTTAAGGAATGTTCTTTGAATATGAGGCTTAGCTTCCATGGAATTGGTCCAGTAACCAATGTCTAAAGGGAATATTTTGTAATGTGTGTTGCCAACTCTCTATGACTTTTGTGCATAGTCATTACAAAATGATCACTGCATATAAGTTGAGAATCTAACAGATTACAGTAAGTGACATGGACTTGGTATTCTTACACTTACGACAAGGATTTGGAATTGTGAAATGAGTATCATTGGAGATGTTTACAATTGATATATTTCATAAAGTAAGAACCCTAGATAAAGCATAGTGTGCATGCTTGGAGCATGAGATGACGATTGTTTTAATTCAAGTATTAAGTTAATTAATCGAAACATTATACAATGAATAATGTGTAACCAATATGGTGATTAAATAAAAGGTGTTTTATTTATATTCATAAGTTCTAAGACCATATTGGATTCGATTACTCTTGTGTTTCACTTTGCATGTTTTGACTTCCCGAATAACTAGGATATTCAAACCATCCCCAGTCAATCATACTTTGGAAGTAGGTATAGCACAAGTTTAGACATAGCACAAGTTTGTTGCGGTATTCATGAGTAATCCTTTAATAAGATTTGAGTTTTGGATAAAACACGCTTATCTAAATCACTTCAAGGATTTTGTCGCGAGTGATTGTGAGACGATAATATCTTATATTCTTGAAACCAAGACATGTGAGTTGTAATTCACAACTCGGTTGCACATTGACATATGTAAACGCACCAGTAACTTGGTATTATAAAACATATTGTTGTGTGTGATTTGATGAGTAAGTACAAGCAAGCATTTGAGTCTAATTTTATCCATTCCTTTTTCCCTTAGAGGGATAAAAGCGATATCTACGGGCCCCTCGATGATTAAGTGATGACAACCCTAAGTTTTTGGCCAAGCCTGGATTGATTCGATTTGTTCAATTAGTCGGTCGTCATATATCGGATATCGAGAAACAACATATGAACAGAGAGAATGATTATAATCCATGTCTCAGTTCATACGATATCTAGATTAAAGGAATATATGATCCCTTATCTAATGGACGCGTCATTGACTGGGTCAGAGTTCGACAACAGCTTTTGAGAGCTACGATTGCTATTCGGGATTTTGGAGTCGTACTTGCAATAATAGTTATTAGACTTATCCAAGTGGGAGACTGTTGGATTAGGTGTCTAAGCCCATAACTATAATTGGTATGTACTCGACCCGAGAGTAGCATGGTCCATTTGGGTTTCCTTCACTAGAACAATCTGATAGGATGGATATTTGAGAAAGAGGTTATTTATGATTTATTAATATATTATAATTTCTAATATATTAATATGAAATCATATTATTTAATTAGTATTGATCAAGAAATAATTTGGAATTAATTTAGTGATCAAAAGAGACTAATTAAATTAACGGTGACTGATTATGTAAATCAATGATATATGTATGTATGTATCTATATATATATATATATATATATATATATATATATATATATATATATATATATGGTTTGGGCTATTGATCCATGATGGGCTAAGTTTATGTAAGTTTCCATGAAGAGTTAGCCCACATGAAATATGGATCATAACCCAAAGTGTATGGATTAGGGTTTACCCATGACTCTTGGATTCCTACATATATACATATATATATATATATATACACACACACACACACATAACCCTATGGCTAAAATCGATTACAAAAAATGTTGTTGGAGTTCATAACCGATTTGTGTGCCTAGTAATCTCTCTCAAGTCATCGAATTGTTCAAGGGTGTGTTGTGAACCGTTTGAGGCATCACATTTGATGTGCTAAGTTCTTAAAGGCCAAATACATCAAGCTACAACAAATAGGTAAATTATTCTTACTACATTTTATGATTCAAGTGTCAAATCATATTCTAGTTGTAGGCTTATTCTTTGGATATTTCATTGCATGTATGATTAGAGTAAACATAGATCCAAAGCATTAGGGTTGTATGTGCACCTTAAGGTTGTTATAGTACTTAAAACCTAACAATCATCTCTAGCTTATGGATTATGAATCTTTTATGGATGTGTAAGCATTGACATCTTCTAGGAATTGGGAATTCCTTCATTTTTAAGGCTAATCAATTTTCTTGGGCTTAATTGCTTCAATTGAATCCTTGATTTTTATTAAGAAGGTGTGTTCTGGGCTTCCCCAACCTCCATACTATGTTTGAGGAGTTTGTGCATATCATGATTCATGATTTCTATAACCAACTTGAGTTGAATGATAGGCTTACATATTTAATCCTAATGATAGACAAACAAATATTCATTGTGTTGAATTACCTTAGTTTGTGAACTTTCTCCAATATTTGAGCATCTCACCATTTTGCTTAATTACAAGAATTTTAATTCTTCAAATATTTTAGTTTTCAAACAATTCACAACCCCCCCCCCTTTAGTTTAATTGTAGTTACTTAGTTTTATTTTACTTGCTCAATTGGATTGCATATGTGATTGAATACACCCATTTCCTCGTCTCGTAATCCATGTTTTACTACTCTATTAAGTTTTATTTGCAAACAAAATGGTATAACTTGTTTGGTGGACTTGACATCCCACTAATGTGTTTCCCAAAAACACGATCGTAGAATTGCCCTAACTTGGCTCTTTGGAAATTTTTTAAGGGTTTCAAGTGAAGAACAAAGATCTAATTGCCCTTCTGTCGTGCTCTATGCATGTATAAATAGCACCCGATTGCCCTACTGTTCCCCTAACTTGGTTCCAGATGGCTCTTTGGCAAATTTTTGTGGGTTTCGAGCGAAGAACATAGATTCGAAGAACACGATCCATTTAGTTACTTCTGTTTAGTAAGATTTATATTTTATTAATTTTATTATTTATAATTCATTTTTAGCCATATCAGACTAAAAAAACCTAGATTTCAGTTTTGCATCGACTCGACTTTTTATGCAAGTAATCATTTTTAGTCAAGACTTCACCAATTTTCCAATTTTACCCTTTTCAGCAATTTACACTATATCTAGAAATCTAAACTCAATTTCAATCAATTGCAAAAATCATAAGAATGATTATCAACAAAATTCTCAAACCAAAATGTTAAAATCTCGTAATATATATAAAATGTCCAAAATACTCGTATGGTCAAAATAACTTTTTAGCACAACTAATAGTGTTTACAGTCAACTCAACTCACAACTATATTACACCTTAGACATGTTTTACAAAACATTTGTTACATATTTTTAATAAAATATAAAGCAATATGATATATATATATATATATATATATATATATATATATATATATATATATATATATATATATATATATATACGAAAAGGTTTTTTCTTTAGAAGAGCTCGTGAAGTTCACGAAGGGTTCCTTTTTAACGCGTGAAACACTGTTCTTTCACTCTCACCATTGTTATAGTCCAATGCATGTTTTACACACCTAGGACAATTGTCTTCCTCTATGAAGCTCAAGCACTAGCGTAGCGAGACATTTGTGTACCACCGCCTATTTCACAACGACCAATGATACTTTTTCCAAGGAGCCTTTTGTGTTTCAACATGCATCTTCCCTTAGATCTCATCACAAATTTCCTCTTCCATATCTCTCCCTCTTAAAGATTAAAGATGAACAAAGCAGTCAAGAAATTACCTTATCATCTCGAAGCAAAGACGATTTTTAATCGATATTTGGGTGTTTAGTTAAAGATTAGATTACATCTTCATACTTATTATTTTGTTTGAAATTCTAACTCTAACCTCCGATACAGCCACCAGCACTAACCTCAAATGACATCAATGAACATCATCCTTTTTTTTTCTAGGTTTGTGCTTTTTGTTTAATCTGTTTCTCCATTTATTATAGAATTCGATTCTGATTTGTTCAGTTCATGAGCTCTATTTGGGTTCTGTTCATCGTCCTTATTAGTTTGATTTTACCTTGTTAACTCTTATTCTCTCTTTTATATTGCACCAGTATACTCAACAATCGATAATCATATGTCAGGTACCGCTTCCATCCTGCAAGTGCTTTGTCGATTTACTTTAGGATTTTTTAAATTTGGTTTAGGTTTAGTTAGAACTTATAATCTTCTATTTACCTTTTATTTAGATTTTTGAGGTATCGGTGGTAAATCAAGCATCAAGAAATTGGATTGTAGACCTTATAATCTTCTATTTACTTTGTTTTGGGTCGCTTCAACTTATGTTGAAATTTATTTTTATTTAATTCTTAATTTGTTGACAGAGTTAGACTAGTTTTGATGAGACAGACACATGGAATCATTTCCAGTGGGAATCTTCGAATTGATCTTCCACCAGAAAAATGAAGTAAGTTCTATCAAGTTCAACAGATTAATATTTTCGTTTTCTGTGAACCCTTTTAAATAGAAAATACAAAACAATGAAATTCTTAAAATCTAGATTTAAGGAGGCAATTTATACATCTAACCTAATCACCAATATAAATTTCAAGATGAAAGTTAGTATATAATTTAACCAAAAGAAGAAAATATACATCTTTAAGAAAATAAGTGATGTGAATATTATATTATTTATCTATTCATGTGGTCATGCTATTAGATTTTGTATAACAGTAGTTATTTTTTATATGTATAAATCTCTTGAAAGTCGGATCAGAGTTGCGGTCATTAGAAATCTTCATTTTAACCATGGGTGTGTATTGTTTTTTCTGGAAAAAGGAAAAAAAATGTGTTGTTTTTTTTTTACATAACCTGCCCAATTTATTACGTAAATGTTGCATTAGGTTTGAACAATTTTGGAAAATGTCTTCCAATTGCATATTTGCTCAATACTTTACGCTCATTCCTTCCATAAAAGAGATTCACCTTACAACGATGTCCCAAAAAAATCACATTTTATATATATACTTAAAAATTTATTCCAAAGTTATCTTAATTTTAAGGATCAAATAAAAATAATCATTTTCTTATTTATTTTGTCAATTCTAAGAATTTATAGAATTCTCTGCAATCGCCTACATTTCAAAATGTTAACTATGGTACTCTTTAGTTTCATCATCATCATTCATGTTCCTATATTCCTATGTGTAGCACAATTTTCTTAAAAAGTATGAATGATAAGAAAAGATAGTTTGATGTAGGTGTTTTTCTTACACAAAACGGCTCTTTATAAGTGCAACATGTCGAAACAAAACAACATGGATTTACCACCGCCAAGTTAGATGTTCGTTCCCTAATTTATCGGAGATGATAAGTTCGTCATTCAAGTAAAAGAGAACAATCAAGCGAACAAGCGTCAAATATTTTGAAGAACAATACAAAATTTCAATAAATACAACAAAAAAATGAAAATAGGAAAAATACTTGCTTCCTCTATAGAAATCACAGGTGAGTCCACTATTAGCATGTCTATTTATAACGTAAAATGGAAACATAATTAGATTATCAATAATTTATTTTGGTATTGTAAACACTATCATGAAGGAAAAAATTTTGGAAGGACAATTGGAAACCCATTCATAACTTATGGTTATGCAAATAAAGAAACAGAAGATGCCACAAAATTTATTGTAGCACCTGGTTCCTAGTACGTAAAATTTTCCTTAGCGTTTTTCATTTTTAGCCTTGGACTCGGCGAGTTGTAGGACCGACTCGCCGAGTAGACTCGGGACCCAGAACACGTTTAAGTTGGCGACTCGGCGAGTCTTCGCTGTCTAATGAAACCCTAAATTTCAAGGGTTTGCACCCTATTTAAACCCTCTTATCCGCCCCCAAGCTCTCCCCCTTCACCCTCAGAGTTGTATACTTCGTTCAAGCCTTGTGCATTGTGAGTTTGAAGCATTTTAGTGTGTTTTCTTGAATATTTGGAGAGGAAAGGAGATTAGATCAAGAAGAAGAGGAGGAGACCAGACATCTTTGAGCTATCTTAGTGTTTTCCTTGAGGTATAACTCGTTTTCCCACTGTTTTCACGCTTATAGCCCCTTATTAGCTCCATGGAAGTCCTTCTTGAGTTTTTTCCCCAAGCTTGTTTGTGCCTTATGGTTTGTAATAAGTTGTTAGCCTCTAGATCTAGGTGGGATCGACCTCTAGGAGCTTAGATCTACTGCCTTTATGGAGCCATATTACATGAAAGCCCTAGATCTACTCTTTTGGTGCATTTTGAGCCCTAAAACCTTCATTAGTGAATATTTACACGTAAAGTTGGAAACTTTACGTGTTATTCATGCCCTAGGAACCCAGATCTATGAATAGCACGAGCTGGATTCAAGCAGAATCGCGTGTATAGTATTTGCATGTGGCCGACTCGGCGAGTCGTTCATCTGACTCGGCGAGTCGAGTCACGAATCCCCGAGTTTCCCCCTTTTCGTGACTGCGGGGTGGAGTGGTGAGTCGTGGGATAGGACTCAGCGAGTCGGAAGCTAGACTCACTCGTGAAGTAACTCGATGAGTCAGTGCCATGACTCAGCGAGTTCAAGGCAATCTTCTTATCTCAAGAACAACTCGGCGAGTTGTTCATACAACTCGGCGAGTCACAGCTTAGAGTGCTCTTCGGATGAAGACGAACTCGGCGAGTTGTTCATACAACTCGGCGAGTAGGATGAAGGACTATTGGCCTTTAGTTAGAAGGAGAACTCTTCGAGTCAGTGCTTAACTCAACGAGTAGAGACGGGTTTAGGGTCGGACAAAGGGATAGGGACTCGGCGAGTTGACAAGTCAACTCGGCGAGTTGGGCCAACTGACAATTGGCTTTGACTTGACTCTTGATTTGTAAAGGGTAAATGGTCATTTTGCCCTGAAGTCGGTTAGCAGTATTTGACTAGGGTTTTGTGGGAATTATAGCCGGAGGATTTCTGGAGCGGCAGCAGCAGCAGACAGTCAGTTCCCACACAAATCAGCAGTTAATTTGAGGTGAGTTTCCTTCCAGTAGTGACGGTCTAAGGCACCAAGGCCGGTCCGTATAGACGATATGTTAGTATTAGAGTGTGGGCCGAGCCCGTATCTCTTGGTTGAGTTGATTATGATATATGCCAGTATGATAGAGTTGTCTATACTCGTTGTCTGTGTGATACTTGTATATTATGGGATAGCAACTGAGTGTGAGCGAGGCCCGTATCTCTCTGAGAGTGGAGTGTGGGCGAGGCCCGTATCTCCCAGATAGTGGAGTGTGGGCGAGACCCGTATCTCCCAGCTAGCGGAGTGTGGGCGAGGCCCGTATCTGCATGAGTATGGGCGAGGCCCGTATCTCCTAGTTGTTCATTGTATGTTTGTATGGTATGAGTTATTATGGGGGAACTCACTAAGCTTCGTGCTTACAGTTTTCAGTTTTGGTTTCAGGTACCTCTTCTTCGAAGGGGAAAGAGCTGGCGCGGTAGCGGTACATCACACAAATGCTTTATATTCCGCATTATGATATCACCTGGGGATTTGTACTCTGACACTCTTATATTTTTATAAAAATGTTTTCTAGACATGCAATTTCTTTTATGAAATGATATGATCGATGAATGTTTTAGTCCTAATGTTTTGCTAAGTACATGTTTTAAAAATGAAATTTTTGGCTCGTATTTTTGGGATGTTACAAGTTGGTATCAGAGCCCTGGTTTGAGGGATTCGGACACACCTTCGGGGGTGTTTGAACTCAAATCGAGGGATTAAAAGACTATGGAAAAAGAAAATGTTTTTTAAGGGTAAGTAAAGGGTTTTAAGAAAAAACAAAGTGTGTGATGTGCGCGACCGGCCGAGCTCATGTAAGTATTCCCCAAAGTACCCATACAAGCTTATGTTATGTTTATCAGTTTCAGTAGAACAGCATGCTAGAATAGGACTAAGGATCTAGGAGTGATGCCTTATGTGCCTGCTTTATGTGCTTCAGTGTATGAAAAGTTGCATGCTAGAACTGAGTAGACAACAGTAGGATAGCCTGTTTAGGTTATGCCTGATAGCACTAGTTTAGCATTGTATGCTAGTTTAGTTTTTCTCTACGAGGTAGAGTTGCTTGAGATTGTTTCCTTTTGTCCAAATGCTGCTTGCTTAGTGTTATGAGGGCCTTGAGTGATGAGAGTTAGCTGTTAGGTGAATACATTAAGGTCACATGTGATCAGGGTTGAATAATCTCAGAGTGCGGGATTTGACCCTATCGCGTAGCTCTTGTTTGAGTCCTAACCGTTATAGGGATGAGTCTCTTACCCGAAGGATTATCCGAGCCTCATCACATGTGATTGTATTCAGGTAATAGCTAATTCGCATCACCAAGAGACCTTCCGCAGGTGAGGACTGTGTCGGTGGAGTTAGAGGTTTCCTAGGGTAAGCCTAGGATAAGAGTAGCAGAGATCAGCGGTAGTGAAAGGGGCCTGGTGGAGTCAAGGCAGTCCTTGGAGAAGGTACAGATAGATGTGGAAGGTAGTATGGGCCTGTACTACTGAAAGCAGAGGATCCGTACCCGAATCGAGGAAGGCTAAGATAAGACCACGGAACTTGTAGTAGGTATGATCCCTCCAGAGGTACCAGTATCGCTAACAGTTGTTATTTCTTCTATGTTTCAGAATGGTGGTACTACGCTCGAGGCCAGCAATTAGCAGTTCAGGAGAGGGATCGGGTTCGGGATCAGGTTCTGAGCCAGTAGATGAGGGGCTACGCGAGTTCATCGCGTCAGAGATCACCAGAGGCATACTTGAGTCGACCCCCATTATCTTCGGGTCGATCAAGGAAGGGATATTGGAGTTGATGGAGGATCGCCTCCAGGCATTCAAGAGCGACATGGCATCTGGCCAGTCGGGATCTCGCACGCTGTCCTTCAAGGACTTTCAGGGCAGTGGTACGCCGGATTTTCACGGGGTGAAGGACCCCATAGCTGCTATACGATGGATTGCAGACATTGAGTCTGCACATATGATTAGCTTCTGCCCTGAGGGGTCGAAGGTGAGGTTCGCAGTAGGGTGTTTACGAGATCGAGCTAGGGATTAGTGGGAGTCCGTAGGGGACTCGTTGGGAGCCTCGGCTGTCGAGGCTATGACATGGTCAGACTTCGCAACCAGGTTCAAGGAGGAGTTCACGCCGGCTGTCGAGCTTCAGCAGCTGACCAGGGAGTTCTTGGACATGCGTCAGACGACGGAGATTGTGGCGGAGATCACCGCCAAGTTTCGGGAGAGGGATTTGCTGGTGCCCCAGTATGCGGGAGATGAGGATATGAGGAGGACCCGTTATCATGATATGCTACGGGCTGACATCCGGGAGCATGTTAGCTTTTCAGCTTGCCTTACCCTGGAGTCCATGATTTCCAGAGCGAGGGAAAGGGAGATTGATTTGGAGCACATTCGAAAAAGGAAGGCAGAGGTGGGGCAGGTGGTTGGGGCTTCGGGGAAGAAGCCCAAAGGATCAGATGGGAGGCCGAAAGACCAAGGAGGGTCGGGCTGCTGCGGGAAATGCGGCAGGTTGCATGAGGGAGCATGTAGGTTGGGATCATTAGGCTGCTACAAGTGCGGCAAGGCGGGGCATTTTAGCAGGGATTGTACTGCTCCTGTCTCTGTTGTTCAGACATCTGAGTTGTTGTGCTTCCACTACAACCAGAGGGGCCACAAGAAGGCCAATTGCCCCCAGTTGACAGCATCAGCACCAGCTCCAGCTACCCTGCGGATTACAGATTGCCGACAGGGCAAGGCAGAGGCTCCAGTGGTGAGGAGCCGGGCGTTTCAGCTGACGGCAGAGGAGGCACGCGCGGCACCCGATGTGGTGACGAGTATGATTCTTTTCCCCCTATATTTTTTTATGATGTTATGATATTGATATGTGCTCTGTGTGTATGCATTAGGATCGTTCCATGTGAACGGTGTTCCTGTCCAGGTGTTGTTTGACTCGGGGGCCACCCGGTAATTTGTTTCCCTTGCGCTTAGCAAGAGGTTTACTGAGTCTTCGGGCATGTTGGATTGCCCTTTAGAGGTAGAAATTGCCGACGATCGATCGGTGCGAGCGTCAGCGGTGTTTAGGGATTGTGTTCTCAGGTTATTTGAGGAGCGCTTTTTGGTGGATTTGGTTCCCATCCCGTTGTGGGGGAACAAGGTGATTATAGGAATGGATTGGTTGAGCCCTAATGGGGCAGTGATAGATTGCGCACAACAGCTAGTACGGATCAGGACCCCGAGTGGGGGAGAGTTGGTGATTCACGGTGAGAGGCCACAACATGGACCTGTAGTATGTTCAACAGCGAGAGCTAGGCGCTACCTTCAGCAGGGTTGCGCGGGATATGTCACGTATGTTATGGATACCCGGGAGACGGGTAAAGCGACGGTGAGCGAGGTTCCAGTGGTGCGAGACTACGCTGATGTATTCCCGGAAGAGCTTCCTGGAATACCTCCGAAGCGTCAGGTGGAGTTCAGAATCGACCTAGTTCCTGGTGCGGCTCCAATAGCCAAGGCACCCTATCGGTTGGCTCCTCCCGAGATGCAGGAGTTGTCTACGCAGCTGCAGGAGCTGCTAGACAAGGGATTTATTTGAACGAGCAGTTCACCCTGGGTAGCCCCGATCCTGTTTGTAAAGAAGAAGGATGGGTCGCATCGGATGTGTATAGATTACCGGGAGCTGAATAAGGTGACGGTGAAGAACCGTTAACCACTTCCGAGGATTGATGACCTCTTTGATCAGCTGCAGGGAGCATCTTGGTTCTTCAAGATCGACTTTCATTCAGGTTAACATCAGATGAGGGTCAGAGAAGAGGATGTACAGAAGACCGCGTTTCGGACACGCTATGGCCATTATGAGTTCGTGGTGATGTCGTTCGGGCTCACCAATGCTCCTGCCATGTTCATGGACCTCATGAACCGCGTGTGTAGACCGATGTTGGATCGGTCTGTGATAGTTTTCATTAATGACATCTTGGTTTATTCCAAGACGCAGGAGGAGCACGAGGAGCATCTGAGAGAGGTTTTGGAGACCTTGAGGAGGGAGAGCTTGTATGCCAAGTTCTCCAAATGTGAGTTTTGGTTGCGCAAGGTGTAGTTTCTTGGGCACCTCGTCAACCAGAACGGGATTTTAGTAGACCCGGCCAAGGTGGAGGCCGTGATGAGGTGGGAGGTTCCAAAGTCTCCATCCGAGATTCGGAGTTTCCTAGGATTGGCAGGCTACTATCGGAGATTCATTCGGGATTTCTTCAAGATAGCCGTACCCCTGACACGGTTGACTAGGAAAGCCGTGGTCTTTCGATGGGGGCCCGAGCAGCAGGCAGCGTTCGAGATTCTGAGGTAGAGATTGTGTGAGGCGCCAATCTTAGCTCTGCCGGAGGGCATAGAGGATTTTTTGGTATACTGTGATGCGTCGATCTCAGGTTTGGGCGCAGTATTGATGCAGAGGGGGCATGTCATTGCTTATGCCTCGAGGCAGCTAAAGCCTCACGAGGCGAACTACCCGACGCATGATTTAGAGTTGGGGGTGGTGGTTTTCGCCCTCAAGATTTGGCGGCATTACCTCTACGTGGTTCGATGTACCATTTACACGGACCACAAGAGTTTGAGGTACCTCATGGATCAGTCGAATTTGAACATGAGGCAGCGTCGGTGGTTGGACGTGGTGAAGGATTATGATTGCGAGATCCTTTACCACCCGAGGAAGGCCAATGTGGTGGCCAATACGCTTAGCCACAAGGCAGCGCCGATCAGAGATATTTGCATGAGGATGACTGTGGTGACTCCCCTGTTGGAGCAGATTCGGGAGGCTCAACATGAGGCTATGAAGGAGGAACATCGAAAGAGTGAACGAATAGTGGGCCAAGTCACCTCCTTCGATTATGATAGCCGGGGGTTATTGAAACTACACCGTAGGGTGTGGGTTCCATATCATGGAGGCGTGCGCCAGATCTTGATGGAGGAGGCGCACAAATCTCGATTCTCCATTCATCCAGGGACGACGAAGATGTATAGGGATCTTCGTCTAGACTATTGGTGGCCCTGCATGAAGCGGGATGTGGCGTGGTACGTCGAGCGGTGTTTGACCTGCAGGAAGATCAAGGCCGAGCATCAGAGACCGCACGGCAAGATGCAGCCGTTGGACATCCCGTTGTGGAAATGGGACGATATTACGATGGATTTTATCACAAAGCTTCCCCGGACGACGCGAGGAGTGGATTCGATTTGGGTCATCATGGATCGATTGACCAAGAGCGCCCATTTTATTCTGATTCAGGAAAGTATCTCGGCCGAAAAGTTGGCCGATATCTACATCAGGGAGATAGTGGCGCGTCACAGGGTGCCAGTGTCAGTGATATCAGATCGAGATGTGCGGTTCACTTCCAGGTTTTGGAAGAAGTTTCATGACGAGTTGGGCACTCGTCTGCACTTTAGCACCGCCTTTCACCCGCAGACGGATGGTCAGAGTGAGCCGACCATCCAGACTTTGGAGGATATGTTGCGGGCATGCGTGCTAGACTTCGGTGGTAGCTGGGATACCTATCTTCCCTTGATTGAGTTCTCGTACAACAACAGCTACCACACGAGTATTGATCGTCCTCCATTCGAGATGTTGTACGGTCGGAGGTGCAGGACTCCGATATGTTGGGGTGAAGTTGGCCAGAGGGTCATGGGGAGCACCGAGGTGGTGCTCAAGACGACCGAGAGGATCCAGCAGGTTTGGAGCAGTCTTCAGTCTGCGCAGATTCGGCAGAAAAGTTATGCCGACAAGCGTCGATCAAAACTGGAGTTCTAGGTCGGGGATATGGTTCTCCTGAAAGTGTCGCCTTGGAAAGGCGTCATTCGATTCAGGAAGTGGGGAAAGTTGGGCCCGAGGTACATTGGACTGTTTAGGGTTGTAGCCCGGGTGGGCAAGGTGGCGTATAGGCTGGATCTGCCAGCCGAGCTCAGCCAGATCCACAACACCTTCCATGTCTCCCAGCTGCGGAAGTGTCTCGTTGATGATTCAGCAGTGGTGTCGTTAGAGGATATACAGGTTGATGACAGCCTGAATTACATTGAGCGCCCAGTCGCAATCCTCGACCGGAAGTTGAAGGATCTAAGGAACAAGAGGGTGGAGTTAGTGAAGGTGCAGTGGCAGCACCGAAAGGGGTCCGAGTGGACTTGGGAGCCGGTGGAAGAAATGATGGAGCATTATCCCGAGCTGTTTCAGGAGCGAGCAACAGACTTCGAGAACGAAGTCTAAAATAAGTGGGGGAGATTTGTAGCACCTGGTTCCTGGTACGTAAAATTTTCCTTAGTGTTTTTCATTTTTAGCCTTGGACTCGGCGAGTTGTAGGACCGAATCGCCGAGTAAAGTCGGGACCCGGAACATGTTTAAGTTGGCGACTCGGCAAGTCCATATTCTGGACTTGGCGAGTCTCCGCTGTCTGATGAAACCCTAAATTTCAAGGGTTTGCACCCTATTTAAACCCTCTTATCCGCCCCCAAGCTCGCCCCCTTCACCCTCAGAGCTCTATGCTTCGTTCAAGCCTTGTTCATTATGAGTTTGAAGCATTTTAGTGTGTTTTCTTGAAGATTTGGAGAGGGAAGGAGATTAGATCAAGAAGAAGAGGAAGAGACCAGGCATCCTTGAGCTATCTCAGTGTTTTCCTTGAGGTATAACTCGTTTTCCCTCTGTTTTCATGCTTATAGCCCCTTATTAGCTCCATGGAAGTCCTTCTTGAGTTTTTCCCCAAGCTTGTTTGTGCCTTATGGTTTGTAATAAGTTGTTAGCCTCTAGATCTAGGTGGGATCGAGCTCCAGGAGCTTAGATCTACTGCCTTTATTGAGCCATATTGCATGAAAGCCCTAGATCTACTCTTTTGGTGCATTTTGAGCCCTAAAACCTTCATTAGTGAATATTTACACGTAAAGTTGGAAACTTTAGGTGTTATTCATGCCCTAGGAACCCAGATCTAAGAATGGCATGAGTTGGATTCAAGCAGAATCGCGTGTATAGTATTTACATGTGGCCGACTAGGCGACTCGTTCATCTGACTCGGCGAGTCGAGTCGCGAGTCCCCGAGTTTCCCCCTTTTCGTGACTACGGGGTGGAGTGGTGAGTCGTGGGATAGGACTCAGCGAGTCGGAAGCTAGACTCACTCGTGAAGTAACTCGGCGAGTCAGTGCCATGACTCGGCGAGTTCAAGGCAATCTTCTTATCTCAAGAACAACTCGACGAGTTGTATATACAACTCAGCGAGTCACAGCTTAGAGTGTTCTTTGGATGAAGACGAACTCGGTGAGTTGTTCATACAACTCGGCGAGTAGGATGAAGGACTATTGGCCTTTAGTTAGAAGGAGAACTCTTCGAGTCAGTGCTTAACTCGACGAGTAGAGACGGGTTTAGGGTCGGACAAAGGGATAGGGACTCGGCGAGTTGACAAGTCAACTCGGCGAGTCGGGCCAACTGACAGTTGGCTTTGACTTGACTCTTGATTTGTAAAGGGTAAATGGTCATTTTACCCTGAAGTCGGTTAGCAGTATTTGACTAGGGTTTTGTGGGAATTATAGCCGAAGGATTTCCGGAGCGGCAGCAGCAGCAGACAGTCAGTTCCCATACAGATCAGCAGTTACTTTGAGGTGAGTTTCCTTCTAGTAGTGATGGGTCTAAGGCACCAAGGCCGCCCCGTATAGACGAGATGTTAGTATTAGAGTGTGGGCCTAGCCCGTATCTCTTGGTTGAGTTGATTATGATATATGCCAGTATGATAGAGTTGTCTATACTCGTTGTCTGTGTGATACTTGTATATTATGGGATAGCAGCTGAGTGTGGGCGAGGCCCGTATCTCTCTGAGAGTGGAGTGTGGGCGAGGCCCGTATCTCCCAGATAGTGGAGTGTGGGTGAGGCCCGTAAGATAGTGGAGTGTGGGTGAGGCCCGTATCTGCATGAGTGTGGGCGAGGCCCGTATCTCCTAGCTGTTCATTGTATGTTTGTATGGTATGAGGTATTATGGGGGAACTTACTAAGCTTCGTTCTTACAGTTTTCAGTTTTGGTTTCAGGTACCTCTTCTTCGAAGGGGAAGAAGCTGGCACGGTAGCGGTACATCACACACATGCTTTATATTCTGCATTATGATATCACCTGGGGATTTGTACTCTGACACTCTTATATTTTTATAAAAATGTTTTCCAGACATGCAATTTCTTTTATGAAATGATATGATGGATGAATGTTTTAGTCCTAATGTTTTGCTAAGTACATGTTTTAAAAATGAAATTTTTGGCTCGTATTTTTGGGATGTTATATTTACAAATTGTTTTTCTTTTCTTTTCACGCAATATATAACATAGATAGCAGGCATGTGGTATGTTTGTAGATGATGCTTTTTATCTATTTGATGATCCATTCAGTGTTGTTGATACTCATACTAGAAACCAAAGTTTTAAAGTTAGTTTATCCACTTCCTTGTTCTTGGATTTCAATTAATGGTCAACTTTGTGTATATATGTTTTTGGCTTTAATGATACGAATGCATGTTGGATTCATGTAACATCAACTAGAGTTTTTACCTGATGTATATCTCATCCAGGTAATTGCTTGAAGTCTTTTTCTTTAATTTTCTTTGCATATATTCTTGCACAGACCCATCTGAATGGAAAAATACTTTTGCATATATACATTCTTGCAGATCTCACCATATCATAAAGAATGGAAAAATTACTCAAAATATGATGATATCCTCAATTTAGGAGACAACTCTATTGAATTGGTGCACACAAAGAGGCTTTATGAGAAGTAGATCCGTGCCTAAGATTTGAAAGAATGTGACTGAAAACAAAAGAATCCAAGGCAACTATAATGTAAATGACCAATGGGAAGAAGAATTGTTGTTACTAAGTTATTTTGATTTTTACCTATTATATATACTTTAACCTTATTTCTTGTATATTTCATTAAACAATGGTTATTAAAAATATTGATAAGTTAGCTATTTTCTGTTTCTTGTATGATACTTTAATGCCAACCGTTTTAGCATATTCTTATAATTTTCTCAAAAACACCCATGGGCCGGTCGTGCATAGCACGACTTGTACAACTTCCTAGTATATATATATATATATATATATATATATATATATATATATATATATATATATATATATATATATATATATATATATATATATATATATATATATATATATATATATATATATATATATATATATATATATATATATATATATATATCATTGCAGTGGAAAGAAAAAAATAGAGAAAGTATAAATGATATTGTTGCGTTGGTTTAGTGTCTTATTGTGGAAATCACCTGCTAATCATGCTAATCACGCAAGATGGTGTGGTGTTCTTTCACCTCCTTGTTATGATATATCTCTCCACCATATGATGCCGTGGGATACACCATTTGTCCTTATATATAAATCAAATAGGAATGATTATTTTATAATAAAGATTTTATAATTTAATGTCCTTTATGTATTTATTTTCGTGCTAACAAATGTAGAAGTTGATATAGGGTGATCTTAAATAATATCGAAAATATTGATTATAAAAGTATTATAGATAAATTATTTTTAAAAAAAATGACTGAAGTAGAATTTCAGAAAATATTAATATGTTAGTTGTTTATTTTCTTTTAAAAAGTTATTTGTATAAATTACATTTATAATTAATGAGTAATACCAAATTACAATTAAAATGTTTGTTATGTATTGTATTTAATGGTATGGAAGAACTTAGGGGCAGAGGAAATAGGGGAGCTAACAGGTGTGCTTAGTTGTATTATATACTATTACTTTATTTGTAATATACCCCATTTAAATGTTTTAAGCCCAAAATAAATCCATTCGTAAGCCCACAAATAAATCCATTCATAAGCCCACAAGCCCCCTCTACAGCCTAATTTTGTATCTTGTGATTACAATTTACCTAAAAATATACAAACACAATTACATACCTACGAACAATTCCAGATCGAAGGCAAAAAGGGCAAGAAGCTACTACAATTGAATTTATTGGTATTGTCATATACCGACTTCAATTTCAAGAAAATGTAATATCTAATTTTTCTTAGTTAATATATATATTTAAGTCTTTTAAAACTTGTGGTTATTATTTTTGTTGAACAATAAAATCTTCATTTAATTATAATATTTAGATTGGCTTTTTAATTCTTATAACCATAAGGTAAACCATCAGCATCGATCATTTTTTCAAACAAAAAAAATGTTCATAACCTACAACCACATCCTCTAAATGATAATATTATTATAAATGTTCATAATATATACCTATAACCTCAACTTCATGTTTAATATAAAAAAATGATATTTCAAATTTATAAAAAATAAATTTAGATTCTTTTATTTGTGATCTCCGTACCAACTTTATTAGTACAAACTTTATTAAACAAAGTGTACTTTTACCATAATAAGATTTAACAGGTGGAAAAAGATTAATAATAATGAAAAAAATTAATATATATAAAGTTGTAAGCCCGCTTTATCTAAAAAATTAAAAACATTTTACAATAATTTTATTTAAAAGGCCCAAATTTAACTTTTGGACAACACCCCAATGTCACGGTAACAAAAATCTCATGTATAGCATGATGTATTTGTCGTATTTTTGGATTGTAAATAGAAAAAGAATTTGTAACTAAATAAATGAAAATGATTGGCTTTACAAATACAACCAGATATTTGCTTTTGTTTTTATAATATTTTGTAGGAAAATCTTTAGAAAATTCTTAATATTTTGGGAAATTTTTAATAAAGTTTTAAATTTATTTTTTTTTTAACAAAAGAAATCCCGACTATTTAACTTTTTGAATAGAAAAACCCAAGAAACTGATTAATTTATTCACTTTAGCTATTTTTGACCTGTTCAGCAGGTAATTGGACCAAATCGTTAATTTTTCCAAAATAATATGATTTTTCTATAGATTCCGTCAGTAGTTATATATAATGTATAAACGTACTTTTACGTATTTATATTTATTTTTACGTATTTATGTATCTTTTAAGTTTTTATATGTATATGTTAACGTATTTTTATGTATTTAAAATGTATAAACGGATTTTTTTAACTATTCATATGTATTTTTAAATATTTTACATACTTTTTATATATTTTTATGTATTACGTATTTATATTTATTTTTACGTATTTTTGTATTTTTTTAAGTTTTTTTTATATAGATGTTTATCTTTTTTTATGTATTTTAAATGTAGAACCGTATTATTTTTACGTATTTATGTATTTTTTTTACTTCAAGTCGTCTTCACAATTTCGTTTAATTCTCACAACTTCTTCGAGTATGTCTAGATGATTTTTCTACATATCCACATATTTTAAGTTTTTCCCATTAGCTTAAAATATGTGGGTAGGTAGGAAAACCATCTAAACATACTCGTAGAAACTGTGAGAATTGGATAAAATGGTGAAGACGACTTGACGTAAAAAAATACATAAATACGTAAAAATAATACGGTTCTACATATAAAGCACATAAAAATACATAAATATATATATATAAAAAACTTTAATAAAAAAACATAAATATATAAAAATACATATAAGTACGTGATACATAAAAAAAAAAGATATGTAAACTACTTAAAAATGCATATAAATATGTAAAAAAAACTTTTATATATTTAAAATACATAAACATCTATATAAGAAACTTAAAAAATATATAGATATGTAAAAATATATATAAATACGTAATACATAAAAGAAATAGAAATAACACATAAAATATATAAAATACTTAAAAATGCATATAAATATGTAAAAAAATGTTTGTATATTTAAAATATATAAAATACATAAACATATACATATAAAAACTTAAAAATTACATAAATACGTAAAAATAGATATAAATATGTTTATATATTATATACAACTTTTGAAGAAATCTATAAAAAAAATCTCATTATTTTGGAAAAATTAACGATTTGATCTCATTACCTGTTGAACAACTCAAAAGAGCTCAAATGAATAGATTAGTCGGTTTCTTGACTTTTCTATTCAAACAGTTAAATAGTCGGGATTTTTCTGTTCACAAAATAAATTAAGGACTTTATTAAAAATTTTATAAAAATATTAAAATTTTATTTTTCTATTTTTGTATCAAGGTACTAGTTGGCCATAAAATCCATCGTCCCAAACAAATTAAATAAAATAAAAGTAAAGACCTCTTTTCCGCTCATAGAATCTAAGAAAAGTGGGCTTAGTGGTATTTTAAATTTATTTTTCTTCTTACTTTTCACTAACCATTTCAACATGCATCTAACGAATAATAATAAATGAAATTCAACTAACAGCGGACCCAAAACAAAATATTAGGAGTAAAATTTATGGATAGCATTCAGAATTTTACAATGTACCAAAAAAGATTGAAGAGTAACATGGGTTATCCTCCTGGGCTCCTACTAAGATACGTTGTTGTTGATGACGATATAAACAAACAAGAGACTATTCAAAAGTTAGAAGTTCCAAATCGATTGTTTTGTTAATGAATTTCCATACATTCTAAAATGCTTTTGTTTGACAGATTATTTGGTTTAGCCAAACAATACACACCCCTAGGAATTATTCAAGTTGGCATTTAAACAAGGGTTAATATCACACAAGTCCTATGTTTTTTGCACTAAATTGGAAAAAGCCCTGAATTTAATTTTTCATTTACTGTGACCACGACATTTTCTTTGAGTTATCGTTTGAGGGCAAAGAGCCGGTCACCAGCAGGTAACCTGTATCATCCGGTCACCACTAAGTTATTCCGTAGCCATCACCTTTCACGAACGATCACTGCTAATGGGTTTTTCATGCATTCGAGAAGGTTTTGACGTTGAGAAGAATTTCACAGTCCCCAATTTCGCAACTTGAAGCTTCAAAATCGTTGGTGAAGTAAGGTTAGAGTAGAAAGGTACGTGTATGGAAACAAGAAATTGATGATTATGAGGGTGGTTATCTTCGTCTATGGACTTCCAAGTTTGAACTAACAAGTTGTGTTTTTGTTTTTTTTATGAAACAGATGGCTTCTACTTCTGGAACTAAGAAGCCTAAAGGGCCTAAGCTCCCTGAGAAGACATATCTTCCAGACTCTGACTCCGATGAAGATGCATTTGACTTTAGCTTCTTGGATTTTTCTGAAGAAACTTTCAAAGCCCCCTCAAGACTATGTGATGATCAGCTTCTTAACTTATTGTGTGATGAAAATGTATTAAGGAGGAGTATTGATGGAATGGTAGATGATGGAGACATTCCTGGTGTCCAACAAAAAGAGCATGCCCACTTAGATGAGGACAATGAAGATGTTGGTGTGGAGTATAGGGTGCATGATCCCAATGTTGACTGGAAAGAGATAAGGCCCCGATTAGGAGACTGTTATGAATCCCCTGCTCAACTCAGGTTTGCTTTAACTAACT
Organism: Lactuca sativa; assembly: GCF_002870075.4. Lineage (NCBI taxonomy): Eukaryota > Viridiplantae > Streptophyta > Magnoliopsida > Asterales > Asteraceae > Lactuca > Lactuca sativa. The sequence goes on along the minus strand of NC_056623.2, from coordinate 93,985,023 downwards.
ATGCAGTCCATGGAGGGTACCAGCTTTATTTTGAAAAAAGTGATAGAGTGAGGGTTATAGCTAAGTGTGGTAGTGGAACCAGGGACAGCAATGATAATAACAAAATGCAGTGTCCATTTAGGGTTGCAACTGGATGGAAGTACAATGAAAGAACATTCCATATAAAATTTTGTAACGAAATGCATATGTGTGCTAGGAATTATCATTATGGTTCCTTAGTTACTAGCAGTTGGTTAGCCAAACACTACCTGAAAGATGTAATCATGAAGCCCAAGATGACATTGCTAGAGATGCAAGCAGATGTGCTACAAAGGTTTTCAGTGAGTGTATCTCTTGGGCAATGCCAAAGAGCAAGGGCTACTGCAATGGGGATGATCGAAGGGAAGTTAGAAGACCACTATGCCAAGGTTTGGGACTATGCAGCTACAATTAGGTTGAGTAATCCGGGTACAACTTGCTTGGTGGGGGTAGAAAGTAATATGGGGTTTAACTATTTCAAAAGGTTTTATGTTGGCTTCAAGGCTTTCAGAGATGGATGGAGCAGAGGATGCAGAAGGGGAATAGGACTAGATGGTAGTTTCTTGAAGGGGCAGGTTAAGGGGGAGATTTTAACTACTATTGGGAGGGATGCAGACAAGCATGTCTACCCAATAGCATGGGCAGTTGTAAATGTTGAGAATAAGGACAATTGGACCTGGTTCATTGATAATTTGGTTGCTGATTTGGATCTTGGTGCTGGCAATGGATTGGTTGTTATCTCAAACCAACACAAGGTACCACAACATACACTATTATACAATATATATTTGTATGTTACAATCATTAATATTTACATGTGTTGTATTGTGTTTGTTTGTTAATTATAGGGACTTTTACAGGCTGTGGCAGACCTACTCCCTAATGTTGAGCACAGACAATGTGCTAGACACATCTTTGCAAACTTTAGAAAGAAATTCATAGGATTAGAGCTAAAGAGTTTGTTTTGGGAAGCTGCTATGAGTATAGTGGAAGGGGACTTTCTTGCTACAATAGAGAAGATAAAGAAGATAACAAAAACAGGATACAATTATCTTACGGAAAGGAAACCTAAAACTTGGTGCAGAGCCTTCTTTTCTCATGGGTATGCTTGTGAAGCAGTAGAGAATGGGGTTGCAGAATGCTTCAATGCCATGATCAAACAAATAAGGAAGAAGCCTATAATCATAATGCTTGAGGAAATAAGGATTCTCCTTATGAAAAGGTTTTTTCATCAAGGTCAAGAGGCCACCAAATGGAGGGGTAATTATGGGCCTAACATACAACTGAAGCTTAATGTATTTGGGAAAGATATGAGGTAATATAAGTTCTTATTGGAATGTATCCAAAAATATTAAGTATGTATTTATATGTGTATTTTGTTTGTTTTGTGTGTAGGTTGTGGACAGTGGTTCCAAGTGGTGGTGATGTGTTTGAGACTAGGTATGGCTACAATGGATACAAGGTTGATTTAGCCAATCACACTTGCACCTGCAACTTGTGGATGTTGTCGGGCATACCATGTGTGCATAGTCAAGCTGTAATCAACTATGTCCACAAAGATCCAAGTGAATTCATTTCTTCTTCGTTCCACAAGGACAAATATGTTGCAACCTATAGTCAGAACATACAACCTATTGGTGGAAGCAACTTGTGGCCAATGACTGAGTTTATTAAACCATTACCACCCCTAGTTAGAAGGATGCCTGGAAGACCCAAAGTAAATAGAGTGAAGCATGCATCTGAATCAGAAGATGCCAAATACCCCTCTCAAAGGTTAAAGGTTACTAGGACTGTGAGGTGTGGAAAGTGCCAACAACTTGGGCATAATAAGATTTCATGCACAAATGATGAGGTACCTAAGCCACATGTCCCAAAAAGGAAGATTGGAAGACCTAGGAAAGATGGGGGAGGCCAACCTATTTTTGATCAATTCCCTCCAGTTGAGCCTACTATACCAAGAAGTGATGATGCTCCACCCACAGTTTCAGAATGTGGTGATCAAGTTAGTGGGACTGATGTACTAAGAAGTGATGTTACTCCTCCCCCAGTTTCAAAATCTGGTAATCAAGTAGGTGGTCCTAATATTAGTCCTCTGAAAAGGACTAAGATGATGGCAAGCAGAAGAGGGAAAACTAAAGTGTCTGGATCAAGGAACAAAACACCAAAGAAAACACCTAATGGTAAGAAACATAAGAGTAATGCAAAGGAGGATGTGTCCCTAACCTGTGATGAGGATTTTGTTGATCTTTTTACCCATGCACCTAATGGTAAGCAAGGTATGAGTCAAGCAACAGAGGATGTTCAGGAATAAGAACATGATGACAATGAGGTGAAGGTGAGTGAAAGACTTACTTAATACATTGTTATAATTAAGACATAATAAGTTGTTGTCATTGTCATTTCTTACAAAACCAAAAAATTGTCATACATAACACATGCATCTACTTACTGCCTAACTTGACCAAAATACCCTTACACCTAAACTACTGCTACCATTCCACCTGAACCTAACTAATGCCCACAACTTCACAGTGCTTTAACCATAACATTGTGAACCATAAACCCCATCACTATCACCACCATCAAAAGCATGACCATCATAACTAGCTCCACCTTCAACAGGTTTAAAATATCCAGTTGAACTTCTTTGTTGTTCTTGGCCTCCTCCGAAAGCTTCAAAACCTCCATTGCAAATGCTTTATTGTTGTTAGCCTCCTCCAAATCCATATGGAACTTCTACATAGTTTCCTTGTAGTAAGTGTTTAGCAGGGGTGGATCAAGCCATAAAAAAATCCGCATTTTTTTGGAGTCCTGCACAACAATCACTTGTTCATAATGGTTCAACAAGACCACAAAAAATTACTTAATATTACCTTATAGTTTGGACACCCCCTGAATTTCCTCCATGGATTATCGACGGTTTTGGAGATCGAGAATGTCGTAGGTTCATCATAATCGCATCTCAAATCTTCAGACCAACGATTCCTTAAAGCCCACTCTTTGTAACCTTGTGTGTGCTTGTTGGAGGAGCTTACCATCTTTTTGGTTTGAAGTTGGAGAGAAGAATCGACCCAAAACTACCTGCAACGTTCGACTAAGGGAGCAACCTGCTGAAACCGGTGAAACCGGCTCTTTGCCCTCAAACGATAAGTCAATGAAAATACTATGGTCACAGTAAATGAAAAATTGAATTCAGGGTTTTTTTTTCAATTTAGTACAACAAACATGGGACTTTTGTGATATTAACCCTTTAAACAATGAACTGATAAGAAAGTATTGTGCAATTTACGTACGACAATAATTGATTTCTTGTTCAAGTACAATAAGAAAGTATGGTCCAGTTGATACAAATGACAATGATTGATTTACTCATTAAGTTATTAAGTACAAAATGAAACCCCACAACAAAGTATGAACCATCAAAAAATTGTGGTTGTGTAGCTTGTCATAAAGTACGAAGCTTGACACAATAGTCGTGCAAGACTTGGCAAACTAGTTATGTGCTACCCTTAAAGATGATACAATTTGTTTTTTTTTTTTTTTAAAGAAACTAGATCATATTCGTAATGTTGGAAATTATTGAAGTATAATAGCAAGTTGACTAAGTTGTCTCTACAAAAAACCAAAGATAAGTTTATAAGTTTTTTCTCTTGATAAACGTTCAAAAGTTTTAAATGGATCAAGAGATGGAGCAAACTGACACACGTGCTCCTAGCTAGTGACATGAGTATGTGAAATAACAATATTGGTTTTAATTTTATTGTTTCGTATTTAAATTCGTCCGACATCAGGACATTCTGCTTCTACTTATTTCTTATAATAAGATGTGATCGTGAAAGAACATTTTGATTTTTAAATGAAACTCGGTAGCAATATTAATAATAATTGAATTTATCATTTGCAACTTCTCAACGTTTTATTCTCAATATTAAGCTTACATTAAAACATTTGGATATTTAATTATAAATATTATCTATCATCTTGTTTGTTTAAGATTACCAACTAATATGTTATTAGTTAATAATATTAATCAACAGATCAAGTCTGAATTCAATAGGTAATACATAGAAATGTATCATATAATAAGAACTGGTGATGTATCTTTAACTGTTAGCTTCATCGCATCACCGAAAAGTTCTCTTAATTATTATTAGTTCTATTTCACCTCAATTTGGCCATATTGGTGTCAAAAGCAATAAAGAGCTAGAAAAGCCTTCTATGATGCCATGAAGCATAAGATTCAACACAATTTGTTATAAGGAAACCCTTTTGTGGCCACATTCTCACATAAATTAATTATTATGTGAAGTGTACAAAGCTAAGAGATTTGGAAGAACGAGTGTAGAAAACTAAGAGATTTAGGTATAGATATACATGTGTGTATGTGTTGTAGTTCCAAAATATGATCACATTACGATGATAGTACATTATTATAAATAATATATATAAACTGCATCCATAAATCAATACATCTCTCTTTATCATCATGTTCAAATATTTTATTATTCTAATTATAATAATGAGACATTATATCTATCTATTGCCATATGGATCATTATCAACGCATCTTTTTACCTTCAACCGAATTCTTCTTTGCCATTTTTTCGAATAAACTGCCATCAAAGATACCTCTAATGTCTTCTTTTGATACGTAACCTTCATCATCTTTAGCAAGAAGGTATGCAGTTCCCCATTCTAGCTTGTTTGCAAGCCTGTAGTTGATTAAACTTATTCAATTAGCAAACTGATTAAATTATGCAAAAAAACAAAAATTGATTGTAATATATGTAGCACAAACCATCCGATCGTGCCAAATGTAACACGATTTCCATCCGTCAAGTTCCATAGCTCCTTCAATGTTAGTTTATCGGGCTTTGTTTTGCTGTATTTGCTGAATATATTTTCAAAATTAACTGGAAGATACCTGAAAAATGAAAGTAATTGCAATGTTGATATTGTATTGTGCATAAAGTTCAATCATTAAAAAAAATCTTTGTTAATTATACCTTGTTCCCAAGTGTAAAAATTAAAGAGGAAGAAGAAAAATGAAGGAAGAGAAAGGGATGAATGTGGAAGGAGAAAAGGGATGTGATATATGTGTTTTTGAGTTTAAGAGGAGTAGAAGAAATATCGCTATAAAATATCATTTTTACATTTGAAAGAATATACCACCAATAAAAAGTAAAAGCATTCTTTTTCCCTTTCATTTGTATCCTAAAAAAACCTTAAAAACATTTTTTTCACTTTCAATCATGTGATTTCCTCATTTTCTTTGTTAAAAAAACTTAAAAACCGAGTGTTAATGTCATTATATCAGACTTATCATGTTTGGGCCTTCAGCCATTTGTGTCCGCTAATCGGATGTTTCATAAAAGATTTCATAGCTTTATATTTTTATAGACCAATAGTTTTATTCTTTTTAATTTATATAATAAAGTAACTTTTATATGGACTATGGAACTATCTTTTTTTTTTTTTTAAATATTAATAATACAAAATCATATCTGTAAAATTCTAGTCGGTTTAAATATATACATTGATATACATAATTAGTGTTAAAGATCATTTGTTATACAAAGTACTAAAAAGATAATGTTATTTCATAATTAATATTTAGCCATTACAGTTATACAAATGACATGACATTAACATGATATTTATATAATTCTAATATATGAGGGTATAGGTGACATGAGTGACAAAATATCGAATTCTAAGATACCAATGTTTACATTATCTTTTATATACGAATCACTATTAATTTTCGATACATAAATTATAATTGACATACTAGTAACTAATTTTGCATATTCACATTTGATTGGAAGTTTCAAATTTCAACTTTCATATATGATCTCTCAAAAATTTAAAATAGTACAAATTTATGTTTACATATAGGAGTTTATTAGTAAATAAAGTACCTTCCTTCTGTGTCATACGTCCCAGAATCACTTGCATGCTTGCATTTATGAATGTTGGATATGTAAATTGGCAACAAAAGAGATGGTATGTAACCCTGCAATATATACATAAAGGTTGTTTGTAGTAATGATTAACTTCAAACTTCAATGAATATCTCAAACACACAACCATAAATTTGTTAATAACCCAGAACAAAGAGAGAGGGGTTACATTAGTTAGGGTTTGTATTGATAAAAAAGTTTACACTTCACCGAAAATTTTCCCAAAAAACATTACACCAAAAAATCTGAAAGATTGTTCAAACCACTATGTCCGGTCATGCCTAAAGTTCCATTAACGATTAGCAAATAAAGTAAAATAAAAAAAAACTATTATTATATTGCTTTCATTGTAATATAATCAATAGTATTCACTATCAAAAGTATTCATTTATGATATGGATGTTGTGTTCGAACAGGATAAAAAACACTACAAAAAAAAGTATATATATATATATATATATATATATATATATATATATATATATATATATATATATATATATATATATATATATATATATATATATATATATATATATATATAAAGAAAAACAAAAATATAAAAGCAATGATAAAATGGTTTTTTTAAATAGACCAAGATGTGCAGTTTAATTTTTTTAAAACACAGGGATGCATTTTACTAAATTTCAAAGTTCAGACTAAAAATACAAATCTAACCAAACCAAAGGAACAAAAACTGTAATAATAATGTATTTTATTAGATTTTAACTTACCGGGAGAGATGGGTAACTTAATAGCAAATTGATTAAGATCGCCATGAGAAGAGAGAACAATACGTTGAACCCAAGCATTCGAAACCCTATAAGATTGAGACGATCGTTAGATTTAAAAATAATACTAATAACAATAATAGTTTTAATAATAATAATAATAATCTTTGTGTGTCAAAAAAAACATTTATTATAATTTTATATTATAATAATTCTAAACAACTTTACTAATCTATCAAATTGGACGGCAGAGTGAACCTACAAGATAATTAGTTGGGCATCTAAATTAACAAAAAAAAAAGTTAATTGATAAAAAGAAATTGATGGTAGGTAGCGGCGTAGGGCCTCTATTTTTCTGTACTAATCGACTAGCTTTTTATTACGTAACGAATATGAAATCAAACAATTAAGAAGTAAAAAAGAGTTGTTTGTTTAGTTTGGGGATTCACCTTTGTAAGTCTCCCAAGGATAAACAATGCCATCGTTATCAAGATCAAAGAAGGCAGCATGTTGCTGGAGAACACTCATGCCACGAGGGTTGTGATCTGGTGTGCCATCAGGATGTTCCATATCGGGTGCAACAAAAGCTCTAGCCAAGTCTTTTAAAGAACACAATTTAAATTAGTCTAGCTATATAGAGATATTAACATTGATTCATCAATCATTAAGTTAGAAGAACTTACAAGGTTTGGGAATGGAGGTCTCAAGATCATCCCGAATTGGTCGCTCACTCGTTACCGGAGCAAGAGGTGCCACAGTTGCCATTGCAATAGGGTCATTGCTCACCTCCATGATTCTAGGTTTGAGGAAGAAAAATGAGATCACGATAGTATTTATCCACAACCACAAAATATGGTCATTAATTAGTATACTTGTCGTGTTGGTAAGTACCTAAAAGGGTGTCCCTTTTTTTTCAATGCAAGACTAACATGAAAGAGTGGCCATATATGTTTATGGAAATTAGTGGTGGTAAAATCTGACACGATACAAAATCCGATCAGTGACGGTTTTTTTATGGTGTCCGTAACGATGGTTTTACTTAACCGTCTAGATCAAAAACATCATTTTTAGCTTTTCGTTCTTTTCCAAAATATACAGTTCATTTAACCACTCTCTCATTCTCATGATATCATCTTCCGCCTCCCCAACTCATACTCTTAATTTTTTTTTCATCTAAACTTGCTATCTATTGTGTCTTCCAACAATTACCTTTGCCTTTTTCTTCTACCCAACTCATATGCTTTCAACATGTTTAGTTTTTCAACGTTACATGACACGACATATTTTATGGTATATCCTAACATGAAATCTGATATGAACTCGACATGAAAATAAACAAGTGGACACAATACGACACGTTAATTAAACGGTTCGGATTAGGGTCAAATACTTCAATTCGTATACTATTTCGACACGACGCAACACGAACCGCATGACACGACACGATTGACATGTCTAATGGAAACTATACACACACACACACACACACACACACACACACACATATATATATATATATATATATATATATATATATATATATATATATATATATATATATATATATATATAGTGTCATAAAAACCTTCAAGTTTTTCAGGTTTTCGCTAGTTTTGCCGAAAGGTGAATTTTATGTCCGTATTTACACTCAAATTTTCCAAAAAAAAATATTCGGCTATATATTTTTTTACCGGTGATAACAGATTTCCAAGTTACCATTATATTAACTTCGCTAAAAAACCTTAAGTTTATAGTTTTTTTTATGTCTTACCCTTAAGTTTATAATTTTTTTTATGCTTTTACCCTAAGTATTTTTTTTTTTCATATTATACATATTTATGTAGAAAAATCGTATTTAATTGTTAAATTAAATATTGTCTTTACATTCTTTTTTAATGTTATTTCTTTATATATATATATATATATATATATATATATATATATATATATATATATATATATATATATATATATAATAGTTGGTAAAAATCGGTCAGATTTCGACGATTAAACCACCGCGAACCGGTATATATTAATGACCATAAGTATTTTTAGAACATCTCAAAATGTTGTCGAATATCACTAAACCTTAATTCAGTTTGTAACGTTAAAAATAAAATTTTTTAATAATTATATTTGTGAAATATGAATAAGAAATTTGAACAAATTACGTTCCCTGATTCCATGTATATAAAAGAACGTTCAAAACGGAAATCGTATGAGAAAGTTACACATCATTAAAGTTATAAAAGTCAGTATTTATCTGATTTTCCTGAAATGAACCGTACACTACTTTGTTTGGAATAGCTACGAGTCTCGTAAACTGTTTTTGAGCACGTTTTTGAACTCATACTATTTCATATTATTTTATTATATTTTTATGACATTTTCAATCTCGATCAAAATCATATTCGTAAAATCTGTCGAATCCGAAGCAATTAATCGCGAAACTTTAAACATTGGTTTCTGGAGTTTGGTATATCAGAATTAAAATATGTCTGCATTTCTGGAATCATCACGACCGCAACAATAACCGTGTCCATTTTTTTTCAATGGACGACTAACATGAAACAACGGGCATATATGTTTATGGAAATTAGAGGTGGCAAAATCTGACACAACACAAAACCCTTGTTAGTGGTGGTTTTACTATGGTGTCTGTAATGGCACCAACAACACATGTTTTTTCGGATACAACACAAAAAAATTTGAATTTTTTCTACTATAATGACACTATTAAAATTTCCCGTGACACCCCCTACTATTAAATCTTGTGTCCGCGTCTGAACCCGACACGAACTCAACATGAAATAAACGGGTTTTGGTAAGATATTTCAATCCGTTTAGATAAACGGGTTAAAATGACACGACATGACACGGAAATTAAACGGGTAAGGTCAGGGTTGAGAATTTCAACTCGAATATGACTCGAAAATGACGTCTTTTATTTATATGCACTTTTTTGAATTCTTTAAAATAAACTAGAAAGATTCAAATGAAAAAAATAACCTTTGGATTGAGTTATTTTGTAATGTGGAAATGATTTAGCCGTCTAGATCAAAACTTCATTTTCAGCTTTTCGTTCTCTCCCAAAATATACAGTCCCTTTAACCATTATCTCCTTCTCATGATCTCATCTTCTGCTTCCTCGACTCCTACTCTTCCTAATTTTTTTTCATCTAAACTTGCAATCTACTCCGCCTTCCAACAATCACATTTTCCTTTTCGTCTACCTAACTCCTACGCTTTCAACATGTTTTGTAACATCCCAAAATCGAGACCGCAATTTTTTTGTTTAATTATATTACTTATAAAAATAGTTTACGGAAAACATCGTTGCTATCATTTCAATACATCAAGTCACAAATCACAAGTCTCGAAAACCATAACATCAAATAGTAAAATGTCAGAGTACAATCCCAGGGTTCTCAAAGCGGAAATCATGTGTGTGCGATGCGCTGCTACCCTGCCGGCGCCTTCCCCTTAGCTGAACAGGTACCTGAAACCAAAACTAAAAACTGTAAGCACGAAGCTTAGTGAGTTCCCCCACTATACCACATACCATAATATCATACATACTGTCGGGAAATTATGGGGTGCTAGACCTACCCGTGTCAAGCCATTCGGGGGTGCTGAACTACCCATGTCAAGCCATTCTAGGGTGTTGACCTACCCATGTCAGGCCGTTCTGGGGTGCCTGTCTACCCTCCGGTCAATCTCACCCATTCACGGGGACTATTTAACCCCCCACTACTATCATAATCATGCTGTCAGACATATCTGGGGTGTCCGACCTACCCTTCGGTCCTAACGACCGAATCAGAGAGGGGGGGGGGGGGGTATTCCCTTCCTACTACCACTATCACATATAACATATCATACTGGCATATAGAACACATTAGGTAGTAGCCAACCAGACAATTATCACAAAAACAATCATCTCAACTATAATCGACTACTAGTGGATCGGCCTTTGTGCCTTAGACCTACTTCTACTGGAAGGTAACTCACCTCAATGTCATGTAGTGTCTGCACTGTCCTCGGTGTGAAAATCGACTCTCCTCAACTCTTCAATTCCTACACGATGACTTTTCTAAGTTATCAATTCATACTCATAACCCTTACAAGAGTCACTCAAGTCCAAGTTAAAGTCAGAGTCCAAAACCCTGGTCAAAGTCAACATCTGGTTGACCAGACTCACCGAGTTGGTCCACCAACTCGTCGAGTCCCCATGTCCGTAAAATGCCACAATCTCATCCCTACTCTTCGAGTCTAGCAAGAGCTCGACGAGTTCGCCTTCAACAACACATCGGGCTATCTTCAACCGACTCGCCGAGTTCGTCCTTGAACTCGTCGAGTTCATCTTCATCCGTATGAAGGTGTTCAGTCTATGACTCGTCGAGTTCATCCTTGAACTCGTAGAGTCCACTTCATGTGGTCGGGACATTGCCTTGAACTCGTCGAGTCCTTTGATCTTCAAGTCCATAGCAAACCCCTAATAGGCTGAGTGTTCATTCCACTCAACCAAAGACCATTTCAGAAGATATTTGGGAAAACGCAGCCCAACTCGCCGAGAAACCCAAGCGACTCGCCGAGTCCCTCTTTATCCAAAACTATTCAATCGATTATAATAGGTCTTAATGCATCAAAACCATAGATTTGACCTCCTAGGGTCCATTTTATACGTAAAGTTCCAATCTTGACGTCCATGCATGGGGTTTTGGCTCAAAAAGCCATAAAAGAGGTATATAAGAAGCATGGGTCTCCCATGGCCATAAAGTTGGCACCTTTATGCCATGGGAACCCTCAATGGTTCTAGATCTGAAGTGTAACTCCAAACACACTCACAAAATCCAATATAACTTCACAAACTCATAAAAAGGGGTAGAAAATAGCCCCAAAACAAGATCTAAGAGATAGATGGTCAAGGTTCAAGGTTTTTACCTTGAATAAACTAAGAATGAAGCAAAGCCTCTGGATCCATTAGCTTCCACTTGAACTCCCAAGCTTCCTTCTTCCCTTTCAAATTCAAATGCACACAAAAGTCACCAAAAAGCTCAAGAACACTCAAAAGAGGCTTAGGGTTCGAGTCAGGGCCTTCTCTGGATTGGGAGGAACAATGGAGGCTGGGTTGGGGAGTTATAAGTTTTTTAAATAGGGTGCAAACCCCAAATATTAGGGTTTCATCCCGACAGTCCTACTCGTCGAGTCGGTCTCCCGACTTGTCGAGTAGGTCACTTATCATGCTGATCCAAATCCAAGTCTACTCGACGAGTTGGGCCTCCAACTCGCCGAGTCCCAGAGCAAAACATGAGTTTACTTTAATTAAAATATGTACCAGGAATCGGGTGTTACAGATCTCCCCCACTTATTTTAGACTTCGTCCTCGAAGTCTGCTGCTGAATCCGAAAAAAAACTAGAGGTAGTGCTCCCTCATCTCGTCCTCCGGCTCCCAAGTCCATTCCGAGCCCTTGTGGTGCTGCCATTGCACCTTCACCAGCTCCACCCTCTTATTCCTCAGATCCCTCAACTTCCTATCGAGGATAGCTACTGGTTGCTCGATGTAGTTCAGGTTGTCATCCACACGAATATCCTCTAAAGGAACCACTGTCGAGTCATCCACCAAACACTTCCGCAACTGAGAGACATGAAAAGTACTGTGAATCTATCTGAGTTCGGCTGGCAGGTCCAGCCTATATGCCACCTTGCCCACCCGGGCTACAACCCTGAAAGGTCCAATATACCTGGGGCTCAACTTACACCGCTTCCTGAATCGAATGAGGTCTTTCTAGGGCTACACCTTTAGGAGCACCATATCCCCGACCTAGAATTCCAGCTCTGAACGACGCTTGTCGGCATAACTTTTCTGCCGACTTTGAGTAGTCTGAAGCCTGCTCCGGACCTGTTGGATCCTCTCTGTAGTCTTGAGTACCACTTCGGTACTCCCCATGACCCTCTGTCCACTCTCACCCCAGCATATCGGGGTCCTGCACTTTCTCCCGTACAACATCTCGAAGGGAGGACGGTCGATACTCACATGATAGCTGTTATTATAGGAAAACTCTGCCAAAGGAAGGTAAGTATCCCAACTACCTCCGAAGTCTAAAACACACGCCCACAACATATCCTCCAGAATTTGGATGGTTCGCTCACTCTGACCATCTGTCTACGGGTGAAAAGTAGTGCTAAAGTGCAGACGAGTACTCAGCTTGTTGTGAAACTTCTTCCAGAATTTGGATGTGAACCGCACATCTCTATCGAAAATCACCGAAACTGACACCCCGTGCTGAGCCACTACATCTCTGATATAGATGTCGGCCAACTTTTCGGCCGAAATTCTCTCCTGAATCAAAATGGAATGGGCGCTCTTGGTCAACCGATCCACGGTGACCCAAATGGAATCCACTCCCTGCTCGGTCCTGGGAAGCTTCACGATGAAATCCATAGTGATATCTTCCCATTTCCACAATAGAATATCCAATGGTTGGGTCTTGTCGTGACACCTTTGGTGCTCGACCTTGACCTTCCTGTAGGTTAGGCATCTCTCAACAAACCACGCTACATCCCTCTTCATGAAGGGCCACCAATAATCAAGACGAAGATCCCTATACATATTCGTTGCCCCGGGATGGATAGAAAACCTGGATTTGTGTGCCTCCTCCATCAATACCTGGTGCACACCTCCATGATATGGACCCACACCCTACGATGTAGAGTCAACAATCCACGGCTGTCATAATCGAAGGAGGGGAACTGACCCACGATACACTCACTTTTACGATGTTCCTCCTTCATGGCCTCCTGTTGGGCCTCTCGAATCCGCTCCAACAGCGGAGTCACCACGGTCATCCTCATGCAAATATCTCTAATCGGCGCTGCTGTACGGCTAAGCGCATCTGCCACGACATTGGCCTTCCCCAGGTGGTAGAGGATCTCACAATCGTAATCCTTCACCACATCAAGCCATCGACATTGTCTCATGTTTAGATTCGGCTGATCCATAAGGTAACTCAAACTCTTATGGTCCGTGTAAATGGTACAACGGACCCCATAAAGGTAACGACGCCAAATCTTGAGGGCGAAAACAACTGCCCCCAACTTCAAATCATGCGTCAGATAGTTCGCCTCATGAGGCTTCAGCTGCCTCGACGCGTAGGCATTAACATGCCCCCTCTGCATCAATATCGCGGCCAGAGCCAAGATGGATGCATTACAATACACCACAAAATCATCCATGCCCTCTAGCAGGGCTAAGATTGGTGCCTCGCACAATCTATGTCTTAGCGTCTCAAATGCGGCCTGCTGCTCAGCCCACCAGCGAAAGACCATGGCCTTCCTTGTCAATCGGGTCAAATACACGGATATCTAGGAGAAGTCCTGAATGAATATCCGATAATAACTTGTCAGTCCCAAGAAGCTTCGAATCTCAGATGGAGACCTTGGAACCACCCACCTCATCACGGCCTCCACTTCGGCCGAGTCGACTGAAATCCCATTCTGGTTGACAAGGTGCCCAAGAAACTTCACCTCGCACAACCAGAACTTACACTTGGAGAACTTGGCATACAAGCTCTCCCTCCTAAGAGTATCCAATACCTCCCACAAGTTCTCCTCATGCTACTCCCATGTCTTGGAATAGACCAAGATGTCATCAATGAAAACTATCACTGACCGATTCAACATCGGTCTACATATGCGGTTCATGAGATCCATGAACGCGGCAGGAGCATTGGTGAGCCAAAAAGCCATCACCACGAACTCATAGTGACCATATCGCGTCTGAAAAGTGGTCTTCTGCACAAACTCCTCTCTAACCCTCATTTGATGATAAACCAAACGCAGATCGATCTTGGAGAACTAAGATGCTCCCTGAAGTTGGTCAAAGAGGTCATCAATCCTCGGGAGTGGGTAACGGTTCTTCACCGTTACCTTATTCAGCTCCTGGTAATCTATACACATCTGATGCGACCCGTCCTTCTTTTTCACAAATAGTATCGGTGCTCCCCAGGGTGACCTGCTCGGTCTAATGAATCCCTTGTCTAACAGCTCCTGCAACTGTGTAGATAACTCCTACATATCAAAAGGAGCTAGCCGATACGTGCCTTGGCTATCGGAGCCGCACCAAGGACTAGGTCGATCCTGAACTCTACTTGCTTCTCCGGAGGTATCACAGGTAGCTCCTCTGGAAATACATTCGCGTACTCTCGTACCACTGGCACGCTACTCACCGTCGCCTCGCCCGTCTCCCGGGTATCTAAGATATAGGTAACATAGCCTGCGTACCCCTGCTGGAGATAGCGTCTAGCTCTCACTGCTGAACATAAAGTTGGTCCACGCTGTGGCCTCTTGCCCTGAATCACCATCTCTCCCCTACTTGGGGTCCTGACCCGGACCAACTGTTGCGCGCAGTCGGTCACCGCCCCATTGGGGCTCAACCAATCCATGCCTATAATAACCTTGTTCCCCCGCAATGGTATGGGAACCAAGTCTACCAAGTAGCGCTCCTCGAACAGTCTTAAAACACAATCCCTGAAAACCTCTGATGCTCGCACTGATCGATCGTCTGCAATCTCGACCTCTAGAGGGCGCTAACATGCCCGAAGACTCAGGGAACCTCTTGCTAAGTGCAAGAGATCCAAATGATCGGGTAGCACCCAAATCAAACAACACCTGAGCAGGGATACTATTCACATGGAATGATCCTAAACAAAACATATAACATAATACATCAATATCACAAGTGACATATAATAAAAGTTAGAGAGAAGAAATCATACCCGTCACCACATCGGGTGCGGCACGTGCCTCCTAGCTGTCAACTGAAAAGCTCGGCTCCTCACTACTGGAGCCTCTAACTTGACCTTCTGGCAATCCATAACATGTGCAGTCGCTAGAGTCGGTGCCACCACTGGCGTTGCTGTTGTTGTCAACCTCGGGCAGTTGGCCTTTTTATGGCCCTTCTGATTGCAATGAAAGAAAATCAGGTATGATATCTAAATAGTGGGGGCAGGGGCAGTAAATCCCTGCCAAAGTGCCCCGTCTTGCCGCAGTTGTAGTAGCCTAATGATCCCGTTCTACAAGCTCCCTCATGCGGCCTGCCGCATTTCCTGCAGCGGCTCTGGCCCGACTGGCCCTTCGACCTCGTGTCGGATCCCTTGGTTTTCTTCCCCGAAACCCTAGTAACCTGATCCGTCTCTGCCTTCCTCTTCTTGAGGTGCTCTAAGTCAATCTCTCTCCCTCGCCCTGGCAATCATGGACTTCAGGGCCGGGAAGGCTGAGTAGCTGACATGCTACCGAATATCAGCCCTCAACATATCATGGTAGCGGGTCTTCCGCATCTCCTTATCCCCTGCATATTGAGGTACCAACAAGGCCCTCTCTCAGAACTTGGCGGTGATCTCCGCCACTGACTCTGTAGTTTATCTCATGTCAAGAAACTCCTTGACCAACTGCTAAAGCTCCACAGATGGTGCAAACTCAGCCCTGAACCTGGTCACAAAGTCTGACCAAGTCATAGGCTCGATGGCTGGCGCTCCCAGTGAGTCACCAACTGACTCCTACTAATCCCTAGATCTATCCGTCAAACAACCCGCTGCAAAACGGACCTTCGACCCCTCCGGGCAAAAGCTCGTCAATTGTGCAAACTCGATGTCTGCAATCCATCTTCTGGCAGCAATGGGGTCCTTCACCCCGTGAAAGTCTAGCACACCACTCCTCCTGAATTCCTTGAAGGACAGTATGCGCGTACCAGACTGGCTGAACACCAAGTCACTCCTGAATATCTGGAGGCGATCCTCCATCAGCTCAATAATCCCTCCTTGATCGACCCGAAAATGACCGGGGTCGCCTCAAGGTGTGATCTCACTCGCGATGAACTCGCGTAGCCCGTCATGAACCTACTCGGATCCCGCACCCAAGCATGATCCTGATCCTGACCCAGATCCTGAACTTTCTGCTCTGTGTCGCATAATAGCCATACTGAAATAAACATATAAACGTCAGGGTCATACGTACTCTCGAGAGGTCTCACACACTCTCCAAGTTTCCTGGTTCTATATTAGCCCTCCTTGATTCGAGTACGGATCATCTGCTTTCAATAGTACGGGCCAATACTACCTTCCAAATCTACCCGTACTTTCCTCAAGGGTTACTTCGACTACACCAAGTCCCTTCTACTAATACTGCTTTCCAACTAATCTCATCCTAGGCTTGTCCTAGGGCATTCTCTGACCTACTCTTCGCCATCAGCTACACAAGGAGTCCCTACCATCTTTCCCTAACTAGCTTGCGAATACTATTACATATTCGCTTACTAGTTAGTTAAAGCTAGTTGGAACCCCTATAAGCACAAAGCAAGCAGCATTCGTACATTGAGTAACCATTACCAAGCATAACCTAATCAGGCTACGATATTGATGACTAACCAGCCCTAGCATACAGCTCAATAAACTCATACAACAGGAATGTAAGGCATCCTTCCTAGATCCTTAGTCCTAATCTAACATGCAGTTCTCATAGTCACATAACAGGCATACAAGGCATCCTCCCTAGATCCTTAGCCCTAGTCTAGCATGCAATTCTTATAATCACATTATACATCATAACACAACATGTATGGGTATCTTGGGGAAAACTTACTTGAGCTCGACCGGTCGGACGCATCACACACCTTGTTCTTTCTCAAAACTCCTTATTTTTAAATTTTAGAAAACTATTTTTCTTGTAAAAATCCTTCAAGTCCTCGATTTAAGTCCAGACACCCCCGAAGTTGTGCTTGAATCCCTCAAACCAAGGCTCTAAATACCAACTTGTAACATCCCAAAATCGAGACCCAAATTTTTTTTTTGTTTAATTATATTACTTATAAAAATAGTTTACGAAAAACATCGTTGCTATCATTTCAATACATCAAGTCACAAATCACAAGTCTCGAAAACCATAACATCAAATAGTAAAATGTCAGAGTACAATCCCAGGGTTCTTAAAGCGGAAATCATGTGTGTGCGATGCACTGCTACCCTGTCGACCCATTCCCCTTAGCTGAATAGGTACCTGAAACCAAAACTAAAAACTGTAAGCACGAAGCTTAGTGAGTTCCCCCACCATACCACATACCATAATATCATACATATTGTCGGGCAAGTCTGGGGTGCCAGACCTACCCGCGTCAGGCCGTTCTGGGGGGCTGAACTACCCATGTCAAGCCATTCTGGGGTGTTGACCTACTCGCGTCAGGCCGTTTTGGGGTGCTTGCCTACCCTCCGGTCTATCTCACCCGGTCACGAGAACTATTTCACCCCCTACTACTATAACATAATAACATATCATAATCATGTTGCAAGACATATATAGGATGTCCGACCTACCTTTCGGTCCTAACGACCGAATCCGTGAGGGGGGAGGGCACTTTTCCCTTCCTACTACCACTATCACATATAACATATCATACTGGAACATAGAACACATTAGGTAGTACCAAACTAGACAATTATCATAATCATCTCAACTATAATCGACTACTATTGGGTCGGCCTTGGTGCCTTAGACCCACTTCTACTATAAGGTAACTCACCTCAATGTCGTGTAGTGTCTGCATTGTCCTCGGTGTGAAAATCGACTCTCCTTGACTCCTCAATCCCTACACAGCAACTTTTCTAAGTTATCAATTCATACTCATAACCCTTACAAGGGTCACTCAAGTCCAAGTTAAATTCAAAGTCCAAAACCTTGGTCAAAGTCCACTTTTTGTCAAAGTCAACATCTGGTTGACCAGACTCACCAAGTTGGTCCACCAACTCGTCAAGTCCCCACGTCCGCAAATAGCCACAATCTCATCCCAACTTGTCGAGTCTAGCAAGAGCTCGATGAGTTCGCCTTCAACAACATATGAAGCTATCTTCAATCGAATCGCCGAGTTCGTCCTTGAACTCGTTGATTTCATCTTCATCCGTATGAAGGTGTTCAGTCTATGCCTCGCCGAGTTCATCCTTGAATTCATCGAGTCCATCTTCATGTGTTTGGGACATTGCCTTGAACTCGCTGAGTTTCTCCTTGAACTCGTCGAGTCCTTTGATCTTCAAGTCCATAGCAAACCCCTAACAAGATGAGTGTTCCTTCCACTCAACCAAAGACCATTTTAAGAAGAAATTTGGGAAAACACGACCCGACTCTCCGAATCACCCAAGCGACTCGCCGAGTCCCTCTTTGTCCAAAACTATCCAGTCGATTATAATAGGTCTTAATACATCAAAACCATAGATCTGACCTCCTAGGGTCCATTTTATACATAAAGTTCCAATCTTGACGTCCATGCATGGGGGTTTTTGGCTCAAAAAGCCATAAAAGAGGTATATAAGAAACATGGGTCTCCTATGGCCAAAAAGTTGGCACCTTTATACCATGGGAATCCTCAATGGTTCCAGATCTGAAGTGTAACTCCAAACACACTCACAAAATCCAATTATAACTTCTCAAACTCATAAAAAGGGTAGAAAATAGCCCCAGAACAAGTTCTAAGAGATAGATGGTCAAGGTTCAAGGTTTTTACCTTGAATGAACTGAGAATGAAGCAAAGCCTCTGGATCCATTAGCTTCCACTTGAACTCCCAAGCTTCCTTCTTCCCTTCCAAATTCAAATGCACACAAAAGTCACCAAAAAGCTCAAGAAAACTCAAAATAAGCTTAGGGTTCGAGTTAGGGCCTTCTCTGGGTTGGGACGAACAATGGAGGCTAGGTTGGGGCGTTATAAGTTGTTTAAATAGGGTGCAAACCCCAAATATTAGGATTTAATCTAGACAGTCCTACTCGTCGAGTCGGTCTCCCGACTCGTCGAGTAGACTACTTATCCTGCCGATCCAAAGTCGAGTCTACTTGACGAGTTGGGCCTCCAACTCGCCGAGTCCCAGAGCAAAACATGTGTTTACTTTAATTAAAATACGTACTAGGAACCAAGTGTTACATGTTTAGTGTTTCAACGTCACATGACACAACATATTTTATGGTATACCCTAACACAAAACCCATTACGAACTCGATACGTAAATTAAACATGTTGGGTTAGGGTCAAACACTTTCAATTCGTTTATTGTTTCGACATGACACGAACCGCACGACACGATCCGATTGCCACGTCTAAGGGAAAATATAATACTTTATATATATATATATATATATATATATATATATATATATATATATATATATATATATATATATATATATATATATATATATATATATATATATATATATATATATATATATACTTATTGTCATAAAAATCCTCAAATTCTCAGGTTTTTGTCGATTTTGTTCAAAGTTGAACTTTATTTTCCATTTTTACCCTAATATTTTTAAAAAAATGTTCGATTTTACCCTTTCTACCTATGATAACAGGTTTTTCAAGTTACCATTATATTAACTTTGCAAAGACAAAACACTTAAGTTTACAGTTTTTTTTTACGTTGTACCCCTAAGTTTATAAATTTTATACGCTTTTATCCTAACTATTTTTTTATATTATACATATTCATGTAGAAAATTCGTATTTAAATATTGTATTGAAGTTCTTTTATTTTTTAAGGCTATTTCTTTAGGCGTGCGTATATATGTATGTGTATGTGTTTGTGTGTGTGTATATATATATATATATATATATATATATATATATATATATATATATATATATATATATATATATATATATATATATATATATATATATATATATATATGGGTTTTGTGCATAGTTATACCATTTAAAACGTAATAAAAAAAATTTAGAATTATGAATACATATTTATTGATATAGTTTTTAGAAGTATAAATACATATTTTTTTTACATTTTTAGAAATATCAATATGTATCTATACTTTTAAAAATATATTTGTATTTGCACTTCGAAAAATATATGTATATACATATGAAAACGTAAAAAATAAATATTTGTACTTCTAAAAAACATAAAAATGTGTGTGTGTGTTTGTATATATATATATATATATATATATATATATATATATATATATATATATATATATATACACACACACACACACAGCAATTATCGCGGTCGAAATTTCAATAGCGGTCACATGCCGCTATTTGAAATCGTGGTTATCACGGTGGTAGAGCGATGATATAGCGGTTTATAATATTATGTATAATTTATATTATACATTTATACAAAGTTTATATATATTAGAGTATTAATACTATATATAATTCATATTATAAAAATTCATATAAGAACATCACATAAACCATATATATAATATTCTAATATGGTAATATGAAAACTAAAAAGTGTCAAAGTGTCATTGCAACTCAAGTTGTTCGTGGTTTCTAAGTACAGAAAGAGACAAGAAAGAGAAGTTGTCATTTGTTGCTTTGTAGTTTGTAATTAATTAGATTTATTATTTAGACTTATTAAAACCAAAGTGTAGTGGGCAAATTAAAAAAAATATTGACTTAATATGAAAATAATCTACAATCGGTTTTTTCTTTGTAAAAGTAGTCCAATGTGTGTGAAATTGTAAAAGCAGGTGTAGCGTCGCTATAGCGCTGATGGGATTCGCAGTAAATAGCGGTCAATCGCGCCAATAATAGCGTCATCGCTATTCGTAAACGTATTTCAGAATAGCGGTTCAGTATTACCGCAAAACGCTATAACGCGTTATTGATAGCATAGTGTGTGTGTGTGTGTCTATATATATATATATATATATATATATATATATATATATATATATATATATAGAAACATGTTTGTAATTGAACAAGTTTTTTTCATATAAACATATTTTTTATTGATATATATATATATATATATATATATATATATATATGTATGTATATATCACTATTGTAAAAATCAATGCATAAATAATGAGTGAAACAATATAAAACGATGAAATTTTAACACATTGAAGATGTTCTATCTCAATAGAAACTATTTGAGATATGAGTAGTGTTGTATTAATCATATTAATGTAACATAGATAAAAATCGCAAGAAATTTAACTTTTCAAAACAACCCATTCACTAAAAGAAGTGTTTAAAAAACCATTGCTTTCAAAACATTATTTAAAATCTGAGTCTCTCAAGATCCAATCAGCCGTAAAACCAAGGATGTGTACAGTCACGTCTTTGCCTCGTCACGATCATCTTAATCACCTGAAACAATAAACTGAAATTGTAAATATGAAGCACGAAGGTTAGTGTGCTCCCCGAAAATACCACCACACAAATAAATTGCATGCAGAAACACTCCTACCTAGCCCAATCAGCCTCGGGCTGGAATACCAGGCATGTCTGTGATGGGCCCAGTCATCATCGGGATGGAATACCCCCGTATCATAAACCTATTTGGTCCAATCAGCCATCGGGTTGGAATAACAAAACATGTCGGGTCCAATCAACCATCGGGTTGGATATCCCCCCACCTGTTGACTGATGCACAAAGTAGTTAAGTCTCACCATATACCATAACAAGAAAGTCGGGTCCAATCAACCATCAGGTTGGAATACCCTAGGCCCAATCAACCATCGGGTTGGAATGTCAATATACTATAGGTCCAGTTAACCATCGGGTCGGAATACCCTCGGCCCCAATCACCTATCGGGTTGGAATGCCCCCGGTCTGTTGGCTCACGCACATAGCAGTAAAGCCTCAACCACCAACAAATATGTACACATATACCAGATAAACATATAATAATTCAATAGACAATCAGGCAGATCTACATATCACTAAGCATAGCATCGTCCTATCTACCAGGATACCGATCTAACATATCACTATGGTAGGATAACATACTATCACATAGCAGGATATGTAACCCAATGGGCCGGCCTTGGTGCCTTCGACCCGAAAGTACAGTGAGGAAAAACTCACCTCTCGATCTGATCAATAGATGATGTGGTCCCGACTCCGAATCTCAACTCCAACCAACACCTATCCATCCAAAATACTAAATTCTCAAACACCATCCAAAGATCAATCCTCAAACACCACCCAAAATACCCCTTGGTCAAGCTTGGTCAAAGTCAAAGTCACACCGGTCAAAATCCATAAGTCACCTAAGTCAACTCAGTCAAGTCAACCCAGCTGAGTCAACATTGTGCACATACGCAAGGCATACTCCATATGTACGCAGGGCATATTCCAGTGTTGACCGCCATCAAGGTACTTGAGCACGTACGCACTACGTAAACAAATTACACAGGGTGTATGCCCAACTTTACCAAAATCTTTTTAAGAGCTTATTGCATTAAGTTCTTTTTGAAAGGTCTAGTATGCTCAAGAGTCATATTAAAGTGATATTGATAAATAAAATATGATACTAATGGGTCGCACTAAGTCATATTAAAGTGATATTAGCAAGTAACATTATATTATTTCATATGGTATGAATTGATAAGTTATGCACAAATTTTTGGACTAAATGAAAACCTTTTGTCTTTTACTCAAAAGACAAAGTTTATATTTTATAAACCTTGAGTTTATAAAATTTAAACTTTTCCTCTTTTCATATAATTTTTGAAATTTTCATAAAAAGAAGATAAAGGTATGACTTTCTTAAAAGTATACATGTCTTTAGAAGTATGGGGGACACTCTTATGATATGGAGACAAGATCATATAAAGTGGAAGTACCTAATGGTTAATAGCTTCACTTTATGCATATAAATAAAAGGGCTTGTATTTGGCTAGATTGCACATTCTTCTCCTTGATGCAAGTGGCCGAAAGTTCTTCCTTCTCTTTCATTCTCTCTAGTTTTGGTTAGATAACTTGAAGAACACTTGCCTCTTCATGCTCTATTTAAGTTCATATTGGTTATAAACATAAAGCTTAAGGGTTTAAGATTTTTGGATAGCATCTACATCAAGTTGAGTCATTGTTCGTGTCTCAAAGGTTCCACATTCTTCATCAACTTCCAAGCCTCCCATGAGGACCCAAAGAACTACAAAGGTTGTTATTTCTTCGTCCTTTCTATGATTGGTGTTTTAATCTTTCTACAACTTGCAAGAAGATCCTTGGTGGGTATAAAATGTTTATTATTTCCAAATTAAAGTCTTCGGTTGCCATAATTTTTCTAGTTTATGAAACTATTTTTGAACTAAATCCCAACAATTAGTATCAGAGCCATCTTGCAAGTTTTGTTAGATTTTTTGATTTTTGGAAATCTTAGTTTTTAGATATTATAGATAACTTGTTTTTGTATAATAAATAAGTTCATACATATTTTGTATGGTAACTTTATATTTTGTTTTTTTTATGTGAAAAAAGTTTCATGCATCTTTTATCATTTAAAGTTGTCCTAGAAAAAACAAAGGTTGTTTTATGTGTATGTTGATGTATATGATGTGCATAAACTAGCCAAGGACCAATGTGTTTCTATGCTGTTGTGTTGTTTTTTTGTTATAAAATGGTTGTAATTATATATTTATTCATATGGTATGTAATAATTAAATAGTTTAGTTTTTCCTGGTTATTTTTCCAAAGTAATAGATTAGTTTTTAGAATTAATTTATTTGTACAAAAATGTAACAAGAAATCAAGTTGGAATCATTTTTTGAAGACAAAAGATCAATTTTCAAGTCTAAAAGGTGTGCAGGATTTTCAGTGACATTTCCTGAAAAGTGTCACTAATGTTGTTCACAAAGGGATGTTGGCTTTTATCGACAGTCGCTGAATTTTAGCATTCAAGAAGTTTTTTCAATCTTTTGCAAGAAATGGGTGTTTACTCAAGTGGAAGCTTCTTCAACAACATTACAAGAATATTTATGGTCCCCTTAAATGTCCCTTTAGGAATGGACTTGGCATTTTTGTGTTGACTCACAAAAATGTCATTAGTTGGTTATGTTTATGCACATATCTTTTTATGCATGTTTGTTTTGTGTATTTTGTGTGTGGTTGATAAATTAGTTTTTCACATGCTAAAATAATTTTGGACAAAATAAATATCACATGGAGTTTGGATTTTTCAAACTTGGACATAAGATGCAAGAAAGTATTATTTTAAAAATAAAACTCGGTTTTATAAAATCGTTAATAACGGCAAATTTTGAAATACTCCAATATAAGTTTTAAAATGGTGTTTTTTTATAACTTTTACAAACTCCAAATATATAAGTAATAAAATGAAGTTTTATTAATGATATAAAAGGTTCAAATGCATTCAAACTTAATACCGGTTATTGAAATTGAATTGTGTCAAATTATATAAAAACTAGCTTTTTATATAGAACCTTTAAAAATGATTTTCTTTTGAAAATAGATACCATGGTTTATTATATGCATGTAATAACCATGATACCATATGTTTTTAAACTAGAATTATAAAACATATAAAGACCCTTTTTACAAACCTCAAATCTATACAATCCTTTTAAAGAACACTCGCACGTCTCTTGTACGCACTAGTGGGATAAAGGATACCTAACAGCTTAGTGTTATCTTTTGATGGTCGGGATGTATTCTTGATTTCTATAGCCAAGTTATAGGCCGATTACACAAGTTTTTCAAATTGGATGATTTGATCGGAAATATTTTTGTGATAAAGGATACCTAAGCGAGAGAGATTTGTGGCATAGATGGGATTAAACATGTCTAATTAAATTTGTTATTAGCGATCCCATAAATCTAGGAATTATAAAGTGAGAAATTTTTGATAATCGATGTCTACCGGGTTGAATTCAAATGGATGGGATAAATGTTACATAACTATTTATTTGTTTTGCAACTTGGATCCTAGACTTTGATAATTAATGTTTTTGGAAACTAAAAGGGTATTAATTATTGAAGATTAAATATTGAAATACTAAATGAATTTTGTTAAAATTTTGTAGTTGTATAATCCATTCTCATTATCATGAATTGTCATTTTCCTTAATTACTTAATGAAACAATAACATTCAATAGATACAAATTCAATGAATGGGTTCATGTCTTAAGAGACAATCTTGTAAGAGATATGAAATTGTATACACCTAAAGGTCCTAGTTCTAAACTATTTGCTTTGAGCAATGAACTTAAACATGATACCTAGTAAAGGCATCATTGTGATGCTTAAGATGCTTCTAGCATCAAGCTACGAATAGTTATTCATGACTTCTAGGAAGTATTGGATAATTTAAACATATATATATATATATATATATATATATATATATATATATATATATATATCTGATGATATAACAGGTCAATCAATATTCCAATAAATACAGTGATATTTTATTTCAAGCTAGTTTAAACATTGGAATAATGCAATGCTAAAAGAGTCAACAAGTGTGATCGAAGAGGCCCATGTTTTATGAACTGGACACATTTAAGCCCAAGAAATATACTAAAGCCCACATAGATTGATCTTGTTTCTTTTGTGAAGAAACTAGACACTAGAAGAGGATTTACTCCTTATATTAGAAAAAGAAAGTCTGGAAGAGACTAGTATTTCTAGTATCTACTAGATAGAACTCATACTTTTCATATACCACTTAGGTACTTGGTACTTAAATGTTAATATAATACTTGTAAATGGCTTGCAAATATTTATTGAAGAGTAACCAAGCTGAGCACAATCAAGTTGGAACTATATTTTAGGAGTTTAGTTTATTATTTATTCTTAGAACATAAATTACTTGTAATGTAAAACGATATTTGTTTTGGAACAAAGTATGTTTTAATTTAGCATGTCTAAATTTATGTCTCAGTTATTTTTTTTTATTTCTGAGACTAGATCTCTTAATAGAATTATGAAGTAAATATCAACATTTTATAAATAAAATCAAGTTCTATATACAAGCACCTTTGACTTAAACTTGTTTTAAATCAAACTTATCTTTGACATTGTTATCTTTATTATATAAATGGCTTTCACATATTCCAACTTCAAGAAATGGATCTTTGAAGGCAAATAATGTAGTTTATTTGACATATGTTAACCTTATTTATATGTAAAGGATTCCTAATGATATTTTCACTAAGGTGTAGAGAAAATAATTAAAGAACTATACACTTTGGTGTATGACTTCCTTTCTAATGAATGTCTAAGATTAAGCACAAGATATCAAATCGACTTTATTAACAACTATAGTAGTTTTAATTATATTTTACATGGTAAACCATAATTGTGAAATATGTGTTGAAGGTTTCAAAAGTTGAGATACAAACCGATAAGAACCGTCTAAGGCCTTAATGATAATAAAGGATGAATTAAATCTTACTTGGTATGATTAACTTTCTAATAAGTAGAAATATCCCCCTTTAATATTTTTAGGATAATACTTCAATCACTATTAATTGTATCTTGAATACAAATACTAACTAATAAGTAGATTAAACACTTTATAAGACTTAGTATGGAAGGGCTCCATCCTCATCTTACTTAATGTTTTGTGGATTTGAAGCCGATGTTGGACTAAAACTTCTAAACCTAAAATCTACTAAATACATATTTGTATAATACTCTGAATGTGGCTTAGATTATAAAATGCAAACCCACCAAGAATAAGTTCTGTTATTCTTGTGAAAACTAAGTTAGTAGAAAGCAAGATTCTAATGACAAAACAAGTGGGAGGTACATGGAACTTGAAGCAACTCAAGAACCATAACCTTATGTAGTAATAGTTGGCACTAGTTTTAACAATGATTGTTAAAATTGAATAATAGCTATTCACAAACACAAATTGTTCACATTAATGGTAGAATTCATCTATGACTCTAGAAATGTGGAATCTCTTATTTATGAGCTTTTATTGATGGTTTCTGGAAAATCCATCTAATACCAAGATGCTATGTCAGATCTCGAATCTGATAAATGACTTAGAGTCATGAACATGAGATGTAATCCATGTATGAGAATCAAGTATGGGTTTGATTAAAATTTATCCTTATAGCAAAGCTAGAAGGAGTAGATGATTCTTCTAGAACGAATAAATTACATGGATAACCATACACATTTAAAGCAAGACTTGTAGTAAAGGATTTTCTCATACTCATGTCATGGACTATGATTCTCATCATACTCATGACATTGACTGTGATCACACCTTTTTCACAAGTGGCCATGATTAGATCAACAAGGATATTATTTACTATAAATTCATATTCTTAATATGAGATATAGCAAATAGATTTCAAGAAAGACCGCTTTTCTTAATAGAGATCTCCTAGAAGATATCTATATAGATTAGCCTGGAGGTTTTCTTAATTAGAGTTATCCTAACAAGATGTGTAGAGCTTGAGGTCCACTTGTGGATATAAAGTAAACATCTCAATGTTGAAATCATCATTTTATGTAAAACCACAAGGTGTATTTTTATATCAAAATGAATAGAACATGTGTGTTTACTAAAAACTAGTGAGAGCATAGTGAAATTCCTAATCTTTTATGAATAAGACATATTTAATCATTTGAAACCACATTCTGACTAAGCAAGGTCGTTTTCACCTTGACTAGGAAAGCGTTTCTAAAATGAAAGACTTAAGAAGAAGAAGATACATTCTTGGAATGTAAAATCTATAAGGGACATATAAAAGGAATGTTAAAAGTTTCATGTCCTTATACATATATTGGCAATATATTGAAAGGGATCAAGACACAAGATTCTTTTGGAGAATTCTTGGCATTGTCATATGGCACCATTTTGAGCTAGACTCAAAACTACATAGTTCATAGGTTTGAACAAGATGAAATGATTTATATTCTATTTTCTTGGCAAATGAATTCATCATTTACGCCATATTATGCATAGGATATCGTATTTGATCATGTTGTAAGCATGTCATAGAATACTAATTGAATACATCGTTAAGTCACTGGATGACTAAGAAAATATTCTAAGGGTACTTTAGAAGAACTAAGAGAATGTATATGAGACAATCCGTTTAGAAATGATCTTTATGAAAAGATCTACACAATATGCTAATTTCTAAACAGATATAAATAATTTGTGAATTATAATTGGATTTTGACTTCATTATGGAATGAAGAATAAGTTTTGTTGGAATGAGGTTCAAGAAAAACATAATGACACAATCTACTACAAAATAAGAATACACTACTTTAGAAGTTGAATTTAAATATGATTGGATGGATGAGATCATTGAATAACTATGTTGATTTTTGCCATTCGAGGATCACATAGAAATCTTTGTGACTTCGAAAGTATACTTAATCAAGTTAAGAGACTCTATGTCACGAATAAACATCAATCATATATCCATGATATTTAACTATACCTAGAGTAAAGTTAAGTATGGAGAGGATAGTATTCACAGAATTCACATAAATTAATTTTTTATAGATCTATTGATAAAGTCATTCTTTTGAGCTAAGTATGAATGCTCACACTTTAGCTATAATACTTTATTATTCTAGAAATGGATTTTGATTTGGATTTGGTATTTGGATATTGGAACATTATAACAACAACTATTAGATAATGTTATGATATATTGGGATATAGTCATCACATTAATACTTGTTGTGTTATATATTAACATGTTTAATCTATGAATAATGTTATTATTCTAAAAGTTCATAGTTGGTTATAATTGTGGGAGCAATTATGAAGTAAGACTAATATGAATTGGATTGGTTGACTCTCAATATATGAAAGTAGGCAAGTGGTTGTAACCAAGTTTCATAGGTACTTGTCAGAGAACTAGTATAGAACTGACCCGCATCAAGATCATCTCATGGATCGCTATCTTGAATGATACCTGATTAAAAGGTACTATATTTGTATCCTTAACACCTGAGATACATAGTGGGACTTAAGTGTAGGGAGTACTATGCTTTGATATGGTCAAATGATGTTCCTTAACTGTACAGTTATAAAAGCCATTTTTAGGTATGGTGCAAACTATGCAAGAGGCTTATGTAGTCAAGATTGGATTTGTTCCTCTTATGTGTTGAGAGTTAGAAATCTAAGGCGCCTTAACAAAAGTTGAACAACTAATGAGATTGATCGCGATCTGAATCTCATGTTCAACATGATGTTTGTAGCAAAGGGATAACTGATAAACTTACCTTATACACCAATTGTAGCTTTGAGCCTTTTGGGAATTAGGCGTTGATAGAATGGCACAAAAAGTCATATGGTCTTGGGGGGAGTGAAATGTTGCTAGACGTTCACCACTGTCTATATCAGTCTAATATGAGTCTTGTGCAAGTGGGAGATTGAAAGGTCCAGTATGCTCAAGAGTCATATTAAAGTGATATTGCTAAATAACATATGATACTAATGGGTGACACTAACAACAACTTGATAAAATTGATTATTTATTAGAAATTTATTTTAATAAATATTCAATAAAACTCTTATAATTAAATTGGAAATTATTTATTTCATGGAATTAATAATTTTCGTTAGCAAGTAACATTATATTATTTCATATGGTATGAATTAATAAGTCTTGCACAACTTTTTGGACTAGTTGAAAACCTTTTATCTTTTACTCAAAAGACAGTTTATATTTTATAAACCTTGAGTTTATAAAATTTAAACTAACTTTCCTCTTTTTTATACAATTTTTGAAATTTGCATAAAAAGAAGATAAAGGTATGACTTTCTCAAAAGTATACATGTCTTTAGAAGCATGGGGGACACTCTTATGACAAGGGGACAAGCTTGTCTAAAATGGAAGTACCTAATGGTTAATACCTTCTCTTTATGCATATAAATAAGAGGGTTTGCATTTGGCTAGATTGCTCATTCTTCTTTTTGATGTAAGTGGCTGAAAGTTTTTCCTTCTTCCTCATTCTATCTAGTTTTGGTTAGAAAACTTGAAGAACACTTGCATCTTCATGCTCTCTTTAAGTTCATATTGGTTATGAACTTAAAGCTTAAGGGTTTAAAAGTTTTGGACTAGCATCTACATCACGTTGAGTCATTGTTGGTGTCTTAAAGGTTCAACATTATTCATCAACTTCCAAGCCTCCCATGAGGACCCAAAGAACTACAAAGGTTGTTATTTCTTCATCCTTTCTATGGTTGGTGTTTTAATCTTTGTACAACTTGCAAGAAGATCCTTGGTGGGTATAAAATGTTTATGTTACTTCAAAATTAAAGTCTTCTGTTGCCATAATTTTTCTAGTTTATGAAACTATTTTTAAACTAAAGCCCAACACTTACGTCCAATCTTCAGATCCACAGTCAAAATACCACTAAGAGCCATAAAGTTTCCAATTTTATGACTTTACATATCCATTAAGTGCTTAATCCATAAAACTCAACATCTTAATCCCTTAAGACATTCCATACCATGCATGGAGCAAAACCAACCCTTAATAGAACATTTTTATTGCTTAAGACCCCTCCCAAGGTCTGAAAGGATGGTTTAATGGGTCAAGAACATGCCATGCTCAAAACTCCTTAAGTTGGGACCAAAAAGGACATAAAATCAACACATAAACAATATCTAATAAACTAGCCATCAACGTATGAACATTATACCTTCTAATGATGGGGAAAGATGCCAAACTTCTAAATCCAAGCTTGCTTCAAGCTTCCAAGCTTTACCACCACCTTCTTCTTCCTTTGAAACACACTTAAACCTCCAAATGATTAATGAGGCTAGGGTTTGCAAGAGAAGAAGTTTATGTTGATGAAGGCTGGAAATGGGGAAAGAAATGAGGCTTAAGGATGTTTAAATATGGGCAAAACTCTAAAAACTAGGGTTTGGAATCTGGCTACGTACACCGTGTATATGAGTGTACGCCTAACATACTAGGGCACTCCCTAGTACACCCATCATACGCACATACGCACCGCGTACTTCTCAAGGCCTAATTTTACGAAAATTCCACTAAGACCTCTTTTCACTCTTTCCCACATGGGGACCAAAAATGCAATAAATCTCAATATAAAGGTCAAGAGTAGAAGTGCATCAAAACCAAATGTTACAATTAACCTATTTTCTTATGATATTAGTGTTATTTATGAACTTTGATATGATATTAGTCATATTCAATTTTTTTAAATTCAACAAATTAACAATTAATGGTCCTCGACTCATCCCCCGATTAAACTCTGTCTAACTGATTAATCCCTTAACCACCAACTAGAAAACGTCGAACGTTTTTTACAACCTTAATATATATATATATATATATATATATATATATATATATATATATATATATAGTTCTAAAAACATATTAATTTGTATTTTTTTTTCCATTTTAAATGGTTTAACCACCAATAAAAAGGTAAAACTGAACAATTTTAGGAAAATATGAGGGTAAAAACGGATATAAAGTTCAACTTTGGGCAAAACCGAAAAAACCCTGAATAATTGAGGGTTTTTAAAACAATAACCCATATATATATATATATATATATATATATATATATATATATATATATATATATATATATATATATATATAAAGTTAGGATCATATGTAACCTATAACTATTGTGTGAATGTATGACCAAATATGGTCTAATCATTTTACAATGGCATTATTGAAATTTGATTAATTAAATTAATTACTATAAAAATTAATTACCTATAATTTTGGAAACATAATCAATTCAAAATACACAATTTTAGGGATTAATCGCCAACTACCCGCTATGTGTCTCTCTTTCGCTTTAACCTACACTACGATCGTCCGAATTTCATCCGGTCTCCATCGATTACCTCTCCAACTTGT
This sequence comes from Lactuca sativa, assembly GCF_002870075.4. Classification (NCBI taxonomy): domain Eukaryota; kingdom Viridiplantae; phylum Streptophyta; class Magnoliopsida; order Asterales; family Asteraceae; genus Lactuca; species Lactuca sativa. The sequence goes on along the minus strand of NC_056623.2, from coordinate 93,952,640 downwards.
CCATATGATTTCATCTCTCAATCCAATGTGATTCAATGTTACGGTGGATTTTCGATTCATGTGTTGTGGATTCATCCCTAATAGTGGAAATCAGTGATAGTTGTTGATTAATTGTACCAATGATTTTACGGCGAAGACATTTTTCTGTAGTCCTTTTAACGAAGGCATTCTTAAAAATCTATAAAGGTAATCTTTATTATGTGATTACATAACATTTGTTTATTTGAAAATTTGTTTATACTATTATTATTTAATATTTGTTATATGCAATTTCCTTTTCGTTCATTATGTAGTTAATGATAATGATTCCATTTTTGATTTTTTGATTTTATATTTTATAATCAATTTACTACTTCCATTCTTAAAGCATGAAGCATGATCCACATCCAACCTATTCATGAACTGTTAACTGACTTGTCTTTCTTATTTAATTTACACTCTTTCATGTTTGCTATAATTTTTCTAGAATTCCTCCAAAAAAACAATAGTATCAATTCATCTTGCTGAATTACCGACATGAAATTATCTCCAAACCACATATCTATTGATTCAGAATTAATAAGTGAGGGATGTACTCAATTAAGAAATCCCAAAAAAATAAATGAATAACTAGTTGATGTTACATGTTGGGTTGTTTGTGTGTAAGTGGTCATCTTCTCATTTAAAGTATTAGGAAAATGATGTATCCATTGACAAGGATGTTATTGATCAAAATTTTCACTGTTAAATATTCAAACTAGGATCATGTGATGTGGTTCTTGAGTAAATATCCTATGAAATCATTTTTTTATATGTTATTAGTTCGTGCGGTTTTTAGTTTAACAAGATATTCCTTGTATTTGTATCCAAATGTGATTGTTGGGCTGGAAACGCAAATACTATTTCTATTCCATTCCATTTTGGTTTTGTTATTGGAAATTGGAATAGTGTGTATTTGATTTAAAAAGTAGAACAAATACATACAAGAGCTTTTTGCTTTCATGATTGGGACATTTTCAAGGCTTTGGGTTGAATTTGAATGAAGATACCATCAAGGAATGGGTTTCTAGAATTTGAAAGCCTCTGAGATATTTACAAACAAAGAAGAGGGGGAATCGAAATCTGACCCCCCTATCAAAAGACCACAAGAATTATTATTCTTTTTTGTACATTTTTACTCGTTATGATTCTCAACCTTTTTTTTTCATTCTTTTGACTTGTTTTTGAAGGTCATAAACATGGGATAAAACTTGTTATTCGCATCAACAACCTGAAGGCTAGATGATGGGTTTTCAATAAAGGGCACTAGATAATCTTCTCATCTTACTACTCTTAATGAACAAGGAAGAAAGTCCACATCCTCTGGTTCCTTATCTACCTTGTGGGAAGTAAGAGATACCTATAGCACATTCATTGTCGTTGTTAGCTCCTCATCGAGCCATAAAGTTTATGCAAATATATATTATTTTCATTCTCACGAGAATGTTAGATTTTTAGTTGTAAACTATCTACATCCTTAATAACAAGTTTTTATATTTAAATTTTAGGCTCTTCTTTTATTCTTTGGCTTATTCTTCAAGAATGTTCATTTATTATTTCAAGAATGTTGAATTATTCTTCAAGAATGTTAGTTATGCAAATTAAATTAAGCATTATTCTTCAAGAATTTTAAACTATTCTTCAAGAATGTTAAAATATTCGTCAAGAATATTTTTTATGTTCATCTCCAGAATGTCTTATTCTACAAGAATGTCATATGAGAATATCATTCTTAATCATTCTTATTATCACGTTTAACTTAAAAAAAAAAATCAATTCTTAAGCATTTTCATGATATATATATATATATATATATATATATATATATATATATATATATATATATATATATATATATATATATATAAAAGAAGCTTTATTTTTTATAAAATTGATTGTTGTTATATCAACTATAAGAATTCTTAAAAGATTGTGATTGTTAAACATATGAATGGCACAAAAAAAAATCAAATTGTATAAGCGGTGAAAAAAAAAAAACATAATTCTTAAAGAATGAAATGTATTATGTTTTTTTTTACTACTACATAAAAAATATCGTTTTATGTAAATTTATATTTAATATCCCATAAAAATCTCAAATTTCATATATATTTTTAACCATTTTTACGATTTTGCATTTACAGTTAATTAAATGCAACTATATTGTACATGCTAGCATATGTTAATAATATGTACTTTAATATCTCAACCCTTCATTTTCTTTAATCTAATGGATAAAAATTAGTTATACGTTTACATAATATTTATAGTTCATATTTGATCCCAACTATAGGGTTAGGATTAAATATGAACTCCAAATATTGCGTGAATGTGTACCAAATTATGATCATTGGATTAAAAAAACTTAATGACTATGATTTTAGGGTGCATTATATTAATGTAAGATATCAATTACTATATAATTAAAATCAATTAATTCTAAGGTTATTAAAGAGTAATTATGACATTTTATTAAATAAGATAAAAAAAAAGAAGTAACCATATCTTAGGAAACCAAGTCAAATATATTAATAAAATCTAGATTACTATTTTAAAACCAAATCACAGAAAATCATTTATTGAAAATTTTGCAATATTTTTTACACGATAATCACATAAAATGAAATAAATTTCATTCTTTAAGAATTAGTTAGTTTCATGACATATTTCTTTCTATAAAATTTTAGCGATCTCATTATTAGTTTTACAAAATATTAACACAATGTTTTATATAATGTTCAGAAAAGTATAAACTTAAAGAATCGGGCGATTTGATTCTTTAAAAATTAAGAATTTACTTGAGACCTATTTCATTCTTTAAGAATCATATTTCATTCCTTAGGAATGCATTGACTAATAAATATTTTTTTACCTACTGTCATAAAACTAGTGAGATATGTAAAAGAAATTCATTCTTTAAGAACGATCAATTAATACTTTTTAACATATTTTTTTTAAGTGTATGCAATATTCTTTTTACACAGATTCACCAAAACTATAGACTAACTAAAATTTTTTGAAGAATAAGAAAATATTATTTTTACACATAAAAATATCTTACATTGTGTAACATAATCTTGAAGAATATGCAATAAACTAATATATTCTTTGTATGAATTCTGAAAGAATGAAAATTCGATTAAGCACTATATATGAGTTTTAGTCACCAACTTTCTTGATACGTATATTTAAGAGTTCAATTTAAACTACTTACACATAAAATCTTTTTCTCTCTCTCTCTCTCTCTCTCTCTCTCTATATATATATATATATATATATATATATATATATATATATATATATATATGGGCTCAGGGAATACTGTCATGGACCTAAGCTTATATATAGAACCCTTCAAACAATGTAGTTTTGATCCATTTATATCCAAACTAATCATGATATCACTTTTACTATTCTTCCTTAATCATGTGATTTACTAAATCGATCAGATTTATATTCTTTTTCATCATTGTGTCTAAGAACTTAAAACATTAGAAGTCATGACGATATAATCAAACCTAATAATTTCTAAATGAAAACTAATAGAATAAAAGGTAAAAGAAGAACATGTCATAATTCAATCAAACTTTTCACAAAATCATTGGATATAGTTTTTTAATTGAAAGACAAAACGCTTGAGTTATATTCGTTTAAAAATATTGGTTTTTTGTTTTCTCTATAAACTTAAATAATTATTTACAATAAAAAAAATATATAATTGACATTTTTCATTCCATAATTGAATTTAATTCAATGGTATTCTATTAAAACAAAACTAAGAGAAAATGAAAATTGGATTTGTTTTATTTAAAACTATGTCATTTAAAATGTTCTATACCTAAGCTTAGGTACATAACAGCCACATATTCACTTATATATATATATATATATATATATATATATATATATATATATATATATATATATATATAAACCTATAGTTTTTTTTTCGTTTTGTAAATTCTAAGGAATTATTTTTTATCAAAAAATGATTTTTAAATATATCCAAATTCATAATTTTTTATTATTTATATATGGACATCATATTTATATAGTTTTAATATAAAATAAAAAAATATTTTTTATAGTTTCCACTTTCATTATTTATAAATGAAACATATTAAAACTTTGACATGTTTATAAATTTCCCAGTTTTAGTTGGTATGACAGAGTGTTTTGCAGCAAAATAAATGTAAGACTGAGATTAATTCTCTTATTCTTACTTTTTTGTTTCTCAATTGAAATTATATATATATATATATATATATATATATATATATATATATATATATATATATATATATATATATATAGAGAGAGAGAGAGAGAGAAAGAGAGAGAGGAAATTTCTTTTGAAAACTTAAATATTTGTCAGAACTTAAAAACTCCTATCATTTTTGAAAACCGAAAACACCGTTGGACTCCTAGACTAGCGACTAAGACATATCCATGGACCCAAAAAAGATTTGTCGATTTTTTTTTTGGAAATATGCATATATGCACATCTAAATATGCATGCATACATACTTTTGCTTTCGGTGCTTTTTTATTTTTTCGAAGGCTTTCAAGTTGCATGTCTCTTAAACGTTGTCATCAGAGTCTCATAGGTATATCGGTTTTGAAAAATATTGAAAAAAAACACAAATATGCATACATATATATATATATATATATATATATATATATATATATATATATATATATATATATATATATATATATATATATATATAAAAATTAAAATTCGAAACTATTAGAAAATTTAGGATATTTTTAAATAGTATTTTTGTCACTTTTTTAATTTAGAAAACGAAAAAATTAAAATAAATAAATAAATACCGTTTTTTACGTTATATGATTTTTTTTTGAATTATTAGAATAATAAAATATTTTACTACATATTACACTATAATTATTTTAATAGATATTTTATAATATTTTAATATTCAACTATAATTATTAGAATATGTTCCAATAATCTACTAGTATTGTTAAAATATATACAATATATTCTACTAGAATGATACATGTAGAATTCTAATTATTTCATTTATACATACAAAAAATGTAATTTTTATTGTTTACTTTGGATAAAAAATAACGAAAATAATATTTAAAAAATCCAAAATTTTCATTTATTTTGTATTTTCGATTTTCTTAAAAAATGAGTGGCTAGAATTTGGTTACCATGTCTCACAAAAAAACCATGCTCTTATATGAACCTTAATGTTATTTCTATATTTTTACATATATTTATGCAATATATATGTACATTTTAGCTTTATTTTAGTTAATTCCAAAGATATTTGGTGCTTATTTATTATAACATCTATTTTGTAGCCAAAGAATGACATTCTAGAGGAAAATGACTAAAAGTTGACAAAGCGGGAAGCTTGGAGGTTAAAAGAGAGAAAGAGAGGAAGAATCATGCCTAAGGAAGATTCCACGACATTGAAGTATCTGGTCCTCGAAGGGGAAGCATTGAAGCCTCTTGATGAATCTATAAAGACTTGAAGCCCACGCGTACAAAATGTCTCTTACGGCGTGGATGAACGTTTTCCACGGTTTGGTGACCAGTTTAAAGAAAGTTTTTATATCGAACTTTAGGTCGAATTTTGAGGGTGCGCTGCAAAGTGCTGCGACAAAGTGACAAAACACTTTTAAGAAACCTTTTGAAGGCTAAGTTTGATTAGAGAGATTAGAAGTGAAGAACATCTACAATCATTTTGTTTGCTAGGTTTTACTATGTTGGATCTAGTTTACTTCATGTTTTTGTGTGTTTTTTCTTTGATCATGGGCTAATAACCCTTTACTTTCTTTTGGAGTAGATGTATGTGTGTTGATTTCTATTTTCATGAATTTATGAGTTGGCTTTAACTTGTGTTTGATAGAATACCATCTTAACATATTAATGTTCTAAACTTTTCTAGTTTTCATTCAAGTTTTGTATGGTTAGATGATCAATTTCATTGCATGTACTTGTTACCTAGTTGTTTATGTCATATAGTTGTTTATGACATATAAATTGCTAGATCTAGAGATAGAACATATCGTAGGGTTAGGTGGTAAAAGTTATATATATATATATATAATATAAAGCATGAAGAAAGCAGAAGATAACATACACGCAATAGTATCTGATGAAATTCTAGCCTCCCCTGACTGACATTGCATTGCTCGGCTCCTTGCTGCTAGGGCTTCTACCCTGCCCTCATGACCGTCAGTGATTCTCAAAGTAGCTAGAGCAGGTACACTCACTGCTCAACATCTAAACATCGGACAGTCGGCCTTCTTGTGGCCTACCTGGTTGCAGTGAAAACACATCATAACCAACCCAATCAGGAAATCCCTACTAAAATGACCCATTTGACCACAAATAAAACATCCTCGACCTATCTCCTGACATCATGCCTCATGAGTCCTCCCACACTTGGCACAACGGCTATGACCCTGATGGCCTCTCAATCATGAATCCTGAGTCTTGAGCCTCTTCGTCTGCCCCATTGCGATCTGAATCTGCTCTGACTTCCTCTTCCCAAGGTTCTCCAAATCGATCTCCTGTTCAAGGGCTTTAGCAATCATATCATTCAGGGTTTCGCACCCTGACAAACTCAAAAACTCCATGATGTCATCCCTCAACATGCCATGATACCCTACCTTCTTCATCTCCTTGTCCATTGCATACTGCGGAACCAATAAAACCCTCTCCTGGAACTTTGCAGTGATCTCTGCCATAGTCTTAGTCGTTTGGTGAGGGTCCTGAAACTCCCTCGCCAACTACTATACCTTAATAATTGGTGGAAATTCCACCCTAAAATGGGTCACAAACTCATCCCAAGTCATCGTCTCTAGGGCTTTGCCTCCCAAAGCGAAGTCTACCTCGTCCCACTAATCTCGAGCTCTGTTTTTCCAAAAGACAAGAGGCAAATCTAACGTTTGACCCCTTGGGGTAGAAACTCATCTAGGAAGCGTTCACCATATCCTAATGGGAATGGGGTCCATCTCCCCCAAGAACTCGGGATCTCCATAAGCACGAAACTCATGGAACGAAAGTGTGTGAGCTCTAAAAATAGACATAACCTTAGTACGGAACGCACCCAAACACTCATCAAAAATCTCCATAATCCCCTCCTTGACCGGACTGAAGATCACCGGAGTCTGTCCAAGATACCGTGGGTAATCTCCGATGAGATGAACTCCCATATCCGCTCATCAATCGGCTCAGTACCTGCACTTGAGCCTGAATTAGAACTTGAACCCCCTCCATGTGTGCTCATCACCACTCTTAAACAAAACAATCATACAAATGATCAGAACTTACCCAAGAATCCACATCCCACAGGTTTCCTAGATTTTCCAAGACTCTACTCAATTCGAGTATGGATCCTATGCTTTCATTAGTACGGGCCCAATACCACCTTCCACACCTATCCATATTTTCCTCTAAAATCATACTAAATCCTCCAAGTCACCTTCTCAAACTGATACTCTAGATACCTGCTAAGCAACGCAAACAAACCACTACAACACAACCTAGGCTCTCCTAGGTTCCCAACCTCACCCTGCCATCAGTTGATGAAGAACTCCCAATAATATCAATTAACCACTTCATGGGTACAATCACATGCAAAAAACCTTAAATAATCCTTTGAGTAAAAGACGTATCCCTACAACGGCTAGACTCAAACGAGAGCTACGTAGTACGGTCAAATTATTCACTCTAAGATTATTTAACCTATGTAGCATGTGACTTATCATATTCACTTAATAGTTAACACACACTGTCAAGAGTCCCACAAAACACAAAGCAAGCAGCATTCATGCAATAACACTCCAATCCATATACCAATCAAAAGGATTATCAAGCTTAGTGGCTACCAACGTCTTTGTCGTACTAACATTCTTCCTAGATTCTTCTAGGGAAACCACCACACTACTCCCCGCCATCATCTGTAGAAGGAACTCCCCCTAACACCCTGTAACTAGCTTATGAATACAATTACATATCACCAAAACTAGATAATTCTTTGAATGAAAGGTCTCACACTACAATGGTTGGACTTAAACAAGAGTTGCACAATAGGGTTAAAACCTAACCTTCTAAAATTATCTAGTCTCAATTATATGTAACTTAGTATATCCGTTTACTAGTCATCTAAAGTTAATGGGAACTCCTAAAAGCACAAAGCAAGCACCATTCGAGCATCGAGTAATCGGAACAAGCATAACCTAAGCAAGCCATCCTATCACTGACTGATTGGTACTAGCATGAAAATCTACAAGCTCATACAATAGGAATACAAAGGCATCTCTCCTAGATCCTTATCCCTAATCTAGCATGCAATTCTAATAACATATAACATAACAAACATGTATAGGTATTTTTGGAATCGCTTACTTGAGCTCGGCTGATTGCACGCACCGCACCCTTTTCATTTATTTGAAAATCCTTTAATAAAATATTTATTTTATGAAAAATTTACCAAACCCTCAGTTTGAGTTCAGACATACCCGAGAGTATGCCTGAATCTCTCAAACCAAGGCTCTGATACCAACTTGTAACATCCCAAAAATTATGAGGTTAAATTTTTATTTTTAATTCAACCAAAACACCAATTATCTTATAATCAAACATTTAAAGTGTAACATAATAAAACAGTCATCGGAGTACAATCCCAAAATCATCATACTACGGAAACATGGGTGGATGTGTTGTGATCAAGCCGGACCCTTCCCTTTCGAACCGGAAGTACTTGAAAACATAACCGTAAACACCGTAAGCACAAAGCTTAGTGAGTTCCCCAAAATACTACATACCATTGGGCCTAGTCTACATATTGGGCCCAATCCACCATAATGAACCTAGACTTGCCAAACCGATAGGCCCATCCCATCATAAAAATGCAAGAGTCACGAATACAACTAGCAACCCTACGTAACATACAGTGGGCCTAGCCATTCCTAAACCATAGGCTTATCCCAACATAAATATGGGCCTAGTCTGTCATACAATGGGCCTAACCCATCATACAAGTAGGTCTAGCACAACATACCATGAAAGACTCCCAAAGACAACTAGCATAACATATCCTAGTGGGCCGACATTGGTGCCTTCAACCCACAGGTACAGTGAGGACTCACCTCAATCAGAAGATAGCAAATTCTGCACCCAAACCCGCTTCACAACAGTACCTCACACTGAACTCAACTAATACCAACCCTAGTTACATTCTTAAGGTCAAACCAATAATCATGAGGCCCAACAATGGACCAAGCCCAAACTAGGCCCACAAATGGTCTAAACCCAAATAGAGGGTCCTAAGGCCTAAAATGAGCCCAAGTATAAAAGATCCACAACCCTAGAGTCCAAAAAGGTAGCCCGAAATCAAAAGGTCCCAAGAAGCGTACGGCCTACGTACCAACTCATACGCCCTACGTACGAGCCATCCATATGTATGGTACAACTTGCCAAGGAAGAAGAAATAGGGACTCCTCGGGAGTACGCCCTGTGTGCCAAAAGAGTATGCATTGTGTACTCACCAACAAAGCACAACGTACAAGTTGTTGATGCATGAAACAAATATTACGTTGAGTGTACTCCTATGTACGCCCTGCGTATTCATTAGAGGACCAAAATCTAAGCTCTTAATGGTTAATACAAAAGCATCCGAACGCCTATCTGACCCTTAAGGGGTGTCTTAACACGTAAATTTGGCAACTTTACTACTTTGCATGACTCAATGAGACAAAATCCTTGTTTTTATCCATATTATGAACACCAACTCATGCATGCATCAACAAAAACCATCAAGATGACATTTTTATGACTTAACCACTCAACAAGGACCAAATAGGAGACTTAATGACCTTATAGTAGCTTATACTCACAAAGCTTGGGACCACAACATGATAAAATACCACAAAGTCTTGGATCCACTAGCTTTAAGCAATCCCATAATTCTCTAATAAGCTCCTTCTTCTTCAATGAGCACCAAAATTCATGAAATCACACCGAGAACTCAAGGATCACACCAATGGAGACTAGATTTTCGTTCCTAGGGTTTAATGAGATGGACGCTGAAGATAGAAGGTTTTGGGGTTGAGTTAAGGCCATTAAATAAGGTTCAAGACCCTAAATTAGGGTTTGCACCTAACTTGAGTATGCCCGACATACTCCTGGTACGCCCGGCGTACTCAAGAGGGCATTCGTGATCCATCTGCCTAGTATGCCCAATGTACTCTTATGTACGCCTCGCGTACTAGGCTTAACCCTAATACCAACAAACTTCTGACAATCATTATATCCCCAAAAGGTAATGAGAATCTCTACACTTCTATCAACTCTCCCTTACCTTAAAACTTTTCGAACTTAAATCCAAAATGCATAAAAGGCCTGAACTGACACTTTCCGATATACCCTTGGGCTCCAAATCAAGTCATCCAATCTACATTTTCCACACATAAAGGGGCTAATTCTCTCTATCCTAAAAGGCCCTAAGCCTTATGGTAACCGATCTTCGGGTCACTACCCCCATTCGCCTCATGAGGCTTCAGTTGTTTTGAAGCGCATGCAATCACATGCCCTCTCTACATCAACACAACAACCAACCCTGAAATGGATGCATCGTGGTAGGCCAAAAGATCCTCAACTCCGTAAGGAGGGCAAGTACTTGTGCCTGACAAATTCTCTGTCAAAGAGTCTCGAATGATGCGTGCTGCTCAGGCCCCCAACTGAACACAACATCCTTCCTCATCAAGTTAGTAAAAGGAACATCAATCTTGGAGAAATATCAAATGAACCTCTGATAATATCCCGCCAAACCAAGAAAGATCTGAATCTCAGATGGAGACTTTGGCATTTCCCACCGCATCACCACCTATATCTTGGCTGGGTCAACTAGGATACCGTTCTAATTGACGAGGTGTCCCAGAAACTAAACCTCGCGCAACCAGAACTCACACTTGGAGAACTTAACATATAGTCTCTCTATCCTCAAAACCCTAAGAATTTCACACAAATGTTCCTCATGCTATTTCCTGGTCTTCGAATAGACCAAGATGTAATCGATAAAGATAATCACTGACCTGTCCAACATGGGCCTACACACCCGGTTCATGAGCTCAATGAACGCAGTCGGTGCGTTGGTGAGTCCAAAAGGCATCACCACGAACTCTTAATGCCCATAAAGAGTTCGGAAGGTTGTGTTCTGAATATCCTCCTCTAGCACTCTCATCTAATGGTAGCCAAACGTCAAATCAATCTTGGAAAACTAAGATGCCCCTTGCAACTGATCGAAGAGATCTCAATCCTTGGCAACTGATAATGTTTCTTCACCATCAACTTGTTTAGCTCCCAGTAATCAATGCATATCTGGTGTGAACCATCCTTCTTCTTAACAAAAAGGATCGGTGCTTCCCACGGAGAACTATTCGGTCGTATAAAATCCTTTCTAACAGCTCTTGAAGCTGAGAGGATAACTCTTGCATCTTAGGAGGTGCAAGAAGATATGGTGCCTTGGAAATCTCCACCACACCAGGGCTCAAATCGATCCGGAACTCTACAAGCCTTTTAAGAGACACCCGCGACAACTCATCCAGAAAAAAACATCAAGGAAATTGCGCACAACAGAAACATCAGAAATGGAAACCGATCTCTTTTCATCAACCCAGGTATCCACCACATATTCCATATTTCCCAAGCAACCATGTTATAACCACTGCCTCGTCCTAGTGGCTGACCTGGTACCTTCGTCGTAAATGGCCATCGCTCCCCCACCAGGATCTCGAATCGTCAGCAACTGCCACTCACAGTCACTTAAAGCCCTAAACCGACTCAACCAATCCTGTGTGTAGGTAGAGAATACCTAGGGGCACAAGAAAAATATCTCTAAGGAACTCGGCAAAATAGCCCCGTAACTTCGGGAGAAGGGGTGCCTCCTCACAAATGGGGTCGCAGTGACCAGGCCAGGGCGACTGTGTACCAAAAACATAGGTCTCCGCAAAGTCGTAAGACCATGTATAGGGGCTGACGCCTTCCCAGTACCGGAAGGTCAAGGAAGTTGGTGACCTGATGACACAGGAGCCGGCGACCGAAGCCATACCCATGGTAACAAATACATATCCCGTCACAAATATGGATAAGATCTATCGGATACCCTAAACCACAAATTTCCAGTACACAACCCCGATAGACATCAGTAGAAAAGACTGAATGCTCATTAGGTATAAAAACTCTCAATGGCTTGCTCAGGGCCTCTCGTGCAAAACTAAAACCACAAAAACGTTTGATGACTCAAAAGACCAACTAGCACCCGAGTCAAGTAGCACTAGCGCATGTATAGAGTTCACAAGGAAAGTACCTAACATGAGCAATATCATAAGCGACATAAATAAATCAGCAAAATAAATAAAGAAAACATACCAACCATGACGTCAGGTGCTGCTCTCGTCTCCTCCACTGTTAACTGAAATGCTCTCCCTCGAGCTCTCGGAGCCTCGGCCTTCCCTTGTTGGCCATCAGTAATATGTAGGATCACGGGGGCTAAAGTCTAAACTGTCCTAGATGCAAGTTGAGGACACTCTACACTTAAGTAACCCGTCTAGTTGCAATTGAAGCAAACCTGAAACCCTTGGGACAATCGTTCACCATATGTCCCTCCTTGACACACATATACCAAATAATCCCTAACTGACAGGGTCCCTTGTAAATCTTGCTGCACATGCTGCAAGTGCGAGCCTTCTGGCCTCTATCTCTTGAGTCAGCATACTTGGGCCGCTTAGTTGATGGCTGCGACTGCACTGATCTCCTATCTCTCGCTTGAATCTCCCTTTCCTCTCTGACCTGGTTCTCTAAGGCATTGGTCTGCAGCTAGGCCAATATCCGATATGAAGTGTTCGTTAGGAACTCAATCCTCATGGATATCCCTCCTTAGAATACTTAGATACCGAATCACGCGTTCTTGAACAAACGATACATTCTTAAGGAAAAACAAGGCCTTCTCATGAAACATCCTACTGATCTCAGTCACCGTCTCTGTCTTCTTCTTGAGCGACAAGAACTCATGGGCCAACGTCTCTCTCTAAACCATTGGTACACACTCATCTATAAACATATCAGTAAATCTCCCCCATTTCACTGCATTACATTTTGTGAGAGAATAGTTAGTTGCCAAAATTTTCCACTAATCCTTCGCTCCCAAGCGAAGTAGGTTGAACACGAAATGAACCTTCAAATTCTCCGGACAGGAGCAAGTGTAGAAGCAACCCTCAACATCAGAAAATCCATCTCATCGCAACAATCGGGTCTTGGATCCCATCAAACTCTGGTGTCTTTGTGTTGTTGAATTCCCAATACCATAACAAATCACCGCCTGAGGTCTCGCAGCAGTAATGGTTGTAGTAGCTGCGGTAGCAGTAGCCTCAGTGACGACAACATAGTGCTTTTTGAAAGTATCAATCAACGTGGTCATAATAGACGCAAACATCTTCGGTATAGCCTTTCTGATTTCCACTACCACCTCTATGGAAATGATCCTACAGATCTCCTCCTCACTAGCACTCGACCTATCGGGGACGCTGGAGGCTGATCCTCGGGGTAACCACCATACTAAAGCACACAAGAAAATATCAGCAATCAAGCTAAAGTGTGTACACAAAAAACTTACACACTCTTGTAAGTTCCTTAATTCCCTAAGATTTCTCCTTGAGCCTCGTATGGATCCGGTGCTTTCAGTAGTATGGGCCCAATACTACTTTCCACACCAATCGTATTTGTCTCAAGTCGTCCTCTTGGGACCCTAAGTCCCCAAGAACTATATTCCTCAAGAGCATCTATACACCCGCCCTGCCGGTTCCTCAGAACCATTACTAAACATCTAGGTACTCATTCTAGACTGCTCCCCAACACCTCTCCACCTCACAAGATCTCCATTATCCTCACCATTTGCTTCGTGTATGCCAATCACACACAATATAGGACTCGATTGACAATGCAATAAATGATTCCACCTTAAGTCCACAACCAAACAAGGAACAGGAAGAAAGGCTAAATCATATATTCTAAGGCTATAAAACCATAAGTATGTACACTTATGCGACATACACTAAGCAATTAGCAATGACATATTCATTCTTATGAAAGAAACCTCCTTGGCTAAAGGCATCTCAATTCAAACAATCCCTATCACACTTCCCTATAGGATCCTTAGACTATCACTAGCATGCAGTTCTATTAGTTCATAAAACATCAGCTCTACAATACTCATAAAATAATAGAGATATTTTGAGAAACTACCGCTCGAGCGCTAGTTAATTGTACACACTGCTTCACCAGGTTCTATTGATATATAAATTTTTCAAAGTGTTAAATTTCATCATTTGCTACAGCTTCGTTTATTGTATAGTCATGGATTAATCGTTACGCGCCTTCTACTCGGTCCGGTAGCGTTTAGGAACTAATCGGAACCTAGTCGCTATTTTTACAACACAAACACACACACACACACACACACACATATATATATATATATATATATATATATATATATATATATATATATATATATATATATATATATATATATAACCTTAAAGGAAGTTCCTTTCTGAAGATTAGATTCACAGTAGACCCCATCCCACGCTATATTGAAGCAAACTCAACAGCAATATAATTTAATGCGAGTAGGGATCTAAACCGGTCCGAAAACGGTCCGAATCAGACAAAACTTGGAAGAACTGGAAACCGATTAGGGAGTAAACGGGAACCAATAACTGGAACGAGTACCACTAATTGGTTTCATTTATACTAGAAAATGTGTTATCTAGGAAGGTGTATGGAACCAAAACATGCCCGAATCGGACTAGAACTAAAATAAGCAAAAACTGAAAATGATGGGTTGGAGGAACTGAGAATCGGACCGAATACCATTAATCAGTTCCAACCGGTTCCACTTATGGTTCAGTTTATTGGTTTAAAAGCTCATCCCTAAATGTGAGTATGTTTCATTGTGAATAAGAATTAAATATTAATGATATTAAATTACATTTTAGTCTGAATAATATCAATATAACTCGTTAGCAATATAAAAGAAACTTTAGTTCAATGTGACAAGTTTTATTCTAGTATAAACAACAACAAAAAGATTCTAATAAACAATATTTAGGTAATGATTAAACAATTAGAGCGTCTTTTAAATGGGTACACTGTTAATAATCACATATAAAGTCCATTGTAAAATCAAACATAATATGTTCATTTGTATTAATCTAGTATTTATATGGTGTACATACATTGAATAAATTGAAATATATATATATATATATATATATATATATATATATATATATATATATATATATATAGAGAGAGAGAGAGAGAGAGAGAGACTTAGGTTATTATATTCTAACTAATTATTGTATGGATGTATGAATGATTGTAAACCAATAATTTAACTTATTTTAAGAAAGAAATTTATTGATATTGTTAAATTTGAAAAAAATAGAATAATACCATTGAATTAAAAAAAAAATATAAAAATGTATATTTCTGTTACTTTCAAATTAGGAAACACAAGTTTAAAAAGAAAATTTTAGGATTTTAAGAGATCTTTTATTATCTTAATTTGGAATTTTGATTTTTTTTTAATTAGTTCAATTTTAATTCTGAAAGAATGATATTCTTTTAAAATGGTGTTCTATGATATTGTTTTGTTAGAATGTTATTCTATTAGAATATTAATGAAGAATAATAAAATTATTGAACCTGGAATAAAATAATAACAACATTATAATATATTCATACATATTGGAACTTAAATACAAATTCTTAAATCTTCTTACAAACTAATACATTTTTATAGAATTATACATATTATAACAGAATGTTATCAAAATGAATATAATTCTTTAGAATAGCGTTCTCGAATATAAAATTATTGAAAAATATACTTAATCTTATTCATTGGTCCAAATAATTGACTTGTTTACCCTTAATCTTCTTCAATGTAACTTGTTATTGAACTCAATTCAAAGTATTTCTCTTGTATGATCAATCCTTGATTCCTTCTTCAAGCCATTCTAAAAGAATAATTCATTACCAAAATAAAACAACAACAAAAGTCCTTTGTACAAATCAGACTTGTGAATTGCACCAAAACTCATAACCAAGAATTGTAGAAAATGCACAAATCACATAGGAAATATAGAGATTCCATTCTGACATAATCGGGATTCGAGATTCCATTCCTACATAATTGAAATTCAAGATTCAAATCTACCATAATTACCCTCACAATTATTATATATGAATGCAAAATGGAAATTTAAAAGGATAAATAAAACAAAAAAGGGAATGGATGATGTAAGAGAGTATTGGATGATGTCATATAGCAACAAATTACATCAAGGCATATACATACACATCAATTTTCTCGAAAGTATGATGTTGTAGACAATAAAACCATATAGCACTAAAATTGCATTAGAAAGTTTCTAAGCACAGTAACTCTTATCAGAGTATAACGTCAAATGATTATTATTACTGTAAATCAATTTTGGTATAATGTTCACATACAACCAAAAATTGTCAACAAACATCATATAACTAGAAATTACCAAATTGACTTGACAAAATTAAATACTTCATACAACAAAAAACAAAGTGCTCATCAAGAAAGTGGGTAGAGAAATATCAAAACAGGTATCACCAAAGTAAGTTTATATTAGCAAAGAAGCAACAATCAATTAATATTAAGAGGCATAGAGAAACGGGTGGGCTAATCTATATTCATTCAAATTACCATATTTTACTTAATACACATTATCAGTATTAATAAATCCACCATAAAAATGGATTACATCTTCATTTTTACCTTTGTTATTTGTTAATTTACCATTTTGATGTTCACTATGTGGATAATAGGTAGAGTGAATGTAATTTGCTTCTTTAGTTTTCCTGAACATGTTGATCTGTAGTGTATCTCAATGAAACAAAAGTTTCATAACATATTTATATTAATTTTCGTATGATATACTCTCAAACCTTTGCCAAAATGCCTTACAGTCAACAAAAAAAAGTGTACGAAACATTTGACTCTACCCAAAATGAAAAATTAAACAATAAAGCATGATGTTTCTAAAGTTAGCACCATAAACAATAAACACATTAATTTCACAGACTAGCAGCATCAAAGAAGGCATGGGCATCAGGGAGATTAAATGGAAATTAAAGATGGAAAGAGTGGAAATTAGCACCGCTTCTCCCAACATGGAAATCCCATACCTGGAATGGGATGAACTAGCATTGTCGATGTGACGCCTGAATCGGCTGAAGAGATCCATGGTGGAAACGTATATGGTGATTATTAGCGTAAGGTCTTGAAAGATGAAGGCCGACTAATTCCATTGATGGATGATGGATCTGATGATGTTGTAGGATGATATGAAAAAGATTGAATCAATAAGAAATCAGTTTCAAAAATATCACCATCATTCCAGTTGGTGATCCAAATCCTTTTCTAATTCCCTTTTATGGTGGAAATTAGACCTGTATTTGCAGATGACTAAGGATTTGCCTCTAGGGTTTATGTCGTGCCTACGAGATGAAACTTCTTAAATCGAGAATGAGAACTTGGTGGTCATCGGTGGGGATATGGTCGTTTCCATGAAGAAAGAATTTTAGTAATGGATCTTAATTAAACTAAAAATATTAATTAAATGTAAAATTACATAATTACCCTTTTAAAATGATTGGTCCATAATGAGTCCTACATCCACACAATAATTTGTTAGAATACTTGAACCTATCTCTTAAAACCCTCTCTCTTATATATATATATATATATATATATATATATATATATATATATATATATATATATATATATATATATATATATATATAAGGTAAAGTGAATATACCTAACAACCTTATATAAGCTTAGGTACCTAACCCCATCATACTACATCATTTTGTATCATATTTGCATTATAATTGTCCACTGTTGTTAAACTTCAACCTCGTAACTTGATTTACTTCCAAAAATTTTGGACTTTCACCTTAGTCTTCCTTTTACACCATGTCATTATGTTAAATACCTTCCGATCGACTTCATATATTATTGCTACAAACAAAATGATGTAAGAGTAAAATAATGAAGTCGAGCCTAGTGGTATCAGGGTGTTAGTTTATGAGTAGATTATATAAGGCTTCTAGCCCAACGGTATTAGGTGGCGTCCTACCTCCCTGAGGTCGAGGGTTCAAGTCTTGTTGTGGACATAGGTGGATTTAGTTGTTAGTTTAGGAGTAGATTGTATATTATATTTGCCGGTTCAAAAAAAAGAGGAAAATAATGAAGAATGTCTGAAAATATTGGAAGTAAATCAAATTAATGGTTAAACTTTAGGAACCTTGGATGATAACAATGAAAATATAATGTAAAACAACATAGTGTGATGGGGTTAAGTACCTAAGCTTATATAAGGCTATAAGGTATATTCATTAAAATAATGGAGAATGTCCTAAAATCTTGGAAGTAAATCAAGTTATGAGTTGAAGTTTAAAAACCTTGGACGATAGCAAGGAAAATTTAATGCAAAACAACAAAGTATGGTGGGGTTAAGTACCTAAGCTTATATAATATTGTTAAACATATTCACTTAATATATATATATATATATATATATATATATATATATATATATATATATATATATATATATATATGGTCGGGTTCAACAAGGAACCATTTTAAACTTTAGAACCAATGAAACAATCTTTTCTCAACTTTTAGAGCAATTTTTTTCATCAGAAAAGAAATACTAAAAATCCAGAAATTCATAATTTTTTATCCTTCATCCATTGATATAAAATTTGATAAATATAGATTCACCCTGTGAATTTTATGGTATGAAATTTATGTAGATTCCCACTATGAATTTGTGCAGATTCATACAGTGAGTTTATACAAAATTAATGATATAATGTAGATTCACAATGTGATCTGAACATATAAACATAGTAAAAAAAATTATCAAATTTAATATCAATGGAAAGAAGATAAAAAGTTATGAATTTATATATTTTTAGAATTTTTTTCGATAAATAATAAGATCTAAAACTTGAAAATATAATGGTTCATTGGTTCTATAGTTTAAAATGGTTCCTTGTTGAACTTTTGCATATATATATATATATATATATATATATATATATATATATATATATATATATATATATATATATATATATATGTGTGTGTGTGTGTGTGTGTGTGTTGAATTGAGAAAAAAAAGTTGAGAATCAGGAAATGAATCTAGGCCACTCATTTTGAATCAGCTGCTTAAGCGCTCCATCATACCGGACCAACGGAAGACATCATATATATGAATATGGTGGCGGTTGGTGGTTGTTGAGGCCAACAAAATAAATAACCTAAATATTACACACTAAAATAGCGTATAGTGGTAAATGGATCGTATCCACGGAGATTGGTTCGGTTTTATAACTCTATGAAAAATCTCTTTGTAAAAATACTTGTAAAATGACAATAAGAATAAAAATGGGAGAGAGTAGAGTTACGGGAACAACCGTCTGATGGAAAATGACTTTTACGTTCGGTTCAGAGAGCACTTTTTTCGTTGAGAAATTCTCGTTCCCTCTCGATAGACCAGCAACAAATTCAAAACTTGTGGGGCCCTATCTATTTCATCTCTCGAACTTCAATAAAACTAGTCTTAAACTAAGATTTAAATGGACAATTCAACAAAAATAAGTGTTTGATGTAAAATCAATAAGAGAAAGATGGTTGACTTAAAGTTTCCTCACTTTGAATTTTTGATGAACATATCATTAGAATCCAATGGTGCAATACTTGTTTTAAATCGTTAATTTGGCTATAGTAATCCAAGAAGCTTGAGATTACCTAGACTTTTCTTAGTTGTCAAAAATAGTTAGAGAAGCTCATCACAATTTCCTTAGTCTAAGTCACAATTTCCATTAAGTATGTAATTAGTGAAAGTCAACTAGCATTAAGAACCAAAAAGTCACCAAATCTAAGAGGAGTCAAATGTTTTCACTACCATGTTGGAGATAATGTTTTTATAATTGTGTGAAGCAAAATTAACACAAAAATCATTTGCTGCTTGCTAATTTGAGGATCCTTATACTTAATTAAGAAATTAGCCAACTAATCACCACAAATACATTTAAACTCAGGAATAAAAATATACTAGTAGTAATAATATGTTAAAACACAAAACATTTCCATAAGGATACAAGAACTAGTTCATGAAGTCTTCAACATTCAACAAAAGTTCAAAGGATTCCATGAAAGTCAACCAAGTTTTGTTAAGCCAAGCATTGTTAAACTCATGAAAACAAAGTTAGGATAGATTATAGCAAACATTTAGCAAGAATGAAGAGCAAAAAGATGAAGTTCTAGAGGTGTTCTTGGTTTTCAAAATGCTCCAAAATCTCTAGAGAGTTGATGAATTTTCGGATGTGCAAGAGTGTGCAAAAGATGCACACCAACCTTCCCCATATAGCCTTCTAACTAAAATCCCGAAACTGCCCCTGTTGTGTCGTGTACGGCCGCACAGCCTTGCACGGGTGGCATCAGATTGTGGGTTCTTTGAGAATTGGGCCTCCACAGCTTAGCCCACTTGGCCTAGTACGAGTCCAATCAGCTCCTAGCCCATTTTCTTCAAGTTTCCTTCATTTTAAGCCCAATTTGGCTTCTCCAAATGATCCATAGCGTCCATAATCACCCGATCATCAATCCCCGCACGCTCGAATATTCTCCCGGATCTTGCAAATTTAAAGTTGATTTATTCCAAGCCTTCAATTAATAAGCAAGCCCACTCTAAGTATCAACTCCATTATTATAAAGCCCAAGATCCATGACATCCTCTAAGTCCAATCGCTTCCGAAAGATCCCGTTCCGCTAATCTCCTTAAAATATGCAATTAAGCTCACGAAACTATAAAGCACCCAAAAGTGGTCATAAAATAACAAAAAGGAAAATATTCATGGAAATTAACTAAAATGTGAATGAAATGTGCTAAAATAAACTATAACAAGAAGTAAATAAAATGAAACTATAAAATCACCGCAAGCTTTAACCTTACTTGTCCTTAAGTAAGACAAGACTAAAATGAACTCGGGACAAACTATCCTAAGAAAAATAAAAAGAATGGATAGAACCACGAAACCTGATCACCGTTAGTCAACATAGTCAAAATTGATCTTGCTATTATCTCATGACTTTTTCATCTGATGACAATGGAACAATAAACCACAGCCAGAACAACTCATCTAGGTGAGTAAGGGGGGGATGGTCAGTCGCAGCCCCAATGGAACATGCATACAATGAAGAACATATGTAGTAGGAGAAATCAGCTGGACGGGCTCGTGTGGAAATATTCTTTAAGTGTACACTCTTATCATGAAATTTTCATGATCTCACGTCTGTCGGACACTCACACGTGTGATTGGGTTTCATCGCTCGGGCACCGTTGTAGGAATCAGTTCACTTAGTGTTGGCTTAAACCACCCGTAGTATCCGAATCGATAGTCACCCTAACATCACCAATTCGCAAAAAACAACTTGATCTATATACAACAAAACATACCTAAATAAATGAGTATCAAACGCCGAGTGACCAAAATGTAGGAAAATTTGTTCAATATTTGAACCGGTCACCCATCTAAGATAATCGTCGCTTGGAATTTGCTTGATTAATTATTATTATTATTATTATTATTATTATTATTATT
The DNA here is from genome assembly GCF_002870075.4 of Lactuca sativa. Classification (NCBI taxonomy): domain Eukaryota; kingdom Viridiplantae; phylum Streptophyta; class Magnoliopsida; order Asterales; family Asteraceae; genus Lactuca; species Lactuca sativa. The sequence goes on along the minus strand of NC_056623.2, from coordinate 93,930,850 downwards.
ATTATGATTATGATTATTATTATTATTATTATTTTGAAGGTAATGCACTAACATATTGAATTTTTTGCTTTTTATCAAGAAAACCTTTTTGACTCAATATTTGGTTCCCAAAAGTATGTAAGTGGAACCGAAAGGGTAATAATACAAATCTGAATGGTCTAAGTATGAAAATGACCATGTGTGGAGCATAAAGATGTAAGCTCCTTTTCAAAATTGTGATTTTTCAAAAAATAATGAAAATGTCCAAATATCAAAGACTCTCTAGAATCCTAAGAAAATCGCAAAAAAATATGGTGATGTAAAGAGGCCGAATATGGATTCTACTCGGGGATAAGCACCAGTGCTTCATCCTAACGGTTCAAACATGATCAAGTGTGATCCTCTCGGCAGCATGGACCGTAGTGCTAAGAACATCCATTGCTATACTATATCCTATAGTTGTTAGTATTGCATGCATAATTCTTCATGAAACTACCTGACCATGATCACTTATCCCTTTAAGCTCCAGCAGTTGATCTCAAGTATGAAGTCTCAAACTGTAGCTAATGGTCCCAGTTCGATGTGTGAGATAGCAACAAGATCCTGGACCACTGATGGTACAATAATTATGAACATGTTCCATAGCATCCATGGGAGGGGATTGAGAATAAACAGACAAACAAAATGCATGAATGCTAATGCCCTAAGCAAAATGTTATGCAAAAATAAAAAGTAGAAAAGAAGAAGATAAAATCTTTTTGGAATTTTATAAAATTAAAAAAATGAATGCAAATTAGCTTAAAACTAAATTGTTATGAAACCTAATTAAAAAAATGCATGAAAAAAAAGTAAAAGGAAATACCCCACCCCAAGCTTAAGAACAAGCATTGTCCTCAATGCTTAAGGAAAGGGAAAAAATGACTTAAATCGGAGGGTCGGGCAGCGAAAAGTGTCTGTGGCGGTACTGGTAGTCCCACATGTCCTAGACATGGATGGAAGTGGATGGAAAGGGCTGCTCCAGTCTACCAACACGAGTCGGCACATCCTAAATGGCTTGGGTGTTCTCATGTGTCTGAGTATCGATGCGCTGAATGGTGAGAACATCGTGGCAAACTGGTCAAAGAATGTAGGGGGAATATGTTGAGTGTCCCCCCTTATGTTGTGGTTGATACTGAGGCTGGTCAAAATGGTGTGGAGGAGCTTGGAAGTGGTCATGCTGATACATCGGCTGATGTACCGGAGGCTGGTCAAAATGTTTATCCACCTCAGGAATCTCAACATCATCTTCTTCGTCCTGCTCCTCATCCTCAGAGTCGAGTAGTATACCCGCTGGACTCAAATGATCCGGGGGAAGCCAAGTGCCAGGGTCAGTCGGTGAGAATCAATCACCAACTCAACTAGGGACGATGTAAATCGGATGCTTGTCGCAGTCAAGCTAGTTGTACGATTCATTTACCCGACTAACCAACATCCATGCTCGCTCAAGAGTGAAACAATCTGTTGGGTCAAAAATATGGTTTATTCTTTACTTTTCTAGGAAAATGTATTTTTGTGTCTTGGACCGTAAACAGCTTGGTGTTTACGGTCGTATATGTGTTTGCGACTGTAAACAGGTTTACGGTCGTAAACCCATTTACGATTGTAAACCCATTCACGGCCCATGTTCACCAACCCCATGTTTCTCATGTATAAATACAGGTGTAAGGGGTGAGGAGTAGATTGATGAACAGAAGAGAATAGAGAAGCTTATGTGTGTGTATTCTAAGGTGTTCTGGAGAGAGAAACTAGAGAGAAGAACAAGTGTGTGTTAGTGTGTGTGAATCTTGTATCCGGATCTTCATTCATATCAATACATAAAAGATTCATCATCTTCTTCTCTTCTATTTGATCTGACATCATCAGTTTGACTGGGATTCCGCACCATCAAACGGATTTGATTGATACACAAGCAGATTGGGGACTTACAATTGGAAGGGATCACATGGGGTTTGTGCTTAATGACATGAAGAATTTTCGGATCTGTTCTGAGATTATGCATGCTGTTCTCAAACCTTCTAGATGCAAAATTCAATCGGTGAATTACGGTTTGAGTTTTCTTCTCTATACTCCTGACTTTATCTTACCCTGATTCGTTTTCAAAGACAATTTTTCATTTTCTTAATAGTATTTCATTAGTAGTTATTGTTTGGGAAGTGATATCAAGAAAGTGATAACGAGCAGTCTAAAACATGTGTAAAGGACTGAATCTGAATTGCCTAGACTCTGTGTTCCATGTGCTGGTAGGCACGAAAGATTTGACAATGTGGATTTAGTTAGGATTGTTTGGATTGACCATACGATGCTCGGGTAGATTGAGTTGTGAGATAAACACGGGAACCCACGGGATACACTAAATTAATACGCATCTAGAATAGTGGTTCAATTTTTCCTTGATGTGCGGACTTATGTCCTTAATTTTGGTTCTGATAGGGCGACCGTGGGGGTTCTGATAAAGTAGGTCTGTAGAAATTATTTTCTTGCTTTCTATCTTTCAGTCATATGTTGCTTCCTCTGCGTGATCGGAAGATCCAAACTGGATTGTAACATATGCAACTCTATTTCTACACATCTTCTTATCTATGAAACTATTTCTATCTATTAGCCATATGTTGTCTCCTCTGTGTGATCGGAAGATCCGACCTGGAACACAACATATGCACCCTACTATCTCTATATCCCTCTATCTCTGTTAGTCATATGGTGTCCCCTATGCGTGATTGAAATAGATCCGACCTGGGACACAACATATGCATCTATCTCTAAATCTGACTTTCTCCTTAATAATTGCTTACTCACCTAAAGTAAGGAGTCCTTAGGAAGTTCTTGATAACCAGGGTATATCGGGAAGTGGGGAAAACGTTCTAGTGCAACTAAAATTGAACTATTTAGAGGTTGTCTGTAGATCTCGCTGCTTAATTTAAGGGGGCAAGAATACCCGTGGTCGTCGTCAGCTAAATGGTTTATTTTGAAAAGTTTGTTGACAGTCTCCGTGTTTAAGTGGACCACAATACCAGCAATTGACCAGATCTATTGAAGGTGAAGGTACTGATAAACAAGTTCAGGCCGTCTCACAACTTTTGATCCCAAATATTTTTTGTTTTTTGTTAAATTTGTTCATAGTTTTCCTCTATGTACAAATTTAGGGGGAGAATTAAAAAAAATAAAAAATCAAACAAAAATCAGAAAATTTTAAAAAAATAGTGTTATTTCTGTTTTATTTCTTGTTCAGAAAAATTAAATAAAAAAAATCCAAAAATATTTTTGTTTTTTGTTTTTCCAGAAAATATGAAAAATCCAAAAATATTTTGTGCTAAGTTTTCTTTTAGTTTTGTTTTGTCTTGAAAAGTGAATTCAGATATAGATGGGACTCATGGAGACTCTATCGAGATTTCTGAGCCAAGGCTTCATCCATGAGCATCGAAGAATTCTCAATCGAAGGAGCAAGAAATGAATATTATTCTTTCAACATTCAATCTTTTAACCCCAGAAGCTAGGTGAAGCTGCAATTAAAGATTATGTGACACATTGCATTGAAGCCTCATCAATCAGTCTGCTGCTATCTATGAACCTGCTGAAGTGATCCAGAAGATTAGTTCTCTCTTTTATTCTCTCTCAAGAATCAATACAAGAAGCCTCCTCACCTAATGTGCGTTCAGAGTCAAATCTTGAAGAAAAGCTCAAGTGCTCAAGATGAAGTCATTCATTGAAGATTCATCAAGTACATCTTGAAGTTGTGAAGAACTTGAAGATAAATGCTGAAGCGAATCTCCCAATGAAGATTTACAAGAAAAGCCAGCTACTTTTTAGGGGGAGATTGTTGGGTCAAAAATATGGTTTATACTTTACAATGTATTTTTGTGTCTTGGACCATAAATAGCTTGGTGTTTACGGTTGTGTTTACGGTCGTAAACAGGTTTATGGCCGTAAACTCATTTACGACCGTAAACCCATTCACGACCCATGTTCACCAAGCCCATGTTTCTCATGTATAAATATAGGTGTAAGGGGTGAGGAGTAGATTGATGAACATAAGAGAATAAAGGAGCTTATGTGTGTGTATTCTAAGGTGTTCTAGAGAGAGAAACTAGAGAGAAGAACAAGTGTGTGTTAGTGTGTGTGAATCTTGTATCTGGATCTTCATTCATATCAATACATACAAGATTCATCATCTTCTTCTTCTCCTTCTCTTCTATTTTGATCTGACATCATCCGTTTGATTGGGATTCCGCACCATCAAACGGATCTTATTGATACACAAGCAGATTGGGGACTTACACAATCTAGTAGAAAACTTGGCTGGTTGTGGTAAACGGGCAAGTAATCGAGGGCGGGGAAGTCTAGGCCGACGACTCTACCTATGATGGTAATAAGCCCCCGATATGGATTTCTCCGGTGGTTCGTTGACGAACGGCCTTGCATTTGTCGAGGAAAAATGTGGAGAAATTGATCTTTTCCTGATGTCTCATGTAGGCTAGGAAGAAGAGCTCGCATCTATTTATTTGACCAGGTTCAAGGCGGTCGCAAATGCTGGTGGTGAGGACGCGGTGTGCAATGCGCCAACAAGGATGAACTATGTGTTTGGCCCTCTGGATGCTCGAATTAAATGTGTTGAGACTAGTTATTTGCGACCAAAAATCCACGTCGGGGCAACGCAGGAAGCTAACATACTCTTAAGAATGGATGTTTATGGCGTTTGTGCGATTTACTCCCATGATAAAGTTCAGTCGTTCATACGAGAGCCGATGACTTTGACCCTATAGTTGGAAGGTAAGGATTTCAGATTCATCATCAGTGGCGAAAGTGGACATGAATTCTAGTGTGGGCTCTTCGTAGGTCCTATCGTAGAGGTTAAGAAAATCATCCCAAGACATACCACGGAACATAGATTCCACATTGATGTATACCCCAAGCTTATTCATTGACTTCTTGTGGTAAAACTTTGTGGGACATATTGGACGTCCGCGGAGGTTTTGCCGATATTCTTTAATTTCTGCCTTTGTAAGGGAAGGACCACTCCCCTCATTTCCACTTTTCTTCTGTTTTCCAGTGGCTTTTCGTTAAGTACCGACGACATCCTTTTGCGGGTTAGGATCAATGGATGATCCATGAGTGCGTTCTTGAGTTGCAGTTTTGCCCATTGTCAAGACCTACAATATCAAAAACAATTCACCCAAGTAATTCCTCTTCTCACCACTCTGAAAATTAATATAAATCTTATTAAACCGAACACAAAAATTTCAATAAACAATTTCACCCAACTTTTAACAATTCAAAATGGTTCCAAACAACACCACTCGGTTCCATTTGAAAAATCCAACAAAAATTCGGCAACATTTATAGTCCAAATGAACAAATATCAACTAAAGTTTTAACACTTTTAAGCAAATTAACAAATTTTAACCATTCTCAAACCAATTTTTCCAAAATAAACCGGGCAATAATTAACGATCATAGGCAATTTTCAAAGAACAATTGGTTATAATTATCGTATTAGAACAATGCAATGTAATGAAAGCCAAGGAAAGAAGATTCCCGATTCACTTGTTTTTGTCCCAAAAATTAAACTTGAACCCGAAATCCGCTAATGTGCACCCCAAGCTTTGTGGTTGTTCATGGGTTCCAAAATGCAAGACTTGCTCAATAAAACAATATTTTCAACTTGCTTTTTGCAAAAAATCTGGCGGCGGTTTGTGGTGGCTCAAAACTTTTTGCAAATTTTTTGGTGAAATTTTGAGGTTTTGTTCGGTGGGATGTATAGAGCTTGGAAAAAGGAACACTTTGGTGGTGTCGGAATTGCGAGATGTGGTCAGAGTTGGCCGGAAAGTGGCGAGATGGTGGTGGTGGTGCCTCTAATTCCGAAAGCGGATCGAAGGAAATTTTGGGTGGGGTTTGTAGAGGATGAAAAATGGTGAATAATGGCGGTGGTCTCGTGGGATTCCGACCAATAGAACTTCGGGAAATCAAATTTTAGTGAGAAGTGGGTGTTTGTGTTCTTGAGCTTCTAGAGAGAAAATGGTGGGATTTGATAGGGTTAATTGAAGAAGATGAATTGTTGGAAGTTTTAGTCTATGGTCAATAGTGGTCAATACAAGGTCAATGTTGGTTAACTCATTAAACCAGCCGGTTAACGAAGGTCAAAGACGATAAACCAAAAAGGGCTTGGTCGCCATTAGGTGTGGGGGTCGTGCAGGGAGGGAACGTGGCCGCGTGCATGTCTTAGTTAAACTTCCAATAGCGAATTTTTTCCATTCGATCAGATGTGTCCACGCAAGTCTCTCGCATTGAGGTGTGTAGCCGCGCTGGGTGGTCGTGCAGGTGGGGCGTATAAGGCCACGCGGGCGCATGCTGTTTGCAGTTTCCGATTTCATTTCGCTTCAAATTGTTGGGATTCGTGGCTTGCATTTGAAGTCTTAAACACTTGGAAAACTTATTTTCTTCAGAGATAACTTCAAAATAAACATCAAAACATCTTCAACACTCCTTTATTCAAATTCAAAGACATGAAAGACAATGCTTTCCAAAAATGTCATTATTTAACGTCTTTGGCGAGACATCCTCCTAGCTTGCTTCAACACCTCAGGACATCCAAACGGATGATTTCAAGAGCATTTTCATTGAAACCTTCATAGAATGGCTTCAAACGATGCTCATTGACTTTAAAAATTTGTCCCGTTTTTTCACTTTGAATTTCGACCGCTCCATGATCAAAAGTTTTTATGACAACAAAAGGCCCTATCCACCTTGATCTTAACTTTCCTGGAAATAACTTCAATCGTGAATGGTAAAGTAAGACTCTATGTCCTGGTTCAAAATGTTTCCGGGTGATGGACTTGTCATTGAAAAGCTTCGTTTTCTCCTTGTAAATTCTTGAGTTTTCATAAGAGTGATTTCTCAATTCTTCTAACTCTTGAAGTTAAAGCTTCCTATGTCTTCCCGCCTCATCAATATTGAAATTGCATTGCTTGACCGCCTAAAATGCATGGTGCTTTAATTCCACGGGAAGATGACATGGATTTCCAAATACCAACCTAAATGGAGACATTCATATCGGGTTCTTGTAAGCGGTCCGGTAGGCCTACAAGGCATCGTCAAGCCTCGAACTCCAATCCTTTCTTGTTGGGTTCACTGTTTTCTTGAGGATAGACTTCACTTAATGATTTGAGACCTCCGCTTGACTGTTTGTTTGAGGGTGGTAAGCGGTAGAGACACTGTGGGTCACAATGTTCTTCCTCCATAAAGCCTTCATCATCTTGTTGCCAAAATGTGTCTCTATATCACTAATCAAAGACCTAGGCACACCAAATCTCACAAAAATATTAGACTTTAAAAATTCGATAACCGTTTTGGCATCATCCGAGCTTGTGGCATTGGCCTCAACCCATTTGGAGACATAGTCAACCGCGAGCAACATGTAAACGTTGCCAAATGAGACGGGAAATGGACCCATAAAATCAATCCCCCATACGTCAAAAACTTCACAAAAAAGGGTTGGATTTTATGGCATTTGGTTCTTATGTGAAATGTTCCCCGTCTTTTGGCATTGTTCACAACTTTTACAAAACAAATAACAATCGCGCGACATGGTTGGATAAAATAGTCCACACTTAAGAACTTTTCTCAAAGTTCGGTTAGGTCCGAAGTGTCCCCCACAAGCAAATTCATGACAAAATTGAAAAATGGATTGATGCACTTTTTGGGGAACACATCGCCTAATAATTTGATCACGACAATGTTTCCACAAATAAGGCTCATCCCACATATAGTATTTTGCATCACTTTTCAATTTATCTTTTTGACCATGAGTGAATGTGTCGGGATGCCTTTTCGTGACCAAAAAGTTAACGATATCGGCATACCAATGAATAGATTGAGTAAAGGAAAAAAGTTGCTTATCTGGAAACATGTCCCGCAACTGGGGAGGGTCTCATTTGAAGTGGTTCATCTTAGATGGTTGGTAACAAGATTCTCGCATCCACTCTTGTCCTAAATTTCCAAATCAAATTCTTGCAATAGTAAGATCCACCAGATGAGTCTTGGATTTGCATCTTTCTTTGTCATCAAGTACTTGAAACCCGCATGATCTGAATACAAAATGACATCGGTACCTAGTAGATATTGCCTAAACTTCTCCAAAGCGAACACTATGGCCAATAGCTCCTTCTCCGTGGTAGAGTAGTTGCTTTGAGCATTGTCTAGTGTTCTCGATGGATAGTAGATCACATGGGAGGCTCTTCCATTCTTTTGACCCAAGACGACGCCAATAGCATAGTTGCTTGCATTACATATGATTTCAAAGGGGAGATCCCAATTAGGAGCTTGTATGATAGGATCGGATGTAAGCAACTCTTTGAGCTTGTCGAAAACTTCTTTGCACGCCTTATTGAACTCAAAATCAACATCCATTTACAAAAGTAGGCACATTGGTCTTGTTATCTTTGAAAAGTCCTTGAAAAACCTTCGGTAGAATCCGACATGGCCTAAAAAAGGACGCACTTCCTGAACACTAGTCGGGTAAGGTAAGCTTTGAATAACATCAATTTTAGCCTTATCTACCTCGATTCCTTTCTTTGACACAATGTGACCCAAAATAAGACCTTGACTCACCATAAAATGACATTTTTCAGAATTTATAACCAAATTCGTTTCAATGCATCTTTTTAAAAGTTTGGTGAGATTGGTTAAACATTCTTGAAACGAGTTTCCATATACATAAAGTCATCCATAAAAACTTCAATTATGTGTTTAACATATTCCGTGAAAATACCAACCATACAACGTTCGAAAGTCGTCGGGACGTTACACAATCCAAATGGCATCCTATGGTATGCAAAAGTGTCAAATGGACATGTGAAAGTTGTGTTTTCTTGGTCTTCCGGTGCCACCGGGATTTGGTGAAAATCGAAATACCCGTCAAGACAACAATAATGAGATTTCCCAGCCAACCTTTCTAACATTTGATCAATGAAAGGCAATGGAAAATGATCTTTTATTGTGCTTGCATTGACTTTGCGGTTGTCAATACATACTCTCCACCCGTTTTGCACATGGGTGGGGACCATCATACCTTTGTTGTTCTCGACCACCGTGATTCCCGTTTTCTTTGGCACAACTTGCACCGGGCTCACCCACTTGTTATCCGATATTGGATAAATCATCTCTACATCAAGAAGCTTCAATATCTCTTTCTTCATAACTTCCATCATAGGCGAATTTAATCTTCTTTGCGCATCTCGGCTTGTCTTGCATTCATCATCCATCAAAATCTTGTGCATGCAAGTGGAGGGGCTCAATCCTTCAATATCCGTAATCATTCAACCCATGGCTTCTTTATGTTCCTTCAACACTTTGAGGAGTTGCTCTTCTTCAAATTTGGTTAAATGAGTTGAAATGATAACTGGAAGAGTCTTGTTCTTTCCCAAGTAGGCATACTTCAAGTGTTAAGGTAGGACTTTCAATTCAAATTCATGTGGTTGAACAATGGATTGAGGCAATTTTGCATGATTTGGGGGCAACTCAATTTGCTTAAAATCAAATCTTGTGGATTTCTTCACCTCCGAATTATTGACCAACTTTTCAACTTCTGGGTCTAAAGAATAAAGCTTCAATTGCTTGGCTAGTTTCCCACAATCAAACCCCTTGCTTAGGATCATCTCCAACATATCACCATTGGACAACTCGAACAATTCTTGGGTTAGCGGCTCAACGACATCAACAACATACAAGGATGAAACATCACTATGACATCTCATCGCATCATAAATATTAAAACTAATTCTTTCATCATCAAACTCCATTGTTAAACTTCCAGCATATACATCGATTTTCGTCCTAGCCGTCTTAAAAAACGGTCTCCTAAGTAAAATTAGAGCCGACTTGGAGGACAATTGTTCTTCTAGATCAATCACGTAGAAATCCGTCTTGAAGACCAATTGGTTCTCTTGCACTAAAATATCTTCTAAAACACCTCTATGAAAGACACTTGATTTATCCATAAGTGAGATTATGACACCGATTTCACTTAAAGGCCCCACATTCAATGATTCATATACCGAATAGGGCATGACATTGATAGAAGCACCAAGATCAAGCATAGAGCTACTAAGAGTGACATCCCCAATCTTGCAAGGAACCGTAAACATTCCCAGATCTTTGCACTTGGGTGGAAGTTTCCTTTGTAAAACTGCTGATGCATTTTCATTCATTGAAATTTTCTCATTTCCCTTCAATTTCCTCTTGTTGGTACAAACTTCTTTTAAGAATTTTGCATATCTAGGAATTTTTTTGATTGCATCAAGTAAAGGGATGTTTACTTCCACCTTTCGGAAGGTGTCCGAGATCTCTTTCTCTTCCATATTCTTCTTTGAAGTTGCAAGTTGGGAGGTGAATGGAGGTTGAGTGGCTATTTGTGTCACTAGAGGGTAGTCTTCTTTGGAACTCCAGCTTGTGCATTATTGATCTTTATTTTTTCCTCATCTTCCCTTGACTTCTTCTTTGAACTACTTTCTCCAGTTTGTTTACCACATGTCAGTGTCACCACATTGACATTTGGGTTCTTTTCGGTTTGAGAAGGGAGTTTTCCACGGGACTCTAATTTTCTTATAGATGTAACTATATCTCCCATTTGTGCTTCAAGGTTAGAGATACTAGTCCTTGTCTCTTTTTGGAATCATTGGGTACTAGTGGCTAAGGATTTGATAATGTCTTCAAGAGACATTGCAGAGCTACTTGGTTGGGATTGAGGAGGTTGTTGGTGATGATGTAGAGGGTCTGGTTTGGGTTGATAATGTGGTTGATAATGTGGTTGTGGGTGCTGGTAGTGGGGTTGTTGTGGTGGATAGGAAGGTCTAACCAATGCATTTTAAGGCAATGGTCTTGGGTTGTAGCTCATGTTGGGATTTGGCTACCAACTTGAATTGTATGCATTTTGGTAACCGGATGGTTTTTTGGGGGTAATTTTGGAATTCTCCTGTGGCATTAATGTGTTCCGCATCTTCTTGGAGAACGGGACACATATCCATATGATGTCCAACTGTTGTACATATTCCACAAACCATCACTTGTGGAGTTTGTCCCATGGCTAACTTTTGAACAACGGATGGTAAATCTTTGATTTGAGATTCTAGATTCGATGTCCCCACTTCGTCGACTTTATGTTGTGTGTCTCTCTCATGTCTTGGCGCGATCCAAAGTGTTGGGAGTTAGCAACTATTGTGTTGAAGAGTTGTCTTGTTTGTTGTGGAGTTTTGCTAACGACATCTCCATCACTCACGACATCAACTAGTCTTCTCTCCATTGGCAACAATCGCTCATGCAAGTGTTGAACGAGGATTTGTTCCAGAATTTGATGTTGTGGACATCTATAGCATAAGTCGTTGAACATCTCCCAATAATCAAGAAAAGTTTCATTTTGACCTTGGCGGATACCACAAATCTCATTTCTAAGACTTAAGACTCGTGAAGCGGGATAGAACGTATCAAGAAAAGCTCTTTCCATATCGGTCCATGAGTTGATCGACCCCGATGGAAGATAGAATAACCAATCATTTGCTCTATCGACCAATGAAAGGGGCAATGACCTTAATTTGATTTTGTCATCGGTTGACCTTTGTGGCTTCATACTAGTGCAAATAATGTGGAACATCTTCAAGTGCTTGTGAGGGTCTTCATTCTCTAATCCACGAAAAGTTGGGAGGTGATGAATAAACTTGACTTCAATTCTGAACCTCCTTCCAAAATGGGGTAATTGATACCGATTGGAGTTTGTGTAACATCGGTTTCCATCATTTGCCTCAAGGTTCTTTCGGTAACTTCGCTTTCATCCCCAATTTTAATTGGGTTTATGATGGGTGGATTTTGTTATAGGGGTGGTGTTTCGGGAATTTCTTGGCGAGGGTCGGGGCTAGAATCGGGTTCAGTGTCACTAGAGGAAGTGGTTTCAACCTCCAGGTTCCCGTGAGGATTTGAAGTTTGACTACATTCTATTCTCTTTTCCTTCGCCAAACACCTTGCTTCTTTTTCAATTTCGGATTATAAACCAAAGCACTTGTACTTTAAGATCTGGGCATAGAAAAACAAATTGATTAAAAATAAACCAATCCCCGACAACGGCGCCAAAATTTGGTGGTTGTCGAGGCCAACAAAATAAAATACCCTAAATATTACACCCTGAAATAGTGTATAGTAGTAAAATGATCGTATCCACGGGGATTGGTTTAATTTTATAACTCTATGAAAAATATCTTTGTAAAAATACTTGTAAAATGACAATAAGAATAAAAATGGGGGTTTTGGTCTTTTTAAATACTTGAAATAAAACTAGGATTAAACTAAGATTTAAATGGAAAATTCAACAAAAACAAGAGTTTGATGTAAAATCTATAAGAGAAAGATGGTTCACTTAAAGTTTCCTCACTTTGACTTTTTGATGAACATATCATTAGAATCCAACGGTGCAATACTTGTTTTAAACCCTTAATTTTGCTATAGTAATCCAAGACGCTTGAGATTACCTGGAATTTTCTTAGTTGTAAAAAATAGTAGAGAAGATCATAACAATTTCCTTAGTCAAAGTCACAATTTCCATTAAGCATGCAATTAATGAAAGTCAAATAGCATTAAGAACCAAAAAGTCACCAAATCCAAGAAAAGTCAAATGCTTTCACTACCATGTTGGAGAAAATGTTTTTATGATTGTGTGAAGCAAAACTAACACAAAAATCGTTTGTTGCTTGATAATTTGAGGATCCTTCACTTGATCAAGAAATTAGCCAACTAATCACCATAAATACATTTAAACTCATGAATAAAAACATACAAGTAGTAATAATATGTTAAAACAGAAAAAATTTCCATAAGGATTCAAGAACAAGTTCATGAAGTCTTCAACATTTAACAAAAGTTCAAAGGATTCCGCTAAAGTCAACCAAGTTTTGTATAGCCAAAATGGTTAAACTCAAGAAAACAAAGTTTAGATAGATTGTACCAAACATTTAGTAAGAATCAAGAGAAAAAAGATGAAGTTCTAGAGGTGTTCTTGGTCTTCAAAATGATCCAAAATCTCTAGAGTATTGATGAATTTTCGGATGTGCAAGAGTGTGAAAAAGATGCACACCAACCTTCCCCATACAACCTTCTAACCGAAATCCCGAAACTACCCCTGTTATGCCGTGCGTGGCCGCGCAACCTTGCGCGGGTGGGTTGAGTGGGTGGCATCAGATTGTAGGTTCTTTGAGAATTGAGCCTCCACAACTTAGCCCACTTGGCCCAGTTCGAGTCCAATCAGCTCCCAACTCATTTTTCTTCAATTTTCCTTCATTTTAAGCCCAATGTGGCTTCTCCAAATGATCCATAGCTTTCGTAATCGCCCGATCATTAATCTTCGCATGCTCGAATATTCTCCTACATCTTGCAAATTTAAAGTTCATTTCTTCCAAGCCTTCAATTAATAAGCAAGCTCACTCCAAGTATCAACTCCAATATTATAAAGCCCAAGATCCTTGACATCCTCTAAGTCCAATCGCTTTCTAAAGATCCCGCTCCGCTAATCACCTTAAAATCTGCAATTAAGCTCACCAAACTAGAAAGTACCTGAAAGTTGTCATAAAATAACAAAAAGGAAAATCCGCATGGAAATTAGCTAAAATGTGAATGAAATGTGCTAAAATAAACTATAAAAAGAAGTAAATAAAATGAAACTATCAGCGGTGGTTGGTGGTAGATGTGGTGGTGGTTGGTGGTGACGGAGGTGACAATGGTGGTGCTGGTGGTTGGTTGTGGATGAGAGGTGATAGATTCATATATGAATACAGTTACATTTATATTTGTATATGAATATTACTCATCATCCGTCGCGCTGGTACGTCGACATGTTAAATAAATGATTAAATGAAAATTATTCTCTCATTCTCAACCTTTTTTATTTTCTCAATTGAACTTTTATATATATATATATATATATATATATATATATATATATATATATATATATATATATATATATATATATATATATATATATATATACACACACACACACACGCACACAAACACACTCTAATAAATAAAGGTTTTTTTTTTGCCACTTGTGACACTCTCACTTCATTTAATTTGCCAAATGTTATTTTGTGGTTATTTTGAATTAATTTATTTTCCACACGTCATTTTATAAATTTTTCTATTTTTTTTTTAAATTCCACATAATATTTTAATGTAATAATTACAATAAATATAATAATAAATGGATATTAATGTCATTAATGAAGTTACTTTTTTAATTTCAAAATTCTCAAAATTAAAGCTCATTAGTTTTTTCGTTTATTTATTTAAATTATTTTTATTAAAATTAAAAGATAAAAAACATTTACATTATAATAATTCATTATTTTTCTTGTTTTATTATAAATTCAAAGTTCTCAAATATTTTGATATATATATATATATATATATATATATATATATATATATATATATATATATATATATATATATATATATATATATATATATATATATATATATATATATATATATATATATATATATATAAAAGTAGCTTATCTATATATAATGGTAAAACACATTTTCATATTCAAATAAAGAGATATCGGTTTATATTTATAATTAAGAAATTATTTTGACTAAGGTTATGTTTATACTCAATAGATTATATTATTCAACTTATCATTACACCATTAGAATATTTTTCAATCAAGTAAATATCATTAATCATAATAAATGATGTTGACTATGAAGTCCAACATGATAAAAGTTCTACATTTGTGTTCATATTTATATCTATTTTTACGAATTTGAGTTTTTTTTATGTTTTTATATGTATATATTTACATATTTTTATGTATTTTAAATGTATAAACGTATTTTTTTTACTTATTTATATGTATTTTAAACTATTTTACATATTTTTTTATGTGTTATTTTTATGTATTATGTATTTATATGTATTTCTATGTATTTTTTACGTATTTATGCATTTTTAAAGCTTTTTATATAGATGTTTATGTATTTTAAATGTATAACCATATTTTTTACGTATTTATATCTATTTTTAAGTATTTTACATATTTTTTATGTATTACATATTTATATATTTTTTAAGTGATTTATATAGATGTTTTTATATATTTATGTATTTTAAATGTATTGATGTATTGTTTTACGTATTTATATGTATTTTTTTAAGTATTTTACATATTCTTGTGTGTTTTTATGTATTATGTATTTATATGAATTTTTGCGTATTTATGTATTTTTTTAGTTTTCTTATATAAATCTTTATGTAATTTTATGTATATTAAATGTTTAATTGTATTGTTTTTACGTGTTTATATATTCTTTACGTAAAAATAATACAAATAAACATTTAATATATATAAAAATACATAAACATCTATATAAGAAAACTAAAAAATACATAAATACGCATATATATATATATATATATATATATATATATATATATATATGTGTGTGTGTGTATATATATATATATATATATATATATATATATATACATAATACATAAAAGAACACATAAAAACACACAAAAATTATGTAAAATACTTAAAACTTTCATCTAAATACATTTATAGATTTAAAATACACACACACACACATATATATATATATATATATATATATATATATATATATTTATATATATATATATATATATATATATATATATATATATATATAATCTATATAAAAAACTTTAAAAAAATACATAAATACGTAATACATAAAAAATATGTAAAATACTTAAAAATAGATATAAATACGTAAAAAATACATTTATACACTTAAAATACATAAACATCTATATAAAAAGCTTAAAAAATACATAAATACATAAAAATATGTAAAAATACATATAAACACATAGTATATAAAAAATACACATAAAAATACATAAAAAATATGTAAAATGGTTAAAAATACATATAAATAAGTAAAAGTATACATTTATACATTTAAAATACATAAAAATACGTAAATATATACATATAAAAACATTAAAAATACAAAAATACGTAAAAATAAATATAGATATGTAAAAAATATGTTTATACATTACATAAAAAATTTTGACAAAATCTGCAAAAAAGTCCCATTATTTTCAAAAAATTAACAATTTGGTCGCATAACCTACTGAACAGGTCAAAAGGACTAAAGTGAATAAATTAGTCTGTTTCTTGGGCTTTTCTATTCAAAAAGTGAAAAAATCAGGACTTTTTTATTCAAAAAATAAAATTTAGGACTTTATTAAAATTTGCCCAAAATATTATGACTTTTCTGGTGATATCCCAATTAGAAATTTAGTTAATGCCTAATAATTGTTTTATACAAAACTTCATAAATGGTTCATGTGGTATTTAAAAATTTGAAGTTTAGTCTCTAAGTTCAAAAAACCTCATAGATGGTCCTTATGGTTTCAAAACTTTTAAAAACAGTCCTTTACCAGCATAAAAAAAACTTATATACCCTTTCTATTTCTTATTAGAATTTTTTAATTTTATCTAATCCTATTTAAAAAAAAATATTAATAATTTATTGGGCCAACATCTCTCTCTCTCTCTCTCTCTCTCTCTCTCCATTTTATATCTGCACCCACCACCATACATCCTTCATCATCATGTGTTGCTTAAACGAAACGGGATTCAAGGGATGAAAGAAACTCAATCGAAGATGAAAGAAATAAAGGGGCTGGAAAAGGGACTTTGGTCTTTGTCTTTGTCTGATCGAGGATGAAAGAAACTCAATCAAAGCAACGAAAGAAACGTGTGTAATTAGTGGCTTACAAATAAGTAAAGGAAGAAAGAAGGAGGAGGGTTAAGGCAATGGAAAAACACAACAGTAAGTGGAGGTGTTTGGTTGTGGTGTTAATTGACTGAAGGATGACTGTGGCCCATTTCTGGTGGCTAGAAAACACCGTTTTCGATGGTTCTTGGTAGCTTATGAGAGAGAGAGAGAGAGAGAGAGAGAGAGAGAGAGAGAGAGATGTGGGCCTAATGAATTATTTATTTTGTTTTTCTATTTTTTTAAATAAGATTAAATAAAATTAATTCTAAAAAGAAATAAAAATGACATATAAGTCTTTTTATGTGGATAATAGATTGTTTGTTAAAAGTTTTAAAACCATAAAAACTATCTATGAAGTTGAAGTTTTTTAAACTTATGGCCTAAACTTCAGGTTTCGAAATATCCCTATACTAATAAAAGAGTAGTTCTTTTGCCACGTGTCACCATATTAAACAGTTTAATTAATGTGTTGTAACTTATCAATCTATTAGTTCTCCATTTTAAATTTATTAGACTCCCTCATTAATGTTATACTATTTGTCAATGTATTTATTCTCTATTTTAAAATTTAAATTTTATATTATTGTTTTCATTAATTCACAAATAAAAAATTTCTAATATATATTAAAAATTAATTTTACATATTTATTTGAATCAACGATTATAATTTCACATAACTAATAAAAATATCTTTTAAATTAATAATTTATTTAAAATAACTGATTAATAATTTTAAGTTTTTACTATAAAAATTTAATTAATTTTATAACCATTATTTCCGAAAGTTATAAACCAGTAACATATAGACATTTATGAGGTTTTGTCATTAGCCCTCCATAAAACACCCACATAAGTAGATTTCCGTGTATTCGCATATGTCTATTTGATAAATGTGGTTTAAAAGCCGTGTAACCTTAAAATAATACTCTTCGCAAATATACAAATGAAAACTGGACACGTGGGTGGTTATTTTTGATTGCTTTCAAAAGTGATGGACTTGTTTCTTAGCCAAGCATACAAAAAATTGATTTGACAGAATTTTGGATTGCTTTTCTTTCTCAATTTCACATTAAAAATCATGTAAAAACTAAAAAAAAACATGTAAGCGATAAAAGAACAACAAAAATAACGAAAACAACGAGCAAGAGATTTGAACTAGCTCCTCTTAAAAAAAACAATCATAATTTCATTTAGTATAAATTAGGTGAATCCCAACACGTCGTAAAGTTTTCAAACAATATATTCCAAATATTGAGAGTGATATGGTGTTCAGAATAATTAAGGTGCTGTTTGGTTCGCAGAATGTTGTCGAAGGAATTGAAATTAGAATTGAAAAAAGAATCCGTCAGGAATTTGAATCCAATTTTATATGCTGTTTGGCAGGAAATAAAATTGGAATTATTTCCAGATTTTGTTGGAAATGGAATTAGAATTCATTTAAAATGACATAATTACCCTTTTTATTTTTTTTTGCTTAAATTTATAAAAATGGTAAAATTTCGGCGGTGGTGGTGGGGGCAGTGGCGGCGACAGTGGTGGGTGGTGGTGATGGTGGCGGTGGCCTTGATTGTGGTGGCGGAAGTGGTGGTGATGGTGGTAGTGGCAACTGGTGGTGACACCGATGACAGTGGTGGTGCTGGTGGTGGCAGTGGCGGCTGGTGGTGGTAGCGGCGATGGTGGTGGTGGTGGTGGTGGTGGCAACGGCGGCGGTGATAGTGGTTGTGGCGGCAGCGATGGTGGTGGTGGTCGGTGGTCGGTGGGGCGGCAACGGTGGTGGTGGTGGCGGCGGTTGGTTTTCTGATAAGTATAAGGAGTATTTTTGTAATCTGCAACTTTCCTTGACGAGAATGAAGGTTTTCCATCCAACTTTGGAAGTAATTCACTTTCCTCCATATGGTGGAAAGTTTATTTCATTTATGAATCATTTTCTCTCCTCTAAGTCCAACCAAACGTATGAATTCGAGGGAATTAAAATCTTTTTCCCTCGAATTTCATTCCCTTCCTGCCAACCAAACGCACCCTAAGAGGTGTGTGTTTCATAGGTGTTTGAAGGATTTACTATAAATTGAGATTTAATATAGACTAGAAGGAAGTCCACACTTTGCACGAGTCAGAATGATATTTCACATCCATAACTTATCTAGAAGTAGAGAAACAAAAGTAGAATGATGTAACCAACAACTAAATGAAAGAATGTTGGTAAATAACATGGTTCTAAAAAGCGCGCAATGGCGCGCCTCAAGGCGTGCCATGGCGCAAGGCGTGATGTAGCCGTTACCAAAACGTCCAAGGCGGGTTTGTTAAGCGTGACGCCCAAATAACGTGTTAAGGTGTGCCTTATCGCGTTATGGCACAATTTTTTTTTTCAAGGCACGGGTTTTTTCGATCTTTTTTTGTCGGGCCTAAAATAATTGAGTTTTTGTTAACTTTTTTATATTAAATATTAATATAACACTTTTAAGAACTTCATATATTTGATACAATTCAATAATTATATGATTTATCTCTTTTAATGTATATAAAATAGTCACGCCTTGAAAAACACCATGGCTCGCCAAGGCTTGACATAACTTAACTTTGACATCGCCGCCAAGTCACGCATTGCGTTTTTTAGAACCTTGGTAAATAGCAATTCATTGTTTCCCTTTTATATACAAACACAACTATAGAGAAAAACAAATTTTCATTTATATATTCACTCAACAGAGAGATATAGATCAATGTCACTCAACCTAATAAAAAATATAACAATTTTATGATGATTCTTAACAAATAATACATTAACTAAACAAATTAGTTACATATGTTGCATAAAGTTCTTGAATTTGAGGTTTCTAAGTAATGCAAAGGTGGAGTTGCAAGTGAACCTGAAAAAAAGGAGGCAGATGTTGATTAAACTCCAATAGCTGTGCTTAATAATAGTATATGTGACTGAAAACGATATAAATATGATATATTTGTTGAGGTAACCAACTTTTTAGTAATGTAATGGTAAGAAGTTTATAGATTTGCCCATGAAGATGCACACTCTCATTCTCTAAAATTAACTATAAAATATATATTTTACCATAAACTATAATAGATAAATACTATTTTGGTATTAATGAGTTTTTTATGTTCATTTTTTTTTTTACTTTTATAGATAAAATAATCATTAGGTTGAATTTTACCGATTTATTTATTATTTTATACAACTTTCTTGTGCAGAGGCTTCTTGTGGAAGAAATTACATATTTTTAATGCATGGATGACAAATAATGGTTTGTCAATTCCCAGCAGAATTGGAATTCTTTGTCCCATTCCGTCATGTGTAGAAGAAATTCAATTCTATGCTTGATACAGTTTTTTGTCTCATCCAAGAAAGTGGGGCATGGATAGGGATAATGACTCTCTTTCGATCATTCTCCTTTTTGTTTTAAAGACGTTTATGCCCTTCTACTTTGTCCTATGAAACATGTGTTTATACGGTCAATGGTGGTTGAAGTTGTAGTTGACATGCGAAATTATTGTCATTGGGCCAGCAAACCTTGGGTTTGTGACAATGAAGGATGGTTGTTAAATAATCTAATAGGGATCCAAAGGGAAAGAGAGATTCATGCGAAATATGAATGTTACAAAAATGGTGCTTGTGATATGTGAAGGTGACTTTTCAAGGTTAAGTCCAAAACTAAACCTTTTTGCAATTTCTATCTTTATGATTTTGGTCTCTATGTTTTTAACTTTACCGATTTTTTTTTTTTTGTTAAAGTTGTAAAAATTAACCATTTATTTTTCGCTTTTGTAAGGAAAACATTAAAAAACCGAATACCGAAAAAGAGAAAAATGATTATTTTTTTCTTACTGATAAGAAGTGTTGTTATAAACTTAAAATTAACAACATAGGATCAAAATTAAGATGAAATATTGCTATAACGACAAAAATTGCAAAAGGTTTCAATTTTGGGTGAAACCTAGTAAACTAAACATATATAACAAATTTGGTGTTGTTCTTGTTATTTTAATTAATTAATACTGAATACATAAATTTTACAAATTTGCCCCAATTCATTATCCTATTTAATTTCCATCATATTTTTAAATATCTTTTAACCATTTTTTATTCAAACATTGAACATTGAACAACATCTTAATAAAAAGAGAACAAAAATAAACATAACTAAAGTCATACATAGCATACTATCAGTTACAAGTTAAAGGAGTATCACATTTTTTTGATATAAATCAAGATAAAGTTTTGGAAAAAATAAGAAGTAGATGTTATTCAGATAAACAGTGCAACAAAAAGTAGAAATTACCTTAAAATTTATGTTTACAACATCGAAGTCGAGGCCACTCTTAGCCCATCCACAAGTGAGGACCAATCCATTGATCAGATCGAGTTTCTGCAATGCAAATGAACTTGTTATCTAAATTTAGAGACTTGTACCCTTGTGGTGAGCATGGATAATTACTTAAGGCACGTACATAAAAATATGAAGCTTACATGGAAATGGTAGCTTACCAAACCTTGTGTAACTGGGCAACAACATGCACTATGCAATATTTTGAATATGTTACAGTGGAACTTAGGAAGTGGAATATGCAAGCATATGAATGGTTAAATAAATTCCACCATAATAACAATGGGCATGTCATATTTGATAGGAAGAAGACATATTGATGTAATTTTGAACATGTGAGAATTCTTCATTAACAGATTGGTGGATGAAAGAGACAAACCCACTTGTTTGAAATACATTAAAAAATAGATGATGAAATGTTTGGCAAATATATAGAAGGTATTTGACAAATCCATAGGACCTTTTCACATCAAAAATATATTTTTTTTAAAAATGTAAATTTTGGATTTCAAACTAAACATTGACGACAAAGTAGTCGAAAATTTCAATAATATGTCCAAAATTAAAATAAACAAATCCGAAATTTAAAAACAATTATTTAATGAAATGTAACAAAAAAAATTCAAAATACAAACCCAAAACAAAGTAAGATTGTTATTTACTTGAAAAAAACGGTGACATTAAACATTTCGTATTCCAAAATTTCAAAAAAAAAAAATCCAAAATCTGAAGCCAAATCCAAAATTTCAATATATATATATATATATATATATATATATATATATATATATATATATATATATATATATATATATATATATATATATATATATATATATATATATACTTTTTTTAGGGAAAGGGTATGAAATTCTAGATGGTTATAGGGTTTCTAGTGAGTTTCTAGAGGTATTCTTGGGCTCTAAGGAAACATGGAATGCCTTAGGAAGCAAGAAAAGAGATAAGAGTTTATCTAAGGAAATTTGCCTTATCCTTAGCCTACGGGTTATGAATTTTGAAGTTTACCTCATTCTAAAGAGAATTTCAAAAATTCCCTTCCTTTTCTTCTCTCCTCTTTAGCCTCCAACTTGGTAGGGATAGGTGTGAGCCGTTAGAGGCACTTCTGGTGCTTGCTTTTTGAAGACCAACAAGGAAGGATTACTAGTTTAGTTGCAATAATAAACTAAGGTAAGTTTTTTTTTTCCAATAACCCTTTAGTATTTTCGAAAATATCAGTGTACTTTTTGGGTTCTTGATATTCAATAGTTGTTTGCAAATCATAATGAGAACATAGATCCTTTTGGGTGAATGTGAAATAAGGGTTTATATTTTTCCGCCAAAATTATATGTTTTGTAACATATAAAACTCATTCATGGTATTAGAGCCATTGTTCTTATTGATCTTGCACAAAGTTGAATAGATCAAAATTTGGGTTTATAGAAACTAAACCCTAAGGAGATATTTTCGAAGCTTCCATAGGGTTTTTGAAACCCTAGCCCCTTGCCTAATTTTCAAAATTTAAGGATCCCTTCTAGGGTTTGCCTTGTTTCCTTATTTGTTATTTTAAGAGCCTTAAAATTTGAACAATTAAAACCTAGTAAACCCTATGCTTTTCTTTTTCCGAAAAATAGAAGCCTTATGATAAGGATTAAATTGAATTATTTTATTAATTGTTTAACTGTAAATAATTACTTGATCCATTGTAGCACCTGGTTCCTGGTATGTAAGATTTATCTAAGTATTTTGTATTATTAGCCTTGGACTCGGCGAGTTGGAGGCCCGACTCGCCGAGTAGAGACGAGACTTGGGACGCGGTTAAGTTGGCGACTCGGTGAGTCCATATTAGGGACTCGGCGAGTCTGCGCTGTCTGATGAAATCCTAATTTCCAAGGGTTTGCACCGTATTTAAACGACCATTTGCGCCCCAACTCCGCCCCCTTCACCCTCAGAAGCTCTCCATTCAGTATAACCCTTGTTCTTGTGAGTTTGAGGCTTTTTAGTGTGTTTCCTTGAAGATTTTGGGAAGGAAGAGGAGTAGATCAAGAGGAAGGGAAGGAAGCCAAGCATCTCCGTGTTCTATCAGTAATTTCTTGGAGGTATAACTCGTTTTCCCTCTGTTTCTATGCTTATTACTCCATTAAAGTCCTTTTTGAACCATGTCCCAAGCTTGGTTGTGCATTGTTGGTTGATTCAAGTTGTTAGCCTTTAGATCTAGACCCTTTTTAGTCCCTGGAGCTTGGATCTACTGCCTTTATGGAGTTATATTGCACACAAGCCCTAGATCTACCCCTTTTGGTGCACTTTGAGCCTTAGAACCCTTATTGGTGATGGTCTACACGTAAAGTTGGAAACTTTACGTGTAAACCAGGCCCTA
Organism: Lactuca sativa; assembly: GCF_002870075.4. Classification (NCBI taxonomy): domain Eukaryota; kingdom Viridiplantae; phylum Streptophyta; class Magnoliopsida; order Asterales; family Asteraceae; genus Lactuca; species Lactuca sativa. Next base: position 93,907,299 of record NC_056623.2, on the reverse strand, counting down.
GGAGCCCAGATCTGTGGATAGCATAAGCTGGATTCGAGTAAATTCGACCATATAGAGACTGCATGGTAACGACTCGGCGAGTCGTTCATCTGACTCGGCGTGTCTGCTCGCGAGTCTCCGAGTTTGTCCCCTTTTCGTTGTGTCGAGTAGAGTAGTGAGTCACAGGGTGTGACTCAGTGATTTGGAAGCCGAACTCATCCATGAAGGAACTCAGCGAGTCATTGCCCCGACTCGGCGAGTTCAAGACAATCTTCTTAGATCAAGAACAAACTTGGCGAGTTGTTCATACAACTCGGCGAGTCACAACATTATTGTTCATCGGATGAAGATGAACTCGGCGAGTTGTTCATACAACTCGGCGAGTAGGATGAAGGACTTGGATATCAGTTTAGAAGGAGAATTCGTCGAGTCAACACCCAACTCGACGAGTAGAGACGGGTTGCAGGTCAATTGATTGGATAAGGACTCGGCGAGTCGGGGAACCAACTCGGCGAGTCAGGTCAACTGAAAGTTGACTCTGGCTTTGACTTTTAACTTGATCAAGGGTAAAATGGTCAATTTACCCGAGGGTCAGTTAGCAGTCTTTGATTGAGTGTTTTGTGGGAATTATAGCTGGAGGATTTCCGGAGCAGCAGCAGCAGCAGTCAGTCAATTCCCATGCAGACCAGCAGCTATTTCGAGGTGAGTTTCCTTCCAGTAGGGACGGGTCTAAGGCACCAAGGCCGACCCGTGTAGACGAGGTGTTAGCACTAGAGTGTGGGCCGAGCCCATATCTCTTGGTTTAGTTAAGTACAATATATGTGTCGGTATGATAGAGTTGTCTATACTTGTTGTCTGTGTGATACTTGTATATTATGAGTTAGTGGTTGAGTGTGGGCAAGGCCCGTATCTCTCCGAGAGTGGAGTGTGGGCTAGGCCCGTATCTCCCAGATAGTAGAGTGTGGGCGAGGCCCGTATCTCCCGGTTAGCGAAGTGTGGGCAGTGCCCGTATCTTCACGAGTGTGGGTGAGGCCCGTATCTCCCGGTTAGCGAAGTGTGGGCAGGGCCCGTATCTTCACGAGTGTGGGCGAGGCCCGTATCTCCCGGCTAGCGAAGTGTGGGCAGGGCCCGTATCTTCACGAGTGGGGGAGAGGCCCGTAACTCCTAGTTGAATGTTGTATGTTATATGCTTGCATGGTATGAGGCATTATGGGGGAACTCACTAAGCTTTGTGCTTACAGTTTATAGTTTTGGTTTCAGGTACCTCTTCATTGAAGGGGAAGGAGTTGGCGCGGTAGCGGCACATCATACACACACACACACACTGGTTTCCGCATTTACGAGATTTCTCTAGGAATTATACTCTAATATTTGATTGGTTGTATGATTTGGCTTTTAGACATGGTTTACGTTGTGATGTGGTTTGATCAAACAATGTTTTTAATTATTAATGTTTTTCTAAAGTAATGTTTTAAAAACGAAATTTTTGGACGTGAAAATTTGGGTCGTTACAAGTTGGTATCAGAGCCCTGGTTTGAGGGATTCGGACACACCTTCGGGGGGTGTCTGAACTCAAATCGAGGGGTCAAAAGACTTAAAAAAAACGTTTTCTAAAAGGTCAAGTAAAGTATTTTAAGAAGAAACGAAGTGTGTGATCTGTGCAACCGGCCGAGCTCAAGTAAGTATTCCCCAAAGTACCCATACAAGCTTATGTTGTGTTTATCAGTTTCAGTAGAACAACATGCTAGAATAGGACTAAGGATCTAGTAGTGATGCCTTATGTGCCTGCTTTATGTGCTTCAGTGTATGAAAATTGCATGCTAGAATCGAGTAGACAACAGTAGGATAGCCTGTTAGGTTATGCCTGATAGTATGATTTTAGCTCTGTATGCTAGATCAGTTTCTCTCTATGAGAGCAGATTTGCCTGAGATTGTTCCCTTAGTTCGAATGCTGCTTGCTTTGTGCTTTGAGGGACTCTGAGTGGTGGGAGTTAGCCATTAGGTGAATACGTCACGTCACGTGTGATCAGGGTTGAATAATCTTAGAGTGTTGGATTTGGCCCTATTGCGCAGCTCTCGTTTGAGTCTAACCGTTGTAGGGATGAGCCTGTTACTCGAAGGATTATCCGAGCCTCACCACATGTGATGGTATTCAGGTAATGGTTAATTGGCACTACTAAGAGGCCTTCAGCAGCTGAGGACCTGGTAGGGTGGAGCCTGAGATTACCCTAGGGTAAGCCTAGGATGAGTATAGCAGTGATCAGCCGTAGTGGAAGGGATCTGGTGGAGTCGAGGCAGTCCTTGAAGAAGGTACGGATAGATGTGGAAGGTAGTATGGGCCCGTACTACTGAAAGCAGAGGATCCATACCCGAACCAAGGAAGGCCAAGATAAGACCAGGGAACTTGTAAGTAGTTGTGATCCCTCAAGAAGTATCAGTATCACTAATGATTGTTGTCATGTATTGCAGAATGGTGGTACTACGATCGAGGCCGATAGATGGCTGTTCAGAAGAGGGGGCAGGTTCGGGATCAGGTTCCGAGCCAGTAAATGAGGGACTACGCGAGTTCATCGCGTCAGAGATCACCAAGGGTATCCTTGAGTCGACCCCCATTATCTTCGGGTCGATCAAGGAAGGGATCATCGAGTTGATGGAGGATCGCCTCAGGGCGTTCAGGAGTGACATGGCATCTGGCCAGTCGGGATCTCGCACGCTGTCCTTTAAGGACTTCAGGGGCAGTGGTGCGCCGGATTTCCACGGGGTGAAAGACCCCATAGCTGTCAGGCGATGGATTGCGGACATCGAGTCTGCACAGTTGACTAGCTTCTGCCCTGAGGGGTCGAAGGTGAGGTATGCCACAGGGTGTTTACGAGACCGAGCTCGAGACTGGTGGGAGTCAGTGGGTGACTCGTTAGGAGCCTCAGCGATCGAGGCTATGACTTGGTCGGATTTTGTGACCAGATTCAGGGCAGAGTTTGCACCGGCTGTCGAGCTTCAGTAGCTGGCCAGGGAGTTTTTGGACATGAGGCAGACGACGGAGACTGTGGCGGAGATCACCGCCAAGTTCTGGGAGAGGGCTTTGTTGGTGCCCCAGTATGCGGGTGACGAGGATATGAGGAAGACCCGTTATCATGATATGCTACGGGCTGACATCCGGGAGCATGTTAGCTTTTCAGCTTGCCCTACCCTGGAGTCCATGATTGCCAGGGCGAGGGAAAGGGAGATCGATTTAGAGCACATTCGGAAGAGGAAAGCAGAGGCAGGGCAGGTGGTTGGGGCTTCAGGAAAGAAGCCCAAGGGATCATATGGGAGGCCGAAAGGCCAAGGGGGACCTAGCCGCTGCGGGAAATGCGGCAGGACGCATGAGGGAGCATGTTGGATGGGATCAGCAGGCTGCTACAAGTGCGGCAAGGCAGGGCACTTAAGCAGGGATTGTACTACTCCTGTTTCGGCTATTCAGACTTCGGAGTTGTTGTGTTTTCACTGCAACCAGAGGGGCCACAAGAAGACCAATTGCCCCCAGTTGACAGCATCTGCGCCAGTAAAGGCGCCAGCTCCAGCGACCTTGCGGATCACTGATGGCTGGCAAGGCAAGGCAAAGGCTCCGGTGGTGAGGAGCCGGGCATTTCAACTGACTACCGAGGAGGCACGTGCCGCACCTGACGTGGTGACGGGTATGCTTCTTTCCCTCTACTTTATTTTATGATGTTATGATATTGATATGTGCTCTGTGTGTATATGTATGCATTAGGATCGTTCCATGTGAACGACATCTCAGTTCAGGTGTTGTTTGACTCGGGTGCCTCCCGATCATTTGTTTCTCTTTCGCTTAGCAAGAAGTTTCCTGAGTCTTCAGGCATATTGGATTGCCCTTTAGAGGTAGAGATTGCTGATGATCGATCGGTGCGAGCATCGATGGTGTTTCAGGATTGCGTATTGCGTTTGTTTGAGGAGCATTACTTGGGAGACTTGGTTCCCATTCCGTTGCGTGGGAACAAGGTGATTATAGGCATGGATTGGTTGAGCCCTAATGGGGCGGTGATAGACTGCGCACAGCAGCTAGTGCGAGTCAGGACCTAGGTGGAGGAGAGTTAGTGATTCATGGTGAGAGGCCACATTACGGACCCACTGTATGTTCAGCAGTGAGGGCTAGACGCTATCTTCAGCAGGGATGCGCAGGATATGTCGCATATGTGATGGATACCCGGGAGGCGGGTAAGGCGACAGTGAGCGAGGTTCTGGTGGTTCGAGATTTCGCAGATGTTTTCCCAGAGGAGCTTCCTGGGATACCTCCGGAACGACAGGTGGAGTTCAGGATTGACCTCGTTCCTGGTGCGGCTCCGATAGCCAAGGCACCGTATCGGTTGGCTCCTCCCAAGATTCAGGAGTTGTCTACGCAGCTGCAGGAGCTGCTAGACAAGGGATTTATTCGTCCGAGCAGTTCACCCCGGGGAGCCCCGATCCTGTTTGTGAAGAAGAAGGATGGATCGCATCGGATGTGCATAGACTACCGGGAGCTGAATAAGGTAACGGTGAAGAACCGTTACCCACTCCCGAGGATTGATGATCTCTTTGACCAGCTTTAGGGTGCGTCTTGGTTTTCCAAGATCGATTTGCGTTCGGGATACCATCTGATGAGGGTCAGAGAAGAGGATGCGCAGAAGACCGCGTTTCGGACGCGCTATGGCCATTATGAGTTCGTGGTGATGCCGTTTGGGCTCACCAATGCTCCTGCCACGTTCATGGACCTCATGAACCGCGTATGCAGGCCGATGCTGGATCGGTCTGTGATAGTTTTCATTGATGACATCTTGGTTTATTCCAAGACACATGAGGAGCATGAGGAGCATCTGAGAGAGGTATTGGAGACCCTGAGGAGGGAGAGCTTGTATGACAAGTTCTCCAAGTGTAAGTTTTGGTTGCGCGAGGTGCAATTTCTCGGACACCTTGTCAACTAGAACGGGATTCTAGTCGACCCGGCCAAGGTCGAGGCCGTGATGAGATGGGAGGTTCCTAAGTCTCCATCCAAGATTCAGAGCTTCCTGGGATTAGCAGGCTACTATCGGAGATTCATTCAGGATTTCTACAAGATAGCCGTACCCCTGACGCGGCTGACGAAGAAAGTCGTAGTCTTTCGGTGGGGACCCGAGCAGCAGGCTGCGTTTGAGACGCTGAGGCAGAGATTGTGCGAGGTGCCAATCTTAGCCCTGCCAGAGGGCGTAGAGGATTTTGTGGTTTACTGTGACACGTCCATTTCATGGTTGGGCATGGTACTGATGCAGAGGGGTATGTCATTGCCTACGCTTCGAGGCAGCTCAAGCCCCACGAGGCGAACTACCCGACGCATGATTTAGAGTTAGGGGCGGTGGTTTTTTCCCTCAAGATTTGGCGGCATTACCTCTACAGGGTTTGATGTACCATCTACACGGACCACAAGATTTTGAGGTACCTTATGGATCAGCCGAATCTGAACATGAGGCAGCGTCGGTGGTTGGACGTGGTGAAAGATTATAATTGTGAGATCCTTTACCACCCTGGGAAGGCCAATGTGGTGGCCGATGCGCTTAGCCGCAAGGCGGCGCTGATCTTGGATATTTGCATGAGGATGACCGTAGTGACTCCCCTGTTGGAGCAAATTCGGGAGGCTCAACAGGAGGCTATCAAGGAGGAGCATCGGAAGAGCGAGCATGTGGTGGGTTAGGTTTCCTCCTTCGATTATGATAGTCGAGGACTATTGACACTACACTGTAGGGTGTGGGTGTCGTATCACGGAGTCGTGTGCCAGGTCTTGATGGAAGAGGCGCATAAATCCCGATTCTCTATTCATCCAGGGGCGACGAAGATGTATAGGGATCTTCGTCTAGATTATTGGTGGCCCTGCATGAAGCGGGATGTGGCTTGGTACGTCGAGTGGTGCTTGACCTGCAGGAAGGTCAAGGCCGAACATCAGAGACCGCATGGCAAGATGCATCCGTTGGACATCCCGTTGTGGAAATGGGAAGATATCACGATGGATTTTATCACGAAGCTTCCCAGGATCGCGCGTGGAGTAGATTCGATTTGGGTCATCGTGGATCGATTGACCAAGAGTGCTCATTTTATTCTGATTCAGGAGAGCATATCGGCCGAGAAATTGCCCGACATCTATATTAGGGAGATTGTGGCGTGAAACGGGGTGCCAGTATCGATTATCTCGGACAGGGATTTGCGTTTTACTTCTAGGTTTTGGAAGAGGTTTCATGACGAGTTGGGCACCCGTTTGCATTTCAGCACCGCCTTTCACCTGCAGACAGATGGTCAGAGCGAGCGGACCATTCAGACTCTGGAGGATATGTTGCGGGCGTACGTGCTAGACTTCGGTGGTAGCTGGGATACTTATCTTCCCTTGGCTGAGTTCTCATACAACAACAGCTACCACGCGAGTATTGACCGTCCCCCATTCGATATGTTGTACGGTCGGAGGTGCAGGACCCCGATATGCTGCAGTGAAGTTGGCTAGAGAGTCATGGGGAGCACCGAGGTGGTGCTCAAGATGACCGAGAGGATCCAGCAGGTTCGGAGCAGGCTTCAGACTGCTCAGAGTCGACAGAAAAGTTACGCCGACAAGCGTCGATCCGACTTGAAGTTCCAAGTCGGGGATATGGTTCTCCTGAAGGTGTCGCCTTGGAAAGGCGTCATTCGATTCAGGAAGCGGGGCAAGTTGGGCCCGAGATTTATCGGACCGTTTAGGGTTGTAGCCCGGGTGGGCAAGGTGGCATATAGGCTGGATCTGCCAGTCGAGCTCAACAAGATCCACAACACTTTCCATGTTTCTCAGCTACGGAAGTGCCTAGTGGACGATTCAGCGGTAGTGCCGTTAGAGGATATACAGGTTGATGACAGCCTGGATTACATTGAGCACCCAGTCGGAATCCTCGACAGGAAGTCGAAGGATTTGAGGAACAAGCGAGTGGAACTCATGAAGGTGCAATGGCAGCACCAGAAGGGATCAGAGTGGACTTGGGAGCCGGTGGAAGAAATGATGGAGCATTACCCCGAGCTGTTTCAGGATCGAGCAGCAGACTTCGAGGACGAAGTCTGAAATAAGTGGGGGAGATTTGTAGCACCTGTTTCCTGGTATGCAAGATTTATCTGAGTATTTTGTATTATTAGCCTTGGACTCGGCGAGTTGGAGGCCCGACTCGCCGAGTAGAGACGAGACTTGGGACGCGGTTAAGTTGGCGACTCGGCGAGTCCATATTAGGGACTCGGCGAGTCTGCGCTTTCTGATGAAAACCTAACTTCCAAGGGTTTGCACCCTATTTAAACGACCATTTGCGCCCCAACTCCGCCCCCCTTCACTCTCAGAAGCTCTCCATTCAGTATAACCCTTGTTCTTGTGAGTTTGAGGCTTTTTAGTGTGTTTCCTTGAAGATTTTGGGAAGGAAGAGGAGTAGATCAAGAGGAAGGGAAGGAAGCCAAGCATCTCCGTGTTCTATCAGTAATTTCTTGGAGGTATAACTCGTTTTCCCTCTGTTTCTATGCTTATTACTCCATTAAATTCCTTTTTGAACCATGTCCCAAGCTTGGTTGTGGATTGTTGGTTGATTCAAGTTGTTAGCCTTTAGATCTAGACCCTTTTCAGTCCCTGGAGCTTGGATCTACTGCCTTTATGGAGTTATATTGCACACAAGCCCTATATCTACCCCTTTTGGTGCACTTTGTGAATAGAACCCTTATTGGTGATGGTCTACACGTAAAGTTGGAAACTTTACGTGTAAACCAGGCCCTAGGAGCCCAGATCTGTGGATAGCATAAGCTGGATTCGAGCAAATTCGACCATATAGAGACTGCATGGTAACGACTCGGCAAGTCGTTCATCTGACTCGGCGAGTCTGCTCGCGAGTCTTCGAGTTTGTCCCCTTTTCGTTGTGTCGAGTAGAGTAGTGAGTCACAGGGTGTGACTCAGTGAGTTGGAAGCCGAATGCATCCATGAAGGAACTCGGCGAGTCATTGCCCCGACTCGGTGAGTTCAAGGCAATCTTCTTAGATCAAGAACATACTCGGCGAGTTGTTCATACAACTCGGCGAGTCACAGCATTATTGTTCATCGGATGAAGATGAACTCGGCGAGTTGTTCATACAACTCGGCGAGTAGGATGAAGGAATTGGATATCAGTTTAGAAGGAGAACTCGTCGAGTCAACGCCCAACTCGACGAGTAGAGATGGGTTGCAGGTCAATTGATTGGATAAGGACTCGGCGAGTCGGGGAGCCAACTCGGCGAGTCAGGTCAACTGAAAGTTGACTCTGGCTTTGACTTTTAACTTGATCAAGGGTAAAATGGTCAATTTACCCGAGGGTCAGCTAGCAGTGTTTGATTGAGTGTTTTGTGGGAATTATAGCCGGAGGATTTCCGGAGCAGCAGTAGCAGCAGTTAGTCAATTCCCATGCAAACCAGCAGCTATTTCGAGGTGAGTTTCCTTCCAGTAGGGACGGGTCTAAGGCACCAAGGCCGACCCGTGTAGACGAGGTGTTAGCACTAGAGTGTGGGTCGAGCCCGTATCTCTTGGTTTAGTTAAGTACGATATATGTGTCGGTATGATAGAGTTGTCTATACTTGTTGTCTGTGTGATACTTGTATATTATGAGTTAGCGGTTGAGTGTGGGCAAGGCCCGTATCTCTCCGAGAGTGGAGTGTGGGCTAGGCACGTATCTCCCAGATAGTAGAGTGTGGGCGAGGCCCGTATCTCCCGGTTAGCGAAGTGTACGCAGGGACTGTATCTTCACGAGTGTGGGCGAGGTCCGTATCTCCCAGTTAGCAAAGTGTGGGCAGGGCCCGTATCTTCATGAGTGTGGGCGAGGCCCGTATCTCCTAGCTGAATGTTGTATGTTATATGTTTGCATGGTATGAGGCATTATGGGGGAACTCACTAAGCTTTGTGCTTACAGTTTACAGTTTTGGTTTTAGGTACCTCTTCCTCGAAGGGGAAGGAGCTGGCGCGGTAGCGGGACATCATACATACACACTGGTTTCCGCATTTACGAGATTTCTGTGGGAATTATACTCTGATATTTTGATTGGTTGTATGATTTGGCTTTTAGACATGGTTTACGTTGTGATGTGGTTTGATCAAACAATGTTTTTAATTATTAATGTTTTTCTAAAGTAATGTTTTAAAAACGAAATTTTTGGATGTGAAAATTTGGGTCGTTACATCCATATTGATTTAATTAAATTAATTAATTGTTTAATTAAAAGATAAATATTAAACCAGAAATGGTTTATTTTTTAATTAAATTAATTTTATATTAATTTCAAAAATTTAAACTTAAACTTTGTGTTTTGAAAAGTTTAAAACACACCTTATATATGTATTATTAAAAGTTAATTACTATATGTATAAGACTAAGTCAATTAGATCGTTAGTATGCCCCATTCGTGAAGCCAGAATCTAAAGGGGGTATAAAAAAACTGCCTATAAAATGGTAGTTGAATGGATGTCCACTCTCACCCAGCGCATCCTTGTTTGGTGGATGGTTGTTAGCAGAACGAATCTGATAGGACATTAACTTCATTAAAAGTATAATGCTATTAAAGTACTAGAACTCTTTTATTAAAAATCTCACACACCATGCTTTATATGTCGTTAGTGGAGCGTCTATGGCTAATCGACACACTAATAGGGATTATAAAGAGATATGATGGGCATCTTGAGAATTATCAATGTTGATGGAGCATTTGTGGTTAACCTGCACATCAATGTGAGATGATAAATGACATTGAGGTTGCCAAGCAGGTTTGCATGGTTATTCACATCTCGTTTGTGATCCTCGGCATCCCAGTTACAAAAGTGAGATCATAATCCGAGATTAAACATGTCATTGACAAGAATCAATGAATCTCACAAGATCTAGGAGTTTCATAATATTGAAATTGGTAAAAGCCTTACCTACCTAAAATAGATTCGAATTTGATTAGGACATCCCTCTTCAAAGTTCGAATCGAAAATATGGATTCTAGCCTTAATTTAAATTTATGGGTTAATAATTAAAGATTAAAATCAACTAACTTGAATTCTGCTTTTCTCTTATTTAAAATATCTTATGAAGATAGAAATGGTCTTCCTCATTCTTAAGGAAATAGTTTTCCTCAATCTTTCAGAGATGGTCTTCTAATTTCAAGTCAAGGTGAAATTGTTTTTCCCTTCCTTAGGAAATGATGGAACTAGACATCATATTTCTTCCACCTCCCCATCCTATGACTCTCCCAACGTCACATTTTCCTCAAGTTGAAAGATACAAGACTACTCAATCCCTATTGACATATAAACATCAAGATGGAAGCTTTGTGTGTACACATGTTTTGAAAAGAAATAGTATATTGACAAGTTGGATAGAATGGGTGTCATTTTCCCAAGGAATAAAGCCATTGATTTGGTTCTTCTCTCGCTTCCAAAGTCATATGATCAGTTCATTGAGAACTTTTATATGAGAAATATCAACGTGACCCTAATTGATCTGACCAAAATGTTGATTGTTGGTGAAGCAGAAATGCTTAAGAGCGCATCTAAATGAGAGATGCTTATTAGGTCTAACTCTAAGGTTTCCATGGACATTGAGAATGGTGACAATGGTGGTCTAGAAACGATTTCTCTTCCCTATGGAAAGGGGTTATCCAAGATCAAATTGTTTGATTATATGGTAAAGAGAAATGGTTAGTTCTGGGATCGCTCCATGTGTTGACTCCAAAGAGTCCATTTGTTTTTTCTACCAACTGAAGGGACATTGGAAACAAATCTGACCAAAATATATGAAAGATCTTAAAGATATCTTGTAGAACGAAAGAATATTTGATCACTTGTCTAAAGGACAAATATCTGATCGGATTAGAGGTCGGCAGTTGCATTGAAAGCACCCTTTGTTGTTTAATTTAGAAGTTATACTTTAATTTAGTTTTAGACATATCCAAATGGGAGACTTTTGGATTAGGTGTCTAAGCCAATAACTAAATTAGTATAATCTTGAATTATTAGCAAAGTCCTTTTGGGTTGCCCCCAATCCTAGTAATTGAGTGGAATGCGTTTTGGAGAGAGAGACTAGTTTATTAATTTATTATATAGTTAAAAAACTAATTAGAAATCAAAATAAAGGATTTATTAATATACTATGAGAATAATATATTAATTAGAAATTTTATTGTTTAATTAAGAGTTAATAAGAAATTAATTGGAATTAATTTTGGAATTAATTAAAAGTGGAAGGACTAAAGGTGACAATGTTCAAAAGTTGAACATTAACCAATTATAGAACCTCCCTAGGAGGGGGACGAAATTCTAGATGGTTATAGGGTTTTTTATAGGTATTCTTGGACTCCAAATCACATTCCATCTTACCAACGACAAGAAGTATAAGCTCACAAAGAAACAATTTTCTCAAATCTTAAACACTCCATATGTTGGACATTTCTATGAGGTTACCAATGAACAAGTGATTCACATTTTCAATGAGATGAGTCATCAACCCCCACTCACCAAACTCCGCCAGTTTAAAAAGTCGTCTTTACCATGTGTGTGGAACTTTCTCTTTGGGATATTTCTTCGCTGCTTGACGGGTCGTAGTGTTGGTCTTGATAAAGCTAAATTTGAAGATTATGTTATGATTGTTGGATCGTATTATGATCTAACAGTGCATTATGCTACTTAATTATGGGAGGAGTTTGGTGCTAGTATCTCACACACCAATGTTGCCAATTGTGTGTCGTGGGCTAGATATTGGAGTCTGATTCTACAACAGGTGTACGAGAAGGAAGGGATTTTAGTTCTAGCTGGCGTTCCAAAAGCTGAACATTGAATTTATGAACATCTGAAGAATGTTGAAGATGATTCAAAGGACTTTCCCAATGTTGCAAGGATTCCCGATGCTATTCTTTGTAAAGTTGATCCAAAGAACCATGTTCTCTTTGCTTATCTTACCATAATCAATCCTACTGTCAAAACAAGGGTATTGTTCTCAAAAGGAATTAAAGGAACTTCAAAACGTGGCAAAAGTTCCAAGAAACCTTCACAGGTTGACAAACCTAAATCTGTTTTGCAGACATTCGAAAAGAAAGTAACGAACCCTGTTCAAGAACCCATTGTGCAAGACGTTCAAAACGAAGTGGTGCCATAAAAACTGGTGTCTTGAATCGAACGAAGAAGCTAGCTCATAGGCCTCATCATTCACCAAAACCAAGGCTTATTATCGAAGATGTTCCTGAGAAGTCTATTTCCTCACCTAAAGGGGCTTTTATTTCTAAATCGAAGAGGATTCGTAAACCACGGTTAACTCGAAAAGGTGTGGTTATTCGTGAAATTCCAGATCCAGTTTCTCCGGATTCAAAGAAACCAAGAGCTCAAGATATGGTAAATAATATCAAGAAGAAGCAAAAGAAGTTATAAGATCCTCTTGATGAGTTTGTGGTGGAAACTGATTTCGAATATGATAGTTCTTAGTGGCTCTGTGAGAGCATCTAATGTGGACACATCTACTAATTTGGGTGATCAATCAACTCCATCCATCCCTGAGCAGACCAGTATCATACCACCCGAAGTCTTGATTACTGAATCCGTTTTGGAGGAGGTTTGAACTTCAGGCATCCCTGCGAACATATCTAATATGGGCATAAATGTCAACATGGGTGATGGCATGTCGAATCATGAAACTAAAGGCACTTCGCCTGTTTTAACTTTAACTGTTCATGTTTCTCTTATCTTATCCTCCACCATCGAATCAACTATCATAGACACTTCTACTTCCTTACCACCATTCATTACACCTACACCCACTTCGTTACCAGCTTCCACTGCTTCACCCACTTATCACAACATACTCAATCAACCTATCACTTCGCTTTTTCCTTCACAATCAACCGAAGCATAAAAATCTACTCCAGAAGTTGATCAAGATGATGATGATGTTATGGTATCGTTTGCTGATATCCAGGTTGATCCTGAGGAGGATAGCTTTCTTGACCATATGCTTATGTTGGGAAAGTGGTTCAAGATCTTAAATTGTAAGTTGAATTCTTTACTACAACTTCAAGCTGACTCTGGGAGTCGAAATGCTATGACTGGGATCGAAGTTGATGTTCTTTTAAGATCCTAAGAAAATCGGTTGTTAATGTTAATGGAGCAGATTACATTGCAACATGAAGAAAGATTGAAGCGTGATCCTGATAATTTTCAGTTGGAGGTTAAGGATCTACGAGCAGTGGCTAAAGAACATCATCTTCTATTCGTCGAAGAGGTTCAAAAAGTGGAGGAGGTTGTCAATCTCCAAATCGAAGTAATCAAAACTGACATGACAAAAGAGATAGCTAAACTTGATGAGAATTACTCAACCCTTCATTCTAAGGTTGATGTAATTATTGATGGAGTTACGAAGGTTGTTGAGTTTCACAATACTTTAATCACTAAGGTTGATTTAAAGAACGAGTCTGAAGGAATCACTTTTGAAAATTAATGTGTCTCCTTCATATTCAGTTTCTCAAGAGTCTCTTTTGTAGATGTTTTCTACTTTAGAAAACAATTTTAAAGTTGAACTTGCTCCTCTTCTGCAACTGGTAAAGTTGATCCCAATAGATGCCCCACCTTTTAAAACTGGGGTACAAGAGGGTTGGCTCTGGTCCAACTAAGGATACTTCTCAAGGGAAGGTTGTTAGGAAGGTAATGAGTACACCGATTCCGACTTCACTTCCTAAGTCTTTGTCAACAACCTCTACCATAGTTACTTCAAATCCATTGACCAAAGGCATAATCATTGGTTCAAGTACTAGGGGTTCAAGTTCGAAGCAACCATCATCAAAAGAAGAAATGGAAGGCAAATGGAAGGGTAACCAAGTCTATCCTTCTAAAGAAGACAAAAATATTTCCTTGGAAAAGAAATGAAAAAACAAAGGCAGATCAACAACATCCTAAGACAAAGACAGAATGATCCACCAGGTCCTGACAAAGGTGATCCAATAAAGCCATTTTGTTATGAAACTTTTGAGGATATAATTTTCAATGGGATCATGCATGACTTTGATAAGGTTCCTAAAAAGAGCTATGATACTAAAAATACTGATTTCAATTAGTTGGATTTTCCTATGAATGAAATGATGTTCATTTCAGCTCAATATCATATTGTGGATAAGTTCAAAGACAAGGAAGAATACAAAAGATTGAAGCTAATTTTTCACGCAATACTTGTTAAAAGAGAAGAGGATATCTGATCATTGGTGAGAATAGTGAAAGTTCTCAATATTTCAAAAGATGTTTTGTCCGAAGGGGTATTGTAGAATTATCGATTTCACGTGGTCAGAGCTAAGAACGTAGCTTGTGACTTCTCAGTGGAACATTTTCCTTTGCTGAATCTCAATGATCTCATCAGTGTTGTGAAGATCTTGAGAAGTATGGATGTATCGAAGCTTCGAGACCAAAAAAGAATATTTTCTGATTGAGTTCGCACATATCAAGCTTTTTATAAACAATTATTATGGTTGTGTTGCCATGACCAATGTGGAACTTGCCTTAGCAATGGGTAGACAAGTTAATGTGCCATAATAATTGCTAAAAGTTCAAACAAGCTTGAAGAGTATCGAACATGGAGAAAAATGTGTGAAACCTTTGGGTGTTGTGTTCGTTGGGAAGAATAAGAAGGATAAGATTACAAAGTTCTTATTCCAAGTTTGTGATGTGGAAAATTATATGAATTCTCATTACACGAATATTCTAGTTCGTATCAATAATTGAAAAAGAAATATGGAAGGAGATAAAGCAAATATTTGAAAGACAATCAGTTGGTACACAGAGATTCAAAGATTACTTCATCAAGCTACAAAGTTGTTAATGACTTAAGTTTAATAATGCTCACAAAAGGGGAGAATTTGTAGTTCGAATTTAGTTTTGAGGTGTCGTAGTCATTTGTAGCTTGTTAGGATTCAAAGTCTTTATGTTAGATTCGTTGTATGTATTTCATAAGGGCACCTTTATATGTCGAAGCGTTATGGTTTTAGCCCTCATGTGTTTTTTTCTTACATATGTCATTCCTATAAATAGGATTAGTGTCAGAGATAGAGTAACTTTTGCAACTACATGTTCTTTACTCTAAAAACCCTCTTATATCTTTCAGAAGTATAATTGAGCCAAACAGATTATATTTACAACTTGTGTTCTTGATTAAATCATACTCTGATTTCATTTTCATTTACTCGATTCATAAAAACTACAGCTTCTGGACTTAAGCATTAAGAGCTTAAGGTTTATTTTAGCTTAATGATTGAGTACGCTAGGCGTACAAGTCAGTACGCGTGGCTTAAAAACCGAGTTGCATGTACGCTTAGCATACAGCTGAGTATGCCCTGTAAACTCAGTCTGTTGGGCTTCGCAGCTTTTAGGCATCGGTTAAGTCATTTCTTTGGACTTTTTTTGCTTTGGGCCTTAGTGGGCCACCTAGAATCAAGCTTTTGGGCTATGAGTTTGGAAAAGGAAAAATTGTAGGGCTTTAGGGTATGTCCATAAAGGGGTTTGGGCCCAATTTGAAAAATTGCACCATAAGTGGGTCTTGGTTGATTATTTTGGTTTTGGGCCTTTTAGATATTGAGTTTGGGCCTTAGCCTTGGGCCAAACTTGGTGAAGGGTAAATTGGTCTTTTTACCCTAAGTATGGATTGTTGGACTTATGGTTATGAATTGGAACCCAAATATTAATTGGGTGCTATTTTGTATTGAAAGCTCGGGGATTCGTCAGGACGGCAACTAGGGTTTTGCAGTGAAATTCAGCAGTAGAGGTGAGTTTCCTCACTGGGTTTAGCGGGTCTAAGGCACCAATGTCGTCCCTTGTTGTTTATATTAGTATGTTAGGACTCTGCGTGACCCTTGCAAGTGTTATGTGCTGCTATGTATACCGGGCGGGCTCGATGTTGGCCGAGGCCTGATGACTGAAACATATGCTATTGTTTATGATCATTATATGTGTTAGCATGAATATTTTATATATATATATATATATATATATATATATATATATATATATATATATATATTATACGTTTATAGTGGGCGAGGTCCGACGACAGGCGAGGCCTAAGAATAACAGATCTATATACTGAGCGTGGCACGATGTCGGGCAGGGCTCGATGTCGGGCGGGGCCCAATGTCGGGAGGGAGCCCAGTATGTGATTTATTATGTATGGTATGGGATAGTTTGGGGAACTCACTAAGCTTTGTGCATATGGTTTTCAGTTTATGTTTCATGTACTTCTGGTTCCAAATGGAAGAGCTCGAGATGATTGCATCGCACTCACCATATGGATTCCGCTTTTGAGATATTACTATGATTGATAGGATCTTTGATACACTTATTTTCTTTTGGGTTATACGGATAATGTAATGAAATTACTGTTTTATTTAATTAAAAATGAAATTTTTGGATCGTATTTTTGGGATGTTACAAGTTGGTATCAGAGCCTTGGTTTGAGGGATTCGGGCACACTTTCAGATGTGTCTAATCTCAAATTGAGGATTTGGAAAGTTTTTCAAAACCAAAAATATATTTTAAGAAAAGGAATTTTCTAAAAGAATAAAGGGTGTGGTGCATGCAATCAATCGAGCTCAAGTAAGTTCTCCCAAATTACCCATACATGTTATCTATTATGATTTGATCTGTAAATCTGTGAATCGCATGCTAGTTAGGGCTAAGGACCTGCTCAGTTTTCTCATGATAGATTGCTAGGAAAGATGCCTTTGTATGCCTATTGTATGAGTTTATAGGCTTGCATGCTAGTGCTGATCAATCAGTGACAAGATGGCCTGATTAGGTTATGCATGGTTTGGTTACTTGACGCTCAAATGCTGATTGCTTTGTGTTTTTAGGAGTTCTAACTAGTTTTAAGTAACTAGTAAACGAATATGCTAAGTTAAAAATTATGGGAACTAAATAATTTTAGAAGGTTAGGTTTTAACTCTATTGTGCAACTCTTGTTTGAGTCCAACTGTTGTAGTGTGAGACCTCTCATTTGAAGAATTATATATGTTTTAATGATATGTAATTGTATTCATGAGCTAGTTAGAGGAGTAAGCGGGAGTTCCTTCTATAGCTGATGGCAGAGAGTGGTATGGAGTTTGCCCTAGGAAAACCTAGGATGAGATCTAGTGTTAGGAGCCTTATTTGTGAGAGAGGTTTATATGGATATAGAGTAACTTGGTTGAGTCAAAGCAATTCTTGAGGAAAGTACAGATAGATGTGGAAGGTAGTATGGCCCCGTAATACTGGAAACATAGGATCCGTACTCGATTCACGGAGGGTTGTAATGAAACCAGGGAGCTTGTAGAGTTGTGATTCCCGATATATTTCGATGTGTATTCTGATGGTTTATATGGTCTATTTTCAGTATGGTGGTATTACGAGGTAGACCTACTGGTAGTTCTGGTCCTGGGGAGGGCTCAGGCTCAGGGTCTGGAGTTAGGCAGCTCGATGAGTAGACTAGGGAGTTCATCTCGTCTGAGATTACTCTTTGCATTCTTGATCAGACTTCGGTGGTCTTCGGCTTGGTCAAGGAGGGTATTCTGGAGGTTCTGGATGAGCGGATGAACTCGTTTCGTTTTAAGATGATGGAACCAGCGGGAGTACGTTCTTTGACATTCAGGGAGTTCCAAGCATGTGGATCTTCGGACTATCATGGGGAGAAGGACCCATATCGAGTTGGCGGTGGTTAGAAAATGTTGTTAAAGTCGTTGTCCCGAGGGGGACAAGGTCAGACTAGCTTCATGCCTTTTGAAGGACAGGGCACGGGACTGGTGGTAGGAGGTAGGACGTGCGGTGGGTGATGATGTTCTTGATGGGGTGACCTGGGATGATTTCTCGACCAGGTTCAGAGATGAGTTTGCACCGGTGATCGAGGTGCAACAGTTCGCGCGAGAGTTTCAGGATCTTCTCCAGACTATGGAGACGGTGGTTGAGATCACCGTGATGTTTCGGGAGAGGGCACTTCTGGTTCCACAGTAGGTGGCGGATGAGGAGATGAAGAAGGCTCAATAACATTCGGCAGTTGGTGAGCCGATCCAACTGCATGACGTTGGAGGATATGATTGCTCGAGCTAGAGAGAGGGAGATTGACCTGGAGATGGAGAGGAAGAGGAAACCAGATGAGGTTCAGACATCAGGGGGTTCGAGCAATAGGCTCAAGGTATTGGATTCCAGATCGAGAGGCCATCAGGGTCATAGCCATTGTGGCAAGTGCGACAGGATGCACGAGGGACCGTGCATGAGTGGTGGTGGATCTGGTTGCTTCAAGTGCAGCCAGACGAGTCATTATAACAGGGATTGTACTGCTACCACCACCCAGGGATCAGATCTTATTTGCTTTCATTGCAATCATAGGGGCCACAAGAAGGCCCATTGTCCGAGTTTGGCTGTAGCAGGACCGATATCAACACCTGCTCCTGCGACTCTTCGGATTACTAACGGCCGTCAGGGCCGGGCAGATGTGCCTGTGGCGAAGAGCAGGGCTTTCAAGCTAATAGCACAGGAGGCGAACGCAGCTCCCGATGTGGTGATGGGTATATATTTTCTCTCTATATCTTTATTTATATTGAATTGCTTGCTTATGTTTATTTGTTTTATTTTAGGAACGTTCCTTGTCACCTACGTCATGGATACCCGGGATAAGGGTAACGCGACCGTGGATGATGTGTCGATTGTGCGGGATTATCCGGATGTATTCCCAGAGGATTTGCTTGGGGTACCTCCAGAGAGTTAGGTTGAGTTTAGGATTGATCTGTGTAACATCCCGAAATATCAAGAGTAGAGTTGAAGGGCTAAAAGAGTAAATTGGGAAAGAGTGACTCGGCGAGTCCATCGGTGGACTCGGCGAGTAGAGTCGCGACTTGGTCGCGTGTTAAGTAGCCGAATCGGCGAGTAAGTAAGACGGACTCGGCGAGTGGGCGCTGAGTGGAGAAAACCCTAATTCTCGGGGTTGAGCCCTATATAAAGTACATTACATCCATTCCCCCAGCCTCTTTACTCATCCTCAAGTCCAGAAACCCTAATCTTCGTATGTGAGTGGATCAAATTGCATTTGGGAGCTTGGAGAAGCAATTGTTGAGGAAATCTTGAAGGGTAGGAGGCTTGGAGCAAGGGGCTTTTCTTGGATTCGAGTTCCATTGCAATTGGGGCATTCTTTTGAGGTAATATCTCGTCCTTGGGCTGTTGTTCTTATGGATTCATCATTATGGGGTTTGTGGGGAGTTTATCTTTTGGTGTTTTGGAGTTTAGAGGTTAGATCTGAGGTTGCTACCTCAGATCTGGAATGGAGAAGGGTTGGAATGCCTGAAAGTCCCTGTGTTTGAGTGTGTAGAGAAGCTATCATGTCCCAAACCCTAGCCCTAAAGTGTTAAAGGCCTAGATCTCTTTGGATTCACGTAAAGTTTGCCACTTTACGTGATGGATGGGTTGTAGAAGGCTAGATCTATGTTTTGGATCAATTGCATGGCCTGGAGTGCTTCTGTATGGATTCAGACCGGTGGTACTTGGCGAGTCACATGGGTGGACTCGACGAGTTGCTTGAAGACGAGCTGGAACTCGACGAGTTGGAAGAACAACTCGGCGAGTTGGATGAAGATGGCCTGGAACTCGGCGAGTTGTATGAACAACTCGGCGAGTAGGTTGAAGATAGTCTTAGACTCGACGAGTCTGTTCTTGGACTCGGCGAGTCTTGTCGAAGAGTCCTAATATTTTCTGGTTGAGTCGAGAATTGGCGAGTCAAGGGATGACTCGGTGAGTTGTGGGCGAGTGGACTCAGAGTTGTTGGACTCGACGAGTCTCAGGGTGACTCGGCGAGTT
Organism: Lactuca sativa; assembly: GCF_002870075.4. NCBI lineage: Eukaryota > Viridiplantae > Streptophyta > Magnoliopsida > Asterales > Asteraceae > Lactuca > Lactuca sativa. The sequence continues at coordinate 93,887,480 of NC_056623.2, read as the reverse complement.
AGGCCGCGGATTGAGGGAAGTTCTGAGCTTGGGTACTCGGCGAGTCATCGGGTTGACTCGGCGAGTAGAGTCAGTCAGGGGTTGACTTTGACCTTGTCTTTGGCCAAGGGTTTACCAGTGGTTTCCAGGGGCATTTTGGTAATTGTTGGTTATTGTTTTGAGTTCAGTGCTTTGTTGTTGTTTAGTGGAGGAGTTCGTGTCAGTGGTCGGAGCAGCTTGGGTTATATGTTCAGTCGGCAGTATCGAGGTGAGTTATCCTCACTATATCAACAGGGTCTAAGGCACCAAGGCTGGCCCTTATCGGATTGAGATCTGGGTAGTTGTTGTTATGTTACTGCTTTGATATGTTTGCATCCTGAGAGCTAGGATGGTATATGTTAGAGACATGATTGAGATCGGTATTCTGAGAGATAGGGAGATGCTATGCTAGTGACCTGTTAGGTCGGTATCCTAGTTAGGATGATGATATGTTATGTGATCTGTTTGATCTGCTTGTTGACTGTGAATTGCTATATGATTGTATGTATATGTGCACATGGTTGTTTGGACTGGAGTTGGGTTGAGGCGGGTCCTGCTTTGTGCTGTAGGCCAAGATACCCAGGGCGGACCGGTTGTTCCGAAGGCCCAACGAGCGGTCCGGATAGGGTGTAGGCCCCAAGAGGGCGGACCAGACATGCTGAGGCTCGGAGAGTGGACTAGGCCGACTGAAGGCCCGGTGCGGGCGGACCAGTCATACTGTAGACTCAGAGAGTGGACTAGGTGGATTGAAGGCCCGGTGCGGGCGGACCAATCACACTGCAAGCTCGATGTATGTGGTTAGATTCGGAGAGTGGACTAGGTGGATTGAAGGCCCGGTGCGGGCGGACCAATCATACTGTAGACTCGAGGTTTATGGCTAGACTTAAAGGGTGGACCAGGTGGACTGTAGGCCGGTGCGGCGGACCAGTCACACAGTAGACCTGAAGTGCATGCCTGTTCTGTGATCAGATATGTTGTGGCATGTTATGCGTGTATGGTATAAGTGGTTGGTATTTTGGGGATATCTCACTAAGCTTTCGGGCTTACAGTTGTGGTTTTATGTTTTTCAGGTTCTTCGGGAGACCGTGGCAAGGCGAAGGCGTGATCGTACCGCTCCTCATGATTTTGTAGTAATGTCATTCTGGGAATACGCTAAATGTTTTGTATTGAAAACCTTTTTGTAATGATTTAATGGAATGGAGTTATTTTTGAAAAATTTAAAATTGGTTGTATTTTTCGGTCGTTACAAGTTGGTATCAGAGCCTTGGTTTGAGTGAATTGGAGAAACACTCGTGTGACTCCAGTCTCAAATCGAGGAGAGTTTTCAAAAGAGAGTTTAAAATGGTTTTCAAATGAGTAAAGGAGGACGCGGAGGTACGATCAGCCAGAGCCAGTAAGTAACCCCAAAATACCATGCATGTTATTTGTTTTTGAGCTTTGATAGAACAACATGCTAGTGTTAGGCTAGGGATCTTCAGGATTTCATGATAATGTTGCCTAATTTGTGATGCCTGTAGCCTATGGTTTCCTTGTGGGAGATTTTCAGTGTTCCTCTAGTGGTGAGGGTTGAGAGCTGTTATGCATGTTTTCCCTAGGGTGTTGTGGTAGTACTTCGTACAAATATGGGTAGGTGTGGAAGGTAGTATGGGCCCGTACTACTGAAAGCACAGGACCGATACGCGTATTGGGGAAACCGTGACCTCTAGGGTTGGGTTGAGAGAGTTGGATCCCAGGATGATGGGAAGAGTTTGAGATTTTGTGTGGTGTGTTTCCGTATGGAGATTCCGAGGCATGATGAGAGTGGATCCGGATCAGGATCGGGAGCAGGAGAGGGAGTTCCGGGCGGGTCAGTACCGCCCGAGGTTATCGGTCAGATGAGCTCGTGTAAGTTGGATACGAGGATTCGTGAGATCCTGCGTGATGAGATTGCCGAGTTGTTTCGGGCTGAGTTGCCGAAGCTGTTTGGGTCGATCAAGACCGCCATGGTTGAGCATTTTGATGAGCGCTATGCAGCTCTCACAGAGACGGCTGCCGCGGCGGCTACAGCAGCTGTAGCAGCGGCAGGGGGAGGAGCTGGTCGGGGCTTTCAGTATCGGGACTTCGACAATACGAAGCCTCCCACCTTTGATGGAGTTCAGGACCCGATTGTTGCTATGATGTGGTTATCGGACGTGGAGGGGTGTTTCTTCACGTGTTCATGCCCTGCTGATCAGAGGGTGAGGTGTGCTCTGAAGCTGTTGAGGCTCGGGGCGAAGGATTGGTGGAGATTGACCACGGGGTCATATTCGGATGCACAGAGGGTTGCGGTTTCATGGGATCAGTTTAGGGAGATGTTCAGTACTCATTATGTTCTGCAAGTTGAGAGGGAGAGATTGGCTCAGGAGTTCCTTGAGCTGAAGCAGGGTTCGGAGTTGGTGACTGAGATCACCAGGATGTTCACTGAGAGGGCAATGTTTTGCCTAGAGTTCGCCTCGGAGGAGGCTCAGATGTCTCGATATCTGAGCATGCTCAAGAGGGATATCAAACAGTTTGTGTCTACCCAGAGGTGCGAGACCTTGTTGGAGTTGCAGGAGGCCGCTAGGCGGCGTGAGTTAGAGATTGAGTTGCAGTTGCGTGAGCTGAGGCAGGCTCCAGTGCAGTCGCAGTCGGCGCCGAAACGGTCCAAGACCGTTGATGTTAGAGTAGGGGATCTGAGCAGCCACACTTGTGGGAAGTGTGGGAGGGGTCACACCGGAGTTTGTAGGTCCGGTGGTGCATGCCGCAAGTGCGGAAAGGAGGGGAACTATGCGAGGGATTGTCGGCAGTCAGCGCCAGTTCGGGATTTGAGGATTTGTTATCATTGTCATCAGGTTGGACATTTGAGGGTCAACTGTCCACAGCTTGCTGCGGGACCGGTGCAGGCTCCAACACCGGCCACTTTGAGGATTACAGGTGGAGGTCAGAGTGGAGCGGAGCACGCAAGGGCTCAGGGTCGTGCTTATCAGCTTCCGGCAGAGGAGGTCAGAGCAGTGTCGGATGCAGCTGCGGGTATGTTTCTTTCTTGATATCTTGTTATCTTGTGATTATTTGTGGTGTATTGTTTATGTGCTGGTATCTTTGTGTGGTTTTCGATGCGGTATTCGTCGTTTTGAGGGTTGTGGTTTGGTTATGGGTTATTGTATTGGGAATTTCGTTGGTTATCATTCATGAGGGTTATTAGTGGAAAGCTGGCATTGGTTTGAAGGCCGGGTAGCATATGCTTTCTGAGGAGTGGTTAGATGCAGGTTGAATTTCTTTCGAGCGGGTTATCAGTGTGGATGGGGGATCTTGTTAAGGTTGTTTATGCCTGTGTGAATCAGTCCGCGTGTAAGTGTTGGTTTTGTGCAGAGTTGTTCTGGGAGGTCGGTGATGGCGACCGGTGGTTGTTAATCAGTGCTACAAGTGGGGGAGAATTGGAAAATTCTCCGGGAGATCGATGAGTATTTGAGGGTGCTTAGCTGCTTGGGTTTCAGTAGTGGTTCTGTCAGTCAAGAGTATAGGCTGGTACAAGTAAGTGGCAGGCATGCGGGGCGGGATACAAACCTAGGGCATTCGATTGTGGAGGGCCTGGGAGCAGGCCGGGATCAAGCATGTGCGATTGAGACAGAGTTCCCTTAAAGGGTTAGAACAGTATGCATGGGAGAATTTCTGGGAGAGATAGCTCGGAATGATGAATGCTAGTTGAGCGGTCCGGATAGACTGAAGGCCGGTAGGCATACCAGTCAGGCCGAAGGCTCGGAGAGCGGTCCAGCCAAACTGAAGGCACTGAGAGCGGTCCAGATTGGCTGAAGGTTCTGAGAGTGGTCCAGATTGGCTGAAGGCCTGGTGAGGCGGTCCAGTCATGCTGAAGACTCTACAGGTATTGCTAGTCCGGTTGTGGAGATGGATTGAGTATGTTGCGATGTGTTAGCACCAGGAGGTCTGGCCCCGGGTATTGATCTTGATTAGTGGAGTTGGTGCATGGACTCGAGAGTCCTTGCGAGCAGATTCAGATGTGTGTTGTATGGATAGCGGTTACGCTATAAAGGGGTGGTGCAGCGTTGGGTGAGCATCGTGGCACTTGTTTTGGTGACAAGGCAGCCAAGTGGATTTCCTTGGTAAGGAATGAGAGAGGAGTGTAAATCCAAGAGGGAGTGCAAGTTCACGGAAGTGAAAACGGCAGAGCAGAGTTATGATTAGAGTGATCTGAGTATGATTATTGCACATCATGTTTGCGGCAGTGGAATGGAGTCACATCCGGATTGGGATGTCTGCTGAGGTCGCGGAGGGAATTCTGCGGGTGTAGAGCCAAGAGGCTCGGAAGGGATGCAGGGAGAGAGTCTTGGGCTCTCAGTGTGATTCTGATCAAGGGTTGAGTGCGTAGTAGTGGTTCATCCTGAGGGAGGTTTGGAAATATCATCAGTGTATCGGGTTTTCCCAACCGGAGGGTGCTAGAGCTAGTTCAGCATGTGTATGTGATTGCAAGAGGAGAACTCATAGGAGTTGCTCTGAAGAATGGGTCTTTCCGTCAGCATGGAATGGATAGAGTGGGATTCGGATCGGGGATCCGATGGTTCATGGTTCTCTAGCTCGTATGGGTCGAGTGATGGTTGTGATTTGGTGCAGTGGTGCATCTTGGGTAATTCTCGATTGTTGAGTGTGATTATCATAGGGTACATCCGGTGCCCGGTTTGAGACGGTGGTCAGGACACCGTAAGGAAAAAGGAAATGAGTTCGAGTTTCGATGGTTATGCCTTGAGGAACCTGGTCCGGTTAGGGCCAGGAGGCGCGTCGTGGGATTATTTTGGAGTTGAGTTGTCGTAGACTTCGAGGACGAAGCCTAATTTAAGTGGGGGAGAATTGTAACATCCCGAAATATCAAGAGTAGAGTTGAAGGGCTAAAAGAGTAAATTGGGAAAGAGCGACTCGGCGAGTCCACGGGTGGACTCGGCGAGTAGAGTCGCGACTTGGTCGCGTGTTAAGTAGCCGACTCGGCAAGTCAGTAAGATGGACTCGGCGAGTAGGCGTTGAGTGGAGAAAACCCTAATTCTCGGGGTTGAGCCTTATATAAAGAACATAACATCCATTCCCCCAACCTCTTTACTTATCCTCAAGTCCAGAAACCCTAATCTTCGTATGTGAGTGGATCAAATTGCATTTGGGAGCTTGGAGAAGCAATTGTTGAGGAAATCTTGAAGGGTAGGAGGCTTGGAGCAAGGGGCTTTGCTTGGATTCGAGTTCCATTGCAGTTGGGGCGTTCTTTTGAGGTAATATCTCGTCCTTGGGCTGTTGTTCTTATGGATTCATCATTATGGGGTTTGTGGGGAGTTTATCTTTTGGTGTTTTGGAGTTTAGAGGTTAGATCTGAGGTTGCTACCTCAGATCTGGAATGGAGAAGGGTTGGAATGCCTGAAAGTCCCTGTGTTTGAGTGTGTAGAGAAGCTATCATGTCCCAAACCCTAGCCCTAAAGTGTTAAAGGCCTAGATCTCTTTGGATTCACGTAAAGTTTGCCACTTTACGTGATGGATGGGTTGTAGAAGGCTAGATCTATGTTTTGGATCAATTGCATGGCCTGGAGTGCTTCTGTATGGATTCAGACCGGTGGTACTCGGCGAGTCACATGGGTGGACTCAACGAGTTGCTTGAAGACGAGCTGGAACTCGACGAGTTGGAAGAACAAATCGGCGAGTTGGATGAAGATGGCCTGGAACTCGGTGAGTTGTATGAACAACTCGGCGAGTAGGTTGAAGATAGTCTTAGACTCGACGAGTCTGTTCTTGGACTCGGCGAGTCTTGTCGAAGAGTCCCAATACTTTTTGGTTGAGTCGAGAATCGACGAGTCAAGGGATGACTCGGTGAGTTGTGGGCGAGTTGACTTAGAGTTGTTGGACTCGACGAGTCTCGGGGTGACTCGGCGAGTTAGGCCGCGGATTGAGGGAAGTTCTGAGCTTGGGTACTCGGTGAGTCATCGGGTTGACTCGGCGAGTAGAGTCAGTCAGGGGTTGACTTTGACCTTGTCTTTGACCAAGGGTAGACCAGTGGTTTCCAGGGGCATTTTGGTAATTGTTGGTTATTGTTTTGAGTTCAGTGCTTTGTTGTTGTTCAGTGGAGGAGTTCGTGTCAGTGGTCGGAGCAGCTTGGGTTATATGTTCAGTCAGCAGTATCGAGGTGAGTTATCCTCACTATATCAACAGGGTCTAAGGCACCAAGCCCGGCCCTTATCGGATTGAGATCCGGGTAGTTGTTGTTTTGTTACTGCTTTGATATGTTTGCATCCTGAGAGCTAGGATGGTATATGTTAGAGACCTGATTGAGATCGGTATCCTGAGAGATAGGGAGATGCTATGCTAGTGACCTGTTAAGTCGATATCCTGGTTAGGATGATGATATGTTATGTGATCTGTTTGATCTGCTTGTTGACTGTGAATTGCTATATGACTGTATGTATATGTGCACATGGTTGTTTGGACTGGAGTTGGGTTGAGGCGGGTCCTGCTTTGTGCTGTAGGCCAAGATACCCAGGGCGGACCGGTTGTTCCGAAGGCCCAACGAGCGGTCCGGATAGGCTGTAGGCCCTAAGAGGGCGGACCAGACGTGCCGAGGCTCGGAGAGTGGACCAGGCCGACTGAAGGCCCGGTGCGGGCGGACCAGTCATACTGTAGACTCAGAGAGTGGACCAGGTGGATTGAAGGCCCGGTGCGGGCGGACCAATCACACTGCAGACTCGATGTATGTGGTTAGATTCGGAGAGTGGACCAGGTGGATTGAAGGCCCGGTGTAGGCGGACCAATCATACTGTAGACTCGAGGTTTATGGCTAGACTTAGAGGGTGGACCAGGTGGACTGTAGGCCGGTGCGGCGGACCAGTCACACAGTAGACCCGAAGTGCATGGCTGTTCTGTGATCAGATATGTTGTGGCATGTTATGCGTGTATGGTATAAGTGGTTGGTATTTTGGGGATATCTCACTAAGCTTTCGGGCTTACAGTTGTGGTTTTATGTTTTTCAGGTTCTTCAGGAGACCGTGGCAAGGCGAAGGCGTGATCGTACCACTGAGCTGATTCATCAGCTTCAGAGCAGGCTCCAGACAACTCAGAGTCGGCAGAAGAGTTATGCCAAAAGGCGCCGGTCAGACTTAGAGTTCCAAGTAGGAGATATGGTAATCTTGAAGGTGTCACCTTGGAAAGGTAGCATTCGGTTCAGGAAGCGAGGCAAGTTGGGCACCAGGTATATGGGTCCTTTAAAGGTTTTGGCTTGGGTGGGCCGGTTTGCTTATCGCTTGCATCATCTAGATGAGCTCATTCAGATTCATAGTACATTCCACATCTCTGAGTTGCAGAAGAGTTTAGTGGACGATTCTACAGTGGTACCATTGGAGGATATTCAGGCGATGACCGCCAGAATTATATTGAGAGGCCGGTGGCAATTCTGGATTGGAAGACGAAGACCTTGAGGAACAAGGTTGTCGAGATAGTCAACGTGTAGTAGCAGCACCACAAGGGATTGGAGTGGACTTGGGAGAATGAGGATGAGATTAAAGAGCACTCTCCGAAATTGTTCAGGGCAGCGGACTTCGAGGACGACGTCTGATTCAAGTGGGGGAGACTTGTAACACTTGAATCCCGGTAAGTTTCGCTATTTCCCTCATTTTTATTAATATTGTATATCCTTGTGTTGTACGCAAGGGGTACCACATGGTATGCTTAGCGTATAAGCTGTAAAGCGAGTACGCAGGGTGTACCACATGGTATGCTTAGCGTACTCATGCAAGGTGGGATCGGGACTCCGGACACACACGTTGCGTGTACGTGTATGCTTGTAGGGCGTACGTGAGTAGTTTAGAAACGCTAATTGTAGAGGTTGGGCAGTATATAAACATCATTATAGACCATGAAACCCTCATTTCTTAGCCTCCGTTGTCCCTATAGCCTCAAGCACAAAACCCTAAGCCTCTGTTTTGTGTTTTGAGCTCATTGTGTTCATTTTTGGTGGTTTTGGTTCATATTCAAGAAAGTAGAATCTTGGTGCAAGGTGGTGGATCAAGGAAGAGCTTGTGGATCTCATTTATTTGCTTCATTACCAACTTTTTTGAGGTAAAAATCAATGAAATTTCTCAATAGTAAGCTTCGATCTATCATTTGTGTGTGTTGGTCCCTTTTGGCTTCAAGAATGAGATCTAGTGGTTTGATACCACTCCAGGAGCTTTGAGTTGCCACTCTTGGTATTTCTGAGGTTCTAGATTCATAAAGTTGCCTCCTTTAAGGTTTAGATTCATTCATGCAAGAGTTTATGTCCATTTGATGAAAGTAGGGTGTTATATTTTGGAGTAGGGTCTTTATGGGGCATGCAAAGTCAAAAATTCAGTGACTTTATGGTTATAGACGCTTATTAGGACTTGGATCTATGGTTTGGGCTTCTGGTCTTAAACATTAAGAGCTTAAGGTTGAGTACATTGGTTGTACAACCCGAGTTGCATGTACGCTTATTGTACAGTTGAGTACGCCCTGCGTACTTAGTCTGTTGTGCTTTGCAACATTTGGGCCTCGGTTGGGTCATTTCTTTATACTTTGTTGCTTTTGGCCTTAGTGGGCCACCTGGAATCAATCTTTTGGGCTATGAGTTTGGATTAGGAAAAAATTTTGGGCTTTAGCGTAAGACATAAAGGGGTTTGGGAACAATTTAGAAAATTAGGCCATAAGTGGGCCTTGGTTGATTATTTTGGTTTTGGGCCTTTTAGATATTGAGTTTGGGCCTTAGCCTTGGGCTAAAGTAGGTGAAGGGTAAAATGGTCTTTTTACCCCAAGTATGGATTATTGGACTTATGGTTAAGAATTGGAACCCAAATATTAATTGGGTGCTTTTTGTATTGATAGCTCGGGGATTCGTCAGGACGGCAACTAGGGTTTTGCAGTGAGATTTAGCAGTAGAGGTGAGTTTCCACACTATGTTTAGCGGGTCTAAGGCACCAATGTCAGCCCTTGTTGTTTATGTTAGGATTCTAGGAGTCTGCGTGACCCTTGCATGTGTTATGTGTTGCTATGTATACCTGGCGGGGCTCGATTCCGGGCTAGGCCCGATGACTGAAAAATATGCTATTGTTTATGATAATTATATGTGTTAGCATGAATATCTGATATATATTGTACGTGTATAGTGGGCGAGGCCTAAGAATAACATATCTGTATACCGAACGGACTCAATGCCCGGTGGGGCTCGATACCGTGCGAGGCCCGATGTAAGGTGGGGGCCCGATATGAAATTTATTATGTATGGTATGAGGTATTTTGGGGAACTCACTAAGCTTTGTGCTTATGGTTTTAAGTTTTTTTAGGTACTTCTGGTTCCAAGGGGAAGAGCTCGGGATGACTGCATCGCACACACCATATGGATTCCGCTTTTTAGTTATTACTCTGATTGATAGGATCTTTTTGATACACTTATTTTCTTTTGGGTTGTATGGATAATGTTTTGTAATATTGTTTTATTAAATTAAAAATGAAAATTTTGATTGTGTTTTTTGGATGTTACAGGTATGTTCCATTTTATTGTATTCATGTAGTAGTTAACTAGCACCAATGGCGGTCGTTTGGCAGTTGATGGTAGGGTTAGGTTTGGATCCTAAGATAGTGTTGGGAGTATGTAGTACTCATGATGCAATTTCTTTTAAGTGTTGAAAGTATTGGGTTTTGATACGAAATATAAATTTCTTTTTCACAAAAACCGGCAATGAAAGACTTTAAAAATAACAAGTTTATTTTTAGTTCATAACAAAACCAAACCATCATGGATCCATTTATAGAGGTTAGAATGAAATAAAAAACAACCATATGATGTTTTAGAGATAACCTTTGAATCCTTTGAACCTACTTGGTTTTGGGGTGTTGATGAAGATGTAAAGATCAAAGAACTTGATCTTCTCTACAAATATCCACCATCAAGATTAAGGCACCTGGAATGCTAGTTCCTTCTTGTATAAATTACTTCTTAAGCCTTTAAGTACTTAACTCAAATAAGCACTAAAGGAGAAGCATTTTGAACCACCAAAGACTTGAATGATCTTCAAAAGAAAAACAAGAGAAGTAGCTCCATGCTACTTACAGTTTTGGTGAGAAGAAGGGGAGAAGACGAGAGTCTTTCACTTGTGTAAAATACAAGCCTTATGCATCTATTATATAGACCATGGAAGGTAAAGGCTTTACATTAAAACAATATAAATTAAATATCCTATTTTCAAGAAGCATGGGCAAGGCATGGAGGTTCACAAGCAACCTCCATAATATTATATATATATATATATATATATATATATATATATATATATATATATATATATATATTTATGCCATACCTCTCATAAGAGGATGAGTTCTTTATTTTTTTTAAATACTCCAAGTTTATAAAATATAAACTTTGTCTTTAGGTAAATACAAAAGAATCCAACTAGTACAAAATATTGTCCATGACTTATTAATTTATACCATATAAAATAATCACTACTAGAAAAAAGGCCTTTTACAATGCTCATTGCGCGTCGTAAAACGCTCAGACGACGCGCAAATGCGTGTCAAGGAAGGCCCTGTCATAAAGAGAGACGACGCGCATTTACGATGCGCATTTACGACGCGCGGTTACGACACGCAATGCGTATCAAGGAAGGCCCTGTCATAAAGGAAGACGACACGCATTCGCGTGTCGTAACCTTACGACGCGCGTGTTAATGACACGCAATGCGTATCAAGAAAGCCCCTGTCAAGAAAGGCCATGTCATAAATGAAGATGACATACATTTTTGCGTATCGTAAATTTAAATGTTTAAAAAAAAAATTTATATATTTATTAATTTTTAAATTAAATTTTCATTTAATTTCTTATAATAGAAATAAAATACCATATACAAAAAATACAATCAATTGCATAATATAAAATAAATTGCACAAATTATAATGTCATACAAAGAATCATTCAAATGTTAAACAAAAATAATACATTGCTAATATGTGTTATACATTCCTATAAAACTAACAAATAATCATCCAACTCTGTTTCTTACTGGAAAGGAATGCCAAACATGATTAAAAATATCACTTAATCTTTGATTAATCACCTGCTTAAGTAGAATGATGTTGTTGAGAAGGTTACCTAGCAACAGAGAAAAACAAAACACCTCTCCCACAATCACAACATCATTTACAGAAAAAGGGTTGTCAATTACTTTCATTAAGACTTTCATTCAATCACAATAATATTAAGTAAAAGGGTGAAAAAAATAACTTACTTTTGATAAGTTGATCTCCCTTAGAGCAAACACAGCTAAACCATTGAACAAGACCCTCGGGCCTGCTTCTAATGTAAACACAATTCTCGTCTGCAAAATTAAGGCGATAAAATAAAATTTGAATATTGTTTGGGTAGTTTATATATGATTTGATAATTTGATTTAAAATACAATAAAATAAATTATCTTTTTTGTTACCTTATGGGGCTTGTCAATTCCTTGGATTATAGGTTCTCTTGCTAGTATTAGAAAACGAGTTATGTTATCTAAATCATCTTGAACAAATAGTTACCTATCTTTTTTAAAAACTTTTATGGGGGTATAATGACCAAAATGCCCTTGTATTTATATACATGTTTACAAATATAACTTTAATAACTAGGTGACACCTGGATTGTTTGTGCTAGAATATCAAGCCCAATTTCAGCAGCCCGAGAACTTGCAACTGCTCCAGTGTCTCATATGGATTCCGAGGCTACAATCTATTAGAAAAAACACTTAACAAATTTTAAACAAAGAAAAAAACACAATATTAAAAGTTTAAACGCAAGAATTAGCAACTAGTTTCATTTACCTGTCCATAGTTTCAGTTTATAGTTTATTTCTTTTCATTCTCCTTCTGTTACGAATCTTCTTCTCCTTCTACTACTTTTTTTTTTAAGATTTGAGTTTCATATATCATCTTACTTTCATTATGTATACATAGTATCTGTTTTCTATGGTATCTATTTCGTGAGAAGGAGATAGCATACAACAGAAGTGTGGTATCTGTTTTTTGTTTCATTTGTTTTTGTTTTTTTCATAAAGTATAAAGAAAAAGGCATATTTGTCCTTTTCCCTTTAAAGAAATAATGTTAGGTATCCTTGAATTTTTTAGCATAATTGATGTAATGGTGATTTCATAAATCTAAATCATACTTTTCGGTTGTAACAGTTTTTTTTAAAACTTTTTGAACATAATGTTTAAATGAAAAAGTTAAAGTTTCTGTTAAAACTGTATTGAATGTAATCAACATTACAACAATTATTATAAAAAAATGCAAAAAAAAAAAAAATCACTGTGATTACTTCTTTAGACTTTGATTTATACAAAGGGACCAAATTTCATTAAATTTTATTAACACATGGGCCATTATGTAATTTTTTAAAACAAATGTATTGCTTTGAAAATTTAGTTACACAGGGGCTGTTATGTCAATTGAATAACATAAGGATCAGATTTCAATTAATTTATTAAGACATGAGTTGTTTTGTAAATTGGTTAACGAGGGAGCATTTATGTAATTTTTAGCAAAAGTTATATTACTTTCAATCATAAGGATCAGATTTCAATTAATTTAATTACTTTTTTATCTTTAAATAATTATCAAAAATTATATTACTTTGAATCATGAATACTTTTACAACCTTTTTTTAACACGATAAATTATTATTATTAAATTTTAGTTTACAAAATTTATGTTTCATCGTATAATCATTTTAACACCCTCCTCCCTCCCCCTATGTGCTATTTAGTGTACAAATTCTTTGACAAAAAAATGATTAAAATGGCCGGATCGGGAAACATATTTCACAAGATTTTTATGAAAAATACATTGGAAAATAAATAAATAAATAATAAACTTACCAGCAGAATCCAAATTTGCAAGGCGGAGTACATGTAATATGCATACAGTTGGTAAGCCATCCAAATACTGGGGTGCATGATGCAAGGCCTGGCTTATGGGTCCCAAAACCTGTGACAAATGAGGGTATGTAAGTGTAAATATGGATGTGGGATCTGATGCAAGACTATGACCCTTTTCTTTGCATATAACAAGTACCTTTAAAGATGAACGTTCACCAGAAAGTAAAGCAAGATTTGCGAGACCCATCATAAATTCTGGAAGCTGCACAAAAAATCGTGTTTTAAGTACAATTCTTCACAAAGTTATTAGAGAGAGAGAGAGAGAGAGAGAGAGAGAGAGAGAATGTATAGGTAGTATTTGAACAGCTCTTAAACAGAAATCATAAGCTTCATCTGCACAAAGGAATGTTAGTTATTGACTGAAACTCAATGATTCAATGGATTCTAATCAGAAAAATCCAATGTGTAACAGGAAAACTGGTTTCATACACAGTATGTTCTTATCCCAAGGGTAAAATAGGGTTTCTTTATTGCATCCTTTAAATCTTAACAAACCTGCAACTCTTTTAAGGGCACTCTTTCTCATATACCTCACTTGCATATTTCCAGTTGATCACCTTCCAGATGTTCTTTAAGTAATCGGGCCTGACATTTTTATACTGCAAATTGTACAAAAACACATATATAAGTTGAAATGTGTACAATTTGTATACCATACAAAAATGAAATTTGTTTAAATGCATGCTCCGAAACATCTATGCCAAGCAGAGGAACCAAGCTCGGAAGTCAGAATTATCATCTAAATCAGAAGAAGAAGTCAAGAACCTAACACTGGTGGGAGTGAGATTCTTCTAGAAAATTGAGTGATTTACATGACCTGCTCAGAGACATAAGGGTAGATTAGATATCTGTGGTTGTATGAATATTATTATCCTCCTAGCATCAAATTTGTCCTAAATGTGTTGTTCAGTTGTTTCATTTTAACCTATTTAGGACTTGAAGAGGAAGTTTCCAATCGAATTATAGTGTTTAACCTTGCAAGAAAGACCCATTACAAGAAAGACCCATTACAATCATAGCTCTTTGTACCCATAAATCATCACATAAATCTTCATCTTCCTTTGTTCACAAATCTTTATTCCACCCACCCCACCCTACCCCACCCTAACACACCCAAGCTATCACCAAATCTGAATTTTTTTTCAATACTTTTAGGAGATTTACATCTGACTCAGTACTGAATCATGTCTGCTGAAGCCATAATTGGCTGGTTTGCATAAAGGTAACTCAGTGAGTTATTCATGAACTCGTCGACAAACTCAGTGCCACCTCCGCTGCCGTATTGCTCGTCCTCAAACCTACAACCGGTGTCGACAGGTTGGTACATAAAAGCGATCATCTCGTTCAGAGACTGTAGCCGGTGGCTCAGCTCCGCCACTTGAGCTCTTAGAACAGAGTTCTCCGCCTCCACGCTTATGTAATGCTGGGTGGTGATACTGACGCTTGATATGATCTGGTTGTTCTCATTTCTGAGTTGATTCAGTTGACTCTTGAGATCATCCAGATGCTTTTGCTTCCTCTTTCTAGATCTCCTTGCAGATTCACGATTCAAAATCATTCTCTTCTTCCTCCTCTGATCCATCAATTGCTAAAGATCTTCATCAGACCCCGAGTTCTGAATTGGGTATGAACCACCTGATGATGTTGTCGTACCACTAGAGGAAGCCATTAGAATACCTTCAAGTTTGAAATTGCAGATTCGAAGAGAGAAAATGAAGATTTTAAACAGAACCCAGATGGTAATAAAGCTTCAAATTGATTATTATTATTACTATTTAGATTTATCTATCTATTAAATATATATATATATATATATATATATATATATATATATATATATATATATATATATATATATATATATATAAGATATAGATGTAAATTCGTACATAACGCTTCTAGCAAGTATTCAACCAAAAACACTGAAATCGACAAGATAGGAAATTATAGTGTTTAACCTTCGCCATTGAACTTAATAGTGCTCTGAAATTTGACAACAGTTGAAGCATCTCCCTTGGTGATAGCATCATCGAGCTGCTCGATAGCTTTATTGTAGTTGGTTATGTAAGTCCGGTGGTGTTTCTGGTGATGGAGCTGCATAATCTCTCTGCTAATCGCCGACTCCAGTGCGCCATAATCGTAGGAAAGATCGGGAAGCGTGAACGTCTGCAATCCACACACATGTTGCTAAAACTTTGATATCACACCTAGGGTTTTAGCAGTCGCGAGGGTTCGTAGAGCCATGTGTTCCAAAAACAGATGGAGAAGAAGGAAATAATCTTTGTACCTGATTTAGGGAATAAAAGAATATTTAGAGATTGAATGTAAGAGAAAGAAATCCAGGGCATATACATGAAGAAGAAGAGAACAATCTTCGAACCTGATGCCTCCTCCGCTTTTGCTTTCCTTCTCTTGATGTTTCCGATTGTACCTTGAACCTCTGACTTTCGATCCCAAATCTGACTTGTAACCATCGATTTCTGATCTTCAACCTCTAATTCGAGTCATATAGTTTCGAATCTCAGAAAATTTACCTTGCTACCTCTTATTTTTGATGAAAGAGGAGACTCAAATCTGAGAGAAAAATGAGGAATCGATAATTAGGGCAAGAGGGAAAGAAGAAAAAAAGGAAGGCGGGGTTTTTAATGTTTTAGGATTTCATTTTTTCATTTCCCCCCTGATTATTAAAGGATGGAATGCGTTCCCCCTGATTATTAAAGGATAGAACGCGTGTTCAAATTAAATTTATAAAGCGACATTCTTAGACGACACGCATCTTATTATACGTGCCCTCCGTGTTTTTTTGTTTTTGGTTTTTGGACACTAATTTAAGGGAACGCAATAATGCGCGACCTAAATTCTTAAATTTTTTGAAGAGATTACACTTTTTTAATGTCACTCTCTTTTGCGTAACATAAATCAATGAGTGTCGTCGTTTGCGCGTCGTAAAAGGGTCTTTTTCTTGTAGTGAATAACTAGTTATACTCTCTTATAATTATTATTATTATCATAAAACAATAATTATTCCCTAATTAAAATACACGAATCAACATTATTTATTAATAATCACATTAATAATAAATATACAAAATGTGCCAACTTGATAAAGGTGTGACCCTATAGGATCATATATTATTAACAATATCACTCCATAATGATTCTTGGGTATATAGATTCAACGGAAAGTTCCATGGATGGGTTATGTGTAAGCAGCCGGCCATTTGAGGAATGTGTAGCCTTTCTCTAGGGAGTGACAATATGATGTATTGTATTCTAGTGTGTGATGTTGGGGTTCTTGTGATGATCTTTTGAGATAAATACAGGTAGGCGTAGAAGGTAGTATGGGCATGTACTACTGGAAACATAGGACACGTACTCGTAGTAAGGAAGTCATAACCCCTAGGGTTTTGTTGTTTATAATAGTTGTATGGGTTATCTTTCCTATATGGTTGATACTCTAGTTGGGGAGTAGACATCGGTTTCAGTTGTGCCAGTTGTTAGGGAGTTTGTCGATGTGCTTCCATAGGAGTTACCCGGTGTGCCTCCCGAGAGGCGGGTTGAGTTCAGGATTGACCTAGTGCCCAGTGTAGCTCCAATTGCCAAGGCTCTATACCATTTGGCATCACATGAGATGTATGAGTTATCCTCTCAGCTTCAGGAGCTATTAGGAAAGCAATTCATCAGACCGAGCAGTTTGCTGTCGGGAGCACTGATTTTGTTCGCCTAGAAGAAGGATGGTTCATACCGGATGTGCATTGATTACCTGGAGTTGAAAAATTTGACAGTGAAGAACTGTTATCCCTTTTTGTCGATTGGTGACCTCTTTGATCAATTGTAGGGAGCATCTTTGTTCTCCAAGATCGATCTGAGTTCAGGGTAACATCAGGTGAGTGTTAGAGAGGAGGACGTAGAGAAGACCATATTTCAGACTCGTTATGGTCATTAAAGTTCATGGTGTTGCCATTTGGTCTCACCAACGCGCCTGCGGTGTTTATGGACTTGATGAATCGGGTATGCAAAACGATGCTCGATCAATCAGTTATTGTCTTTATTGATGATATCTTGGTGTATTTCATGACCAGAGAGCAGCATGAGGAGCACCTTTTAGAACTTCTGGGAGTGTTCAGGCGAGAATGGTTGTATTCCAAGTTCTCAAAGTGTGAGTTTTGGTTACAAGAGGTCCAGTTCCTAGGGCATCACGCTAACCAAGACGAGATTTTGGTCGATCCGGCCAAGATTGAGGCTGTGATGCTGTGGGAGGTTCTGAAGTCTCCCTCAGAGATCATGAGTTTATTGGTTTTTAGCAGGATATTATCAGAGATTTATCCAGAATTTCTCCAAGATTGTTGTACCCATCACTCTTCTAACGAGGGAGGGCGTCGATTTCTGATGGGACCCTAAGCAGCAAACGACGTTTGAGACACTGCGACAGAGATTATTTGAGGCCCCAGTGTTGACCCTTCTAGTGGGTGCCGAGGATTTCATTGTATTTCGTGATGCATCCACCACTGGTTTGGGGGCAGTTCTTATGCATAGGGGGCGAGTGATTGCGTATGCTTCTTGGCAGTTGAAACTGCATGATGCACGATATCCTACTCGTGATCTGGAGTTGGGGGCAATAGTGTTTGCTCTCAAGATTTGGCGGCACTACTTGTATGGGGTTCGGTGCAGTATCTACACGGATCACAAGAGTTTACAATATCTTATGGACCAGTCGAAGCTAAATTCCTCAAATTTCTTGCCTATGTCAAAGCTAAATATCAAACTAAAGTACAAACGTTTTATGAGATAATGGCAGTGAGTACGCTAATGCCTAATTTTACCAATTTAGTGATTACAACAAAATAGAAACTTGTTTGTCTTGTCTGTATAACTTTCAACACAACATAAAATCTAAATGAATGATTTGTACTATTAATAATAGCATATATACCATAATCTTCCATGCTCATTTTCCCTTTACCTATTAGGATGGGGCTCTACACATGGCCACCCACATCCTCCATATACTTCCTTCTACCACACTCCAGACTCCTTTCCATAGTCTATTCAACAAACAATCCACATAGTCCGGTCTTTGAGTTTGAGGTTGTCTATACTATTCCCATATCAAAATACATCATAAACTTAACATGTTCCTCATACCACTCCTTGTATTTTTCTTGGATATATGTCCCACCATAGAGAATATTGATTCCTAATCCTTAGCATGCAAATAAACCCTCATCTCTAGAAAACTCATATTTGATGAATATGTCTTTCTCTTCAGATTCATGTCACCCCAATATCACCTACATAATCTATCCTAGACCTACTCGATGAGACCAACATTGTATCTCACATATTTCTCAAAAATACTTGACTCCAATCACCTAGATATACCATGCTAACTACCACCACTCTAACGTCCAACATGGAAGCAAATCTTGTTGCATCATAACCTCAAATTACTATTGTCACGTCACTGTGAACCTCCTCCTCACCCTATGTCATAACAGCAACAACCATACCTTAACAATCTCCACTTCACCTGATAATAATTCTTTAGTAATATCAATACACTTTACTTGGTGACGCAACGCGGCACGAGCACCCGTACCTAATGCCATAAACCATATCTTGAATCACGATCATAGAGTACAAAAGAAAGAAATTTAGCATCGTCATACTCTCTATTTGGTGACGTAATCTAGAGCCTGAAGACCATATTTGGATGTTAAAGAAGAGTAACTACCAAATAATTATGATCTACAATGAAGTATGAAGTTCCAGTCCACACAAAATTCAAAAACATGTTTACCCACTCTCGATCTCGCCAGTACATATCTATGAAAATTTTCTGTACATGTACAATGAGAGCATTGTACAAAATAAGTGTGGTATATTGGAATCGATATTATGTTTATAGAGTCAAATTTTTAAATTTTTGAAAACCAATAAGGATTAAAGTTTAAATTTGCAAGCTTTAAGTTAGTTATTATATTAGGGGTCAAATCTATATGTGATCTTTAAATTTCGATCAGTACCCTCTGATGGATGTTTTACATTTAGAGAACACACCCCAACTGGTTTGTGATTGATTATAGAGAATTACATTACATGGGCTTCATTGAAAATCCTGGGTTTCATAATAGTTATGTAAAAAAAATATAGAAAGAATAACATTTTTGAGTATTTTAGGATTTTTTTTACATTTCTATTTTACTTTTAATTTTTGAGTCAAGTTGCTTGGAGTTTATTCTAAAATATCTTGAGGTTTTGCGATTCTACGTTTCCTTAAGGGCAAACAAAACTTTAGTGTTGGGTATTTCGGTATTGCATAAATTCATCATAAAATATAGGTAATTATTTTAGTATTTAGTAAGGAATAATTGTAATTTAAGGATATATATGATACAAAATTGTTCATGCATGATAATTATAGTCAAAATCCATAGATAAGGCTAAACAGAAAAGATTGGAGCTCAGTATGGAGTAGATAAGGAAGAAATTTGAAGCGGAGATAGCTTTTAATTCGGGAAGACTCTATGAAGATCACATTTAGTGCTGCGAAAACAAAGGCTTAGCGTCGCTAAGATTTTTTTTTTTTTTTTTTTAAATACAAGATTTTCACATCCCAGAAAAGTGTGCAGAAAGAAACCTTTCTAGGTGATAAAAATAACCATTTATTTCTTTCTAAAGGTAGAGAAAGTTGTATAGGTGATCCTTTTGAAGAATGAAAGAAGAAGATATTATGTTTCCAATGCTTAGCATTTTTTTAATGAATTATTTCTGTTTTTTTGTAAACATGAGAGGCTAAAAAATTCTATTCTATTTAAATGTAGATGAATTGGAGTACTATGGTGTAATTTTTATTTTAAAATCACGAAGTCGATATAAAATTAAGTTTTTGATTAAATCTTCTACCTTATTTGTTAAATTTTAGATTTTTATCACTTGCATTGGAGTTACATATAGTTTACTCTATTAATCTGATTATTGTAACTTGTATCTTAATAGTTGTTGATCATAAACTGTTATGACTAGTGATTTAACAAATCTTAGGGGTTAAGTAATATTAATCGATAATTTTAGCATTTAAGAGTGCATTAGTTTAACCAAATATGCTATCTTTAATTTTATGAACTTTAAGATTAGATTACTGACTGCTTCTTAAGTAATTTGAATAATTAATTGGTGTATATGTTTCTAGTTTCATGAACATTGAGTTAGTCATTTATTAACCATAAGTATAAGTAATAGATCATAATTGCTACCCAACTCGATAATCTCTTTAAACTTCACTGCATTGTCATATAATCACCATAGGAAATAAATATTCAAAATTTAAGTGAAAGCGCTTCAAAAATCATTGTCTTTAATTACAATAATTTACTATATTTGTTAGTTTGAATTTAAAGTTTAAAATATCATTTAAACAAACCCCCTCCCCCTACCCAATTTATATGTTTCGTTTCAGTTAACTTAATCTATTATCAGTCATACTTGTTCACCGAGAGTTTGACACCATTATTTACTGCAACTATATTATATACTCTATCAGGTTCATTGTCTGTGTGAGTATTGGTTAATATGTGATAGATAATGGTTATATAAATTTAAAACATGAATTATTTTAGTATAAAAATCTCACATCATCCCTCGTAATAACATCAGACAACATCACCTAATTCACAAACAACCCATCCCAAAACTGGTGCGAAAACCTGAGGATTAAACAACGATTCACATAAGTGGCACATCCATAAGTGAATGGACAAACCAAACTCACATATTCAATGATGGTACATGAACTAGCAGAAAGGTTGAACGAAGCCATGAGGCGACGGGTAGACGAAGTAACAAGCATCTTACGAGCATACAAAACAATTCCAAGGAAAAAAATGTAAGAAACATCGTTTAGTCACGCATTGATTCCCACATAACTACCGGTACCAACAATAGGAGTCATGAGTCATGATTTAGAGACCAAAAGTGTAGAGCTCAAAACAAACCTGGAACTCTTATCTAGGCGATGAGACATAACAACAATTCATCAACAATACTATAAGAAACAAATGGAGAACTACTAAACCCAACAAGTGAATAATAGATGTATTTTAGTAGGAGAAAGTATCCTATAAATTTAAAACCTGAATTATTTTAGTATAAAAATCTCACATCATCGCTCGTAATAATATCAGACAACATCACACAATTCGCAAACAACCCATCCCAAGACTGGTGTGAAGACGCGAGGATTAAACAGCGATTCACATAAGTGGCACATCTAGAAGCGAATGGACAAATCGAACTCACATATTAAATGATGGTACATGAACTAACAGCAAGGTTGAACCAAGCCATGAGGCGATTGATAGACGAAGTAACAAGCATCTTACGAGCATACAAAACAACTCCAAGGACAAAAATGAAAGAAACATCGTTTATCCTCGCACGGATTCCAACATAACTACTGGTACCAACAACAAGAGTCATGAGTCGTGATTTAGAGACCAATATTGTAGAGCTCAGAACAAACCGAGAACTCTTATCTAAGTGTTGAGACATAACAACAATTCATCAATATTACTATAAGAAACAAATGGAGAGCTACTAAAACCAACAAGTGAATAATAGTTGTTTCTTAGTAGGAGAAAGCATCCTATAAAACAACGAGGTGAGCAGAGAATAACCAAATGGAAAACTACAAACAAATTAGGAAGGGAAGAACTTTAGCAACATATACAAAAAAGGGCAAGGAGCAAGCCTCGATACTATCCATGGAGGGCAAGAGACACGCTAGCCTAACCAAAATGTCAGCCACTGACTACCATTTCTTATACTATACAAGAAGTCTGACTAATTTAAGCAACTTGGTTGCTACAAAAGGTGCAACACATTATGGATAAAAATGGGAAGAAAAAAGTAATGTTGCATACCAACTACCTTTTCGTTCCCAACAATTGATACTCAAAACATGCATGTTAAAGCAATACCAATCAATAAAATATTAATGAAAATAAGTAAATCGTGAAAGCAAGACAAATACATAATAACAAAAAAATACTATACATGATAGCTATGACAAAAAAGTGAATTCGGGGGCAAAAACGCTCAACAAAACGAGCAATCAATGTTCATCAGTAATACATACAAGCTATTCCTAAGGAAAAGTTTGTTTATCACAAGCATAACCAACCCTCCCCTCAAAAAGTAGAGAGCATATTCAACATAATCCTTGATCCACTTAGGCACGCAATCATTCATTCTCTTCTCCACTCTACTTATAATTAGTTTCCAACGAGGAATGTTGACTCTCCAATAAGGTTATCATATTAGTGGTCATGCGAAGACGATGTTTGAGAATGACCCTATACTTTCTAACATTTGAGAACACCTTATCCCCAATAACCTTCATCCCTTCGGTAAATTTCAAGTTTATCTCCGCTGACATATACTTGTCCTATAGCCATAGTACACCCTCATACAAACTTAGATCTTTTCCAACACAAGTTGTACACATGCAATGTCATGATTAGCCTTATCCAAATCCTTTTCAAATACTAAAAATTACTAGCCCTTACAAAAATAAAGAAAACATAAAAATAACATAAACCAGAAAGAGGAATCAGCCCAATTTTTCAAAAGTAAATACCAATAGAAGAAGAGCCAACACAACTATTTGAATCAACTGAAGCTCCCACCTCGTTATCATTCAAAGGAGCATCATAATAAGCACAAAGAAAACATCGAATCTACCGTCATATGAGGATCTTTTACGTTTACTTAATACATTTGAAAAGAATCGAATATTAGTATTTAGAAAACTAGGGCAAGGTGCATCGAGACTTTTCTCAAAGAAAAAATTATTGTTAACATAACTAGAAAATCTGAGTAATGAATAAAAAGACCCATCGTCATGAACACCACCATCACAGGAGTTGAAATTTCCTAAGGAACGAATTTAGGACCCAAGCCTAGTAAGAAAAATTGGAGAGAGAACTAGAGGATCGAGAATAGATGACAAGGTACCAGCAGGAATAAGCTTAAGGATTAATTATAACAGATAGGTACGTATTAAGATTGAAATGAAACTTTTACTTACATACACCCATAAATGGAAATTCATTAAGGAAAATCATTTAATATCCACCATATCAAGTAATAAGAAGATAAACCAAAAGTAGAATGAGAGAACATTTAAAGATTCTCACTTAGAGAATCAACTAATAGGACAAGTATCTCCCCACGAGATTTTTTGTGTGGACTCATGCCATAATTATTGGGTTATGAGCAAAACACCAATAGCTTTGGATCTAGGTTTTTCTAATTGTATATGCAATAATCATCCAAAGCTTTCAAACCCTAAAACTAGCATACCAAAATCGAAATTACATCTAATAAACAAGTTAGAATGTTACCTTTCAATTGAAGCTTGAAGATCTTGAACCTTTGAGAACCTATCACCTTAAATGTGATGCCTCTAATGGATCACAAACACCAAAGCAATTGGACAATCTTAGAGAGAGAGGGGGGAGAGGCTATTTTCAGCTCAATGAATCCTTCTATGGTTGTGGTAGCCGAAGATTGGATGCCTAGGGGTTCTCTATATAGGTGAGCTGCTAGGGTTTCAGTCAAAACCCTAATTAGATTTCTTAGGCCTTAAGCAGTCCACAAGATCCTTCCAAAAGGCCCCTTATGGATGATTTCTATGTGGGCTTCCCTTATAGAATCTATCCATCCCTTCTTTATTGTTCCTCAACCCATATTGCAATTATCACATAATTACAATATCAGTCCCCTTAATTCAATCAATCTCTTTTGACCACAAAATTAATTCTAAATTAATTCTTGACCAATATTAATTAAGTAATATGTAACGCCCGTAGATCCGGGCTAGTCAATTTACAGACGATAAGCATCAAAAGTGACTTTTTGATAAAAGATTATTTAGAATGAATAATCTTAACTAGGTTGTAGTGGTCGTGACAAGGATTCCAGATATATAAAGAATGCCGAAATCCGAGTTATAATGAAGAAGTTATGACCTGTCGAAGTTTCGTGATAGAACCGGTACGAAACTCCATGACGTAAATAGTGAATTTATGATAGAGCGATATTTAGCCTTAGTGATATAAACGAAAGTCGTAGAATATGTTAAACCGAGAGCATGCATAAAAAGAACGTCTAAATCTGACTTCATATGAGGAAGTTATGATTTTTCGAAGTTTCGACTTAGTGGTATGCAACCCAAAGTTCGAATATGAGATCGAGTGGTTTCTAGCCGAAACAATCTAAATGAGAATCGAATATCTCATTGATAGTAGTCCAACGGTAAAAAGACAGACAAAATCGGACGTCAGATGAAGGAGTTGTGAATTCCTAACGGAGTTTTCCTGTCCCGGCCTACTAAAAATAATATAATAAAAGTTAATTTCAAAATTAGGCAACGGAGTCTAAATGAGAGTTGTAGAGCATAATCTCACCTTCGTGTGCATATAAAGAACGTCTAAAATAGATCTCGTATGTGAAAGATATGAATTTTTGAAGTTCAGGGCATAAACCCCGATACTATTTCAGAATTCACGGCGTGAACACAGTGTTCACGACGTGAACTCAGAAGTGACGCCTTCCAGAGCAAGTGGACTGATGACGAACGCAATGACCTGTGCCTGATTGAACTCACAACTTGAATTTTGAGATTCACGACGTGAATCCAGAAAAATGGTCCTATAAATAGAAATCGAAGGGCAATCGATTTTGGTTGCTAATTCCTTCACTCTCTCACTTCCGATACCCTCTCTAGCTGTCTTGAAGTACCCCCGAAGCCCCGGTATCACCCCGACACCCGAAGAGAGTCCTGAAGCCCCAAAGATCCTGAGAAGAAAAGAGTTTTAAGCCGAAACTCTGCCCGCAAGAAGCCCAGTTTTTGGAAGATATCCCGGTTTCATCAACGAATACTACTTGAAGAGGCGTAGTGTTGTCCGATAATCGTATTATCAAGTGAGTGTGTAGTTACTTTCACCTTACACATAGATATGAAGTATTTGTTATAAAATACGTGCTATGTGTATGTGTGTGTGTGTGTGTGTGTGTGTATATATATATATATATATATATATATTGTTTGTTTACTTGAGATGGATGTTTAATGAATGTTTTATACAGGTTTTTAAATGATTTAAACTATATATGTAATTTATATCTACAAATATGTTGGGTAGAACATGGGTAGATGAAATAGTTTGTGTGTGAGGAAAGATGAGTTTGAGGATGAGATGAAAGATGATATAGATCATGATATGAGGGTGACAGGTGAAAATGAGTGAAACCTTTACCCAAACGATGGCCCTATCATTTAGCAGAGTAGGGATGACAACCACGGACGATTCTAGATAGTCCAGTGGAACACTAGTAGGCTTGCAACTTGTAGGTGTTGTGGACTTGATGTTCACTGGTGTACTCTAAAAACCCTGTCAGGTATAGATTTAGTGCCTTATATAAATACGATGGTAGCTATGGATTTAGTACAGTGTAGATGAACCTTGGTAACTATGAATTTAGTGCTTGTTGAGAAAACTCTGGCAACGATGGATTTCATGCCAACTCATTAAGAGATTCCTTATGAATAAATGAACAAGGAAATGGTGATTCTTAGGGTAAAACCTTAAGAAATAAAGAAGATAATGGGGATGGGTAATTAGGTTGATTGTTTGATGATTAATTATAATAATTATACTATTGTGGGTTGAAAATCCTATATGCTCACCAGGCTCCCAAGCTTGACCCACTCAGTTTTCTTTGTATCACAGGAGTGGCACAAGAGCATAAGTTGGTTGACATGACGAGAGATTTTGGATTATAGATCAGTAGTTATAAATAACTGTTGTAAGGTCTACTTTATATTGTTTATGCTTTTCGTCTGTATCGGAACATGACATCCTGAGATTTAGTTATTTAATGAAAATACATTTCTTTAAAGAAATGCTTTGATAAATTCTTATCACATTTTGTTTTGGGAACAAATTCCACAACAGTTTTCTTTAAACGATTACTCTGATTTAAAAACAAAGTATAAACAAATCGGTCTTTTCTGGCCGTGAAAATTTGGGATGTCACATAATATGATTTCTCTTTTAATATATTATTCATATAATATATCAATAAACCATAATAACCTCTTTCTCCATTATTCATCTAGTCAAGTTATTTTGATGAAGGCAACCCAAAACGACCATGCTACAACCAGGTCAAGTACATACTAAATATAGTTATGGCTTAGACACCTAATCCAACAGTCTCCCACTTGGATAAGTCTAACAACTATAAATGCAAGTACGACTTCAAAATCCGATTAGAAATCGTAGCTCTCAAAATCCGTTGTCGAACTTTGACACGTCCTTTAGATAAGGGATCATATAGTCCTCCGTTCTCAAGATATCGTGTGGACAATTACATGGAACTTAGTCATACTTATTGTCCAGCAGTTTTATTTTTTGATCTCTGACTTGTCTGACATAGAACTTAATTGAACACATCAATTTAGTCCTGACCGGGCCCGACACATAAGTCAAAACAAAATCATCGAGGGGCCCAAGATATCACTTTTAACCTCGTAATATAAAAGGAACAGATAAACTTCGACTTATATGCTTGTACTATTTACTTATCAAAGCGTACACAACAATACATTTTATAACATCAAGTTATGGATGCGTTTACGCATTATCAATGTACAACCGACTTGTAAACAAAAACTGATATATCTAGGTTTAAAGACTATATGATATTATCATCTAACAATCACTCGTGATTAAATTCCATGAAGTGATTCATGTGAGCGCGGGTTTAATCCAATACTCAAATCTTATTTCATAAGCACTCATGAACGTTGCAGAAAACTTTTGTTTTGTCTAAACACTTACACAATCTACAAGTCAATTCACGATAGTCTTCTTTCATACTTACTTCCAATGTATAATTGACTGCGGATGGTTTAAATAAGCTTATTATTTAGGAAGTCAAAACATGCAAAGTGAAACAATAGTAAATAATTAACACAAGACAGTAACATTACTTATAAATAAAACAACTGTATTTAATCATCAAAATGTCAATTACAATTTATCTATTACAAGTTTCTAAAAGCTATCTAATCACTAAAACAAATACCGTCCTTCAGCCCAATGCTCCTAGCGTGTTGCAAGTGCTTAACCCTACCCAATCCCTTCGTAAGGGGATATGTTGGGTTCTCTTCTGACGATACCCTCTTTACTACGAGGAGTCCCTCTTCTACCCGATGTCTAATGAAATGATATTTTCTATCGATATGCCTGGATCTTCCATGATCCCTCGATTCCTTGGTTAAGGAAACTGTAAATTCGTTATCGCAGAAAATCTCCATAGGTTCCTTCGACGCTTTGCTCGCTGCTATGTACTCTGATTCGTACGTTGAATCAGCTACGGCTCCTTCATTGAGAGTAAAGACCCAGCCTGACTGCGAACAAAAAATAACCCGGTTAGTCTGAAACTAGCGTCACTATAACCTCGCACTCTCAAGTAATCACTCCCACCCGAGGATAAGGAACCATTCCTTAGTCCTTCGTAGGTACTTAAGAATATTCTTTACTGCGTTCCAATGTGCTCTAACAGGGTTCCCTTGATATCTGCTGACTATGCTTAAAGCGAAGGCCACATCAGGGCGAGTACATGTCATAGCATACATGATTGAGCCAACTACATAAGCATAAGGTACTCTGCTATCTCGACATTGGTACTCGGACTTTGAGTCTTCGCAACTTGGTATTGTTTTGGATTGGTAACTCCCCTTTCTTGGAATTTTCCATGCTAAAATGTTTTAACACTTTATCCAAGTATGTACTTTGACTAAGTACTATTAGTCTTTTACTCCTATTTCTCAAAATTCTTATCCCTAAAATATAAGCAACTTCTCCGAGTTCCTTCATAACTAAGCACTTCCCAAGCTAGGACTTAACCTCCTGCAAGGTTGGGGCGTCGTTTCCTATGAGCAGTACGTCGTCCACACACAAAACGAGAAAGCTAGCTATACTTCCACTGGCTTAGACATATACACAGGACTCATCCTCGCTTCTCGAAAAACCAAACTCTTTGACTTTCTCATCGAGATAAAGATTCCATCTATGAGATGATTGTTTCAATCCATAAATGGATTTCTCAAGCTTACACACTCTATTAGGGTGCTCTGCATTGACAAAAACCTCTGGAAAACTCATGTAAACATCTTCAGGCAACTTCCCATTAAGGAAAGCGGTTTTGACATCCATTTGCCATATTTCATAGTCATGAAATGCAACTATGGCTAGCATAACCCTTATAGATTTAATCTTTGCAACTGGTGAGAAGGTTTCATCATACTCAACTTCGGGAGTTTGAGTAAAGCCATTCGCAACCAATCGTGTCTGATAGGTGTGTAATTTCCCATCCATGTAGGTATTCTTCTTGAAGATCCATTTGCACCTGACCGTCTTACGACCTGGCACATTGCCAACAAAGTTCCAACCAAGGGCCCAGATGTGTTCTGATGCAATGAGGTAAGGTCATCGTCTATGCCTCGAGGCAGCTGAAGACGCACGAGGTCAATTACACCACACATGATCTTGAATTAGGAGCAGTTATGTTTGCTCTGAAGATCTGGAGACATTATATGTATGGTACAAAAAGCACTATCTTTACAGACCACAAGATCCTTCAACACATCTTCGATCAGAAGGAGCTCAACATGAGACAATGACGGTGGATCGAGGTACTCAATAACTAGGAATGCGAAATTCGTTATCATCCCGGTAAGGCCAACGTAGTAGCTGACGCCCTGAGTCGGAAAGAATACTTTGGTCATAGAGTCAAATCATTGACTATGAAAATCCATTCACACTTGTCCACACAAATTAAGGAGGCTCAGCTCGACGCTTTGAAACCTGAAAATGTGGCAAACGAATCCGTAAGAGGAATGGATATGAACCTAGAATGCAAGGGTGGCGGAGCGTTATATTTCATTGACCGAATCTGGACACCGAAACACGGTGGCTTCAAAGAGGTAGTCATGAGCGAGGCACACAACACTCGGTATTCCATTCACCCGGGTTCAGATAAGATGTATCTTGATCTTAAAAGATTATACTGGTGGCTGAACATGAAAGCAGAGATTGCTACCTTCGTAAGTAAATGTCTTACTTGCACAAAGGTTAAGGTCGAATACCAGAAACCATCAGGTTTACTTCAGCAACCGGAGATACCTGAATGGAAATAGGAGCGGATTACTATGGACTTTATAACCAAGTTATCCAAGACAACGGGTGGACTTGATACCATTTGGGTCATTGTTGACAGATTGACCAAATTTGCGCATTTCCTACCAATCAAAGAGACTGACAAAATGGAGAAGCTAACAAGAACATACATTAGGGAGATTGTACGACTGCATGGTGTTCCTATATCCATCTCCAATAGAGATAGCAGATTCACTTCGAGATTCTGGCAGTCGCTACAAAGTTCCCTAGGATCGAGGCTGGACATGAGTACAACCTACCACCCACAGACCGACGGGCATAGTGAGAGGACTATCCAAACCTTGGAAGATATGCTGAGAGCCTGTGTGATCGACTTTGGGAAGTCATGGGATACTCATTTACCCCTTTTCGAATTTTCCTACAACAACAGTTACCACACAAGCATAAAGGCTGCTCCATTTGAAGCCCTCTATGGCCGAAAGTGCAGATCCCCTCTGTGCTGGGCTGAAGTGGGTGACACCCAGTTAGCTAGAGGACAAGTTCCTGACAGCACTCTCATAGGTTTGGAAATCATACGGGAAACAACAGAGAAGATCGTCCAGATTCATGAACGATTGAAAGCCTCTAGAGACTGTCAGAAAAGCTACACAGACAAGCGAAGGAAACCTTTGGAATTCCAGGTGGAAGACCGAGTCCTTTTGAAAGTCTCACCCTGGAAGGCCTTGATACGCTTCCATAAGCATGGAAAGCTAAATCCAAGATACATAGGGCCTTTCGAGATTCTTGCTAGGATAGGCCCTGTAGCTTACAGACTCAATCTACCGCGTGAACTCAGTAGCGTACATTCTACTCTCCACGTCTCAAACTTGAAAAAGTGTCTGTCCGATGAGACTCTTGTTATCCCACTTGACGAGATCGAGATCAACGAGAGCCTCAACCTCGTGGAATAACCTGTAGAGATCATGGACCGAGAGATCAAGCAAACAAAACAAAGCCGTATCCCGATTGTGAAGGTTCGTTGGAACGCCAAGCGAGGACCTGAATTCACATGGGAGCACGAGGATCAAATGAAATTGAAATATCCTCATCTCTTTACTTAGTTAATTGTAACTACTTATTTGCTTAAACTCTAATTTCTGGACGAAATTCCCTCTAACGGGGGGATGATGTGACAACCTGAAATTTTCAATCGTACAAACCCTACAGTCCAGAACTTCAATTAAAATTTAAATACTTTTCTGCTAAATTTTAGCCAGTTTAAAGTCCGTTTGAGTATTTTTATTACTTATTCATGAAACGAACGGATAGAAGGAAGTGATTTCTAGAATATCGGGTTAGCAATGGAACAATCAACACCTTGGATTGGTGTTCACGGCCAAACAAGGAGAGTTTGGGTTGTGAACTCTCTTTAGGCCGCAAACTCATGCCTTAGGCATGAGTTTACTCTCCATTCTTTCACTTCCTAACTTCCAAACTCAAGAACACTTACCATTCTCTCTCAAGTAGCATCCCGGTCTTCACCCGATCCTCCGAAAATGTAAGTGTTTCTTAACTTGATTTGTTGTTATAACCTAACATATAGTGTTTATACATCATTTCATCCATTCATTCTTGATTTCACTTAGATCTTCAAGTGTTCTTCAAAACACCAAGAACACACACTAGTGTTCTTGGACCTTAAACACCAAATCAAGATTCTATCTTGTAAGTACACTTGCCCTAGCTTCTTGTGTGGTTAGAATGAACTTGTTTACACTTAGAAAACATCAAGAAACACATGATCAAAGGTGTTCATGGCCAAGGGATGTTCTTGGGCCGTAAACCCTTATAAGTAGGGTTAAATGAACCCTAGTCCCTTCCTAAGCCTTGGATGCTAGTCTTGATCTTTCCTTGAGGTGTTTAGTACCTTAAACATCAAAGCAAACATGTCCCCATAAGAGTTTATGGCCGTAAACACATAAGGAAATGGTCCTTAGGCCGTAAACTCAACAAAGTGGTGATATTGTGCCCCTAATGCTTCCTAAGGCTTGGACTTGATCAATGGATGCTCAATATTGACTTATAAGACCTTAAAACACCCAATGGCACTTAGTACCGTGAGTTTACGGCCGTAAACTCATGGGGAAATGACCTTGGGCGGTAAACTCCATAAGGAGTGGTCCCTGGGCCATAAACTCCAATGCCATGCCATACAACCTTTAGATGCAACCCTTTGGTACCTATAACACTTGAATCAAAGTGTTTCCATGTCCTAGGGTGTTTTAACTTGGTTAATTAGTTTTTAAATGACTAATTAGATACATATATGTTTTATTATATGTTAACTAGGATCATTGTGTGTGTTCAAGTCCTTACTTGGCACTTAGCATCCTTTACCGATCCTACTATCGCATCACTCATTTCAGGTGAGTTCATACCCCTTAAATGTAACACCCCTTTCTTAAAATATCTATTTATGAGTTCTCGAGATCAAGAGTAAGGGCGTTTCGTTCTTTCATGAGCAATGGGTTATTATTCGGGAAGGTTTCGGATCGGGGTGTGTTGCTAGAAGCGAAGATCTTCTCGCCACCTTTCCGTGGATATAAAGTTCATCAGAATCGGATCTAGAATGAAGGAGTTATGACACTTTGAAGATTTGGCAAGAATGGACCTTATAGGAAAAATATTTGCATGGAAGACCATGCATGTATGTTGGGGCGCGCGTGGGTACGCCCAGCGTAAGCTGGGTTACGCCCAGTGTAATGGGGCAAGTTGGTCGCGGGTGTTCAAGGCGTACGCCCAGCGTACGCTCAGAGTCCCAAAACCCTAGTTTTTGGGTTAAGCACTATATAAAGGAACATTATGGTTCCAACCCTAGCCTCCATAAACACTCCCTTACCCTCAGAAAACCCTAGAAAGCTGTCCCACCTCCATTGTTGGGTGTGTTTGACCTTGGAGAACCCATTTTGGTGGGTTAAAGCTTGGAAGCAAAGAGAAGAAGGTTGGCAAGGAGAAACCTTTAAAGCTAGAGCTTGTAGATCTGGGTTAAGTGCTTTATTTCAGACCTCTACAAGGTAAAAAGTCTTGAGCTTGATGATTAATCTCTTAGATCTCCTATAGTACAAGTTTATGGACCTTTTGGTCCCAAGATTGGGCTTCGTGAGTTAAGCTCGTTTCTAGGACCAGGGTTGCCTCCCTTAGAGTCATATGAGTCCCATAAGCAGTAAAGTTCCAACCTTTGGGGTTCTATTAAGCCCATGCATGAGTTCTAGTTCTCTTATTGGATGTAGAAGATCATTTTGGAAGTTTGAGTTGGTTAGAGCCATATTAAGTCACCAAGTCAATGACTTTATGGTTTAAGTCGTGAAATAAGACCTGGATCTGAGTTTGTAGCCCTTGGAATGGAGTAGTAAGCACTTAATGAGGAAATGACTTAACTGAGCACTACGCTGAGCGTACGTGTAGGTACGCCCAACGTACTCGTCATGGAGCTGGTACGCTAAGCATACGTTGAGTTACGCCCCGCGTAACGCTGCCAGTTGGGCCTTGAGTATTTGGGCCTCGGTGTGGGCTGCGCTTTGGACTTTGGGTCTTTGGGCCTTAGTGGGCCTTCAGGAGTCAGGGAAGATGGTCCAAGTATGGGTGTTGGGCTTATGGTAAGGCCCAATAAGGAGAATGGGCCCAATGTAGCAAATTGGGCCATTAGTGGGCTCGAGAGCTTACCTAGTGTTGGGCCTTTCATATTTTGATCATGGGACTTAGTTATGGACCAGTTTGGGTTGAGGGTAAAATGGTCAATTTACCCTTGGAAGGATATTGTGCTTGGGCTAATGGTTATTTTGCTACTTTGGATAGTTCGGGATTCTTGGTGAGACGGTGGTTCGGGCATCTGCTTCTTCAGTTTAGAGTTTTGGCAGTTGCGAGGTGAGTTATCCTCACTATATCGACAGGGTCTACGACACCAAGGCCGGCCCTTTATCGGATGGAAATCCAGGTAGTTGTTTGTTATGTTATTGCTTTGTTATGTTTGCATCCTAGTAGTTAGGATGGTATATGTTAGAGACCTAGTTAGGGTCGGTATCCTGGTTTATAGGATGATGCTATGCTAGTGACCGGTTAGGTCGGAATCCTGGTAGGGATGTGCTACGTATGTGATCTGCTAGATTGGTTGATTTGTTGCGAATTGTTATATGATTATATGTTTGTGTGCACATGGTTGTTTGAATGGGTTCGGGTTGAGGCGGGTCCTGCTTTGTGCTGTAGGCCAACATACCCAGGGCGGACCGATTATCCCGAAGGCCCAGCGAGCGGTTCAGATAGGCTGTAGGCCCCAAGAGGGCGGACCAGACGTGCCGAGGATCAGAGAGTGGACCAGGCCGACTGAAGGCCCGGTGCAGGCGGACCAGTCATACTGTAGACTCAGAGAGTGGACCAGGTGGATTGAAGGCCCGGTGCGGGCGGACCAATCACATTGTAGACTCGAGGTATATGGTTAGACTCGGAGCGTAGACCAGGTGGACTGTAGGCCCGGTGCGGCGGACCAGTCACACAGTAGACCCGAAGTGCATGGTTGTTCTGCGTTCTGTTGCGATATGACATGTTATGTGTACGGTATATGTGGTTGGTATTTTGGGGGTATCTCACTAAGCTTTCGGGCTTACAGTTGTGGTTTTAAATGTTTCAGGTACTTCAGGAGACCGTGGCAAGGCAAGGGAATGATCGTACCCCTCCTCATGTTTTATGTGTTTATGATGTGGTTCTGGGGAAATACTCTGATAATAAATGTATTGAAAACGTTTTTGCAATAACTTTATGAAATTGGGTTGTTTTTGAAAAGTTTAAATTGGTTGGAATTTTTTTAGAGCGTTACATTAAACAACCTTTTAAATGCTTTTATGGGGGGAATACAAGTTGAATATCATAGTTATTATATCAATCACATGTGATTAATAACTATCAAACAGGTGGATTTACTATACTTTCAAACCGTTTTATCAAACAAACTACTTTTAAATCGTTTATTAAACTGACATCAAGTCATGATTATTTATTGTTTCAAACCCTTTAAATGTATTAAAAAAACCTCTTTTTCACTTATGTATTCATAAAAAACCATATCTATACACTTATGTAGTAAGTATATATATATATATATATATATATATATATATATATATATATATATATGTATTAGATAAGATGGTTGTGACTTCAGCTCCAACACTTTCGTGTAGAAAAGGTGTATAAACATACATGGACACTTCAAACTACATTACTAGTAAACTATAATAGGTATAGTTTAGGAGATACTACTTACTATTCCTAGTATAATTGGAACATACAAGAGCCAGTTCATTCATGAGTCTATACAAATATACTACATACTATATGAAGAGATACTATTACATACTATATGTAGAGATACTATTACATACTATATGATGAGACACTATTACATACCATATGAATATATACTATTATATACTATACGAGACTGACCATTCTACACCCGGCTGTTAGCTACAGTGGGAAAATGTACATTGACGGATGTCTACGGTTGTACTGTTCGGCGAGTTACCACGCCGTGATTATCCTAGTACAAAAGGATACGATTTCAATGATTATATTATTTTCCTTTTTACTTTTATCTTGTGAAACATTCACATAAACGACGAGGTAGACTATATTTTGATAATAATAGTTGTACGTGGGGAAAAAAACTTTCATTCATACGAAGACGCAAACCTCCAAAACTATCGGGTCTTGGTAGAAGACTACTTTTTATACTAGTAGTAAATATGGGATTTTCTAGGGTTTTCACACTTATACGAACGTTTTCATCAAACATTTACAAGTCTTTTCCTTACAGTTTTACAAATCAAAGACACTAAAATACTTATGAATTCGCCAGCTTAAATGCTGATCTATGCTTTCAAAATAACTTGTATTCTTAGGTCATCAGTAGACAGGTACCGGTGACAGGTTTTTGAGAAGACGGAGCACAGACAAGAATCGTCTTTTATTTTGATCATTCATTTTTGGTGTCTATTACATTACAAAGAACACACATGTATTAAAATTATATATTTAATGCAATGGATGATGTTTGTTTACTTGTTTACTATTACTGTATTGTGATACTATACATGACGTCCTCTGCCCCATAACGTTTCTGTCGTTCTCGGTTTTGGGGTGTGACACATCTTGTATGGATAATAGTCCTTGTATGACTTTTGGAGTTCTGCAATCATTGTTGCGAGCATGATGCAGTGCACCTTCGTAGCATCTCGCTCATGAGTTTCGTATGTAGCAATTTCTTCGAGAGTGGCAGTGTTCACATTGACCTCCTTCAGCTCCTTGTCGAGAACATACTCTTTGTCCTCGTAGCGGGTGACCATGTGAATGTTGTGGATCCAATCATTAAAGTTGTACCCATCGAATATCACCCTCCCATACAAGTTCACGAGTGAGAATGAGCCGGAAAGGGTCGAGCCAGAAGCGTTGTTGTTTTGAGTAGACATTTGAAATAGAAAAGGAACAAAGTTTAGATTAGACAAGAATCTCCAATTAAACACCCAAATGAGAAATTATGGCTAGGACCCAACACAATTATTTACAATTCAGAAGAGGGATGCCATAATCAAATTGCAAATAATTTGAAGGTAGGTAAATGACGATTTACCAATTTTCACCATGAAAAACAAAAAAGACAATTTAGTTTTAAATGAATTGAAATTCCTAGATTCTTTTAAGATTCATTGAACTTTTCAATGGCATGTTTAAATCTCGATATGCTCTTCAAGTTTGTGATTGGGATACCGAGGAACACAAACAAGGTGTGAATAACCATGCAAATGTACTTGGTACTCTCGATGTCATTTACCACCTAATCAATGTGTCAGTTAACCACACATGCTCCATTGATCTATGATAAGCATCGAGTTACTCTTTTCCACCTTTGCTAGTCCCAAATTAGTGTGCCGGTTATCCACGCATGCTCCACTAACAACTTGGCAAGGTGCAAAGTGTAATTTCATGGAATAACATCATTTTACATTTTATCTAATGAGGAATTAGTTGCCTTATCCTACCCGATCGACTAACGACCCTCCACCAATCAAGGAAGCGGTGGGTGAGAGTGGACACCCATTAAACCACCATTTTATAGGCAGTAACCATATACCCCCCTTATAGATCGGCTTCGTGAATGAGGCCTATTAACGATAAGACTAGCTTATCTTATACATATATATATATATATATATATATAATTATTAATGTTATAATATTATAATAGTATAAGGGTTGAATTTTAAACTCATAAAATTCTAGGGTTTAGGATTTAAGTATTTCAAAATTAAAACTTTTAATTAAAAATTTAAATCCCAAAACTTGAGGGCAAGTTTTGAAACTTTTCAAAACATCTTATAGATCAAATTTGAGAAATAATTAATTAATCATATTATTAATCTTTATCACATAATTTGACTTAATCTATTTTCTTGACAAGATAATTCAAATAAAAACACAAATAATTAATCTTTATCATATAAAACAAGTAATTATCGTATTTATGACAATTATCTTTGAATTGCATTAGGATAATCAATACCATATTGAAAATTTTGAATTTTATCAGTAAAAAATGTTTTTGGTAATTATCCTAATTCAATTTCAGTCAAAATCCTGAAAAATCAACCAACAGACGACCTGACTCACCGAGTCACTAACTGGACTCATTGAGTTGCCCTAAGTCGTCGAGTTCATCAGGTGACTCGACGAGTTCGTCATGTAGAGGCGCAATTTTTCGACTTTTCAGCTTTGAACAAATTAGCAATGCATCAAATACAAAAGAAAAACGACCTAGGCTCTGATACCACTGTTGGGTTATGAGCAAAACATCAATCCTATGGTCTACATGCAAACCCTAAAGCTTTGGATCTAGGTTTTTCTAATTGTATATGCAATAATCATCCAAAGCTTTCAAACCCTAAAACTAGCATACCAAAATCGAAATTACATCTAATAAACAAGTTAGAATGTTACCTTTCAATTGAAGCTGGAAGATCTTGAACCTTTGAGAACGTAGCACCTCAAATGTGATGCCTCTAATGGATCACAGACACCAAAGCAATTGGAGAATCTTAGAGAGAGAGAGAGAGAAAGAGAGAGAGGAGAGCATATTTTCGACTCAATGAATCCTTCTAGGGTTGTGGTAGCCGAAAATTGGATGTCTAGGGCTCTATATATAGGTGAGCTACTAGGGTTTCAGTCAAAACCCTAATTAGATTGCTTAGGCCTTAAGCAGTCCACATGATCCTTCCAGAAGGCCCCCTATAGACGATTTCTATGTGAGCGTCCCCATAGAATTCGTCCATCCATTCTTTAGGGTTCCTCAACCCATATTGCAATTATCACATAATTACAATATAAGTCCCCTTAATTCAATCAATCTCTTTTGACCACAAAATTAATTCTAAATTAATTCTTGACCAATATTAGTTAAATAATATGATTTCTCTTTTAATATATTATTCATATAATATATTAATAAACCATAATAACCTCTTTCTCCATTATTCATCCAGTCAAGTTGCTTTGGTGAAGGCAACCCAAAAGGACTATGCTACAACCGGGTCATGTGCATACCAAATATAGTTATGGCTTAGACACCTAATCCAACAATAATTAGCTATAATAGTTTTAGGAAAGTGGCTCTTCTTAATACGATGTCTAAAGCTGAAAAGAAAAACATGTAAGCTGGGACTCAACTCCAACTCGTTGTCAGTTCTGGTCACGAGCGAAGAACATGTAACAAGCACATAACATATGCACCAACCCAACAAAACCTAATCTTCCACTTTCTTCTAATGCGAGGAATATCATCAAAAAGAAGAAAATGATGACACAAGAAAGAAATTCAACCGAAATATTTTTTCAAACCAGGACAAGGAAACTTCAAGAGGAATACCAAACAGCACACAAAACAACTCTAAAGGCGTAACCTTCGACACATCATTAGGGTAAAGATATGGCTAATGGATGCCATAGTTTGTTAACACTTAAATAAAGAACGAAAAGGGAGGAAGTATTAAACCACCGTCTAAATACTTTAGATAAAATCCAACTTTACCAAAAGGAGCTTCGACAACAGAAGCAAACGACGAAGGTAACTTGACATTGTGGACAATTGGCAAATGATAGTCAGAAACAAACCAATCTAACATGCATGCATCAACTTCATATCAAATTGAAGACCTCAAAATAATCATGAAGGAAAGTTAGAAAAAAAAAACTATCACAATTACAATGGACACGGTTTCAAAAACCATATCTCGTGGTTAAAAGGAGAGACCGGATAAACATTAAATGCCATTAAATGGGGATGATACGAACATGACTGACAGTTGCTACAAGTTATAAATATTATCTAATCAAAGGCGACTCGTTGTATACCGCAACAGTCAAGTCTAAAATATAAAAATTGGTGAAGTATTTTAATCATTTGGACTAGGGAGGTTAGTGGTGTACCCGAGTCGATATATATATATATATATATATATATATATATATATATATATATATATATATATATATATATATATATATATATATATATACTAATAAAAAAGTAGCTATTTTGTCATGTGTCACCATATTAGATCTCTTAATTAATGTGTTGCTACTTGTCAATCTATTAGTTTTCCATTTAAAATTTATTAGACCTCTCATTGATGTAATGCTATTTGTCAATAAATTTATTCTTTATTTTAAATTTTAAATTTTATATTATTGTTTTCATTAATTCACAAATAAAAAATGTCTAATATATAATAAAAATTAATTTTACATATTTTTTTGAATTAACGATTATAATTTCACATAACTAATAAAAATATCTCTTATTTAGTAATTTATTTAAAATAAATGATTAATAATTTTGATTTTTTTTACTATAAAAGTCTAATTAATTTTATAACCGTGGTTCCCACGGGTTATAAACTAGTATACTAATAAAAGACTAGTTTTTTTTGCCATGTGTCACTATATTAAACCTCTTAATTAATGTGTTGCCACTTGTCAATGTATTAGTTCTTCATTTTAAATTTGTTAAACCTCCTCATTAATGTGAGGTTATTTTCAATGTATTTAACTATTTATTCTCCATTTTAAATTAAATTTTAAATTTTATATTATTGTTTTCATTAATTCACAAAAAAAGTCTAATATATATTAAAAATTATTTTTATATATTTATTTGAATCAACGATTATAATTTCACATAACTAATAAAAATATCTCTTAATTAGTAATTTATTTAAAATAGTTGATTAATAATTTTGATTTTTTTTTATTATAAAAGTTTAATTATTTTTATAACCGTGGTTCCCACGGGTTATAAACTAGTATACTAATAAAAGAGTAGTCATTTTGTCATGTGTCACTATATTAGACCTCTTAATTAATATGATGACACTTGTCATTCTATTAGTTCTCTATTTTAAATTTATTAGACCTCCTAATTAATGTGATGTTATTTGTCAATCTATTTATTCTCCATTTTAAATTTTAAATTTTATATTATTGTTTTCATTAATTCACAAATAAAAAATGTCTAATATATATTAAAAATAAATTATTTATATTTATTTGAATCAACGATTATAATTTCACAAAACTAATAAAAATATATCGTACTTAATAATTAATTTAAAATAATTAATTATTAATTTTGAGGTTTACTATAAAATTTCAATTAATTTTATAATCGTGGTTTCCACGAGTTATATATATATATATATATATATATATATATATATATATATATATATATATATATATATATATATATATATATATATATATATCGACTTGGGTTCCTTCCCAGAATAGAAATTAGCCCGAATATCCAAGCAACAACAAGACTATTATAATACATATTGCTCAAAAATTCGAAGTCATCATGTCCCTGATATTGTGCACATTATAAAAAGGATGCTACTGCGCTCTTTATAAAATGGAAAGCACATACAAAACATAAAGTAACCAAAAAAGTATAGTTTACAACATATATTAAATAAACTCTACGGGACCAGATGAGGGAATGTATCCAGTCTTCCAATATGCAATCTCATCCTAACTTGAGCTTCTGAAAGTAATACCTAGGGGGCGAATCTAGTATATGATATTTTGTTTATATCGACAAGTCGCATAAGGGAACCTACCTACTTTAAGATAATATCACGACTGGAAGAGAAGTGTGCAGTGTCTAAAATGTCAACTTTAATAAATTACTCTTTTGTAAGATTAACATTAAAAAACGAAGGTTACGCATTAAAAATAGCATCATCAGTATATTATAAGTCCAAGTGAGATATTTCAAAACCATCATTCGAAAATATGCACCCAAGAAAAAAGTCTTTCTATTTAGTACATTGGTGTCTACGTCAATCGCCTCACTTTTATCACAACACTTTTAGTTTTTTCATCTGGAGATGGCTTGATATTTCGCCATAAGTTTTCATAAAAATATTTAACATTTAATTTTTTTAACAACCAAATTTTGCATCGATTGAAAACAAGAAATATATAACAAGCAATTAAAAATTAAAAGCTCATAACTAATTAAACTAATAAAAGTTCAACAAGATCTTCATTCGAAAATTCACCAACCAAATCTCTAATGCTTTAGCAACACATCGTTGATGTATCGTATTTATGTTACATGATATTATCATGATAGATAAAAATAAAAATACGACATAATTATCCAATTTAACATTCTTCTTATAAATTACATTGGACATTGGGCCAAAACCCATTTCTTGCCTATTGGTATTTAAGAAGCGCCGATTAAATTTCAAGGGCATCAATCATTAAAAAATCTTTTCAAAGTCAATTTTCGAAATGAAAACCTTGTGTTGTGTTAACGTATTATTAACTATAAATTAATAAACTAATAGTTACTTATAGTCGTTCATCATGTTTTAATTATGTCGTTTTCATATTAGTTAGATACAACTTCTCGTGTTTTAACAGCGTTATTTTAATATTAGTTAGATACAATACGCATCATGTTATGGTGTCGTATCATATTTGTATTACATAAAAAAAGTAAATTACATATTGGGTCCTTATGGCTTGTCTAAATTAAACATGTTTGGTCATAGTATTAGATATTTGACTTGACTGGTTCATACAGTTTGCATTTGCTGCAACAACAATATTGTTATTTTTTATAATATTAAATTTTCGGTTATACATATTTAACTAGAACTACTAATTATAACTATCGATCAATAAAATCACTACCAATTACGACTACCATCACCACCAATACTACACCAATATCCATAATCTTTACCCTAGCCATCACATCATTTTTTCCACCAACCACTCATGCAACACCATCACCACCATGTCAATACAATTCCTAACACCATACCACTCTTGACACCATCACAACACTATTTCTTCCACCACCCACTAATGCAACCACCATCACGACTATATCAATACAATTCATAACACCATACCACTTAGGGATGGCAACGGGGCAGGTTTGGGACGGGTTTTGATAATCTTGTCCCCGTCCCAAATATGAAAATCGATCCCATCACCGACCCGATTCCCAACGGGTACCCGTTTACCAAACACTATCGGGTTTGCGGGTATTCCAACGAGATAACGGAGATCCCCGTTTAACATTCAAATTAAGAATAATTTTGATGTAATGAGAATACAAAACCATTAGGCTTAGTGATGCAAGCATAAATTCATATTCAAAATAATTTTGATAATTTACAAAACCATTAAGAGCAGACGTATTTGTTCTGATACATAAGTGGTTACTAATGGCAAAAAAACAATAAAGACACTAGCATTCATAAGCTATAATATCACTAATATTTTAAGTACTATGAATAAAAAAAATGTAAAAACACTAACACTACAAATAAATAGAAAGTTATCTCAAGAAATTATCTTTAAATCGTTCACAACAAAGAAAATAAATCAAGAATATATATATATATATATATATATATATATATATATATATATATATATATAAGGGTCGGGTTTGGGGTCGGTTAATCGGGTCCGGGATCGGGTTTGGTATGCTTTTAGAAAAAATTTGCAGGTTTGGTTACGGGGATGATAAACAAAATACCCGTCCCGATTACCCGAAACCGAAACCCGTTACCTGAAACCGTTCATATATATATATATATATATATATATATATATATATATATATATATATATATATATATGAACGGTTTCAGGTAACGGGTTTCGGTTTCGGGTAATCGGGACGGTTATTTTGTTTATCATCCCCGTAACCAAACCTGCAAATTTTTTCTAAAAGCATACCAAACCCAATCCCGGCCCCGATTAACCGACCCCAAACCCGACCTTAATATGTCGGTTTTCGGTTTTCACCGTCGAGTTCGGTGTCTTTTGCCATCCCTAATACCACTCTTGCCACCACGACCAAGACCACCACCACGACCAAGACCACCGCTACCAAATTAGATTTATCACACTTTAACTATTATGTCACTTGTTACGATTGGAAATCAAAATTCAGCTAACGTTTTACCTAACTATAATATCCCTTGTCACAAGTAATCTACATGTTTCAAAGTCCCACATCATTAATTACCAACAAAGCAAACACGCAATCCAATAAAAGCAAGGCGCAACCAATACTACTGAAAGCTTACCAACAATCCAAAGAAACATGAGAAACATAAAACAAGGAAAAACACAAAAAGTGAAAACATAACACACATATATATTGGTTAAAGATATTACCAACAAAGCACACAAAACCTTTCCAATAATAAACATCACAAACTATATATTTGAAAAAATCCAAACATCATTATCCTATTCCGGAGGGTGTTGTAAGTTGTAACCCTCGTTGTTTACAAATGAAGGATCACCTTAACATAGATGACTTGGAAAAATCCAATACTACAACCAAACATGTGAATTTGGGCCAAACATGTGGACCAAATGTGTAATTTACTTGGTGCCAAAGCCCAAGTAAATGTCATCTAAAAAGGCCCAATCATAGGAATCACAACACATTTCAAATTGAAAACCTTAACCTTCAAGGAGTATGAACAACCCACCTTATTAAAACAGGCCAGAAAAAAAAAAAATCATCTCTTTCACATTCTTATTTCCTCACACAACCAACATAAAAACTATATATAGTCTACTATTATAGACTCACTTACATAACTATTAACATTAATCCACGTCATTCACTTACATAATTAAACACAACCATCTTTACTCTTTAGTACATCTTATCCTGCGCAGCTCGGTTCATTTTAGCACAATACTCGAACAAACTCCCATCAAAGCACCGCCTTACTGCCTCCTTCGACAGCATGCCTTCTTCATCCCTAGCAAGCGCATACAATATCGCCCACTCCAACTTCCCTGCAATCCTGTATAAAAGTTTTCCAACTTCCATTTTTATATGAAGAA
Source organism: Lactuca sativa (assembly GCF_002870075.4). Taxonomy (NCBI): domain Eukaryota; kingdom Viridiplantae; phylum Streptophyta; class Magnoliopsida; order Asterales; family Asteraceae; genus Lactuca; species Lactuca sativa. The sequence continues at coordinate 93,843,768 of NC_056623.2, read as the reverse complement.
AAGGTAAATTAGGGTTTGTTTGTTTCTTTGAATCCAACTAGTACTAACCATCCGAACAAATCGAAAGCTACTCGATTCCCTTCAGTCATGTTCCAAATCTCGCCGAGTGTCAGCTTGTCTGGTACTGTTTTCGCATACTTGCTGAACATGTTCTCGAAGTGGACTGGTAAGTATCTGATAATGGACACGAATTAGATTTCATCAAAGAAGAAGAAGGAGGAGGAGGTTCAAATTGATGGGAGATTATAAGAGTATGATGACGATTGACAGACCTTCCTTCAGTATCGTAAGTTCCTGAGTCGCTTCCGTGTTTGGATCTATGGATGTTGTGGATGTACACGGGGAAGAAAGGGGAAGGAATCCAACTCTGGATTGTGGATCAATAATCAGTATATAGAATTAATTAGTTACGAAGAGAGGAAGATGAAGAACGTACAGGTTGTGTGGGATAGCTCAATCCGAAGTTGATAACAATGGCTGCTATGAAGGAGATAACGAAATTGAACCCTAATTGACGCATTCCTGAAATTGATTGTAAATTCAATATCTTAGAGCAGGTAATTCATATAAATTTGAAGTATAACTCATAGCGATCTTCTTATCGACTCGTTTAAACATCCAATTGAAAGGTGATGTTTGTTCATCGGAGGAAAAAAGTATTTGAAGGTAACTTACCGGAGTACGTCTCCCACGGGTACACGATTCCGTCGTCGTTTTGATCGAAGAAAGCAACATGCTGTTGGAGAACAGTCATGTCGTGGTGCCTGTGCCCTAGCGTTCCGTTTGGATGCTCGACATCTGGAGCTACAAGTCCCCTAGCCAAATCTGATCATTACACCACAAAATCACCAAATTGTTCGTAAAGGTTAAATGAAATCTGGATAAGCAATCAGAATCATGAAGTAACAACAAATTGTTAGTAACATTACAACAGATCTGGATGAAGTGATGAAGAACTTACAAGGTTTAGGAAGATGAGTTTCCAAGTCGGTTCGAACTCTCCTCTCATAAGTCAACGGTTCACACTCCGCCTCCGGTGTCAAAGCACTTCCGTCGGAGCCTCCGATCATCTTTGTCGCCATTTCTGTGTAGTCTATTTGTTCGTCTTGTTTGGATGTAGTGTGCATGAGAGAATGGAAATACGTCTGTCTTAAACTGGTTCACCGCTTTGAGGTGGAGCTAGAGACTGTGCTTACTCACTTTGCGTTCCGCCACGTGTCATACTTCTTTCCACGTGCCTTTTCCAATTCCCTCCATTTTATTTCGTTTCGAACCGGATCCGGATCACATGAAATATTCGACCCGTTGTGAAAACTAGTGGGCCATTCAAAGGAGAAGAGCCTAATAACTTGGCTGAATTGGATGAGGATTCGATCCGCATCTCGTAAAATTGGACGGGTTTGATCGGATTTGACTTTTAGGTATTTTTGTGAATTTTTTATGTTCAAAATGGCAATTTTAGAAGAACTTCGTTAAGGGGTGTTTGGATTAGATTTTTAGCTAATTGTTTATAGTTTATTTGTGGTAAGAATAAACAATAAACAATAAGCATGGGGAGGAATGCTTATTAAAATTAGCTTATTTAGTCTAATAAGCTGGATTTTATCCAAATACTCAAATTAGCTTATTGTGGGAATAAGCAATATGTACCTCTTTTTTTTCTATCCAAACACCCCTTAAGTAACCTTATAAATATTTTTTCTGAGAAAATTATAAATCTAGTATCTTTTTAATTATTTTATTAAAAAATAGCAGAAATCAGTCATTTTGCTAAAAATAAACATTGAAATCAGAGACCATGTTAACTTGCATGTTCGTTTTGGAAAGAGAACTTCTCTTAACAAGGTTTTCGACCCATCTTTCGCATAAATACTAATTCCTCATTGCGAACATCTGAAGTCATTGTAGATGAACCTCCATAGTCACAGGAGCTAAGTAGTGTCACGATTTGAATATGAGTCAATAGGTTATCCATCATTTCATGCATATAGCTTAGGCTCTACGGTTTCCTTTCATCTAAACTACTATTTCATTTGTTCTTAATTCCTAGGGTTTCGAAAAACGAAACCGTATATGCACATATACCATCCTTTGTTTCATCTTCTCATCTGTCGTTTTGATTACGTACCTTTTGACTAAACATAATCAAGGCATGACACATAACAAAGTTCAAACTACAACTAAACCGAAAGAATTGGGTAAAAAATAACGAAACTGAAGATAGCATTGCCATTTGCTGTGTACAGGTTTTAAATGGACATCATGTGCATTAGCGGCTTGTACAGCGTAGATGGCAATGCCATCTGGAATTTTGTTATTACTTTTTTTCGTTTTTTCGAAGAAAAAACAATAAACAAACCCACAACTACAAGATTTCATGCTAAATGGTATATAACGATAAGAAAACTACGTACAATACTACTAAACTGATTTTGTTGACCTCCATCAGAGAAAATTTTGTACTTCAAATATCCGAAAATGACAAAAGAATTTTTTGAACTTTATATATTATAGGTTGATGGGTCACAAAACAACAGCCTATTACACAAAATATCAGGCGAATACGATAAAATAACTATCAAACAACAGACAAGGCACGAAAAAACAACCAAATTAACCTTGTATGCGGTTTTAGTTGATATTTTGGCTATTTTTTTCTGAAATTATTAAAAAATGTTAGATTTGTAATTTTTGAATTTATTATTTTTGTTACATCATCCATCTACTATCTTTCATTACTATCTTTCATATAATAAAAAGCTTTTAATAAATACAGTCTATAATGGCTATTTTTTTTAAAAGTTTTTTTTTTCCATCATATAATTTATAATTTATCATTGTTGTATATTTTTTTTATTCTGAAAGTATAAAGTTTATAAAACTTTAAAAACGATAGGATAATATGTAACCGGAATGCTTTATAATATTTGATATTTTTAAATTTCAACAATTTTGATGATTTTGACAACTATTTTTAAATTATATATATATATATATATATATATATATATATATATATATTACAAAGTATATTCATTTTTATTTTTTATTAAACCAATTGTTTAACAAATTTATAACGGCCCAAATTTTCAGAAAATTTTGAACTTTTAATTTCATAATCATCAACCATAAGGAGTACAAAAATCCCATTACATAGCCATATTATTTTAAAATTCAGAGTATGAAAACTAAATGTGAAAAACACTGGAGAATGCACGTCGCACCATCAAGCCAGACCCTTGTCCTTATCAATAGATGTACCTGAAACATTTAATAAAACTGTAAGCACAAGCTTAGTGAGTTTCCCAAAACACAAGAATCATATAATCACATAATACCATGCACACATATATACATATAAGTTTGTCATGGACTCCCTCCACGGTCTTTATTGGAATGCCATGAGCTACCGCATGGTCTTGTATCTCTGAGAAATGAGCTCTTCCTATGGTCTTGCCAAATGTCATGGACTCCTCTCATGTTCTGCATTTAAGTCCACATATAAATCCAATAATAAGCAATGACAAATTCCCATACAAATCATTTCATAATCAATAATGGGTTGGCCTTAGTGCCTTCGACCCATGAGTGTGGTGAGAAGACCCACCTGAAATACTGAACGATAGCTGACTAGGTCCTGGCTCTAAATATCATCTCTACTCAGCCCCTAAACAGAAACAATTCCTTAAATACAATTGAAAATGCCCTAAAACCCCTTAAAACTCAAACTTGGTCGAAGATTAAAGTCAAAGGTCAAAGTCAACGGTCTGAGTTGTCCTTTAACTCGTCGGGTTTCTCCATTAACTGCAGAAATTGGGAAAACTCGCATCAACTCGTCGAGTTCACTTAATGAACTCACCGAGTTAGCCAGGAATCCAACAACTTAATGCATTAAGTTGTTTCCATCGAATCTAGGAGCTTCAATTCTCAAATCTCCTTTAAAATGATGTCTAGAAGGGTAAAGTTTCCAACTTTACCCTTAGGAACCATCCAAGTTGAGTCAAACCCAAACCCTTAGCTCATTGGAGTGATGCTTGACCCCTTAAGCCCTTAAACTCTCAAAACAAAGTCCCAATATGCAGATCTGGTCCTCTAAGGTTGAGAATGATGGGTTTTAGTATACTACAACATCCTATGGTGCACATACAACCGTAAATGCTTGGGATCTATGTTTTCTCTAATTATACATGCAATATTATTTCCAAAGCATTAAGCCTACAACTATCATACAAAATGATATAAACAACATAAAATTGAGTTATGGAGTTACCTCTTGGTTGTAGCTTGTAGAACTTGTTGTGTTTGGCCTTTAAGAACTTAGTGCCCTAAGTGTTGCACCTCAAATGGAATCACAACACACCTAGAACAAAGGAGACTTTTGAGAGAGTATTTCTTGCACCAAAATTGGCTCAATGATCTTCAAGAACACTAGTGTGTCTAGTAGCCATTTTTGGATGCTAAGGGGCTTCTTATATAGTGTGGCAAGATTAGGGTTACACCATGTAAACCCTAATGTGCATGACCTTCCATATTCCTTAGGCTACATGGGTTTATACCTCCATGGATCATCCATGGGTTGCCACATGGGTTAAGCCCAGCCTAAATAATCATGGATCATTGGCCCACACCATAAGAATGAATGATTTACCAAATCAGCCCCTCATATTTAATTAGACTCTTTTGATCACAAAATTAATTCCAAATTAATTCTTGATCAATACTAATTAAATAATATGATTTCATATTAATATATTAGAACTTATAATATACTAATATATCATAAATAACCTCTCCTCAAAAGTCCATCCTATCAAATTGTCCTGGTGATATGCAACCCAAATGGACCATGCTACTCTCAGGTCAAGTATATACCAATTATAGTTATGGAATTAGACACCTAATCTAACAATCCCCCACTTAGATAATTCTAATAACTATTATTGCAAGTACGACTCCACAACCCGACTAGCAATCGTAGGTCTTAAAAGTCGTTGTCGAACTCTGACCTATTCAATGGCGTGTCCATTAGATAAGGGATCATATATTCCTCCATTCTAGATATCATATGGACTGAGACATGAATTTTAATCATTCTCTCTGTCCATCTGTTGTTTCCCGATTTTTAATTTATGACGACCGACTAATTGAACAAATCAAATCAATATAGGCTTGGCCAAGCACTTAGGGGTGTCATCACTAAATCATCGAGGGGCCCACAGATATCGCTTTTATCCACATGGGGTAAAAGGAACGGATAAACTTCGACCCAAATGCTTGCTTGTATTTACTCATCAAATTACACACAACAATATGTTTTATAACATCCAAGTTACTGGTGCGTTTACATATGTCAATGTTCAACCGACTTGCAACTACAACTCATATGTCTCCATTTCAAGAATATAAGATATTATCGTCTCACAATCACTCGTGATAAAATCTATGAAGTGATTCAGATGAGCGTGGGTTGAAACCAATACTCAAATCTTATTCTAGGAGTACTCATGAACATTGTGGTTATGTCTAAAACACCTAGACAAACTACAGACCCATTCATGACAGTCTTGCCTCAATACCTACTTCCAAAGTATGATTGACTGTGGATGGTTTGAATAACCTAGTTATTCGGGAAGTCAAAACATGCAAAACGAAACACAAGAATCATACTAATCCTATATGGCCCCAAAACTTTTGAGTGTCATATTGATTACTCATTATTTATTGTATAATGTTTCGATTTATCAACTTAACACTTGAATTAAAACAATAGTTATGCCATGCTCCAAGCATGCACACTATGTTTTTCTATGGTCCTGACTTTATGAAATAGATCAATTGAAAATTTTTTAATGATGTTCAATTCACAATTCCAAATCCTTATTACAAGTGTAAGAATTCCAAATTCTTGTTACTGCTAAACTATCATGCAATGCATCCTTTGTAATGTCATGGTACCAAAAGTCACATAGACTTAACCAACGATATTACACAACTTTCCACTGGAGATTGATAACAAAACAATTCCAAGGAAGTGAAGTCTCAAATTCAAAGTGCATTCCTTTAAACATCCGTCTTGCATAAAAGTTTCTAACTTTTTCACATATTCTTAATCTCCAACTCCTAATATAGAAACATTTCATATCTTTCCATATGACAACTCATGATTAATATAATCTTGTCTATTCATAATAGTGTTAATATGTTCCATCTATTATTATACTTCCAACTATCCTTAAGCGACCAATCATTGGCGAACCTTAGATTGTCCTTAACAGTTGTTTAACCACTTTAGTCATACCCGGTTCTATTCTTTTTTCCCTTTTAATGCTCTAGGCATTTGGAAAATTTTGAACAATAGAATATTATAGCATATGCAATCGATCCTATACCCGAAGCATATGAGACATGGTTCATAATGTCTAACATAAAGACATGATACTTGATCAGTCTTTGGCTATAATATTTTTATTTGCCATGTTCTCAAAAAGGTGACTCTAAGACTCTATTCCTTGGAGTGTGACTCTAAGACTCTATTCCTTTCTTAAGATTATGTCACTTAAGGCACAATCTTGGAGTATGACTCCAAGACTCGGTTTGGAACGAAGTATGATTCACCTTTTTGAGTTAAGCATTTCAACAATTCACGATTCCTCTTCTTAGTCATACAAATGCACTAAGATATCCTTAGATGATCAATTGTGATATGGTTTCCCATAATCATTAAGATGATCATAAAACACGATACTTAGAGGGATGTCGTAATCATAATCGAAGCTCATATGTGTGTCTAAACAATTTTTAGAACTTACAGCCATAAGTCTGAAATGTTTTAAACCTTCGACATATCTCACAATTCGAATTATGAAGAGGGATATCGTAATAATAATCGAATTTGAGAATGCAAATATCATAATTGCTAACTATTAAAATCTACTTAATGAAAGTGTTTCCCCACAATCATTTTCATGAATTGGAGAGAAACCTTATGACACTTTAGATTTTATGGTGTATGTGTTCCTATCCATGTGAATTTGTCAGAACCATAATCACAGTACAAGGTTAGTGACAAATCCAAACTTATATGGACTAAACTTGTTCAATCTTAATTTCTTGCTACTTGGCAGCACAAGGGCCTAACATTGCTTCCAAATTGTTATGCAAACAACTGAGAACTCATAGAACTCACATGCATAGTCAACTTTAACTGGAATGGGCACATAAACAAGAATATGTCAACACGATAGGTTACAAACCTCAAGTTGTGTGCTAGTGTTTAACAATAGGTTTACTCTTGATTAGTTCTTGAAACTTTCAAGATCTTTTAGACTCCCACTGACCTCTTGACATATAAGATTCTCTTGTCATGAACCATTCATTGACAAACAAATATTCAAAAGCTAGTGTGGATTCTAATCAATACTAACACTTCACACAATTGACATTAGTTGGTCTTTGTTTTATCCAAAACATCACAACTTACTAATTTCAAATGTACAAGAGTAGAAAACATTTTACTCTACATTTGATAAGTGTTATAAACATTTCTTAAGATTATGTCGCTTAAGGCACAATCTTGGAGTATGACTCTAAGACTCGATTTGGAACGAAGGATGATCCACCTTTTTGATTTAATCATTCCAACAATTCATTTTCATTTTTAAAAAAATTGAAAATAAATTATCAATTTTTTTCAGTTTTCATTAGAAAGTTTAGAAATTACTTTCAGTTAAATATTAAAACATACTTATTTATTTATATTTGTATTTTTTATTTTGAAAACTAGAAAATATTTTCAAATTAATATTTTTCTATTGGTTTTTATTTTTAGAAACTGATAGAGATAGAGGTGGACGGGTGGGGTGGGATGGTGGTAAATGTGGTGGTAGTGGCGACGGTTGCGGTAGCGTGCCAGTGGGGGTGGAGGAAGCAGTAATGGAGGTGGCCTGTTCATTAACATTAATACACATCATTCACTTGCTTAATAAATTAATTAAACACCATCTTTAGTACATCTTATCCTGCGCAGCCCTGTTCATTTTAGCACAATACTCAAACAAACTCCCATCAAAACACCGCCTCACAGTCTCCTTGGACAGCATGCCTTCTTCATCCCTAGCAAGCACATACAATATCGCCCACTCCATCTTCCCCGAAGTCCTGCATAAAAGTTTCAACTTCCATTTTTTACTTAAAGAAAAGCTAAATTACAGTTTGGTTATTTTTTTTAAATCCAACTACCAACCATCCGAAGAAATCAAACGCTGCTCGATTCCCTTCAGTCATGTTCCATATCTCTCCCAGTGTCAGCTTGTCTGGTACTGTTTTAGCATACTTACTGAATATGTTCTCGAAGTTGACTGGTAAGAATCTGAAAATGAATATGAATTAGTTCCATCATCATCATCATCATCAGAAGGAGGTTCAAATTGATGGGAGATTATAAGAGTATGATTCAACTGACAGACCTTCCTTCAGTATCGTAAGTTCCCGAGTCGCTTCCGTGTTTGGATCTATGGATGTTGTTGATGTAAATGGGGAAGAAAAGCGAAGGAATCCAACTCTAGAATGCAAGTTCAAATTTTGTTCAATTATAATCATATATAGAATTAGTTACGATTAGAAGAAGATAGAAGAATGTACAGGTTGTGTGGGATAGCTCATTACGAAGTTCATACAAATGGCTGTTAGGAGTGAGATCAAGAAATTGAACCCTAATTGACGCATTCCTGAAATCCATACAAGTAATTCATCTGAATCTGAAGGATTATTGATAGTACTTTCCTTATCAACTCCTTTAAACATTCAATTGAATGTTGATATTGAAGGTGCTCACCGGCATACGTCTCCCATGGGTAAACGATTCCGTCGTCGTTTTGATCGAAGAAAGCAACATGCTGTTGGAGAACAGTCATGTCGTTGTGTCTGTGCCCTAGCGTTCCATTTGGATGCTCGACATCTGGAGCTACAAGTCCCCTCGCCAAATCTGAAAATCATTACCATTTCCCACAAAATCACCAAATTGTTATATGAAATCTAAATAAGAACCAGAATTGTAAATCAAATTGTTACTAACATTACAACATATCTGGATAGAGTGATGAAGAACTTACAAGGTTTAGGAAGATGAATTTCCAAGTCGGTTCGAACTCTTCTCTCATATGTCAACGGTTCACACTCCGCCTCCGGTGTCAAAGCACTGCCGTCGACGCCTCCGATCATCTTTGTCGCCATTTCTGTGTAGTCTGTTTCTTGGTCTTGTTTGAGTGTATGTTGTCTGGTTTTAGCGTGCATGAAAGAATCGAGCTGATACGTGCGTCTTAAACTGGTTGAGGTGAAGCTGGAGACTGTGCTTACTCTCCTTGCGTTCCGCTACGTGCCCTACTTCCTTCCACGTGCTTTTTTCAATTTCCCTCCATTGTGTAGTCCATAGTATCTCATTTCAAACCGGGTACTGACCACATGAAATATTCGACCCGTTGTGAAAACGAGTGGGCCAAGGAGAAGAGCCCAACATTTTATATTCCAAAATCTCTGTTTTTAACTTATTTTTTATTTTTATTTTTTTTTCTATTTTGGGAAAGGGAAAATTGTCAATTTATGCAACTATGTATTATATTTTTCTAGATTTATGCAACATGTCATATTTATTCTCCTTAAAATTGAAGTTGCAGGTTTGTGTTTTCTACTTCATGTCTTCATCTAATTCATAATAAGTGAAATGTTTGTCATTGTATTTTGTCTTCATCTTCTCTATCATTGCATCATGTCTTCTCTGATTGGAATCCTTATTTTCTTTGATTGGCTAGGGTTACCAGTTCTTAGACCATGGAATTCGGGGTTGCATAATTTCAGCGTAAGTGGTAAAACATTACTAATTCTACGACAATTGATTCTTATTCAACAAGAGTTCGATATTTTTTATTTTTTATGTAAGGTAAATGGGAATATCATGATCAACATCAAAATTTTGGTTGAGAAGTAGAGAAATGGAAGAGAAGTGATCTTATTGAGATTCATATTATTTAGATAACCTATCAAAATTTTGTAACATCCAAGATTGATCAGGTTGGTTTTTAACTTTTAGAATTTGAGTTTATGGCATTATTGGTCATCGAGATTGGAATCTTAACTTTTTTTAGTACGCGGGGCGTAACTCTTATTACGCTGGGCGTAGAGGACTCCGGGTGCGTAAGTTGTGTGTGCGTCTCGTACGTAGGGCGTATGTGGCTCAGACAAAACCTAGTGATTAGGGTTTGTGCACTATTTAAACCCCATTATGACTAGAAGACCTTCCCTAACCTCAACCTCCATTGTCATTTCGGCTCTCTTAGCTAACCCTGGCCATTTTGAACCTCTTGAGCTTTGTAGTGAGATTTTGAGCTTGTTTGGTGGTGAAGAAGGTGGTGCAAGAAGAAAGCTTTGTCTCCAAGACTTTAGATTCAACATTTGCTACTTATTTGGCACCAATTTGAGGTATAAAGCTCAAATCTTTGCTTGTGTTTCCTTAAGTTCTTGGTTGAGGCTAGATTTCTCCTTTTGACACAAAAAGATTAGATCTTGGTGAGTATGAGCTACTCCCAAGCCTTTTTTGTTGCATTTCCAGTTAGGATCTATTGTCTCAATGCTTAAAGGTGCAAGCTTTGAGGTGGTTTGGTCCCCATTCTTGAGATAAGATGTAGAAAAGGGCTTATGAGACTTGATCTTTGTTTTTGGACTTCTTTTAGCCATGTAAGGACTTAAAGTTGGCAACTTCATAGCCCTAGAGGTCTTAATGGGTCCAGATCTGAGTTTTGGATGTAAAATCTTAATGCATTAAGTCTTTGCATGGATTATGGTATAACTGGCGCGTATGTCATGCGTATAATCATCAGGGCCGGTCCTAAACGTATATGGGCCCAGGGAGAAAATTAAAAAAAAGCCCCTTAAAGACAAATATAATAAAGATTCAAAAAAAATATCATTTATTCTTCGTTATAAACGCGTTCAATTAGCAATAAAAAGCAAGCCGAATTGTTTTTATATTTTGAGCTAGTCTGAGTTTGAACTAAAAATCATTTAGGTAATATTTTATATATATATATATATATATATATATATATACACACACACACACACTACATACCCCAAAAATTTTAGGCCCCCTGGAGACGTGGGCCCTGGGCGGTCGCCCGAGTTGCCCACCGTCTGGACCGACCCTGACAATCATGTACGTCGTGCGTATTGCCTCTAGCTGAGATACGTTGTGTGTACCAATGTGTACGTCGAGCGTACGGTTCAGGCAAACTTTTTAAGCGTTGGGCTCAAATCTTTGGTCCTTATGTGGGTTTTTGGGTTTTGACTGTAGGCTTGAGGTTTTGGGATAGTTAGGCCATGGAATTCATTATTGGATCATTAGTAGCTTAGTTGGGACTTTTGGGCCTTGTGGCCCATAATGGTTGCTGACTTTGGATGTTAGGCATATTAGTGAAGTAATGACCTTTGGGCCTTTATGGATGAACTTGGACTTAGATTTATGGGCTTTTTAATAAGGGTGAATTATAATCCTAATTTAAGGGTATTTGTATTGTTGTTCAGTGTGAGGTTTTAGACTGTTAGGCGAGCAACTATTGTGTTCAGCATATTAGGTGAGTCTTCTCACTACAACCATGGGTCGAAGGCACCAAGGCCAACCCATTAACTGATATGATATGTTAGTAATTGATTATGTTATGGGTTGCATTAATTTATGTGTTAACTTATGTGAAGACCATGGGGTAGCCCATAAAAATTAGCAAGACCTTAGGGAGCCCATGGCACTGGGATACAAGACCATAGGGGTAGCCCACGACATTCCAAATGAAGACTGTGGAGGGAGTCCATAACAAACCTATGTTTATGTGTGCATGTCAATAAATGGTTATGTGTTTATGTGTTTTTGGGAAACTCTCTAAGCGTGTGCTTACAGTTCTGTTGGGTGTTTCAGGTACTTCTGGTTCTAAGGGCAAAGGTCTGACTTGATGACGCAGCATGCACTCCTTAGTATTTCTGCACTTAGTATTTGAAAACTATGATCTTTTAAACAATGTAGTTATGTAATGGGATTTTTGGAAACAAATGTGGTTGATATTATTAACTATTTAAATGAAAATTTTCCTATAAAGTTTGTGCTGTTACAAGTTGGTATCAGACCCTTGGTTTGAGGGATTCAGACACTCTCTTGGGTGTGTCAGAACTAAAACTGAAGAAATGGTAAACCCTTTTTCTAAAAGAAACCAAAAGTTAAAAATTTTCTCAGAAACGGTTTTATAAGTAAAAGGGGAGAGTGCAATGCCCGTAATTGGCCAAACTCAAGTAAGTGTTCCCAATGTACTAGCCATGCTATAGTTATATTTGGAAATTGATGATTGAATTGATTACTTGCCATGTGTATGCTTTCAAAGTTGTATATGTCTAGGATTTCGTAGCCCTAGATTGATGAATTATGCCTTATTCATATTCCTTGTTTGGTTGTGGTTTAGGGTAGAAGCTTATTTGACAGTGTATGTGATTCTATTTGTGTATAACTTGAAGACAAGTTTTGTAACTCTTCAAAACATTTAGATCAAAATTTTAAACTAATAAAATAATCATATTATTTATCTTTTACCAATTTGACATAATGCAACTCTTGTAGCATGTTAATTTCAAATCAAAAATTACAAATAATTAGCTTTATCATATAAACTAGTAACCATCTTAAAATTTGACAATCATCATTTAATTAGATGGGGGTAATTATTACCTTATCAATAAAATCGAATTTTATGAGCCAAGACAGTATGTGGTAATGATCCTAATCCAATTCTAGCCAAAAAAAACCCCGAAAATCTGCCAACTGATGATCCAACTCGTCGATTCGGATATTGGACTCGTCGAGCTCATCACCAAATGACCCAAATCGTCGAGTCCACTAATGGGACTCGTCAAGTCCACTGTTTAGACAATTAAACAATGCATCAATATAACATAAAACAACCATGGCTTTGATACCATTGTTGGGTTTTGAGCACTATAACACTCATATAGTGCACATACAACCCTAATGCTTTGAATCTATGTTTTTTCTAGTTATACATGCAACAAAAAAATTATCCAAAGCATGAAACCTATAACTAGCATACAACATAGTGATGGGTTTTGGTCATAAGAACATCCTATGTGCTCATACAAACCCTAATGCTTGGATCTAGGTTTCTCTATTGTACACGCAAGTTATCCAAGACTATAAACCCTAGATCTAGCATATGATAATCAATATAACATATAAATTAGGGTTTAGATCATACCTTGATTGTTATGTAGCAATAACAATCTCAAATCCTTCTTGTATTGACTTTAGAAAGCTTAGAGTCACAAATGTCACTCCTCTAATGGTTCACAAACACCAAGAGCAAAAGGATGAAGAAGAGAAGAGAAGGAGGCTGCCCAAAAGTTGTGGAAACCCTAGAAGAAAGCTTGTCCACGTTTTTGGGGCATAAGGGTTCTTTAAATAGTGAGGATATTAGGGTTATCTAACAAGGAAACCCTAATTTGGATGCTTAAGCCCTAAGCAACCCATGGGCTCCTTCCTTAAAGGCCTTGGAACGATTTCTAATGGGTTTCCCATAGAATTCGTCCACTCCTTTAATAAGGAGTCCATTAGGTCAATATTCAACTATCATACAATTGACAGTTCAAGTCCCTTAAGTTTAACTAATCTCTTTTAGTCACAAACTTAATTCTTATTAATTCTTGACTAATATTAATTAAACAATATGATTTCTCCTTTAATATATTATTCTCATAATATATTAATAAATCATATTTAATCCTTTTTCTCCATCATTCATCCTATTAAGTTGCTTTGGTGAAGGCAACCCAAAAGGACCATGCACCATCGGGTCAAGTACATACCAAAATAGTTATGGACTTAGACACTAATCCAACAGTCTCCCACTTGGATAAGTCTAATAACTATTATGCGTATGACTTCAGATCCTGATCTGCAATCGTAGCTTTCCAAAGCCGCTGTCAACTCTGATCCTATCAGATACGCGTGTCCTTTAGATAAGGGATCATATATTCCTCCATTCTAGATATCGTATAAGACATGATTTCTAAGCATTCTTTCTATACTATTTCTCGACTTCCGATTTATGATGACTGACTAATTGAACAAATCAAGTTAGCCCTAGCCCGGTCGAGCATTTACGTTTGTCATCACTAAATCATCGAGGGGCCCAAAGATATCGCTTTTATCCTACTTTGGATAAAATGAACGGATAAACTTTGATTCAATGCTCCCTAGCACTCACTCACCGAATCACACACAACAATATGGTTTATAACACCAAGTTACTGGTGCGTTTACATATTATCAATGTGTAACCGATTTGCAAGATACAACTCACACATCTCGGTTTCAAGAATATAAGATGTTATCGTCTCACCAATCACTCGTGATACAATTCATGGAGTGATCCAAGTGAGCGTGGGTTTAATCCAATGCTCAAATAATATTCATAAGCACTCATGAACGTTGCAGCAAACATTTGCTTGTGTCTAATACTCTTTAGACATTCCACACACCAATTCATGACAGTCTTCATTCATACTTACTTCCAACATATGAACGACTGTGGCCCATTCGAATAATTTGACTGTTCTCAACCAATTAAATTATTTAGAAAGTCAAAACATGCAAAGTGAAACACAAGAATAATTCTAATCCCATATGGCCTCAAACCTTTGAGCATAAATAAAACACCTTTTATTTATCACCATATCGATTACTCATTATTTCTTGTTTCGGATAATCAACTTCTTACTCGAATTATTACTACACTTGTCCCATGCTCCTAGCATGCACACATTGTTTACCTATGGTTCTTACTTTGTGAAATAGATCAAATTGAACACGTTTCCAATCATACTCATTTCACAACTCTGAATCCTTTTCACAAGTGAAAGAATATCAAATTCTTGCCACTTATGGAATATGTTAGATTCTAACATTTTATGCAACGATCCTTTTGTAATGTCACTGCACTAAAGTCACAATGACTATTGCCAATGAAATTACAAAGTCCTCTATCGAAGATTGTTACAATACAATTCCTTAGATATGATGTCTCTCACTCAAAGTACATTCCTTTGAACATCCTTTTGCATAAAAGTTTCTAATCTAGACATAGACTTTCAATGTTCAATTCCCAATATGGACACGTTTCCATATTTTCCATATGACAACTCATTCTTGATAGAATCTTATCTATTCATAATAATTTCGATATGGTCCATCCAATACTATACTTCCAACTACTCACAAGCGACCAATCATCGGCGAACTTTGAATTGTCATTTGATAGTTGTTTAATTATCTTAGTCAAAAACCGATTCTTGTCCTTTTTCCCTCTAAATGCGCTATATATTTGGAAAATTTTAGAATGGCCAAATATTATAGCATTTGCAATCGATCCTATATCCGAAGCGTATGAGACACGATGCATAATGTCTTACATAAAGATTTTAAACTTTATCAATCTTCTGCCATAATATTTTATGTGCTACGTTCTCAAAATTCGAACTATGAAGAGGAATGCCGTAATCATAACCAAAATTTGAGAACACACTATTTATCCTTGACTAAATTTATTAACATTCCACAACCTAAGCCTTTATATTTGAAACGAAGCATAATATTCTCTCCCTTAATTATAGCAAAACAACTACTCAACCCTTACAACTTTGCAAGGTATGACTCTTGTTTTCTATAATTAATATTCCTAACTTGCAATACTTGCCTTAATAATCATACAATCGTAACATTTATGCTCCCACTATTAAGATGATTATTATAAACATAACACTTATGCTCCCACTAGCTTTGACATGTATTCATAAACAGCTTAACTTTTAGAAAAACAATACCTATTGAATTTCTTAAGTCCATATTTCTAATACCTAATGCTTTGATAATCCTTTATCTAAGCTTATACACCTTTCCCTTAGATAGCTCATATGTGTGTCTAAAACAATTCAGACTAATTGCCAAATCTCACTATTCGAATCATGGAAAGGGATACCGTAACCATAATCGAATTCGAGAATACAATTTCACGATCACTATCTTCTTAAAATCTCTATTAGTGAAAGCATTTCCTCACAGTCATTTTCATGAAGGAGGGAATCTTACGACACTTAGATTTTAATGGTGAGTTTGTTAAAACCAAAGTTTACGACAAATTCAAACTCATATGGATCAAACTTTCTTAATCTTGATTTCTTTGCCTTATGGTAACATAGCTGCCCACCATGTCTTACAAGTAGTTAAGCAGCTCACCTTTTCTTATCAATGTACTTTTCATTGATCAAGGCCCTTGCCTTTTATGCATTCAAATGAGAACTCATAGAACTCACATGCATAATTAACTTAATTGGAATGGCACAGAAACAAAATAATGTCAACACGATGGGTTGTAAACCTCAAATCATGTGCTAGTGATGATCGATAAGGTCTATTTTGATTTGTTCTTGAAACCTTTCAAGATCATTAAGACTCCCACTGACTCCTTGAACTATATGATTCTCTTGTCAATAAACATTTCTTGACAAGCAAATATTCAAGCGTTAGTGTAGTTTTTATCAAAACACTTCATAAATTGGTCCTAGTTGGTCTTTGTCTTATCCAAGACATCACAAATTTCCACATTTGATGAATGCTATAAACTTTCTTAATACTTTTCACTCAATGTCACAATCTTAACTCTAAGACTTGTTTTGGAACGAAGTATGATTGATTTCTTGATTTAACCATTTCTTTAATTCTTGATTCCTCTTCTTAGACATACAATTGTACTAAGACTCACTTAGAGGATCAATTGAGATATGGTTCTTAATCATTAAGACCTATCATAAAGCATAAAAGGTACTCTCCCTTCTTCTTAGAATGGAGAAACATTTATCTTTCTGCCTACTTGATTCTTCTTATTCGTTCTGCTATTGATTTAAACTTTTTCAATCAATTCATAATTACACTTAATCTTATAAGTATAATCATATTTACTAAACCTTTAGTAAATCATGACGAATATCGTTGTTACTCTTATGGTGGACTTGATCAACACGCAACTTTGTGTACTCGATCTCCTAGTCCTTCACTTGACACTTTGTCAATGGATTAGTCTAATTTCCAAATATGAAATTTCTCATTCATTGTGCAACCATACAAATGCACTAAGATGTCCTTAGAGGATCATTGTGATATGGTTTTCATAATCATTAAGATGATCATAAAGCACGACAGTAAAGTATTCTCCTTTTCTTTCAGATTGGAGAAACTTTCATCTCTCTGCCTATTTGATTTTTCTTATTTGTCCTGCTATACATTGAATTTTTTTCAATGATTCAGAATTATACTTAATCTTGTAAGCATAATCATATTCACTAAGCTTTTAGTAAATCATGACGAAGAGTTTTATCGTTCTTTGTGGTTGACCCGACCAGTACACAACAATTTGTACTAGATCTCCTAGTCCTTCACTTGACTCATATCTATATGTGAACAAGGAATTAGTCTTAATTTCCCAAAGATGAAGGTTCTCATTCATCATACAATACAAGTCGCACGATTCCAAGCTTAAGTCGAATTGAAACTTGGGTGATGAGAATCTTTCCTTATTTGGTAAATTTAGACACTACCATAAACAAAAGAATCAAATCCATATTGCCAAAAATAGAAACATATGAACATCAATTTTCACAAATGCCATTGCAAGGAAATATAAAATAAGATAAAATCAAAATTTTCTTTATTTATAAAATTGTGGAAAATCTTGTCCTTACAATACAAATGAAAACTATGTTACTACATATTTCTAAGCAATCTATCATAACTCCTAAGCAGCAGCTCAAAACTCTGATCATCGAATCATGCGATCGAAATACATCTCTTTACGATCAGACTCAGCTTACTCTTTCTTTAAGCTTCCTTTCTCTTCTTCGATTCTGTAATCTCATCACATGATGTATTAAGAATCTAGAAATAGGAATTTAATAGAGTTAGATAGTGGACTTACCTGAAGCAAAGATATACATTTTGACTTTACCATCCTTGCGGTCTTTCAGGTAAATATGGTAGCTTCGCATCCAATTCCCCTTCTCTTGGCAATAGAAACAAACAGAATCTTTTGGAATGGCACACGGGACAATCTCAGGCTCAGCCTTTCTCTCTACCATTTGGTCAAACGGTTTGACCATGGCCTATTCCTTTCCATTGGGAAGAGAAGACTTTTCTGGACTTCCAATGTTTCCATCGTCAATGTCCATGGAAGTTTGGGAAGTAGATCTTCCAATCAAACTTGCTTTACCAGTGTGCCAAATCATTTCTAATTCAACAGCAATTAGCAAACATGTAAGATCGATGAGGGTCATGTCGTGGTCTGTCATATAGTAATCTTTAATGAACTCACTATATGACTTAGGAAGTGATTGAAGAACCAAGTCAATAGCTAACTTCCTCGAGACAATAACTCCTAACATTCCCAGCCTATCAATGTGTGACTTCATCTAAAAGACATGTGCACACACAGAACTTCCGTCTTGGTATTTGTTTGCCAATAGGGTTTGAGTGACCTTGAACTTTTTAAGTCAACGAACATGTGGGTAAGGGAGAATTAGTGGAGGAGGTGGAGGAAGTGAAGTATGATTTCTGGGAACATCATCTTCAAGAGGAAGGCTTTTTCCATAAGATTCGGGAAGACCATAGTTATCAAAAATAGACATCTACAAAGGAGAAATTCAAGTTTGGTTGATTTAAGTCCTTAATATAACACCCAAATGAAATATTAAGGCTAGGACCCAACACAATAATTTACAATTCGGAAGAGGGATGCCGTAATCCAGTTGTAAATTATTTGTCGGTAGGTAAATGACGATTTACCAATTCCACCATGAAAATGAAAATTTTAAACGAATTAAGTTTTAAATGAAACTCCTAGATCTTTTGAGATTAATTGAACTTTTCAATGGCATGTTTAATCTCGATTATGCCCTTCGAGTTTGTGACTGGGATACCGAGGATCACAAACAATGTGTGAATAACCATGCAAATTAGCTTGGTACTCTCGAAGTCATTTATCACCTAATAAATGTGTTGGTTAACCACACACGCTCCATTGATCTATGAAAAACTACGAGCTACCCATTGCCATCCTTTATTAGTCCACATTAGTGTGCCGATTAACCACACACGCTCCACTCACTGACCAATAAGGTGTAATATGCAATTTCATGGATTAGCATCAAATTCACATTTTTCCTAAAGTAACTAACATTTGGGAATTAATAAAAGTGTTTAGTTACTTTGTATTTCATTATATTTTTAATGGAAGTTTTTGTCCTATCCTACCCGTTCGGCTAACGACCCTCCACTAGTCAAGAGTGCGGTGGGTAAGAGTGGATACCCATTCAATCGCTATTTTATAGGCAATTTCCTTAAACACCCCTTACAGACCAACTTCGTGAATGAGGCCTATTAACGGTAAGACTGACTTTTACTCATACATATATAATATATTAAACTTTTAATTTTATATAGTATAAGGGTGTATTTTAAACTTTTAAAATACTAGGTGGTTTAAACTGTTAATAAATTACACTCTTAATTTAATTAAACGTAAACAATATCATCATGGATTTACTAATTCTCTTTTAATTAAACACTTAATTAATTTAATAAACTCCATAAGGGTGTAATTTGAACTATTCAAAAACATCAAGGTTCTAAATATAAAAATTCAAAATTAAAACTATTTAATTAATTTTTTAAGTTATGAAACCAAGAGTTGCACATTTTGAAATCTTTTTAAATTACTAGATGTTTTAGAATTCAATGTTTCATAAAAGAGATTTTTCAAATTTCAAAACTTGAGGACAAGTTTTGTAGCTCTTCAAAACCATTTGATTCCAAAACTTGACGACACGTTTTGTAACTCTTACAAAAACTTTTTGAATTCCATAACTTGAAGACAAGTCTTGTAACTCTTCAAAACATTTAGATCAAAATTTTAAACTAATAAAATAATCATATTATTTATCTTTTACCAATTTGACATAATGCAACTCTTGTAGCAAATTAATTTCAAATAAAAAATTACAAATAATTAGCTTTATCATATAAACTAGTAACTATCTTAAAATTTGACAATCATCATTTAATTGGATGAGGATAATCATTACCTTATCAATAACATTGAATTTTTTGAGCCAAAACAGTTTGTGGTAATGATCCTAATCCAATTCTGGCCAAAAAACCCGAAAATCTGCCAACTGATGATCCAACTCGTCGATTCATCACCAAATGACCCAACTCGTTGAGTCCACTAATGGGACTCGTCGAGTCCACTATCCAAACAACAAATTTTCAGTTTTTTCAACTTTGAACAATTAACCAATGCATCAATATAACAGAATACAACCATGAATCTGATACCACTATTGGATTTTGAGCACTATAACACTCCTATGGTGCACATACAATCCTAATGCTTTGGTTCTAAGTTTTCTCTAGTTATACATGAAACAAAAAAAATATCCAAATCATGAAACCTATAACTAGCATACAACATAGATATTTGAAACATTAAACTAGTTAGAAGAATACCTCTTAGCTATTGCTTGTAGAATTTTGGCTTTTCAAGAGCTTAGCACCCCAAGTGTGATGCCTCAAATGGTTCACAAAACACCTTGAACAAATGGCGGACTTTGAGAGAGAGGTTAGGAGCACACAAAATCGGCTAAGGTTCTACATGGAACTCTTGGGGTACCAATTTTGGAGCTAAAGGGTTACACTTATAGTGTGGAATTCCTAGAGTTTCAACTTGTAAACCCTAATCCACTTCCTTGGTCCTTTAATCCAATAATCCATATGATAAGCCTTATGGACTAACACTTCATGGACTCTCACATAAACTTAGTCCATCACTAATCAATCATGGATCATTGGCCCGAACTATATGTAACACTGATTTACATAATTAGTCCATTTAATTTAATTAATCTCTTTTGATAACTAAATTAATTATTGACCAATATTAATTAAATAATATGATTTCTTAATTAATATATTATACTGATAATATATTAATAAATCACAAATAACATCTTTCTCAAATATCCATCCTATCAAATTGTTCCAGTGAATGCAACCCAAAATGGACCATGCTACTATCGGGTAAAGTACATACCAATTATAGTTATGGGCTTAGACACCTAATCCAATAGAGGGATCGAGCACGAGGCTGGTGGGAGGAGGTTACCCGCAAGGAAGGATCGTCGGGTGTGGCTGAGATGACTTGGGA
Organism: Lactuca sativa; assembly: GCF_002870075.4. Lineage (NCBI taxonomy): Eukaryota > Viridiplantae > Streptophyta > Magnoliopsida > Asterales > Asteraceae > Lactuca > Lactuca sativa. Next base: position 93,822,412 of record NC_056623.2, on the reverse strand, counting down.
GGAGGTTGTGAGGAGGTTTGATCAGTAGTTTGCACCGTCCATCGAGGTGCAACGTTTGGTGAGAGAGTTTAAGGATCTACAACAAACTACATAGAATACAGCGGAGATCACCGCCAAGTTTCGGGAGAGAGCACTTTTGGTTCCGCAGTATGCTGCGGATGAGGACGAGAAGAAGACGAGGTATCTTTCCATGCTGAGGGATGATATCTGGGAGTTTGTGAGCTCTTCGGGGTGCAAGACCCTGAATGACATGGTGGAGAAGGCCCGGGAATGGGAAATTGAGTTGGAGCTCCGAATCAAGCGAAAGCCGGAGTAGGTTCAGGCAGTAGTGGGTCAGGCCACAAAGCCTAACACCTCCGGTCCTCCCAGCAGGGGCTAGCAGGGCTGTGACCGATGTGTCAGGTGCGGTAAGCCGCACAGTAGATCATGTCGAGCAGCAGGCTCGACATGTTATGCATGTGGCCAGCTGGGCCACATAAGCCATGATTGCCCTAAGAAGGGCTTGATTTATTTCCACTGCAACCAGACCGGTCATAAAAAGGCCGATTGTCTGAGGTTGGTTAGAGGAGGAGGAACGATGGTGGCGCTTGCGCCCACCGCAATGAGGATTACTGATGGCCGCCCGATTAAGGCGGAAGCTCCTATGGTGAACAGGCGCGCATTTCAGTTGACTATAGAGGAGGCCCATGTAGCACCAGACGTCGTGACCGGTATGTGATATATTTATGTTTTATTTATTTTATTGTTTATGCTTATATGGTTATGATCTTGTATATGAACCTTTTTGATCAATGATTTTTCGACTCATATGCTTTTTGATTTGGGGGCTACCCGATCATTTATATCTCTTGCGCTCAACAAGAAGTTTCGAGATGCTCCAGGGACTTCAGATTCCCCACTTGAGATGGAGATTGCGGATGATCATATCGTGAGCGCTGCGAGGGTATTCCGGAGGAGTGTCCTGAATATGTTAGGGGAGAGGTTTCTTATTGATCTGGTTCTGACTCCTTTGGGATGATTGAAGGAGATCATCAGGATGGATTGGTTAGGGCCCAATAGGGCCATGATAGATTGCGAGTGTCAGCTGGAGAGGGTTCGAACCCTAAGTGGGGGAGAACTGGTTATCCATGGGGAGAGAGCCTCGTATGGGCCAACTCTCTGTTCGGTTGCGAGGGCTATGAGACTACTTCAGCTGGGTTGTTCTGGGTTCTTAGATTATGTCTCAGATACGAGGGTGGAGGCCACATCATAGATGAGCAGTGTACCTATTGTGCGAGATTTTCTGGATGTATTTCTAGAGGAGTTTCCTGGGGTGCCTCCCGAGAGGCAAGTGGAGTTTTATATTGATTTGGTGTCTTGTGTAACTTCGATAGCCAAGGAATCGTATCGTCTAGCTCCACTGAAGATGCAGGAGCTGTCTACGCAACTTCAGGAGCTGCTAGATCGGGCATTCATTCGTCCGAGCTATTCCCCGTGGGGAGCAACAATCATGTTTGTGAAAAAGAAGGATGGGTCACACAGGATGTGTATTGATTATCGGGAGCTGAAAAAGCCCACGGTGAAGAACCGTTATCCGCTTCCGAGGATTGATGATTTATTTGATCAACTTCAGGGTGCATCTTGGTTTTCCAAGATTGATCTTTAGTCAGGGTATCATCCGATGAGAATCAAGGATGAAGGCATACCGAAGACGGCGTTTAGAACTCATTATAGTCATTACGAGTTTGTGGTGATGCCATTTGGGCTCACAAATGCTCCAGCAGCATTCATGGATCTCATGAATCGGGTTTGCAGGCCGATGTAGGATCGGTTTATGTTCATTTTCATTGATGATATTTTGGTCTATTCTAAGACCAAGAAGCAGCACGAGCAACATTTGAGGGAGGTGATGGAGACCTTGAGGATGGAGAAGCTTTATGCCAAATTCTCCAAATGCAAGTTTTGGTTGCGTGAGGTGCAGTTTCTGGGGAACATCATCAACCAAGAGGGTATTTTGGTGGATCCGGCCAAGATTGAGGCGGTAATGTGTTGGCAGGTTCTGAACAATGCATTCGAGATCCGGAGTTTCTTGGGACTAGCAGGGTACTATTGTAGATTCATCCCGGATTTCTATAAGATTGTCGTGCCCTTGAACCTTTTAACCAAGAAAAGTGTGATCTTTCGGTGGGGCCTAGATCACCAATCAACTTTCGATAATTTGAGGCAGAAGTTATGTGAGGCCCCAATTCTAGCACTACCTGAGGGATTGGATGATTTTTTGATGTATTGTGACGCTTCTATTTCGTGTTTGGGAGCTATTTTGATGCAAAGGGGTCATGTGATTGCTTATGCCTCGAGGCAGATGAAACCTCATGGGGCGAATTACCCCGCTCATGATTTGGAACTGGGGGCGATGATATTTGCCCTCAAGATTTGGAGGCATTATTTACATGCGATCCGATGAACCATTTTCACCGATCACAGCAGTTTGAAATATTTGATGGATTAGCCGAATTTGAATATGAATAAGATGAGATGGTTATATGTGGTAAAATATTACGAGTGTGAGATTTAGTACCATCCAAGGAAGGCCAATGTTGTGGCCGGTGCTTTGAGTCATAAGATGGCAAGTGCCCCGATTCGGGATGTCTGCTTGAGGATGATGGTGATTTCACCTTTATTGGATATAATTAATGAGGCACAGGTAGAGGGTTTAAAAAGGGAGAACTGGAAGATCGAGTGGATTCAGGGGAAAATTTCATTGTTTGTTTAAGATAGTTAGGGGTTATTAACTCAATGTGGTAGAGTTTGGATTCCGACATTCGGGGGAGTGAGGCAAAGGATCTTAGAGGAGGCACACAAGTCCAAGTTTTCTATTCATCCAAGGGCCACAAAGATGTACCAAGACCTGAGATCAAGCTATTGGTGGCCCTGTATGAAGCGGGAGGTTGCGTGGTTTGTTGAGCGGTGTTTGACCTGCATGAAGGTCAAAACCGAACATCAGAGGCCTCATGGAAAGGTTCAGCCGCTACCTATCCCCATGTGGAAATGGGAAGGGATCACCATGGATTTTATCACAAAGTTACCTAGGACAACCCGGGGTGTGGGTTCCATTTGGGTTATTGTGAACGGTTGACTAAGAGTGTGCATTTTATTCTGATTTCTAAGAGTATCTCCATCGAGAAATTAACATATATATATATATATATGTGTGTGTGTGTGTGTGTGTGTGTGTGCGTGCGGTAGGTGGTGGTTAGGCATGGGGTGTCGGTATCTGTGGTCTCAGATCGTGATGTTCGTTTTACCTCCAGATTCTGGAGGAAGTTTCATTAGGAGTTGGGTACTCTGTTGCATGTCAGCACCGCTTACCACCCCCAAACTGATGGTTAGAGAGAGCGGACGGTTAATACGCTCGACGATATGCTTCGGGCATACGTATTGGATTTCGAAGGAAGTTGGGGTACTTACCTTCCACTAGGAGAATTCTCATACAATAATTGTTATCATGCTAGTATTGATCGACCCCAATTTGAGATGTTGTATGGTAAGAAGTGTAGGACTCCAGTTTGTTGGGGTAAGTTTGGGCATCTAGTCATGGGTAGCACCGAAGTGGTGCTTATGACCACTGAGATGATTCAGCGTGTGTGTGATACACTGAGGGTTGCATAGAGCCCTCAGAAGAGCTATGTTGACTGACGTCGATTAAATCTTGAGTTCCAAGTGGGTGATTTTGTGTTGCTAAAGGTGTCACTTTGGAAGGGTGTTATTCAGTTTCGAAAGAGGGGAAAGCTAGGGCCCCGATACATTGGACCATTCAGGATTTCTGCCGAAGTTGGTAGGGTTGCTTATCAGTTGGATCTTCCAGACGAGCTCAGTCAAATCCATAACACCTTCCACGTGTCTCAGCTTCAGAAGTGTGTTGTAGATGAGGACGTTGTGATTTCTCTGGATGATATTCAGGTGGATGGGGGCCTAAATTATGTGGAGAATCCCATTGAAGTTTTGGATAGGAAAACTAAAGCTCTGCGTAACAAGGTGGTGAAGCTAGTTCAAGCTTGTCATGAGTCTCACATCTCACGAAAGCCTCGCAACCCCAAACTTTGATATGCTCTAATGAGGGAACCTTCCCTGTCCACATCTCGTGAGGTGTTTTGGAAACCTTTTTGGTAGGGACTAGATTAAGGATATGGGCAGTAGTCTCTAAGGCATACCCCCATAATGAGATAGGTAATGAAGCTTGAATCATCATGGAACGAACCATGTCTAGCAAGGTTCTATTGCGCCTCTCAGCAACACCATTAAGCTGTGGTGTCCTAGGTAGTGTCAATTGTGAAACAATTCCACATTCCTTAAGATAGTCAAGGAACTCGATACTAAGATACTCTCCTCCTCGATCAGATCGCATCATCTTTATCTTCCTGCCCAATTGATTCTCCACTTCTTGCTTAAACTCTTTGAACTTTTCATAGGTTTCTGACTTATGCTTGATTAAGTAGACGTAGCCATACCTACTGTAATCATCAGTAAAAGTCACATATAAGCGGTTAGCATCCCTTATGGCAATTTTGAATGGTCCACACACATTAGTGTGTATGAGATCCAACATACCTTCACCCCTTTCACAAGTACCAGTGAAGGGTGACTTGGTCATCTTTCCAAGTAAAGAAGATCCGCAAGTGTCATTCGACTTTAAGTCGAGTGACTCCAAAACTCCATCCTTTTGGATTTAGGCTATGCGCTTCTTGTTGACATGTCCAAGACGCCAAGGCCACAAGCATGTCTTATCCAAATCATTGGAAGAATCAATGTGTAACACATTATTTCTTAAGTTATCCACAACCATCATAGTTTCATATATACCATTTCAAGGTAATGCTTCAAATAAAATACACCATTGTAATAAGCATTAATACCACCAATTTCATTATTAAAAGAAAAGGTAAAACCTTGTTTATATAAACTGTGAAAGGAAATAATATTTCTCGCCATATCGGCCGAGTAACAACAATTATTCAAATCTAAATCTAAACCGTTACTAATAAATAAAGAATAAACTCCAATATTGGTTACAGATGACACTTTCCTATTTCCCATGATTAAGTTTATCTTCCCGTGCTCCACATCCCTACTTCTTTTTAGTCCATGCAAATCTGAACAAATGTGTAATCCACAACCTGTATCAAGGACCCAAGAATTAGCATGTGATGAGTTATTAGATTGAATAATGTAAATACCTGCAAAGGAGGGCTTTATCTTGCCATCCTTTATGTCCTGCAAATACTTGTGGCAACTTCGTTTCCAGTTCCCTTTTTCATGACAGTGGAAGCACTCTTCATCCTTCGGATTGGAAGAGGGATTAGCAGAACCAACTTTAGTGTCACTTGAAGAGGATCCATTAAGAGACTTTCCATTGCAGCTCTTGTAAGGAGCCTTCCTCTTCTTTCGCTTTGCATGTTCGATTGCCAGAACAGGGGAAAAAGTAGTAGTAGGAGTAGACACAACCGACTTGCCTTTCAGGTTGCTTTCTACAGTCCTTAGATGGACTTGAAGCTTGCTAAGAGTGACCTCCTCCTTGTTCATACGATAGGTCATATGAAACTAATTATAACAAGAAGGTAAATGTATAGAATTATATCTATGGCCAACTCTTCATTAAAATTGACATTCAATTTAAGCAAGCGGTCCACTAATCTCTTCATCTTTTACAAGTGAGTCGTGATAAGTTCACCATCCTTCATTTTGGTTGTGATCATGGAGGAAATGATCTCATACCTCTCCTGCCGATCACTTTGATGGTATTTTTCCATCAAATCTTGATACATTTCAAAAGGATAGTAGTCATCATAGGACTTCTGCAGCTCAGTAGTCATGGAAGCAATAATTAGACACGACACCTTTGTCGCATCCCTCTCATGAGTAGTATGTTCAAAGATTTGTTCGAGAGTAGAAGTGGTGAAATCAATCTCTATTATCTCTTTATCTAGGACATATTCTTTATCGTCATAGCGAATAACCATTCAGATGTTTCGAATCCAATCATTGAAGTTCGAGCCATCGAAAATGACCCTCCTACATAGGTTTATGAGGGAGAAAGAGCCTGAATGGATTGGGTTGGAAGCATTGTATGGGATAGACATATGAAAATAAGAAGAACAAAGTTTAGGTTATATGAAAATCGTTAATATTACACCCAAATGAAATATTAAGGCTAGGACCCAACACAATATTCTACAATTGCGAAAAGGGATGTCGTAATCCAATTGTAAAATATTTGAAGATAGGTAAATGACGATTTACCAATTTCCACCATGAAAAAACAAAATGAATTATTAAGTTTTAATTGGATTGAAATTCCTATATCCTTTGAGATTCATTGAACTTTTCAATGGCATGTTTAAATCTTGATTGTGCCCTTCAAGTTTGTGATTGTGATGCTAAGGATCACAAACAAGGAGTGAATAACCATGCAAATTAGCTTGGTACACCCAATGTTACAGATCACCTAATCAATGTGCCGGTTAACCACACACGCTCCATTGATCTATGATTAACATCAAGTTACCCTTTTCCACATATTGTCAAACCCAGATTAGTGTGTCGGTTAACCATACACACTCCACTAACGACTTAACAAGGTGCAAAATGTAATTTCAGGGATTAGCACCATTTTCACATTTTCCTAAAGTAAATAAGATTGGGAATTTAATAAAAGTTTAGTTACTTTATATTTATCATTATAATTTTTAATGAGGGAGAATTAAAGTCCCATCCTACCTGTTTGGGTAACGACCCTCCACCATTCAATGAAGCGGTGAGTGAGAGTAGACACCCATTAAACCACCATTTTATAGGCAGTAACCTTATACCCCCTTATAGACCGGCTTCGTGAATGATGCCTACTAATGGTAAGACCAACTTGTCTTTATATATATATATATATATATATATATATATATATATATATATATATATATATATATATATATTATAATATTATAAAGTATAAGGGCTGAATTTGAACTTTTAAAACTCTAGAGTTTGGAATTAAAGTTTGATTATTGAGACTTTACAAATTCCAAAACTTGAGGGAAAGTTTTGAAACTTGTCAAAACTCTTCATATTCATAACTTATGAGTTTAATACACTTTTAAGGAAAAGACTTTTCATTTTCCATAACTTGAGAACAAGTTATGGAGTCCATTAAAGGCATTTAGATCATTATTTTAATTAGCACAATAATCAAATAATTCATCCATAATCTGGTTAAACTCATAAGATTAAGATAATTCATATCAACAATCTTCAAGAAATTAGCCTAATCATATAAACTACTAAAAATCTTGAAATTATGACATTTATCTTTTAATTTAATAAGCATGATAATTACCATATCAAAAACAGATTTATTGGTTCAAAAAACAATTTGGGGGTAATGATACTAATCCAATTATGGCCAAACACTCAAAATTCTACACACATGAGCACCAACTCAGCGAGTACATGAACTGGACTCGTCAAGTTGGTCTTTTACTGGGTGGACTCGTCGAGTTAGCCAGTGGACTCGACGAGTTCACCAGTCAGAAGGCAAAAAATCAATTTTTTCTACTTTGAAAACCAATAATCATCAAATATAACAGAAAACAATGCTAGGCTCTGAAACCACTGTTGGGTTTTGAGTACTATAACACTCCTATGGTGCACATGCAACCCTAAATGCTTTGGATCTATGTTTTCTCTAATTATACATGCATATTTTCATTTTCCCAAAGCATTGTCCTAACTAGCATACAAATTGCCAAATGAACAATACAACTAATTAGATGACTTACCTCTTAGAAGGACTTGTAGTTCTTAACCTTTGAAATCTTGAGAATGTCAGGTGTGATGCCTCTAATGGCTCATAAACACCATTATACAAGAGGAGGCTTGAGAGAATAAGTTACTATCACAAAATCAACTTCACCCTCTTGGAATGTATGTGTCAACCGATTTTGGCTCTAGGGGATCCATTTTATAGTGTAGCCAGTGCTAGGGTTACATTCATGCAAAACCTAATGCTCCATGACCTTCCACATTCTTATGCTCCATGGGTTTAACCTCCATGGATTATCTCATTGGTTTAGCTCATCTACAAAATCATGGATCATTGGCCCACACTATAAGAATCATTGATTTACATAATCAATCCCCATATATTTAATTAGTCTCTTTTGACCACAAAATTAATTCCAAATTAATTCTTGATCAATATTAATTAAATAATATGATTTCGTATTAATATATTATACTTGTAATATATTAATAAATCATAAATAACCTTATTCTCAAAAGTCCATCCTATCAAATTGCACTGCTGAAGGCAACCCAAGCCTCGCATAACAAATATTAACTTGCTTTACACCTCGTCTTGACCACATCTTGAACCAAAGCCTCGCATATCTGGACCGCAATCTGTATAACCCATTCTTATGAAACTGCGAACTCAAACAGATCAGTGATTTTTCAAATAACATGCCCAGTTCTCCCCGACTTGGGTTCAAACTGTCACGAATGAGGTTGTAGACAAACCCTAATCAAACCAACTCTGCCAGATACATACCATCCCTGACTCTTGGAATGTATAACATAACACAAGATAGTTTACCAGATAAAGATTCATCAACTCAAAGACATTCTGAATCTTAGATGGAGACCTCGGAAACTTCCCAGATCCAACCACCTATATCCCCAAGAAACCCATGAAAATGTACAAGTAATAATTCTAATAACCCATTCACGGATTCAATTCTCTATCTGAGAACAACTGGACTGCCATAAACTTCACCTATGATTCCACGACCTTAACTCCATCGCGAGATGAAAGCATGCAACATGAGGCATCATCCTCACAGTCGAGACACAACAAAAGTTGTCGTTCCCGATTCACCTTTCCTGATCACCTGAAATAACCTACCGGAACACACTCTAAATGGACTCAAGGAAAGCATAACCTTGGTCCTCATCTTGTACAATCTCTACGAAAATGATTCTCTTTCCACATATGAAACATTGGAAGGATAAAACCCTTGTTATAGAAAATGATATCATAATCCATCATTCGATCACCCAATCTCAAAACTGCAATCCTCAAGCTATTCATTCCAATTGCTCCCTCATTGAGTTCCATGACTCAGATTTCCACTACCTTAGGTAGGGCCCCCAAGAACAAAAAATCAACCACTCATCTAGGTTTGCACCATTCAAACCCAACTGGCATGGCCAGTAAGGCCCAAACAATCACCTGACCCGTCTTCTTCCTATATAACTATAATTGAAAAGCTGATAATACCCAACATGTTGCAACCGATTCATGGTGCCAAACCATGTTCCTTCCTTCAAACAGTTCCTTATAGTTTTCGGGACTTTCTTTGATTCGAGTACGGATCCTGTGCTTGCATTAGTACGAGCCCAATACTACCTTCCGCACCTATCCGTACATTCCTCAGAATCATCTGAATCCTCTAAATCACTTCCTCATAAAGATACCCTCCCAAAATATGATAAACATCGCATCACTCGCACTAAACCGCTTCCTAGGCTCTCCTAGGATTACCTCTTCACCCTGTCATCAGCTGCTGAAGGACCCCTAATGTTGTTCAACTACTTCAAGAATACATTTACATGCAACAAGGCTTGGATAATCCTTTGACTAAAAGACTCAACCTTACAACAATTAGACTCAAACAGGAGTTACACAATAAGCCCAAATCAACCACTCTAAGATTATTTAACCCTCACTGCATGTAACTTAACATATTCATGCAATATCAAACTTACATCAATATGAGTCCTACAAAGGACAAAGCAAGAAGAATTCAAGCATCAAAATCTAACAACATCACATAAACAGGCAAATCCTATCTTAGAAGCTCATGTAGATATCTGATCACTAGCATGCATTACTACCAACTCACACAACATGCATAAATGCATCTCTCCTAATCAGACATGCTACCATGCAACACTGAGCAGATCTTTAGCCCTAATCTAGCATGAAATTCTCATATACTGACATCAAACATCAATCATATAACACACATGGGTATTTTGGGAGATACTTACTTGAGCTCGGCTGATTGCATGCATCACACCACTTTTTATTTTAAGAACTTTCTTAGAAAATCAATTTCTTTTAGAAAATTTTACCAAGTCCTCAGTTTGAGTTCAAGCACACCCGAGAGTATGCCTGAATCCCTCAAACCAAGGATCTGATACCAACGTGTAACGCCCCAAATTTCAACCCAAATTTTTCAATTAAAACTTTGAATATTTATTAAATTCACAACTGTAAGAATCTTAAAACATTTATCAGAGTATCATTAAAAGATATCAAGTACACAAGTCCCCCATGGATGTGATGCAATCGATCCGTGCCCCTCATTTAATATAAGAAAACCTAAAACATGTAAGCCACACATCGTAAGAACAAAGCTTAGTGAGTTCCCCAAAATACCACATACAACACAACATAAATAAACAACTATGGGTTATCAGCAACCCTGGGGACTGTCAGCAGTCCTAGTGGGCTAACAACATGCCCGGTGGTTTATCAGCAACTCTGGAGGCTATCAACAATCTTGGTCACATATAAACAACATAACACAATAATAACAGCTAGACGGAGCTGGTCATCACATATACTGCTATTCTACCACATATGCTCATACAAACATGCAAGAGTCAAAAAGACAGCTAGCATCCTACATACATAATTTGGTGAGTCGACATTGGTGCCTTCAACTCACGAGCAGTGGGAAAAGACTCACTTCAACTGCTGAAACAACCAGATAAATGCTCGAACTGTTGATTTTGGAAATCTTTGCACTAAATATCATCAAGCAATATCCTTATTAATAATCAGGTCATAAACCACAAATCGGGCCCTGTCCAAAGATACCTAAATGCCTACAATGACCCAAAATCCTAAATGGACTAGCGACCTAATAAGACCAAAAACCTTAGTAGTGCAAATATGTCCTAAAACCAAAAAGTCAACAAAAGTCAACGATGGTCAACAATCTGAGTACGCCCTGCATACTCGATCTACACCCAACGTACACTACCTTTGGGCAGTATGCGCTGTGTAGGAGTTGAGTACGCCCAACATACTCCACAACGGCCCACCTAAGGACTTAAATCGTTAAGCCGCTAAGATTTAGAAATGGGTATTATATTACGTTTCCTAAATTATCATCTTAACAATGGTTTATTTTTATTTAGAATTTCAACTTGTTTTTTTGGAAACGACAAACGAATTAAGCGGAGGCCAACTTGTATTATTTCAAAAACATTGTCTATGTATGATATTTATGAGAGTTCGTTACATTAGGCCGAGTAGTGTGGACTACAGAATACACTGAACAAATACTTGGTTGGAGGTGCAAATGTTAGATGTCGAAAGACCGACTAGTAGAACTTCTAGTAGATGAAGGACTTGGGCTTGTTTTTGTTGAATTTTATTGAACACAATGAGTTATCCAATTAGATATGGCAAAAAAACTTGTACCCGATATGTATCCAACCCGAACACAAGTTGACCGGATAAATCCTTGAGTTGACAGGGGATAGAGACGGGGATGAGTATTACATGAATGAAAAAATATGGATGAGGATAGGGATGGTTCTACCTGTTGGGTACCCTTATTCGTACCTGAAATTGACCCCGATGTACCCGATATATATATATATATATATATATATATATATATATATATATATATATAGAGAGAGAGAGAGAGAGAGAGAGAGAGATAGGCTTAATTGAGAACCATTATTAATAAGGAATCAATCGTGAACATTGAAATTTAAAGCGATCAACGATCAAGAAAATTGATGTACACTTGTACATTAGACGCACATACATCGGATTATACGATAAACTCACATCTTTTCCAAATAACCCGTCTTTTTTTTTTTGTTTAATATTTTTAAGCCACGTTTTTTTATCGAAAAAAAACCCGAATATACTGTTGTTCATGTTTTTCGTCCTCTTTCCATAGAGATCCATGTTGATATATAGTTTTTTTTTCCCGAAAAAAACTCACTTCGTTTTGTTTTTTTTTTCAATATTTAAGTTTATCCAAAATTTTCAAGTTTTTGTCAGCTGTTAATTAACATCAACATCGATTAAAAACAACCTCGATCAGTTTAGTTTCACTGTGTGAATTTGAATTGTAAATATTTCAATTTTAACTTTCATAATATGAACCTGACTTACTATTATTCATATTGTGAATTTATGAATCTGGGCAGATTCACAATGCGAATCCATACCGAAATTTCATTTTTTTTTCATTTTTTTTCTACATCAATATGAATCTATGTTTAAAGAGTACCTAAAATTATGAATTTTGATATATTTATTAAATTTTTTAGATAAAAAACTGGCATTAAATTTTTAAAAAACAAAGAAATGAAGTGCATTTTTTTTGAAGAAAAAAATTATTTTTTTTACATTAATATGGATCTCTTTGGAAGGAGGACGAAAAATCATGAACAATGGTATATTCATTTTTTTTTTCAATAAAAACATGGCCTAAAAACATTAAACCAAAAAAAGAAGTGAGTTATGTTATAATCCGGTACATGTGCGTCCATTGTAAATGTCTACAACCCTTGCTTTTGCCATTGATTGATTTAAATTCCGACACTTTAGATTGGTTGTTTGGTTTCTTGATTAATAATGATTCTCTATTAACTTTTCCATATATATATATATATATATATATATATATATATATATATATATATATATATATATATATATATATATATATATATATATATATATATATACACACATATAGGAATGATCATTTGAGAACCTATAGTTTCCCGAGAACCAAACAAGGACCACTAGATCAAAATAATAGAGTGTTAAGATGTTTTATGACATTTTTTTAAATACCTGAAAATAAAAACGGACATGGGCATCCTATTAAAATTAATCAGGGACATTTTAGGGATTATGTAATTGATACACTCTTATCAAATTTAATCACGTCAAGTCTCTATCCCTATCTCTTAATCTTCATCCTGTCTTTGTGTCTGTCTGTCTGTCTCTCTCTCTCTCTCTCTCTCTCTCATTACACCTCCTATCATCCAGATTTTTGACGACGAATTAAAGAAACAACAGACCGACTGTGTGATAAGGATCAACAAATTGATGACATTTAGTACCAATGGCCTTTTCAATCATCGGATCTTAAATCCTAAAATCGTCATTGGAGTAGAATCTATTGTTAGAGTGTGATATAATGCGAAGAAGAACCACATCGTTGTGTGTATCACCCAACTGACGCATACACATACGCAAAATAATCAAATCCCCAAATCAATTTAAATCATCTTCGTTTTTCGTTCCTCCATGATGACTGATACGCATATTTCGCTTCAACATCCATAGTAATTGGTATTTTGTATTTCGTATTTGCTACCCTTCTTTATCTCTATATATCTTCTTCTCTCTTCTCCGATGGCAATACGTCCTCGTCTACCGGTGCTTCTCGTTGCACTTTTGTGTTTTGTTGCCGGTATTAGCGCGAGTAACGGCGACGCTGATCTGATTTACATGTAAGATTTGAGTTTCTTTCACATCTGATTTTCTTTTTTGAAAAGTTAATTCATGAGAACGTGGTCACAACTCATAGTTCCAGGTGATATGTGTAGCTTTTTGTTCTGGAATCTGAGTTGCATTTCATTTGCAATTTGTAAATTTTTTAGTTGAATTGTATCCTAAGTTAAGATTTTTCTATGTTTCAAACCCTAGAAATATGAACTTCCGCCGATCACAGTTCATTGCAGGTTTTAAGTTTATTCAGGTAATAAACATCCACTTCCAGGTAAAACCGATGGAGTTAATTGGTTGTAACTGTTAGGTATTGTGGTCACTGGTAGCAATTAGCACCACATGGAGATAATAAACCCGAGACCATAGAAGTATGCTAGAAGCAGGACAATATCCTGACATAGCGTGCTAGACTCTAGATTTTATGTGCTATTTGTCTGATTCACTTAGCATAGAAATTGACTCTATGTTATGTTTTCGATTTTCAAGCATGAGAAGATTAGAATCAAATGAATTGGTTAATCCACATTGTATAGAATTCAAGATCCTTGTAGTTTTTTTTAAAGCAATAGTTTCATTTCTTACACTTTTTGTTTGAATAGAGATTATGTTGAGCAATGTGAGAAGACAGGATGTGTAGGGGATGTATGCTTTCAACACTGCAATTTGACATCCAATGGGAAATTTGTGAGTGATCCATGGTACATACAAGAGACACTATACATAAAATGGAGAAAATGGGATTGTCTTAGTGCTTGCAGATACCAATGTATGCTTTTTAAGGAAGAAGAAAGAGAGACAGCTGGTAATACACTTGTAAAATATCATGGAAAATGGCCAGTCAGATGTGCCTTTGGGATTGAGCTGCCACAAATTCCTCTACTTTATATTAAATCTTTGATTATTATTCATTCTTGATTCTTGAATCTTGATTTCAGGAACCTGTTTCAGGTACACACATGTGAATCATTTGTGATTTACATGTGAATCACATAAAATTCACATGTAAATCATCTAAATTATTTATTTTTTCTAACCATATAGTTTATTTTAATTTGTTTAATTTTAGCAATAAATCACAAGTGAATCATATATGAATTACATGTGATTCACATGTAAAGCACAAGAGAATCATATGTAATTCACAAGTAAGTGATTCCCATATGAATTACATGTGATTCACATGTAAATCACATGTAATTCATATGTAAATCACAAGTAAATCACATATGAGTTACATGTAATTCTTATGTAATTTACATGTAATTCACAAGTAAATCACAAGTGATTCACATATGAATTTCATGTGATTCACATGTAAAGCACAAGTAATTCACAAGTGATTCACATATGAATTACATGTGATTCACATGTAAATCATATGTAATTCACATGTAAATAATATGTAAATCACAAGTGAATCACATATGAGCTAAATGTGATTCATATGTAACTTACATATAAATCACATGTAATTCACAAGTACATCATAAGTGCTTCGGATATGAATTACATGTACTTCACATGTAAATCACAAGTGAATCACATATGAATTATATGTGATTCACATGTAATTCACATGTAAACCACAAGTGAATCACATATAAATTACATGTGATTCACATGTAATTCACATATATATCACATGTAACTCATAATAAATCTCATATGAATTACATGTGACTCACATATAAATTACAAGTGAATCACATATGAATTACGTCTATATGCACACATGTATTTTTGTGACTTTTCTTGCTTTAATCAATTTTTTTTATAATTTTCTTATAGATTTCGAAGAATTTGTGGAAAATATCGAAGAGTTGAAAAGTGATAAATTAAAGAAAATATGAAAATCTTGACACGAAGACATGAAAATGCTTTGAAATTTTGTAGTATTTTTTATTTTGTATCTGATAAAATACATGTACTCTTGTGTTTATAGATTAATAAATAAAAACAGATTTCTTTATATGATTACTTAAGAATATTAGAGTATAATATATATATATATATATATATATATATATATATATATATATATATATATATATATATATATATATACTTGAAAATATGTATATATGTACTTAAAACATTGATTTTTTCAGTTAAGAAAATTATAGTTTTTTCTAATAAATATTCCAGTTTTTTTTTTTCAAAATTTACTGTTTTTAAAAATAATTGAAGTTTTTTTAATAATTTTTTTTCATTTTTTTAAGTTGATGTTTTAAAAAAATAATCTGAATTTTTTTAAAAAATCAAAATTTTTTATTTAAAAAATATGAAAATTTGATTTATTATATTAATTTTAAGACCTTTTTATTAATATTTCCAATAACTCAAATTAAAAATTAAATAAGATTGTTAAGATAACGATCAAGTCCTAAATGAGTTTACTTTGATCTA